>NC_083590.1:58402823-59002823 GCF_027579695.1 Neoarius graeffei
TTATGGCCTGTTCTTGTGCTGCCATGATTAGTGCCTCTGTGCTGTCTGTCAGTCCTGCATTATCCAGCCACTGGTAGGATTTCTTGATATCAGCCACTTCCTCTATCTGACGGTGGTACATGCCATGTAGGGGTTTGTCCCTCCTCCTCCTCTGCGCTCTCATCAGGGTTCTGCTGCCTGAGACATTCACTTAGCAGTTCATCCTTTGGGGCCATCTTTCTGATGTATTCTCGGATTTTCGATGTTTCATCCTGGACCGTGGTCTTGACGCTCACTAGACCTCGGCCTCCCTCTTTCCGCTTAGTGTATAGTCTCTGGGTGCTGGACTTGGGGTGGAACCCTCCATGCATGGTGAGGAGCTTTCTAGTCTTGATATCTGTGGCTTCTATCTCCTCCTTTGGCCAGTTTATGATACCAGCGGGGTATCTGATGACTGGTAGTGCGTACATGTTGATGGCTCGGACCTTGTTCTTACCATTCAGCTGACTTTTCAGGACCTGCCTTACTCTCTGGAAGTATTTGGCTGTGGTTGACTTCCTTGTGGCCTCTTCATGGTTTACATTAGCCTGTGGGATGCCAAGGTACTTGTAGCTGTCTTGGATATCACCTATGTTGCCCTCTGGTAGGTCAATCCCCTCAGTCTGGATCATCTTGCCTCTCTTTGAGACCATCCGGCCACACTTGTCCAATCCGAATGACATCCCTATGTCATCGCTGTAGATCCGGGTGGTGTGGATCAGCGAGTCTATTTCTCGCCTGTTCCTGGCATACAGCTTGATGTCATCCATGTAGAGCAGGTGGCTGATTGTTGCCCCACTACGGAATCGGTACCCGTAGCCGCTCTTCGTGATGATCCGACTGAGGGGGTTCAGGCCTATGCAGAACAGCAGTGGTGATAGCGCATCTCCTTGGTATATGCCGCACTTGATGTTGACTTGGGCAATGGGTTTTGAGTTGGCCTCTAGGGTTGTCTTCCACATTTCCATTGAGTTCTGGATGAAGGTCCTTAGGTTCCTGTTGATCTTGTACAGTTCCAGACATTCCAGTATCCATGTGTGTGGCATTGAGTCATGGGCTTTCTTGTAGTCAATCCAGGCAGTGCACAGGTTGGTCTGTCTCTTCTTACAGTCTCGGGTGACTGTTCTATCGACCAGTAGCTGGTGCTTGGCTCCTCTGGTGTTACTGCCAATCCCTTTCTGTGCCTTGCTCATGTATTGAGCCACATGCTTACTCATTTTTGCCGCAATGATGCCTGACAGGGCATTCCATGTTGTGCAGAGACAGGTAATTGGCTGGTAGTTGGATGGGATGGGTCCCTTCTGGGGGTGCTTCATGATTAGGACTGTCCTGCCTTGGGTTCGCCATTCTGGGTGGGTCTCATCCCTCGGCAGCTGGTTCATCTGTGCTGCTAGGCATTCATGGAGTGCAGTTAGCTTCTTCAGCCAGTACGTATGGATCATATTGGGGCCTGGTGCTGTCCAGCTCTTCATCTTTGACACTCTTTCTTGGACGTCTGCCATTGAGATGGTTACTGGTTCTTGTTCTGGGAGGTTGCTGTGGTCAGCTCTTAGGTCCACTAACCATTGGGCATCGGTGTTGTGTGATGCTGTTCTTTCCCATATGTCTTTCCAGTATTTTTCCACCTCAGCTCTTGGTGGGTCTGACCGGTTGTTGTTCCCCTGCCACTGAGAGTACACCTTGGCTGGTTCAGTGGAGAACAGCTTGTTTATTCTCCTGGCCTCTCCCTCCTTGGTGTATTTTTTATATATATATATATATATATATATGAGCAAAGGTACATAATAAACAGTCAAGGGCACTTGAGGTATCGCAAGTAAACATGAAATAAACAGTATAAACAAACTAATAGCTGTTAAGATGAGGTAGTGCGGAATAGTGCAAATGAGCAAGGTAAAGAGAAATGTGCAGTCCCTGAGTTCAGTGTGCAAATGAATGTTTAGTGTGTGTGTGTGTTGGGGGGGGACTGTGAGGGTGACATGATGTCAGATGTTGAAGCGGGGGCAGGGGGGGTGTGCGGGCAGAATCTGTGGCAGGGGGCAGAGGGGGGGCAGAACAGGGAGGGAGTTGACCACCTCCTGACCGCCTGGTGAAAGAAACTGTCCTTGAGCCTGCTGGTTTTGGCCCGGAGACTCCGCAGTTTCCTCCCCGACGGCAGCAGGCTGAAGAGGCTGTGAGATGGTTGGGTGGGGTCACCTGCAATCCTGATGGCTTTTTGGGTGAGGCGGGAGTTATAGATATCCATAAGAGAAGGGAGAGACACACCAATGATCCTCTCAGCTGCTCTCACAATGCGCTGCAGTGTCTTGCAGCAGGACACAGTGCAGGCGCTGTACCACATGGTGATGCAACTGGTCAGGATGTTCTCGATGGTGCCTCTGTAGAATGTGTGCATGATGGGGGCCGGGGCTCTTGCTCTCCTCAGTTTGCGGAGGAAGTACAGATGCTGTTGGGTTTTTTGGCCAGTGATACGGTGTTGTTGCTCCAGGACAGGTCTTCAGAGATGTGCACACCCAGAAACTTGGTGCTGCTCACCCTCTCCACTGCAGCACCGTCGATAGGTAGTGGAGCATGCTGGGTGTGCGCTCTCCTGAAGTCCACAACAATCTCCTTCGTCTTCTCCATGTTCAGGCAGAGATTGTTGTCCTTGCACCGCATGGCCAGGTGGCTCACCTCACTCCTGTAGATTGTCTCATCGCCATTGTTGAGGAGACCCACCACAGTCGTGTCATCCGCAAACTTAATGAAGAGGTTGGAGCTGGATGTTGGTGTGCAGTCGTGGGTCAGCAGAGTGAAGAGGAGGGGGCTCAGCACACATCCTTGGGGGGCCCCTGTGTTCAATGTGATGGTGCTGGAGGAGTTCCTGCCGACCCGTAGAGCCTGTGGTCTCCCTGTCAGGAAGTCCAGCAGCCAGTTGCACAGGGAGGTGTTGAGTCCCAGCTGGTCCAGTTTATGAATGAGCTGCTGAGGAATGATTGTGTTGAGTACTGAGCTGAAGTCTATGAACAGCATTCTGATGTAGGAGTCTTTTGTCTCCAGGTGGGTGAGAGCTAAGTGGAGGGCAGTGGAGATGGCATCATCGGTTGAACTGATATGCAAACTGAAAAGGGTCCCGGGCAAGGGGGGAGGGCAGACTTGATATGCTGCATGACTAGCCGCTCGAAGCACTTCATGAGGATGGGAGTGAGTGCGACCGGGCGGTAGTCATTGAAGCAGGAGGGAGACAGTTTCTTCGGGACCGGGATGATGGTGGTGGCTTTGAAGCATGTGGGGACAACAGCCTGGCTCAACAAGATGTTGATGATGTCTGTAAAGACATCTGTGAGCTCCTCAGCACAGTCTCTCAGGACAACCAGGAATGTTATTAGGACCCGGGGCTTTCCATGCATTTGCTGTCCTGAGAGCTCTCCTCACGCTGTCTGGGGACAGCGTCAACACCTGGTCGCCGGGAGGTGGTGGGGTTTTCTGTGCCGTGGTGCTGTTGTCTGCCTCAAAGCAAGCGAAGAAGTCGTTCAACTGATTCAGCAGAGAGGTGGAGTTGTCACAGGTCTGCAGCGAGGGCTTGTAGTCTGTGATGGTCTGAATCCCCCGCCACAGGTTCCTGGTGTCTCTGCTGTCATTCAAGTAGTCAGCAATGTTCCTGGAATACTGTCTCTTGGCCACCCTGATGCCTCGTGACAGGTTGACCCTAGCTGTCCTCAGGCCCACCTCGTCCCCAGGTCTGAAGGCGGCATTCCGAGCCCTCAGGAGCCTGTGGACTTCCCCTGTCAGCCATGGCTTCTGGTGACTGTAACGTCATCCATGCACTTCCTCATGTAGGCAGTGACGGTCTTCGTGTACTCCTGGAGATCTGTGTTGTTGTAGGTGGCCGTCTGTCTGAACATGCTCCAGTCAGTGGTGGAAAAACAGTCCTGGAGTGCCTCCGAGGACCCCTCTGGCCACACGTACCTGCTTTTTAGCTGGTTTGGTGACTTTAACAAGCAGCCTGTATGCTGGCATTAGCATAACAGTGGAGTGATCTGAGGCCCCAAGGTGGGGGAGGGGGAGGGCTTTGTAGGGGCCTTTATGCATGGTGTAAACATTGTCCAGAGTATTGTTTCCACGTGTGGGAAAGTTGACATGTCCATAGAGTTTTGGAAACGCTCTTGGGGTTTGCATGGTTGAAATCCCCAGCCAGGATGAGGAAAGCATCTGGGTCGGCTGTCTGCTGCTCACCGATGAGCTGATAGAGTTCATTCAGTGTTTCACTCCTGTTGTTATTGGAGCCGGGAAGGATGTATATTGCTACCAGCAATATGGCTGTAAATTCCCTCGGCAGATAGAATGGCCAGCACTTAATAATTATAAACTCCACCAGTGGTGAGCAGTGTTTGCAGACCACAACAGCATCATGGCACCAGGCATCACTGATGTAAACGCAGTCCTCTGCCGCAAGTCTTCCCCCCCTCGACTAGCGCTCTGTCTGATCGGTAGCATGTTAGCCAGGCTAGCTGAATGGTACAGTCCAGGACGCTGTTGTTAAGGCATGTTTCCACAAACACAAGGACGCAACGCTTACTCACAGACTTAGAAGATGAGCGGCGTAGGCGGACATAATCCAGCTTGTTGTCCAGTGAGCATACGTTGGCCAGAGTGATGGTAGGGATAGCCGGACGGTGAAGGCTAGCCGCTAGCCTAGATACCGCCGTGCTTGCCCCTCTTCTGCTTCCGCATGTTCCGCCTGTGGTGCCTCCACTGTGGGCTGTATGCAAGAGTGGGGGTCGGTGGTTGAGCAGGCCTCCGGAGCAAACCGTAGTCACATAGCACTTCTGCATCTGCTGGTTTTATATCCGTGAATATGGTTCTGCGGATGTCAAGCAGAAACTCACGGGAGTATGTGTGCCTTAAGACTGATGGACGCGACAAAAACAAACAGATACACACTGTTTTAAAACACAAAAAACACGAAAACACCATTCTGTCTGGACGGAGAGGAGCCCCTGCATGTGTACATGCCACCATTTTGAACTTTTTTTTAGTTTAGTTAGGGAACATTACCATCAGCGTGTCCAACTAACTCCTTGCTTTAAAGGCGTCACGCAGTAGCAATAAAAGTCGCATTATTCTGCACCAGAATGCTTTCGAGATTCGAAATAAATTGACCGTCGATTTTTCGAAAGCTTCCCGCGGTTGTAATCGGTCCTTATTTGATCATGCCCTTCACTTGAAATTTTCCGCATTCGCAGCGCCCCCTCTCGGTCAATGGAACAGCTGCGTGACGTCATACCAGTAACCACTCGGTGCAGTTGCAACGACGGACACACCAGAAAATAGGAGCGATGCTGAGGAAATTAGCTTTGATTTTACCGATACAGAAGAAGAAAATGGCCCACAAGTAGAGATTTTGACAGCTGAATGTCCTGGTGGTATCCAGCCTTACAGATTTGAACCTGAGCGCTCATCTTCAGAAGAAAATGAGGACAGTTCTGACGACGACAGAAACGAAGACGAGAATGAAGACCGGCGACTTGAAGACTTGTTTTGGTTGGTTTCTCTGACTAAATCACTACTTATGTGTATTTTTAAAGACCATTTTCACTTGAATTAGAATGCTGTGTGATTAATCTATGATTATGTGTAATACTGATAGCTGTAGGGGGTGAAAGTATAGCTAGAAAGATTGAATTCTAGCAACTTGACAGCTTGCGATCTCGCGAAATGCAGTGGGCCTTCTGATACAGTAGACCCCTTGATATTCCAGTTTTCATCATTTTCCTTTTATTGCGGTTGATTTTAACTTGATATTCAGTATGTTATAGGCTGGGAGTATTGAGCTTTGTATTGTATTGTTTAGTAAACGTACAATCATCAGTAATAAGTGATTATTAGTTAAAGGCAGCTCTGTGGCATAAATCTTTCAATTAATCTTCTGTCATCCATTTGCTAAAATTATGTGCCACGTGTTATCAAGACAACACTTCATGTGACAAAGAAAGATATGACAAAATGTATGAAAATCATTTTGTACAATTAATGATTGATGCATAGAAACACTTAAAACATGTGTGTGGCAGCGGGGGAGTGGTCAAGCGCCGGTCTGTGACAGGAGGGCGGAGCCAGGGAAGGTGAGTGGCAGAATCATTACACCTGACGGTAATTAACCTGTGTTTTGTGTGTTTTCCCAGTAACCGTGCCCTATTTAAGGAGGCAGAGGGAGAGCAGAGAAGAGCTCATCCCGGGACAAGAACACAGTGCGTGTTTCTCGCTATCAGATTAAAACTGGCGGTTATACTGAAAAGTCTGGCAATAAAAAGCCTATTTGCATCTGAAGCGTTGTCCTGGCGTCCTCTGTGCTCCACCCACACTTCAGAGAGCTCTACAGTGGTGCCAAAACCCGGGACAAGGTGGAGCACCAACCTCGCAGCCCCATGGAATCCTCCCCGTTCGCGGACCTGGTCCACGCCCTCGCCACGGCTCAGCAAAGCCAGCACCAGGCGCTCGTGCACGCTCCGAAAGGAGCAAGAGCGGCGCTTCGAAGCCCTGGTGCTGGCCCAGCAGGAAGATCGCGAGGCGTTCCGGCATCTCCTCGCGTCGGCAGGGTCCATCAGCGCCCCGGCCGCGGGCCCGTCTCCCCTCACCGTGACCAAGATGGGCCCGCAGGACGACCCCGAGGCGTTTCTCACATTGTTCGAGCAGGTCGCTGAAGCCTCGGGGTGGCCGATGGAGCGGCGCGCCTCCTCCCCCTCCTGACGGGAGAGGCGCAGCTGGCCGCGCTATAACTCCCCGCCGGCTGGCCTATGCGGACCTTCGCCGGGACGTCCTCCAGCGCGCGGAAGCGCTGGCGCTGTTGTTCTGGCGTGCGCCCCACGCGCTGGTCACAGTGAGGGGAGACGGGCCCGCGGCCGGGGCGCTGGTGGAGCCCGCCGACGCGAGGAGATGCCGGAACGCCTCGCGATCTTCCTGCTGGGCCAGCACCAGGGCTTCGAAGCGCCGCTCTTGCTCCTTTCGGAGCGTGCACGAGCGCCTGGTGCTGGCTTTGCTGAGCCGTGGCGAGGGCGTGGACCAGGTCCGCGAACGGGGAGGATTCAATGGGGCTGCGAGGTTTGTGCTCCACCTTGTCCCGGGTTTTGGCACCACTGTAGAGCTCTCTGAAGTGTGGATGGAGCACAGAGGACGCCAGGACAACGCTTCAGATGCAAATAGGCTTTTTATTGCCAGACTTTTCAGTATAACCGCCAGTTTTAATCTGATAGCGAAACACACGCACTGTGTTCTTGTCCCGGGATGAGCTCTTCTCTGCTCTCCCTCTGCCTCCTTAAATAGGGCGCGGTTACTGGGAAAACACACAAAACACAGGTTAATTACCGTCAGGTGTAATGATTCTACCACTCACCTTCCCTGGCTCCGCCCTCCTGTCACAGACCGGCGCGTGACCACGCCCCCGCTGCCACAATGTGTTTTTAAAAAAATAATTTTTTACTATCAATACCTAGCCATGACCTTGAAATCAGATCCATTGATAACAACAGTCACAAATAGTGTTCAGTGTTCGTTGTTACAGCCAAACACAATACACCGATTAGGCATTTTGTATCAGAATATTAATACATCATTTCATAGTGTTTTGAGTGTTCAAAACTATCCACAAACTGAATAAATCCACAAAATCCGCAATGCAAACAACTCTGGTAAACGCACGCTATAGAGAAAACATGGGGACAGGCCAGCATCACCCAAGGGAGGTTACTGGTATGACGTCACACATAAGTTGACCTAGTTAACGGCTGGCTGCCTAAATTTGGCTGTGCGCGTCAACTTTAAATGCTTGTAGCGGGCGCATCGTGACACTGAGATCGCGGGAAACCGAGGGGCTTGAATAACCCACCAAACCCGACATTTTGACACGATATAGCCTGATTGCTGAAATTACTGCACGACGCCTTTAAAACAGTGCGCTGCTGAATTTGTAGAGTTTTAGCTTGTTTGAATCAGAAAAGCTGCTAACACATCCAGTAGCATGCATCAGTCATTCAAAATACAAGCACATGGTCTAACCAGAGTTCAAAATAGGTATATTTTTGGCTAAAATGAAATTATTCTGCATGTTCTCTATTTAATATTTTATAAAAAATAAAAAAAATATGAACCATTTGAGCACAGGTAACCACTTCTGCTTCATTTCTTTGAGGGCTGAAATGTATGCTCTTAGTCTTTTTTTTTTTTTAAACAGCTGAACTGTTAAACTCCTTAAGCCTAGGTCACAACTGGACGTACGATTTTTTTGGCCGTGCGACTTTTGGCGTTTCCCAAATCGCTGCGGTTTTTTTTGTTCATGGAGAAAGATGCACGTTGGCCGTAAGTTTGTCTTGCAACCTGAAAAAAACGTAAGTGCCCGTAGAGTTTGTTTGACATGACAAAGAACCTCTGCGGCCAGTCTGCGGCCAGTCTACGGCTCGAAAATTAGCACGGCACACGCGCACCTTCCGTGCGTTTCTTGCACGTAGACCGGCCGTAGGAGCACGTATGGCCGGTTGCGACCGAGGCTTTAACCATGCATTTAGAGCCAATGATTTTCCGTTTCAAAATCTGGCTTTTTCCGTTTCAGACAATGAAAAATTCCGTTTCACAATTTCAGCTCAAAATTGTTCTGTTTGACTCCAATTTAGTAATTCTGGCTGGCATAATTTTACTTGGGTTTCAAAGTATTGCATCTCTAGACACAAATGGTCCTTTGCATGATGAAGTCATTCATTAAAAAAAATAATAAATAAATATATTTTATATATATATATATATATATATATATATATATATATATGAGTGATTCCACGCTTATGGGTACTGAAATGGGGACATGAACTTATTTTTAAAAATTCACCGAAAACCATTTCTTTTTTTACCATCAGGTCACAAAACATGTAATCTTTAATGAATGATATGTTAAAAGATAACTTTAATTTTCTGAGATGTAATAAAAACATTTATATGCCAAAGTCAGAACGTAACAGAAGTGTTGGAAATATATATTCTCAATTTTAACAATGTAGAATTACTTTTTGAAACATAGGAAGGTGATGTTTTAGCAAATATAATTAATAAACATGTGTAGTAGAATAAACATACACATTCTTTCAATAAGATTAACATGGTATATAGCTAGATTGTAATTAATTTGTAACAGACGCGAAATGGACAATCGTAACAGAAGTAATGTAACAGACATCATTTTGGAACTCATAGGCTTGACTTTGGCATATAAATATGTTTTTATTACATCTCAGAAAATTAAAGTTATCTTTTAACATATCATTCATTAAAGATTACATGTTTTGTGACCTGATGGTAAAAAAAGAAATGGTTTTAGGTGAATAAGTTCATGTCCCCATTTCAGTACCCATAAGCGTGGAATCACTCATATATATATATATATATATATATATATATATATATATATATATATATATAAAAACAATTACACTGATGATAGGCTGATGAATTGCATTAAAAAAATTAAAGTGGGATCACAGATTGAGAACTCAAAATACTTGACTTGACATACTGATAAATCAAGAAACTAGGATCACAGTTAACTAAAAACCCATCTCATATACAATATATGCAATACAATAGTATTATATTGTATATAATACAATATAATATAATCTCAAATATTGAGAGTACTGATAGATTAATAGGGATAAATTAATATTCAGTAATACTTACTGAGCCTGTAATGACAATACTCATAACTGTTTAAAAATATTACCCTATTTCCATCTTTTTTAGTACACCATAAACTCATGAAACAATGTTTCCTAACACAACACACTCTCAAAAAGAGTAGAATAGCCCAACTTTGATTGTAATGATAGTCCTGAATATTCCTTGCAGATTAATCATTGAGCACTCTCAGAGTACCTCGAAACGCTGCTCAATATCACCATTATGATAGAGCATCATAAGTGTTGGTCTCCGTGAGACTGAATCTTCCGTCATTTAGATTATGTTTATGAAGCATGTGTTTTTTGGATTTCAGGTGGTTCTTGCACGTGTCAACCCTGACGAAATCAATGCTGTGGTCACAAAGCTTACAAAATAAAATGTCACCGTCAGCGTAGAAATCATCTGGAAATTGCTTCCCACACTCAGAAGCCGTAACTCGACTGATAAGATGCATTTGTTTCTTTTTCGTGGTCGCCATTCTGGTTGCAATGCGGGGAGCGAATCCGTAAACGAGCAGCTCATTAGCTGGCTAGGTGTGCCACAAGCCAATCACAATCAGCGACAAAGCTGCCTTGACCAGAAAGGCACATCTGCTTGGGTGTTAGCAGCAGTTACGCAGAAGCCTTCTGCAGCAGTTACACTTTGACATGCGATCAATGTTTTAAAAAAATGAATACAAGCGCAGATATACTAAAAAAAAACATTATTTCCAAAAATTCCGTTTGGCAGTCAAAAATCCGTTTCACTATAAAAATTCCATAATTTCTATCCATTTTCCGCGATCGCGGAAAATCATTGGCCCTATGCATTGCAGGTGTGACCTTTTTGCTGTGGCATCACCATTCATACCGATACAACCAGTGTGTTGATGCTTAAATTACTAAAGCACAAAATTGTTTTGAGCAAGTTCTTTATAGATCTAACCGCTTAATTTTGCTCTCAAAGTGCACCAGTTTGATACATTTAACTTTAAAATAAACAAATTTGTCTCTCAGGGGAGCATAGCCCCCAGAGCGAGGGCTACGGACCATAGTTTCACAAAATCCTGAGGGAAACACTGTATAACTTTTTTTTATAAATACTTTCAGTGTAGGGGTGGCACGGTAGTGTAGTGGTTAGCGCTGTCGCCTCACAGCAAGAAGATCCGGGTTCGAGCCCCATGGCCAGTGAGGGCCTTTCTATGCGGAGTTCGCATGTTCTCCCCGTGTCCACGTGGGTTTCCTCCGGGTGCTTCGGTTTCTCCCATAGTCCAAAGACATGCAGGTTAGGTTAACTGGCGACTCCAAACTGACCGTAGGTGTGAATATGAGTGTGAATGGTTGTCTGTGTCCATGTGTCAGCCCTGTGATGACCTGGCGACTTGTCCAGGGTGTACCCCGCCTTTCGCCCGTAGTCAGCTGGGATAGGCTCCAGCTCGCCTGCGACCCTGTAGAACAGGATAAAGCGGCTAGAGATAATGAGATGAGACTTTCAGTGGAACATATACCTGTTCTTTTACAAGTTAGGGTAGCTATGAAAGAAATCCCTCTCAACTCAAAATGTAAAAGTAGGTGACCGTGCGACATATCCTAGGAGCATGTTGATGGGAAGTGAACTAATGTAGCGAGTGTTTGTGGAAGGAGGAATCATGAGACTGAGATTTCCACTTTTGAATATGAATATACATTTGTCACTGCACATTGTACAATGAAATTGGATGCCATCCTACCAACCAGTGCACTATCTGCTTATATCAGATAAGAACTCAAACTTTAAAAAGACACACAAACAACACCTTCATACTCCCTGCATTGCACAGTCCCTTTAAAACAAGAAGCATTTCGTGCAGTTCTGGCTCTTGGGTAGAAGCTGTTTTTCAGTCTATAGATGTTCCCCCCCCCCTTGCACTGATGTCACATTTACGCTAGCAACCGTCGCTACCCTCTACCTGGGGGACAATCGAATTTTGTTTACATACTGTTCACATACTAAAGCCAAGCGAAGATGTCTGGCATCTGTTGCTGTTGTCCAAAGAAAACTACAGCTAAAAAGCTCTACTACCAGATTACTTGTCTAATCTTGGTCAGAAAGAAGCAAAGGATTGATATCTATGGAAATTAGAGTTTATTAGTCGGTATGATCCATACAAAATTCCTCGAAACAACTGGAGTGACTGTAGATTTGTAGCCTAGCATTAGCTACATGTTGGATCATACTTCCTTTTCCCCCCCACAAAGAGTCCCGACATGCAAGAACAGTTAAAATAACTACAAAAGCAAGAAAACCACCTGTGTGCAAAGAAAGTTTTTCCGACATCAGCTTTTGGGAACAGAATGTTGCAAAAGCCAAAGTATTGACTCTCAGTGGACTCCTACCTGAACTGTGGGCTAGATGGTATTCCTGGCCCTCCATGTCTCAACAACCCCAAGGACATCTAGTTACAGAGCTATCTGCACTCCATAATTTATACATCGATACTTATTATTGATAAATCAGACACTTTCATGAAAAAGCTAAATCAAATGTGAGCAGAAAAAAATAAAACAAGATTCTGAAGCAAACTTTTCCATACTCACTTCCGACTTTCTACTTTTTTAAAATACATTTTAAATTCAATCACGAATTTCTCTAGAGTTCTCAGGCTTAGCGCCTCTTTTCGTATTCTCTTTAACCATGCATTTCTTTGTTGTTCTTGAAGCATTTGCTTCTCTTTGTTAACAGTTTTGTTGATGGCGGATAGACGGTAATACTTATCTATTTCTTTATTTTCATGATTTGAACAACCAAAAAGGTAGTGTTAACTGCAAGGAGTCTATTTACCCATCTCTTAATTGACCTGCACTGTCTGCCCAAGGACAGCAGTTCAGAGAATGTCTGGGGTGGGCTGGATATTTTAATATACCCTGGGGTCTTTTGAGGCAGCAGGAACTGTAAGGCTCTTCCAGAGGACAGAAGGCATCCGATGATGATCTGGGCAGTGGTGACGACCCTCTGAAGCACTTTCCTCTCTGCTGCTATGCAGCTGGCAAAACCACACACTGATGCAGTATGCAAATATGCTCTCTGTGGAGTAACGGTAGAAGGACACAAGCAGTGTTTTAATGAGGTGGCCCTTCCAGAGGATCCTCAGGAAGTAAAGTCTCTGTTGTGCCTTCTTTATCACTTGTGTGGTGTTAGTGTTCCAGGTCAGGTCATCCTCAGGAACTGGAAGTATGAGACCCTCTCCACACATTCCCCGCTGATGAGAATAGGCTGAATGTCGGTTTTCTTTTTCCTTAAGTCTATGATCACCTCCTTGGTTTTGGTGGTGTTGAGGACCAGGTTGTTGTCTCTGCACCACCAAACAGCTGCTCTATCTTCTCCCGATAATCGGACTCATTCACCCCAGAGGTGAGCCCCACTATGGTAGTGTCATCCACAAATTTGATGATGCCATTACTGGAGTGGGTGGGGTGCAGTTGTAAGTGTAGAGGGTGAAGAGTAGGGAGGTAGGGGGCTCAGCACACAGCCCTGTGGGGAGCCAGTGCTGAGGCTGAGGAGATGTGGGGGGCCTACTCTCACCCTCTGGGAGCAATCAGACAGGAAGTCCATTATCCAGAGGCAGATAGACTGAGACAGTCCTAGGTTTGTCAGCTTGGACACCAGTCTGTGAGGGAGAAGGGTGTTGAATGCTGAACTAAAATTCACAAAGAGCAGCCTAGCATAGCTCTCCTGCTTCTCAAGATGAGTGAGGGCAGTGTGGAGAGTTGTGGCTATGGCACCCTCTGGACCTGTTAGCTCTGTAAGCATACTGGTGTCTGTCTAACATGGGTGGGAGGTTTGTGATGACGCGAGTCCGGACCAGTTTTTCAAAGCACTTCATGATGACAGGAGTAAGTGCCACTGGACAGTGGTCATTCAGGTTGCTGCTGCTGGTCTTTTTTTGGCAGTGCAACTATGGGAGAGGACGTCAGGCAGGGTGGGATGGTGGACTGTCACAGGGACTGGTTGACTTCTCATGTGATACCCTGTGGTCTTGTACATAACATGGTTCTAGGAGATGTTTTATTTTACTCCAAGATGAATGCCCATCAGAAATACTGGCCAGAGGTGATCAATTACTGCAGGAGTCCCAAAACAATAAGACGTCATTTTTTTGATGGCCAGTTAATTGCCCAAATCAATGGAGCAGATTTAAGTTTTTGTGCTTGGTACATTCCTAAGACTCAACAGAATCACGTCAAGTGACCAAAATAGTTTGTCACAATGGGTAGTTTTTTTTCCCCCCCCACACAGGTCAATACAGTTCTAAAACTACTTTTTACAACAGTTTCATTTATCAGTTATTTGCCCTTATTTCATTTTGATAAATGAGACTGTTGTAAAAAGTAGTTTGAGAACTGTGTTGAACTGTGTGGGGGGGAAAAAACCTACCCATTGTGAAAAACTATTTTGGTCACTTGAGGTGATTCTGTTGAGTCTCAGGAATGTATCAAGCACAAAAAATTAAATCTGCTCCATTGATTTGGGCAATTAACTGGCCATCAAAAAATTTATATGTCTTATTGTTTGGGGATAACGAGTTGATAGTGGGAGAGGTATTCAATGAGTAGTGTAAAAAATTCCATTCCATTCAATGAGAAGAGTGAAAACCCCTCCCACTGCCAATTCTTAATCCCATCAGATCAACTCTTAATCCCATCAGGTCAAATCACAATGGGTAAGGCAATGTTTTTTCACACATTCCAACACAGTTCTAAAACTGCTTTTTACAACAGCTTCATTTACTGGTTACTTGCCTTTATTTTGGTATTTGACTAGTGCGTCTTGAAATTAGCTCTTGTACTAATTTACTCAGTTCAGAGCCACAACCAACTCTGTTACTATGTTATAAAATTACTCTGTAATTTTGCTCCCACTCTAGCTCCAAATTTTACTTTCTAAACTAAAAATAGAGCAAAATTAACTATTACTGAGGAAAATACTTTTGACTCGGGAAAAATAACTCCGTAATTTTTCCTGTGTATGCACTACAGCACATGCATATCAACCGATCTGCTCATCAGAAATGGAAGAAATATTTACACTTACTCCAGTTGATTTTTGGCTGGATCGAGTCAAAGTTAAAAAGCCACACATCGGCCACACATGACTGGCCGATGTGTGGCTTGGATGTATGGGCTTCGTCATGTTTCGCTCCTGCACTGACAAATTTTAATCGCAGATGAGCGACAGGCTGATGAAGGAGGAGGTAGGGCATTGATAGATATCCGCCTGGTCTCCAGCATTGATGCAAGGCACTTCAGCACCTGGTCGTGTTGCCAGGTGTAACGGCCTTGTTTCAGGCTTGTTTTGCATCACACCAGGATGTGCTTCAGGTTGGCCGGAGACTGACAGAGGAGGCATGTAGGGTCTTCTCCGTATCACTGGTTGAGGTTGATTGGAGATGGCAAGACATCATAGGTGGCTCGTATGACGAAGCTGCTTTGATGTGCTTCCATGTTCCACAGATGCCTCCAAGAGAATTTTCTTTTCTCAACCCCTCCCATCGCATCCACTGCCCCTGCGTTGCTTGAGAAGCGGCCTTTGCGCACCTCATTGCCTGTTCTTGGTAGCATACCTCCTCAACTACAAGACCTCAGTGCTGTGATGGTGTTGCTTTGTGCCAGGATACATTACTTTCTCCAAGCTCAAGGCCTCCTCTCCCTTGCTGCACATGACCAATGATGTCCTGATGCTTAAGGGATGACTTTGCTTGCTGCGTAGCTAGTGAAGGGGTCCACTTTCTTCCAGTTTCCAGAATGGGAGCTGTTCAGACAACATAAGGATCATGGGATTCTGTCTGTCATTTCCAGCCTAACTTTGGAGCACTTGTATTCCTCTGTTAGAGTGGATACTGGAAGTTCTAGAATACCTTTCCCATACAGGCCTGTACTGGTAATGCACCTAGGGAGACCAAGCCATTTTTTCGCAAATGAACTAACCTGCCTCTCCAGTTTTTCAACCTTGGAGAGTGGGATCTCATAGATGGTCAAGGGCCACAACAGCCAGGTGAGGAGACAGAACTGAAAGCACCAGAGCTTCAACCTGCCCAGTAGGAAGGACCTGTCAATGCTCTCCAGGCCACTGATGGTATCCTACATAATCTGGTCTGCTTGGTCTATATCTTTGAGGGTTGCGTTGTACCAGCGTCCAAGACGTTGGTATGGGCTCCTCACCAATGTAAAAGCGTTGCTCGAACAGCTTCCCTCTGACGACTGATATGCTCCTGGACTTGCTTGGATTTATTTTCATTCTAGCCCACTCGATGTTCTCTTGGAGCTTCTTCAGTAGTCGCCTACTGCAGGGCTTGCTTGTTGTAAGTATGGTCATATCATCCATGTATGCCCTGATAGGAGGGAGTCGGAGACCAGGTTTGAGCTGCTCTCCTCCTACCACCCACCGGGAGGCCAGGATGACGACCTCCATGGCCATGGTGAAAGCTAGCAAGGAGATGGTGCATCCTGCCATGAGGCCAATTTCCAGACACTGCCATGCTGTAGTAAATTCATCAGTTGTAAGGCAAAGCTGTATGTCCTGGAAATAGGATTTGACTAGGGCTGTGATGAGCTCTGGGACACTGAAGTAACTGAAAGCAGACAAAAGGAGATTGTGAGGGACTAAGCCTAAGGCAGTGACGAGGTCCAGGAATACAACATGGAGGTCTCTTCCATCTTTTTTGGCAGCTTGGATTTGATGCCAGATCATGTTTGCATGCTCCAAAACACCCAGAGAAGCCTGGGATCCCCGCCTTCTAAACAGACATGTTGATGTAGTAGTTCTTCTCGAGGTAGGCTGTCAGCCTGTGAGCCAAAATGCTGAAGAAAACCTTCCCTTCAAATGTTCAAAAGACTGATGTGGCAAAACTGGTTGATAATAGCAGAATCCTTTTGCTTTGGAATTAGGACACCCCCTGCCCTCCTCCAGGCTGTGGGTATTGCTTGTTTCTGCCACAACCACCGTCATCAGTCTCTACAGGAACCATAAAACACCTTGGAGCATTCTTGTAAAGCCTGTATGGTACTCTGTTGGGCCCAGGGGACGATGCAGCTCTTGACCGACGTACAGTTGTTACTACCTCACTCCACTTGGGAGGGCTGATGTCTAGGGGAAGGTACTGGTGGCATGTCGGGTGGGAGGATGATCTGTTCGCAATGCCAGCTGTCCATGTGGATTGCTTGAAGGTGAGCCTCGAGGTTTTTTTGATGCAAGTTTGTCACTTTTCTTCTTTATACTTAACAAGTTTGTCAATCTGTTTGTCATGCTTGTATGATAAAAAAATTCTAAAAAATTGATCGAAATACATGACCTAGTCATTCTAAACCTGTGGAGCTTTGCCGACGAAGCTCTCAACCCCAGAGAGATAAATTATACAATAAAGAAATATTTGCTTGACCATTATTCAGGTATTACTAGTATTTCTATTATTAACAGGTGAATTTACACCACACTGGCTAAAAGAACTGATGTAGGATCACATTGTGATCAAATTTGTGATTTACACCACTATTCCACATATCACTGACAAAAAGAAACTGATATTAATTGGAGATACCTTCATCTAGTCATCATATTTTTTTACTTAAATATATACAATCTTTATAATAAATTGATGACAAACTCACAACCAAGGAGTCTCCACTGTTCCCGGCTTCCTCTCCGTTTACCAACTCTCCCTGGAAGGGTCCGAAGTGTGCACCTACTGGAACAGTACCTCCCTTATTAAACACTCCCAGGCCTGCATCAGGGATACTAGACTTCTGGATTTCTAGCCCAGGAGGAAGAGTTTGTCTGGCTCGGTCAGGGACTCCCATGGGAACAAGAGTATCTGGGATGAAGAGGGGCAGTCCATGAATCTCACATTTGTTGAGGAAGAAGGATTTGCAAACTTCGCAGTCTGGGAGTAGAAAAAAAAACAACAGGAAGAAATGAGGCCCAAATGCGTGTGTATATCTAAGACCATATACAGTATGTTAGTACTGTATAAAGATTCTTCAAAGAAAGCTTGCCAGTAAGGTTTACTGAACAGTTGAGATGAGAGGTGTCCATCAGGACTGAGATCACACAGGATAAGGTACACAAGTACGAATTTTTTTTTTACTTCCTTGGAGTAAACAAGAGCTCAGGTATGAAGCTTGCAGGGCAAAATAAAACAATGTTCATTAACATGACTGTGGCACTGTATGATGTATTTGCAGTATTCTTAGGACTTGCCTGGTCAGGCTCATGCTCATTTTAAATTTGGTTACTTGTTTGCTTATCTTCTGGGAAACAGAATATCCCAAATTTGTTATGAAATCACATGCAGGTACAAACAAAATTAACTGTCCACACAGTAAGTAAGTAAGTAGTCCAACGCACCTCTCTATTTGAGCTTGCTAACAATTCTGGCAGTTCTCGATCTAGGCATTTTTCCCCAATGCCATACATCTCGGATTCAGATTTAATTAAAAGAAAAAAAATCACTTGATGGCAATTTAAGCATAACCTATTTGCTGAAGAAGAAACCAGTGGACCCAGAGGAACTCCCGTCAGCATGGGTGAGAACTTGCAAAACTTCACACAGACAGCAACCCGAGCTTAGAATTGAATCCAAGACCCTGGAGTTGCGCCACTGACGCCCCTAAATCCATATACAAACATCTGGACTCCTGTCTCTCTCACCCATATGTGCTTATTGAACATCCCATTCCAGGGTCATGTTGAAGGGCATACTCTTTGGCCCCTATTAAATAACAGCCGGTTGGGGTGGTCTGTGAGCTCATGCATGTGGGGAAGAGAGCACATAGCACTTTCCTCCAGGTGTGTTTTGCTATCCTGTGATGCAGCATGGGCTGCATTTGGAAAAGAGGAATATGGCAGTGGGGGTGTGGCCAAGTGTCAGTTTGTGAATGGAGGGCGGGGCTGGGGAAGGTTTGTGGCAAAGTCAATATACCTGTTGTCAAATAATGTTTTCTGTGTGTGTGCGCGTGCTGCAGTGATGATGGAGGATAGAAAAGGAGGGGAAGAGCAAAGAGAAGAGAGCTCCCTGGACCAGAACACAACTGTGTGTGTCCTAAAAATCGAGCGAGTATGAAGCAAAAAAGCCAAAAATAAATGTGTGTATATATCTCCCACCTGCCGTGTTTCTGTACTCCACCCACATCAGGGACTTGTTACAGTGGTGCTGAAACCCAGGAGTATGGAAGGGAACCACCACATGGAGTCCTCACCATTCAAGGATCTCATCCATGCTCTCGCTACTGCCCAACAGAACAAGCATCAAGCAGTGATCGCTCCACAGAAAAAGCAAGAACAACGCTTCAAAGTCTTGATGCTGGCCCAGCAGGAAGATCGCCAGGTGTTCTGGCACTTGCTCGCATCGGCGGGGTCCTCGGCCGCCACCACAGCAGACCCTCCCTACATCACCCTCACGACAATCTGGAAGCCTTTATAGCACTCTTTGAGCAAGCGGCCAAAGCGTGAGGGTGGCCGGTCAAGTAGCGCACGGCGTGCCTACTTCTGCTACTGATTGGAGAGGCACAGCTCGGCACCGACAGCCTACTCGTATAAGCCAACATGCAGTATGTTGGCCGCTCCCCGGAACATTGCCAGTGCTTCCGGACACTGACATGGGAGGAGGTCGGCCGGCCATTTGCATTTGGCCAACAGCTCCGGGATGCCTGCCGGTGATGGCAGAGGGCAGACGACTGCAACGCGGAGGGGATCATTGATCTGGTGACACTGGAACAGTTCATTGTGCAACTTCTGAAAGGAATGGCGGAGTGGGTCCAGGGTCATCACCCGGCGTCATTGGATCAAGCCATCAAGCTGGCGAAGGACCATCTGGAGGCAGTTCCGACGGCAGGCGGATGAGTCACCTCTTCCCTTTTTCTCTCTCCTCTCCCCTTCCCCCAACGAGGAGGTGGAGGCCCATCTTCCCCTTCCATGTCGGATCCCCCCCCAAGGTGAGTGATGCCTATCACGCCGGTGCAGAGGGGAAGCCTGGACTAGTGTCCTGGCACTGCGGGGAGCCATGACATCTCCAGAGTCAGTGATCCACAATGGAGGTGGGAGCTGTGGTCCGGATCCCCGACACGCCAAAGACCATCAGGCTGGAGCGCATCGTATACCGGCAAGTGTTCAAGGGGATACAGTACATATCACACGTTGGTGGATTCCGGCAGTAATCAGACCTCAATCAAACAAAGGCTGATGCAAGGTGAGGCATTGGGCAAGTGGTGAAGTTTCTGTGTGCACAGGCTGGGCTCACGCTAGCCGCTCGCACGTCCGCAAATTGCGAAGTTTTAATCCAATTTGCGAAAAGAAAATCATTTGTATTCACATTTTATGCGAAAGTCATTTAAAGTTTAAGCAAAAGCCATCAAACAATTGTGATTTCTCAAGATAAACAGTACCTTTCGTGTCCATCTTCGATGTTTTGATTTATAACCAAGGCCCTGAGTTTTGAAGCTTCTTATTGGTTGACCGCAAATTACGTCTTCCAATAGCATCGGACCTTACATATAAAATGATCAATTTCCGAGTTGCACTGATAATGTCAGCAATTCTCACTCATTAGTGAACAAGATTATAGCGAGGTTTGTTTAAAATAAATTATCCGACTTTACGTATGACAAAAACTTATCTAAAAAGTGAGATAACATATTAGAATATTCTGTTAGCTTTCTCAGTTAGGGATAAAAACACGATATAACCATTCTAAAGACGTATTTTCTACATAAGATCAACCCTGACAGAACTTTGGAAGAACTCACAGATGAACCAGGATATATCAACCAAGTGTACCTTGTTTTCAGAGCGTTTTGACGCACATGGTTCAAAGTTTTGACTG
This sequence comes from Neoarius graeffei, assembly GCF_027579695.1. NCBI lineage: Eukaryota > Metazoa > Chordata > Actinopteri > Siluriformes > Ariidae > Neoarius > Neoarius graeffei. Next base: position 58,423,375 of record NC_083590.1, read on the forward strand.
CAAGTGTTTCATTTGAGAAATTAATGGTGAATATCATATTTGGGTTATGAGATTAATTTATAAGAAACAACCATTGATTTTAACTCCCTAAGCTCCCTTCATCCTACCCATAAAGACACACCCCTCCCCCTAAACACACACACAGATCCCAATTATACACACACACATACCCACACAATCCCAGTCACACATCTCAATCATGAACACACACACGCACATCTCAATAATGAGAAAACACACACACACACGAGGCAATACCTGTGGTTGAGATGTTAAAATAGAATTTTGAAAAAAATAAAATAAAAAATTAAATTTATATATTAGCAAGGCCAGCCACTGATGTTGGCCAGGTCCGACACTGATGTTGGCCAGGCCAACTTGGCCAGTTCAAATTTATACATGACCTTGGGTTACCATGGACCTCTCATGGCCTCTAACTCCCAAACCATGGCAGATGAAGCTTAAGTTTGTATGAGCAGTTAATATGAAATGTGATAAATCCCTGATAGAGTTGAAAGCCACTCACCATGCAGTTATGTTACACAGCCAGACAGCATACTACAGAGGGTGACTAAGGGCTAAAAGGTGCATAGATAGCAAAGAATGCAAAGCACATCACACCAGATGTTAGATATAATTATAATGAAAAATATGGACTCCGTAAACCAGATTAAGCGGGTTAAATTAAACACACAATTTCATTACATATATAGTTGATGAAATGATCAAAATAAGAGGATTCAAGAATAAATAAGAATGCCATGAACATAAATCAAGAACATGGAAAGACAAAGGCAGGAAACAAGCTTGCAAAAACCATTGAAACACCAACAAACTACAATAATTCATATTTCAATATTATGTCAGTGCAAGAAACATTTAGAAGTATAACATATCTTGCTAAAAAAATAACTTTGCTAAAAAGAAAATTGTTTTTTTTAGCATTTCTTGCTAAGCGAACTTGCAAATTGCTAAAGAAAAATTTGGAGTCTTTAGCACTTTTCGCTAAAACAATTTGGGTCCTAGAGTGAGCACAGACAGGGATATTCACAACTACTCATTAGTGTCCGTCCACATTCTATTTAGGGGAGAAAAGCACAGAAGAAAGGTGCTGGTTAATCCTCGTCTCACCCACCCCCTGACTTTGGGAACTGATTGGTAGGGATTCAAAGGCTTAATGGAACACATAGTAAAGGGTGGGTCCTGCAATAGTACATCACAGGGAGATCCTGGTGTGGCGTTGACTGGGGAAGAAGTCACAGAGCCACACTACACAAATTGTATGGGTTATTGGGAATTAAAACTATCCGCACCAGCATCTATCACCCACAAACAGATGGCTTAGTGGAATGATTCAACCAGACACTCAAAAACTTAATTTGGAAATTTGTAAGTGAAGATGCACATAATTGGGATAAATGGCTCGAGCCACTGTTATTTGCCGTATGAGAGGTCCCGCAAACCTCCACGGGATTTTCACCATTTGAATTATTATATGGGTGTAAGCCTCGTGGCATTTTGGATGTGCTGCAAGAAAACTGGAAGGAGGGACCTTCACCTAGTAAAAACGAAATTCAATATGCTCTCGGCCTGCGCACAAAACTCCACATCCTCACACACTTAACCCAAGAGAATTTACAGCAGGCACAAGCACATTATGTCCGGCTGTACGACAAGGGGCACGCGCCTTAGAGATTTCATGCCGGGAGACAAGGTACTTGTGTTATTACCCACGTTAAACTCCAAATTGCCAAGTGGCAAGTGTCCTTTGAGGTCACACGGCGAGTCAGGGACATTGACTATGAGGTGAGGCAAGCAGATAGGGGCTGGGCACTGCAAATATACCACCTCAACCTGTTAAAACGTTAGAACAAGGAGGTCCTTGTTGCATTGGCGTTGGTAGTTCCGGAGAAGGCGGAGCTGGGGCCAGAGGTAAAAACAAAAATAACAACTCACACTGCTCCGGTCCCTTGTGGAGACTACCTCCATGGGTGCAAGTATAAAATTTTCAAAAATCTAAAAAGTCTGACAAGGTAAGACATGCATGGCACAGCCATGCGGGGGGGGGGGGGGGGGGGGGGTTTACAAAGGGAGGTGAGCCCCCCCTTAGGGCTCGAAAAAAATTTAAATTACAAGTTAAAATGGTTGTCTCTCATGCAATCTCATGCAAACATTTATAATATTAATAGTTATACGATTTGCATATTCACATCAAATGTTTAATCAGACCCTCCAGGATTTTGCGATGTTGCGATTTGCAAATTCAACCAATTCCCACGAATTCAGGGCGGTGTTGCAATTATATCCAATCACCGCAACTTTCCCACAAATTTGACCAATCGTTGGCGTCGTCTTGAGGTGACGTCGACAAACTACCTTTCGCCGTACTTCCGTGTACATGTTCAAGAGAAGCAGCATGTGCGAGTCAGTGCTTATATAGGCTTAAATTATGTTACTGAAAGTGTGTTATGTTTACAGTGAAGGACTGTGTGCACTCTACATTATTTTTTTTTTTTACTTAATACAAGAAATTAATGGATGCCAACATTTTTGCCAAAATGGTATTTTATTTTCCATTGTTTAGGCAGCTTCAGCATCATACTGTGAGATTATGTTCAAATTGTTTTTTTCCCCCCTCGATGAAGCCTGAGCCATTTATTTTATTAGTTTATAATTATTGTTTAATTTAGTCTTCAGGAGAGACTGCCTGCACACAGTACTAGTATTAATAGGTTTTTTTTCTTACATGAAAGCTGAGGCATTTATATTATATTTTAAGGTAACTTCATGTTGTGCTGTGAGGTTCTATGCACTAACTTTTGAACCAACAGGTGCATTTGGATAAGTAAAGCCTATTTTTCTGCATTTTTGTAGTCCTGGTTATCTTTTATATTGGTAAAGTTGTTTATAGGACCATTTCTCAGTGTCTTTGCTTTTTAATCAATAGTTTTTCAGTAATAACTTAATATTTAACATACTCAATTTTAATCACAAAAAGAGAAAATCGCAACAATTTCTCGCAACTTTCACTTCCTCCCGCAATGTAATTGCAACAAAAACCTAAAAAACACCGCAACTTTCATTGCAATTTTTTTGGACCCCCCCGCAAAACCCCTATGGAGAAAAAAAAAAAAAAATCAAGGACCGTGACGTCACCCGGTATGACGCAGCCGGGGCCCCACCCTGGAGCCAGGCCCAGGGTTGGGGCTCGTATGCGAGCGCTTGGTGGCCGGGGCTTTGCCCATGGGGCCCGGCCGGGCTCAGCCCGAAGAGGTGATGTGGGCCCGACCTCCTGTGGGTTCACCACCCACAGAGGAAGCAGTAAGGGATTGGTGCAGTGTGGATTGGGTGGCAGTCGAAGGCAGGGGCCTTGACGACCTGATCCCCGGACACAGCGGCTGGCTGTTGGGACATGGAATGTCACTTCGCTGGGGGGGGGGGGGGGGGGGGGGGGGATGAGAGCCTGAGCTTGTGTGGGAGGTTGAGAGGTACCGGCTAGAGATAGTCGGGCTCACCTCCACGCACAGCTTGGGCTCTGGAACCCAGCTCCTCGAGAGGGGCTGGACTCTCCACTTCTCTGGAGTTGCCCGTGGTGAGCGGCGGCAGGTTGGTGTGGGCTTGCTTATAGCTCCCCAGCTCAGCCACCATGTGTTGGAGTTTACCCCAGTGAACGAGAGGGTCGCCTCTCTGCGCCTTCGGATTGGGGAGAGGGCTCTTGCTGTTGTTTGTGCCTACGGGCCAAATAGCAGTATAGAGTATCCGGCCTTCTTGGAGTCCCTGGGAGAGGTACTGAGGGGTGCTCAGACTGGGGACTCCATTGTGCTACTGGGGGACTTCAATGCTCATGTGGGCGACGACAGTGACACCTGGAGGGGCGTGGTTGGGAGGAACGGCGTCCCCGATCTGAACCCGAGTGGTGTTTTGTTATTGGACTTCTGTGCTAGTCACGGTTTGTCCATAACAAACACTATGTTCGAGCATAGGGGTGTCCATAAGTGCACGTGGCACCAGGACACCTTAGGTCGGAGGTCAATGATCGGCTTTGTAGTCGTTTCATCTGATCTCCGGCCCTATGTCTTAGACACTCGGGTGAAGAGAGGGGCTGAGCTGTCAACTGATCACCACCTGGTGGTGAGTTGGATCCACTGGCGGAGGAGGAAGCTGGACAGACCTGGCAGGCCCAAACGAATGGTGAGGGTCTGCTGGGAACGTCTGGCCGAGCACTCTGTTGGGGAGGTCTTTAACTCCCACCTCTGGGAGAGCTTTTCCCAGCTTCCGAGGGAGGCGGGGGACATTGAGTCTGAGTGGACCATGCTCTCTACCTCCATTGTGGACGCGGCTGTTCGGAGCTGTGGCCGCAAGGTCTCCGGTGCCTGTCGTGGCGGCAATTCCCGAACCCGGTGGTGGACACCGGAAGTAAGGGATGCCATCAAGCTGAAGAAGGAGTCCTATCGGGCCATGTTGACCTCCGGGACTCCTGAGGCAGCTGACGGATATCGGCAGGCCAGGCGTGCTGCAGCTCGGGCAGTTGCGGAGGCAAAAACTCGGAACTGGGAGGAGTTCGGGGAGGCCATGGAGAAGGACTATCGGTCGGCCTCGAAGAAATTCTGGCAAACCGTCCGGCACCTCAGGAGGGGGAAGCAGTACTCTGCCAACACTGTTTACAGTGCGGGTGGGGAGCTGTTGACCTCGACTGGGGACATTGTCGGGCGGTGGAAGGAATACGTTGAGGATCTCCTCAATCCCACCGTCATGTCTTCCACTGAGGAGACTAAGGCTGATGACTCAGAGGTGGACTCGTCCATTACCCAAGCCGAAGTCACTGAGATGGTTTGCAAGCTCCTCGGTGGCAAGGCACCGGGGGTGGATGAGATCCGCCCTGAGTATCTCAAGTCTCTGGATGTTGTGGGGCTGTCTTGGTTGACACGCCTCTGCAACATCGCGTGGCGGTCAGAGACAGTGCCTCTGGAGTGGCAGACTGAGGTGGTGGTCCCTGTTTTTAAGAAAGGGGATCGGAGAGTGTGCTCCAATTATAAGGGAATCACACTTCTCAGCCTCCCAGGGAAGGTTTACTCCAGGGTACTGGAGTGGAGAATTCGACCAATAGTCGAACCTCGGATCCAGGAGGAACAATGCGGTTTTCGTCCTGGTCATGGAACACTGGACCAGCTCTATACCCTTCATAGGGTGCTCGAGGGTTCATGGGAGTTTGCCCAACCAGTCCACATGTGCTTTGTGGATTTGGAGAAGGCATTTGACCGTGTCCCCCATGGTATTCTGTGGGGGGGTGCTTCGGGAGTATGGGGTTCGGGGCTCTTTGCTAAGGGCTGTCCAGTCCCTGTACGAACGGAGCAGGAGTCTGGTTCTCATTGCCGCCAGTAAGTCAGACCTGTTCCCAGTGCATGTTGGACTCCGGCAGGGCTGCCCTTTGTCACCGGTTCTGTTCATAATTTTTATGGACAGAATTTCTAGGCGCAGCCAGGGGCCGGAAGGAATCCTGTTTGGGAACCACAGGATTTCATCTCTGCTTTTTGCGGATGTTGTCCTGTTGGCTTCTTCAAACCAGGACCTTCAGCATGCACTGGGGTGGTTTGCAGTCGAGTGTGAATCGGCTGGGATGAGAATCAGCACCTCCTAGTCCGAGGCCATGGTTCTCGACCGGAAAAGGGTGGCTTGCCCTCTTCAGGTTGGTGGAGAAGACCTGCCTCAAGTGGAGGAGTTTAAGTATCTCGGGATCTTGTTCACGAGTGAGGGAAGGATGGAGCGCGAGAACAACAGGCGGATCGGTGCAGCCTCCGCAGTGATGCGGTCGCTTTACCGGTCCATCGTGGTGAAGAAGGAGCTGAGCCAAAAGGCGAAGCTCTCAATTTACCGGTCGATCTACGTTCCGACTCTCACCCATGGTCATGAGCTTTGGGTAATGACCGAAAGAACAAGATCGCGGATACAAGTGGCCGAAATGAGTTTCCTTCGCAGGGTGGCTGGGCGCTCCCTTAGAGATAGGGTGAGAAGCACAGTCACTCGGGAGGAGCTTGGAGTAGAGCCGCTGCTCCTCCACATCGAGAGGAATCAGCTGAGGTGGCTCGGGCATCTTGTTTCGGATGCCTCCTGGACGCCTCCCTAGGGAGGTGTTCCAGGCATGTCCCCCCGGGAGGAGGCCCCGGGGAAGACCCAGGACACGCTGGAGGGACTATGTCTCTCGGCTGGCCTGGGAATGCCTCGGTGTTCTTCCCGAGGAGCTGGCCGAGGTGTTTGGGGAAAGGGAAGTTTGGGCTTCCATGCTTAGACTGCTGCCTCCGCGACCCGGTCCCGGATCAGCGGAAGAAGACGAGATGAGACCCCCCCCGCAACATCAGACATTTTAGCCCACAACAATCACAAAAAAGGTCCACGAAATCCTGGGGGGACTGTTTAATACATTTCATCAATTCATCCGAAATAATCTTTCAAGTACAAGGCTTGATATTTCAAAACATCTCGCAACTACTAATTTAAATGTTGAAACAACCATTTTTAACATGCTTTTGCTGTGATACCTTTTTTACAATATATACATTGGAATAGCTGTGTTGATTTGGTCGAACAACGTGCTACATGCGTGAAACATGATATCACACATGTATAACACCGTGAAACAACGGGCTAGTCAGGACCGCTCGTCGGTGAGCGGCGTATAAATTGAATGAGGTTTGTGGCAAAGACGAGATGAAAAGATTTGTCTCCTGCAGAGACTGTACCGCGATAACCCGATAATACACTGAGAGTAGAGCCAATGATTTTCTGTTTCAAAATCTGGCTATTTCCGTTTCGGACAATGAAAAATTCCGTTTCAATTCCGTTTCACAATTTCAGTTCAAAATTGTTCTGTTTGGCTCCAATTTATTAATTCTGGCTGGCATAATTTTACTTGGGTTTCAAAAGTATTGCATCTCTAGACACAAATGCACAAATGGTCCTTTGCATGATGAAGTCATTCATAAAAAAATATATATATAAAACAATTACACTGACAGTAAACTGACAAATTGCATTAATAAAAAAAATTAAAGTGGGATCACAGATTGAGACAACTCAAAATATTTTACTTGACATACTGATAACATAAATCAAGAAACAAGGATCATCGTTAACTAAAAACCCATATCTCTCTCTCTCTCTCTCTCTCTCTCTCTCTCTATATATATATATATATATATATATATATATATATATATATATATGCAAAATAATAGCATATATAATCTCAATATAATATTGAGAGTACTGATAAATTAATAGGGATAAATTCATATTCAGTAATACTTACTGAGCCTGTAATGACAATACTCATAACTGCCTGTTTAAAAATACTCTATACCCATCTTTTTTAGTACACCACAAACTCATGAAACAATGTTTCCTAACAGAACACACTCTCAAACAGACTAGAATAGTTTAACTTTGATAGTAATGACAGTCCTGAATAGTCCTTGCAGATCAATCACATAGCTGCCAACATTCCGAAATTGTAAATAGTAATACAAGGTTGGGTACCGAGTCTTGGTGGGGGGCCACCCCCCCCCGCCACCAAAGCTTTCTAGCAAAACTACCCTGAAAAATCACACCAAAACAAAATAGTTTGACAAAATTTATTCTACAAACTAAACTATCATCTTACATTAATTTGCAAAGTTCTTTTCAACAATGGAAACAAATTTACCTGGAACTAGAATACATATATCATCAAAGCAATTTGGCACAGATCAAACTTTCTTTTTCTTTCTTTTTCTTTTTCTCTCCTCCTGTGTAAAGTCCACAAGCGGAGGCCATCTGATCTGCTTTAATATCAACAGATCTTCATTTAAGGTACGTGAATCTTTTCATCATGGCACACCTTCAGCCTGTTCAGTGTGCTGAGTCCAGGATGTTTAGTCATTCTTCCTCCGTCACTAGCGATAGCTCTATTAGCTTTACTTGTGATAAGTGCAGATTAGTTAGCTCTCTGACGGAGAAGATTTCAGTGCTAGAAGCGCGTGTCCAGGCTTTAGAGCAGGTTAGTGAGCGTGAGAACAGTGTAGTTTCTGTTAGGGAAAGTCTGGACGCCCTAGGTGGAGTTAGCAATCCCCCAACTCCGGCATTAGAGCCCTTACAGCGGGGCGAATGGGTGACGGCTCGGCGGCATAAGCGTAGAGCCAAAGCTACCGCTGAGGCTCGCCCACGGGAGCACCACTCCTCTCCGCGTCACGTGTCGAACAGGTTTGCTCTCCTTAGTGATGCACCCACTGAGAAACCTGAAAGAGCTCTGGTTATAGGGGACTCTATCATACGGCACGTGAAATTAGCTCAGCCTTTAGGGGCACCAGCAGCTTTAGTCAGGTGTATACCGGGAGCCAGGGCGCCGGACATAGCAGGTAATCTTAGGGTCCTAGGCAAGCACAGGTTCTCAAAGATAGTTATCCATGCAGGAGCTAATGATATACGCCTTCGTCAGTCTGAGGTTACTAAGAGTAACTTTGTAGAGGTGATTAAATTAGCGAAGGCGATGTCCGATCCTGTAGTATGCTCTGGCCCCATCCCAATGCGGCGTGGCGATGTAGCTTACAGCAGGTTATGGTCGCTGAACTGCTGGCTGTCCAGGTGGTGCTCTGAAAACAGTGTGGGCTTTATAGATAATTGGGCTAATTTTGAGGGCACTGCTGGCCTGTTAGGGCGGGACGGTATCCATCCCACTCGGGAAGGTGCTGCTCTCATTTCCTGCAGCATAGGTCATAGTCTCAGAACAGGCCTAGTTAATTTCTGACAATCCAGAGCCAAGGCCAGGGAGCAGACGAACAGGCTAAACCGACTGTCTGCTAGCTGCACAGAGTCGTCACTCAGGGTCCACTACATCGAGACTGTGTCTGTTCCCCGAGCTCAACAAAAAGGTAGAAATTTTCAGAGAGTTTGTTCCAGTAACCTAATCAATATAAAATTAGATCATACTGACTGTACAGCTGCTGCCAGCACTTTTGATCTAAAGGTGGGGCTATTAAATATTAGATCTCTTACATCTAAAGCGCTAATGGTTAATGAACTCATTACTGATCAGGAGTTTAATGTACTGTGTTTAACAGAAACATGGATTAAGCCAAATGAATATATAGCATTAAATGAAGCGAGTCCTCCTGGATACAGTTATATACACCAGCCTCGTCTAACTGGCAGAGGAGGAGGCGTCGCGGTTATTTATAACGATTATCTAGGTGTAACACACAAACCTGGTTATAAATTTAATACATTTGAAGTTCTTCATACTCATATAATGTATGTAGCCTCGAAAAATAAGTCTACCCAGTTAATTCCATTGCTTATTATTTACAGGCCCCCGGGGCCATATTCTGAGTTTCTTTCTGAATTTGCAGATTTTATCTCAGATTTGGTTATTTCCTTAGACAAAGCTTTAGTTGTCGGAGATTTTAATATTCACTTCGATAACCCAGAAGACCCTTTAAAAACAGCGTTTGTGTCCATCTTAGATTCAGTTGGGATTAAGCAGAATGTCATAGGACCGACCCGTAATGGTGGTCACACCCTTGATCTAATACTAACATTCAGATTAAACGTAGACAATATAGTCATACTTCCACAGTCTGAAGTTATCTCAGATCATTGTCTCATCTCATTCAAAATATGTCTGAGTAATAATATATGCACCTCACCACGCTACTGTATTAAACGTACTTTCATGTCAATTACTGCACAGAGCTTTATAAATGATCTCCCAGAGCTGTCAACTTTGATTGGGTCACTGTCAGCCCCTGCAGAACTTGATCAGGCAACTGAATGCTTAGAGTCAACATTCCGCCATACTTTAGATAATGTAGCTCCTCTAAAAAGGAAAATGGTCAGAGACAAAAAATTAGCACCCTGGTATAATGATGACACTCGCACATTAAAACAGACCACTCGAAAATTGGAACGTAAATGGCGTCAAACAAAATTGTTAGTGTTCAAATTAGCTTGGAAGGAGAGCTTCCTGAAGTATAGAAAAGCTCTTAGTGCTGCGAGATCAACATATTTCTCCTCCCTAATAGAAGATAACAAAAATAATCCTAGATTCCTATTTAATACTGTAGCAAAATTAACCAGGAATAAGTCCACTATCAACACATGCACACCTGCAGTATGTAGTAGCAACGACTTCATGAATTTTTTTAATGACAAAATTGAGAATATCCGACAAAAAATTCAAACTACTAATTTAAGGTTAGACAATGAAAGTGACCTTGTAGTTAACAATATAACTGTATCAGATCATGTTAGAATGTTTTACTCCCCTAAAAGAAACTGAATTACTTTCATTAATCTCTACATCAAAAGCCTCAACTTGCGTACTAGATCCCTTACCGACAGATCTATTCAAACAGATAATGCCTGGAGTAATTGAACCGCTTCTAAAAATAATAAATTCTTCTCTTATGATTGGCTATGTACCCAAATCCTTTAAACTAGCAGTTATCAAACCCCTGATTAAAAAACCTGACCTTGATCCCTGTCAGCTGTCCAATTATCGGCCAATATCAAACCTCCCCTTTATCTCCAAGATCCTTGAAAAAGCTGTGGCACAGCAGTTATGCTCATATTTACATAGGAATAACATCCATGAGGTGTATCAGTCAGGATTTAGACCTCATCATAGCACAGAGACAGCACTGGTTAAAGTAGTAAACGACCTACTGTTGGCGTCTGATCAGGGCTGTGTCTCGCTACTTGTGTTGCTTGACCTTAGTGCAGCATTTGATACCATTGATCATTCCATTCTTCTGGATAGACTAGAAAATGTTGTGGGAGTTAAGGGAATGGCCCTCTCCTGGCTCAGGTCTTATCTAACTGATCGTTATCAGTATGTTGATATAAATGGTGATATTTCTAGACGTACCAAGGTAAAGTTTGGTGTTCCACAAGGTTCTGTCTTGGGTCCACTGCTTTTTTCTTTATATATGTTACCTCTGGGCGATATTATTCGTAAACATTGTATTAGTTTCCACTGTTATGCTGATGACACACAGTTGTATGTCTCTGCAAAACCTGATGAGAGACACCAGCTTAATAAAATTGAGGAATGTGTTAAGGACATTAGACACTGGATGCTTATAAATTTCCTTCTGCTTAACTCTGACAAGACTGAAGTACTTGCGCTAGGACCACATACAGCTAGAAGTAAGTTTTCTGATTACACAGTAACTCTGGATGGCCTTTCTGTTTCTTCACGTGCAGCAGTAAAAGACCTCGGAGTGATTATTGACCCCAGTCTTTCATTCAAAACTCACATTGATAACATCACCCGGATAGCTTTCTTTCATCTCAGAAATATTGCAAAGATAAGAAATTTAAATGTCATTGCATGATGCAGAAAAACTAGTCCATGCTTTCGTTACCTCCAGGTTGTATTATTGTAATGCCTTACTGTCTGGATGTTCCAATAAGTGCATAAACAAGCTCCAGTTAGTTCAAAATGCCGCAGCAAGAGTCCTTACTAGAACTAGAAAATATGACCACATCACGCCTGTCTTATCCACACTGCATTGGCTCCCAATCAAATTTCGTATTGATTATAAAATACTACTATTGACCTTTAAAGCACTAAATGGTCTCGCACCACAGTACCTGAGTGAACTTCTGCTCCTCTATGACCCGCCACGCCTACTTAGATCAAAAGGTGCAGGCTATCTGCTGGTACCTCGTATAGTGAAGGCTACATCAGGGGGCAGAGCCTTTTCTTACAAAGCCCCACTGTTATGGAACAGCCTTCCAAGTAATGTTCGGGAATCAGACACAGTCTCAGCATTTAAGTCTAGGCTGAAAACATATCTGTTTAGTCAAGCCTTTTGTTAATGGTGTTTATGAGGTAAAGGAGTAGATCTGGAGGGTCCTCAGACAGAGTGTTTTGGTAAACTGGGATGTATGGATGCTGTCAGTCCCCACTCGCTTGCTCACTCGAGTTTGTTGACGGTGTAGTGGCTGGCTGCTTTATGTCCCGGGGCTCCCTCATGCCTGTGTTACCTTCTGGCTCTCTCCTTTTAGTTATGCTGTCATAGTTAGTTGCCGGAGTCCCTGCTTGTACTCGGTGCAATATGTATACTGTTCCTACTTATTCAGGTGACATTGGGCATACCTAACCACCTGTGTTTTCTTTCTCTCCCCCCCACCCCAAATCTGTCCCTCTGAGTTACATGGAGTCAACAGGAAATCTTTTGGTGGAGACGGTGGGGACCTCGACTGGCTATCGTAGCCTGCAGGGAATCGGCCGTCAGACATTCTGTCGCATGTCCCAGACCCGGTGAAATGTAACTGAATTGTCTTGGCCAGGCCTAAGGGTCCCATCTGCATCTCATCATTGCTGAGGAGTGTGCTCCCATCACCCAATCAAGCATCCAGCCAGAGCAGGTCATGATATATTTTTTAACATATTAACATGCCATTGTGTGTTATGCCTGATGTAAAGACTCTCGTCTCTGCGAGCCTACCACACAGATTTAATACTTGTCATTTTTAGGGCATACCTAACAACGTGTTTTCTTTCTCTCTCTCCCCCCCCCCCCCCCCATCTGTCCCTCTGAGTTACATGTTGATCCTGGGATTGAGATGCTGGCCTCTTCTGCCCCTCGGACCTGCTTGATCCATCCTGGTGCCCTGTGTCTGGTCGGAGTTTTATCGCCCCACTCCTGTGAAGGACGGCCCCATGAGGACAGTTGAGGGTTATACCTGTTAAAACTGTTAATATTATAGTCAGGCTGTCTGTTGTTGCCCAAATGAGGATGGGTTCCCTTTTGAGTCTGGTTCCTCTCGAGGTTTCTTCCATATGTCGTCTGAGGGAGTTTTTCCTTGCCACCGTCGCCACAGGCTTGCTCATTGGGGATAGATTAGGGATAAAATTAGCTCATGTTTTAAGTCGTTCAAATTCTGTAAAGCTGCTTTGCGACAATGTTTATTGTTAAAAGCGCTGTACAAATAAACTTGAAACTTGATCAAACATAAAAGGAACCTCTTGTAATCAACACCAAACAAAAATGTCTCAAAACATGCTTGGCACAAAGTGAAACAGCTCAAAAGTGTCAATTTCAACTTGCTTCTTCACATGACTACAAATCAAACAGAACAGAATCAACAACACACCCCGGGCATCAAATCGTACCCGCCAATCACAACGCAAGGTTTTTGTTTGAATTCTTTGGGCGGGCTTTTGCAGGAGTGACGACAAGGCTGCGTGACGCTGGAGAAAGCGCTATTGAACAGCGCTCGTTTGACTCCACTTTGGAATCAGTTTTAGAAGAATTAGGAGATTTCATTGAAACATGAGCAGGAAGAGGCTCTCCGCTCATTCCATGATCACTGAATCTTCACCAAAACACTCGACGCTCCAATGGTGTCCCTCTCCACATGCTGTTTGTTTACCCCATAGACATATAAACATAGACGCCGCATTGAGCTGGTGGCCCCGTTGCTGGGATACGTCAGAGTGTCCACCACATTTGATGTGGCAAATCTTCCCCATAAACCAATGCAAGTAAAAGGACTGAACTTCATAAAGCCCCTTTCTACAAAATATTTAACTCTATGCCTTTTATTCACCCATTAAGACACACACGTATATATTTGGGAAACAAACAGGCATCAAAACACAACTTTTAATGTGATGGTTATAAATAGTGTACGAAATACCCTGTACACTGCAAACTAGCGACAGATACGCGATAGATAGCTCAAGTAAGCTAATCAGTCAGCATACCGTAGCAAGCTACCAAAACCTGAGGCCACAATAACCAACCTACAAGACTGAATATGATAAATGATGGAAATAGTGGAAAAACTGGAAATAGTGAATGAAAATAAAAAATGTACTGTTTTATTGAGTCACCACACAGACCTACTCTCGTTGAATAAAGTGAGCTGAATGACCGCCAAACTGAGTTCGGCCAGGTTCTAACATCACACCAAAACAAAATAAATCACTGGTTCCTTCACATTCAGAAAGGTTAAAAACATTCATCATACGTTCAAAAACGTTCATCATAGTGTGGCACTGTATTATCTAATTCTCACTGCTTATAACTATACACCTCCCCGGTGGAGATGAGCTGGGAAACTGAAGACTGAAGGAACAGTATTTTTCCAGTCTCACCTGTGAAAGTAATCCCATGTGATCTCGTTTGGACGGTAAACCTGTTGGTACAGTTAAACGCAGCACATGAATGAGGCATCTTTATAGAGTGCTTCGAGGTCAGTGCGAACCCAGCGGCGGCCATATTGGAAGTCAAAGGTCGCCTGGGTCAGGTTGTGTCAGTGCATTGTTGTCGTTCAGCGAAGCAAAAAGGGGTGACAATGCCGAATACGTGTGTCATTGTTGGCTGTAGTAGCCAGGGGGAAAAGGGTGGCAAAAGCTTCTACAGACTCCCTAAAGTCGTGACTAACCAGGGAATTGCAGCACAGGAGAAAAGCGAACGGAGGAGACGACAGTGGCTGGCTGCCATCAACCGATCAAATTTAGGACAACTTGACTGTATCCGGATTTGTTCTGATCACTTTGTGACAGGTAGGTTAATATTGTCTTGAATTTCATAGTTACTAAAATAAATGTGATACAAACTATTATCTTTTCTATGTACTTTCAGCAATGATTAATGGATATATGTCACATTAGGTAGCTTATGTCTACTGCAGTGCATTGCTGCATCAAATGGCATTAAAATCTATCGTATGCTTCCATACTCTTGTAGTTCTGGAAATCCTTTAGTTCACAAAATGGACTTGGGTGAAACACTAGATAGTTCACAAGATCGATGTATGTCACATGTGGCAACAAGCTGGGGTCAGCTTTCCATTCCTTCTCACTAACAGTGTATGGATCTACATTCCCAATGAAAAGTAACTTCTCAGCATAACGCTCCCGTGCCTGCTTATCTAAACTATCACAATAGTGCTCCATCACTTGAGATGTCTAAATTCTTAAAAAATCCAAGCTTCTAAGCTCTCTAACGCGGAAACGAATCTGTGAATGTAAATAGCTGATGTGTACTCTATGAGCACTCTGGAACGAGTGACTTCCAAGATGGCCTCGCAGACCGCAGTGTTACTATTTTTAGCATCATCTTGGAACACTCTCTCGGCTACTGTCTAGACGCTATACCAGAGACGGTTGAAGAATCTCCACTTTGCCACATCCAATATGGTGGCGAGGATGATGTATGATTCTACGCAGAATGCGGCGTCTACGTCTATGGTTTACCCTCCCCCACTGCTTTCTGTCGCTCTGACTACGTCACAGTCACTGTCGGGTTCAAATATGAATCCCACCGGTGACAGACTATGAAAATTGGCAAAATCGTATTTTATTGTAGTAAATTTGTATTTTCGTAATCAAAACGACAAATCGTAATAAATACGATTTATTCGTAGTAGTTGGCAGCTATGCAATCATTGAGCACTCTGAGTACCTAGAAACGCTGCTCGATATCGCCATTATGATAGAGCATCATAAGTTGTTTAGTGTTGGTCTCCGTGAGACTGAATCATCCGTCATTTAGAAGAGGTTTATACATGGAAAAGGAGCGCTCAACATCCACACTTGCCACTGGTAACCATATGGTGTCCTTGGCCACCAGATGCATTCGTTTCTTTTTAGCGGTCGCCATTCTGGTTGCGACGCGGGGAGCGAATCTGTAAACAAGCAGCTCATTGGCTGGCTAAGTGTGCCACAAACCAATCACAATCAACGACAAAGCTGCCTCGACTGGAAAGGCATGTCTGCTTGGCCGTTAGAGGCAGTTACGCAGAAGCCTTCTGCGGCAGTTACACTCTGACACACGAGCAATGCTTCACGATAAAAATTCCGTAATTTCCGTCCGTTTTCCGCGATCGCGGAAAATCATTGGCCCTATGAGAGTGAGACAGTGAGAGGACCACCCCCCTCCAAAAATCTTAACGGATTTACACGATTTGGAAAAATGACTTTTTCAGAACCGAGAAAAACGGAGCTTCCGGCACATGCCAGAAAACTTGTACCGATGGATTTAACAAAGGGATATTGGCAGACCCACTTGACTCCTCTATCCTGAGAGAAAACGGCCTTTTCTACACTGTCTGGATTACACCAATTTGTCACGTTTCCTTTTGGGTTATTTGGGGCACTCGCTACATTCCAGCAACTCATGGACAAGATCCTCTGCTCCCACGGTCCCTCTGCCTCAGCTTCCCTCAGTGACATCAATATTGATAGCAACGATTGGCTGTGGCACCTCAAAACACCTTAGAGCCGTCCGACAGTTACTGAGGCGTGCAGATCTCACAGCTAACCCAAAAAAAGTGTGTAATTGGGTGGGTGGAAGTACGGTATCTGGGTTTCCACTTGGGTCATGGGCAGATGCGTCCCCAAATCGACAAGACTGCAGCCTGCCCGAAACCCAAAGACGAAAAAGGGGGTGAGACAGTTCCGGGGATGGCTGGCTACTATCGTCAGTTCATACCTAATTATTCGGATGTCACCAGCCCGCTGACTGACCTCACTAAAAATGGAGCACCAGATCCAGTCCAGTGGACAGAGCAGTCAACAGGTTTTCACTAAAGGTAAAAGCTGCACAGTGTGTATTTGGAAGGGGGGGGGCATTTCTACACTCCCCTAACTTCTCTCTCCCTTTTATTTTGCAGATGGATGTGTCAGACAGAGGGCTGGGGGCCATTTTGTCCCAGAAGGCGGAGAGCAAGGAACATCCCGTGCTGTACATCAGCCGCAAAATCTCAATGCATGAAATTAAGTCCAGCACCATCGAAAAGTAGTGCTTGGCCATCAAGTGTGCGGTCCTCACTCTCCGATACTACCTGCTGAGGCACCCTCTCACCCTCTGTTCGGACCACATACCCCTCCAGTGGCTCCACCATATGAAGGATGCCAATGCGCAGATCACCTGTCGGTATCTCGCCCTCCAGCCGTTTAAATTTGAGGTGGTCCACAGGCCGGGGGTGCAGATGGTGGTGCCGGAATTCCTGTCGCATGGGGGGGGGGGGGGGGGGGGGGGGAGTACGCTGCAGTCTGGACGGCTCCAGTGAGTTGGGCGGGGATATGAGGCAATGAGGGCATGGCCAAGTGTCAGTTTGTGAATGGAGGGCAGGGCCGATGAAGGTCAGTGGCAAAGTCATTACACCTATTGTCGATTAATGTTGTGTGTGTGTGTTGCAGTGACAGTGGAGGATAGAAAAGGAGGAGGAGAGCAAAGAGAAGAGAGCTCCCTGGACCAGAACACAACTGTGTGCACGCATGTCTGTGTCCTAAAATCGAGCGAGTGGGAAGCTGAAAACCCAAAATAAACATGTGTAAATATCATCTCCCGCCTGCCGTGCTTCTGTACTCAATCCACATCATGGACATGTTTCAAGGCATTTGATGGCTTTACATGTCTTGGAGGAATCACGTGTTAGCCTTCACTCACATGGTTAGAGAGACTTGGCAAATAGGTGGATACTAGCAGGTGACCACATTGGAGAGAAAAATGGGTGGAAGAAAAAAAAAACTAATCTAATGTGGTGAAGACATAAGGACATGTTTATTTAACGTTTATGGAAGGAGATCCAGGTATCAGTCATTAAGTTTCCCCATGATGGGAAAGTCTTCAGGACAGAGGAGTTTGTGCTTTCTGGTTTCTCAGTCACACAACCACTTGCATTTTTTTTTTTTGTCTCAGAAGAAAACACACGAGTGGCTGGAGAGAATGGCAGACATTCTGTAACATTAAATGTAAACAGAAACAAAATATGCAATGTGTCATTCATTAATAAATTAAAAATGATAATCGTAGGCAAATCAGTGCAGTACGAGGTGAATAATACGCTTTGGGCTGTGCTGTTATATGAAAATAAATCACCCGGCATAGATTTTTATCTAACCCATCGTGTGATATTCCATACTTATTTGGTTCAGGTTAACATCATTGGTTTATAATGACTAATGTATTTTAAGGAAACAAATGGGCAGCACGGTGATGTAGTGGTTAGCACCGTCACCTCACAGCAAGAAGGTTCTGGGATCAAGCCCAGCGGCTGGCGGGGGACCTTTCTGTGTGGAGTTTGTATGTTCTCCCATGTCTGCGTGGGTTTCCTCCAGGTGCTCCGGCTTCCCTCACGGTTCAAAGACATGCAGTTAGGTTAACGTGGGATGGCCTTGGGCTGAAGTGCCCAAGAGTGGTGGCACGCATGTACGCAGTGGCTTTGCTCTCCTATGACGAACTAAATTTTGTTGTACATTTGTGCAGTGACAAAGGCATTCTATTCTAAATAAAATAAACAAACAAATAAAATGTTTAGTTTCTCTCATTCCTTGCTACCATATTTTACAAAGTTCATACTTTATCAATAAAAATATCAAGTTCAATTTGTTGATTATCAGAGACTGAAGCTACATCCCAAATGTACTGTATTGCACTTTTAGTGCACCAGATAGTATGGAGGGTAGAATAAACAGTGAGTGTTACTGAGCACCAGAGTGGCCTGATGTCTTACAGAGATGGTCTTTATTGTCAGGATCTTCCACTTTAACAGAGAGACCTTCAGGTGGATTGTCGAGGTCATTTCCATGGTTGTAGATTTTCAGCTCCAGTGTCTCCTCTTTCTTCACACGGACTTCTGACGTCCCTCCATCTGTGGATATCTCGGTTTTCATGTCCCCACACAGCTAAAGATCAAACAACAAATCTGTTAGGGCGGGACGGTATTCATCCCACTCGGGAAGGTGCTGTTCTCATTTCTGACAGCGTAGTTCATATTCTCAGTAGAGGCCTAGTTAATCTGTGACGATCCAGAGCCAAGGCCAGGGAGTAGACAAACAGGCTAAACTGACTGTCTGCTAGCTGCACAGTCTCATCACTCAGGGTCCACTATATAGAGACTGTTTCCCAAGCTAAACGAAAAACTAGTAGTAATACTCAGAGGTTGTTCTAGTAATCTAGATAATATAAAATTGCATCATACTGACTGTACAGCCACTGCCAGCACCTTTGATCTAAAGGTAGGACTACCAAATATTAGATCTCTTGCATTTAAAGCACTAATTGTTAATGAACTTATTACTGATCAGAAGTTTAATGTACTGTGTTTAAGAGAAACATGGATTAAACCATGCATTAAATGAAGCTAGTCCTCCTGGTTACAGTTACTATATACACCACCCTCACCTAACTGGCAAAAGAGGCGGTGTCGCGGTTATTTATAATGATTATCTCGGCATAACACAACAATCTGGACAGTTAGTATGAACAACAAACATTGAATTCATGTTATGTATTACAGTTAAATTAATTTAATTACTGTTTAAAGATTGCATTTGGTACACATCTGCATCATACCGCAAATCGTCCGGTACAAATATGTGTACCATCACACCCCTACAAGATGGTAAACTGGAGTACAGATTGGGCAGCACGGTGGTGTAAGTGGTGAGCACTGTCTCACAGCAAGAAGGTTCTGGGTTCGAGTCCAGCGGCGGCCTTTCTGTGCGGAGTTTGCATGTTCTCCCCGTGTCTGGTGGGTTTCCTCCGGGTGCTCCGGTTTCCCCCACAGTTCAAAGACATGTGGAGAGGTTAATATGGGACAGCCTTGGGCTGAGGTGCCCTTGAGCGAGGCACCTAGCTCCCAACTGCTCCCCGGGCGCTGTTAGCATGGCTGCCCACTGCTCTGGGTATGTGCGTGTGCTCAGTGCTCACGTGTGTGCAGGTGTGTGTTCACTGCTTCAGATGGGTTAAATGCAGAGAGGAATTTTACAACTGTGTGATGAATAAAGTTGTGCTTTCTTTCTTCATTTTCTTTTCACAGCAAGAGGCAGACATAAGAAGCTGTTATCTCCAATCAGCCACACCTGGGGCCTCATTTATAAAACTTTGCACAGGATTTACACCAGAAGATGGCGTGCGCACGAAACTCAGAATGTGCGTGCGCACAGAAATATTCTGATTTATAAAACCGTGCGCACGCACGTTCCACGCCAATTTCCCTTTATAAATCACAATCCACTCTAAATTTGCGGCACCTGTGCGTACCTCAAGACACACCCACAATTGCCTATAAATATTCAGTGAAACGCCCTTAATGAACATTGATATCTGTGGACAACATGCCCAAAACAGAAGGAAAGACAAAAAGAAGCGCAACTTCACTGACTGTGAAGTTGAAGTGCTAGTAGATGAAGTGGAGCAGCGTCGAGCTGTTTTGTTTGGAGGCCATAGTATGGGAGTTACAAATGCGAAAAAAACATGTGAATGGCAGCATGTGGCCGATGCAGTCATTCTGTAGTTTCACAAGGCCGTACTATGCCAGAGGTAAAAAAAAAAAATGGTCCGACAAAGGTGGACGCCCAGAAGAGGATCGCGGCACACCTCCAAAGCGTCCGTGCAATGGGCGGGGGGAAGGGGGAGCTGGAGCTCACCCCACTGGATCAAAAACTGGCTGGCATTATATGGGAAACCCTCCTGAGTGGAGTTGTGCGTGAGGAGGAGGGTGACACCAATGCTGGGCTACATGAACCAGCCGAGGACTCGGGTATGTAATTTTTTTTTTGGTTGTGCATCAAGGAACCACCTCACATTGCACATGTGCCCCCCTTGATTGAAATGGGTGTGAAATTAATTGAAATGAGTCTTCATCCAGAAAAAGTATTTAAAAAAAATTCCCTTGCATTTGCTGGGTGTGCCAGTGAGGCCAGCAGTGTGTCAGCTGCGGCAGCAGAGGTCCCAAGGACATCCACAGCCTCCGATACATGTGCATTCATGCCGCCACCATTGCCCGTATCCTAACAGATTCAGTGCTGCAGGTGCAGTGGGAACATGTGGATGCCGTCCGCGAGGTCGTCCGGGAGTTAAAAGAAATAAAAAATGAGTTGTCTGCATTAAATGCCAGCATTAAAGACTTTCTTAAAAAAGTAATCATTTCTTTCCATACCTAATTATTTACAAGCGGTGCATCACCACCTCGCGCTGGCGCATGGCTCCTGCGTTTGGGTGGAATGCCTGGGGATAGGGATCAGGGTCGAGGTCAAGGTTGACCTCTTCAGCTTGCAAAGGCACGTCTTGTAGCTGTGCCAAATTGTGCAGCACAGCACAGGCCCTAACAATCCGACAGACCTTTTCGGGTCTGTAACATAGCACTCCCCCCGTGGCATCCAGACAACGCCATCTGCCCTTCAGGAGCCCGATGGTGCGCTCCACAACAGCGCGCGCCTGGCTGTGGTGCAGGTTGTAAGTGGTCTCCTCAGGCGTTTGGGGGCTCATAAATGGCGTGAGCAGCCACCATTTCAGTGGATACCCACTGTCACATACAACATAACTGAATGAGTAAAGGGTTGAATATTTAGAAATGGTCCAAGAATGGTTACAAATACTTTCAGGATTTACGCATTAAATCACCCGCACCCAGAAGCCAACCATCGCGCACAGCTCCAGCATCCAGTCTCTGCCCAACGTTGCTATGTCTCAATATAAATGAATCATGGGTTGAACCAGGCCACCGGGCGACAACATTTGTGAGGACCATGTCCGCGTCACATATAACTTGGACACTGAGGGAACGAAAATGCTTCCTGTTAACAAAGGCAAATTCATTTTCACTCTGTGCCCTTATAGCAATATGAGTGCAGTCAACAGCACCGATCACATTTGGGAAATCGGACTTTGCTGCAAATTGCGCTTTTTTATTTGCCTGTTCACCCACCGTGTAAGGAAACTTGATGTAGTTTGGTGATAAACCAATTCCACCTCCTAACACTTCTGGCAAAATGCGGCTGAAGGTTGGCTGCGATATCCCAGACCGGTCAGCCAGTTCTCGCTGAAAAGTGCCAGTGGCCGATGCAAAGCCGATGCAAGTCAGCACTTGCAGCGAGACTGCGATGGCATGATTCCGGCGGGTACCTCTCTCCAACGCTGGGCCCAACTCGGCTATCAGGTGTAAAAGGACAGCTTGTGGCAATCTGAATCGGCTCATGAGCCACTCATCATCATTGGCCAACAAATCTTGTTGGTCTCTGAAGACTCGCCCTCTCCTAATTCTTCCATTTACCACATCCTCCAGCAATGCCAAATACGCCATAGTGCATCATAAGACCTACCACGGCAAATCCCTCTTATATACTATTTACAGAGTAGGCAACCTAACAAGCAACGTGTGTGATAGCCTCATGATCAATATTGAAAAATGACAACATGCATGAAAGCCATAAGTGGATAATTAACAAAACTTAGCCTACTGCTTATGTTGCAAAAACATACAATGTATAGCCTATCAATTTGTCTTTATTGCCTTAAATAAGATGTTATTTTTGACAAGTGCACAAAATTAAGGATTATAAATGTTAAGTCAATCACGTCTTTGACGCGCGATGTTATGTTTGTGTTAAACTTCGATTATTGAACCAATTTTGGGTCGTTCTCCCCGTTTCCTCCTGAGGTCGCACTTTCAGCGTTTCCCTTTTTTTTGTGCGTATGTATGGATCAGAGCTTGCGTGGAGGTGCGCACATTTTACCGTCAAGTTCACTTTTTATAAATACCGAAGCTTGCGTAGAACATGGCATACGCATTCTTTTGTGCGTACGCATCGTTTATAAATGAGGCTCCTAGTCCTTTGGGTAGTATCTCACTGGGCTGCGACAGCCCGCAACTAGTTGGAGACACAACAATTGCGATAAAATATGAGAATTGGCAACAATTTTCACTTGGAATCACACTGAATTGATATTCGCATATCTTGAGAGAGATTTTGTCGCATGAATTTTTTGAACATGTTCAAAATTTCAGCGACGAAGGAGTGACACTTTGCGACTTATGCGAGGAAACTGAGAAGCCCCGCAAATGTTCAAGACACTTTTGAAGCTCTCTCGCAAATGACGTTTGCAATTTGTCGCAAGCTGTCGCAGCCCAGTGAGATACTAGCTTTTCTTGGCCAGGTATTTATCATCCCCCTGGACACAGTATCCTCCAGGCCTGTAGAGGGTGCGCACACACTAACACAAAGGGTTAATACTGGCTCCAACATGCATCATTGCTCACAGTGTGGAAAGAGTTTTACGATGCAGAGTCATCTCGAAATACACCAGTACAACCCTGATTCCAAAAAAGTTGGGACAAAGTACAAATTGAAAATAAAAACGGAATGCAATAATTTACAAATCTCAAAAACTGATATTGTAGTCACAATAGAACATAGACAACATATCAAATGTTGAAAGTGAGACATTTTGAAATTTCATGCCAAATATTGGCTCATTTGAAATTTCATGACAGCAACACATCTCAAAAAAGTTGGGACAGGGGCAATCAGAGGCTGGAAAAGTTAAAGGTACAAAAAAGGAACAGCTGGAGGACCAAATTGCAACTCAGGGCTCGAAATTCGCGGTGGTCCGGTCGCCCGAGGCGACTTAATTTGTCATTTGGCGGGTAATTCCTGTCACTAGCCAGCCCAGACGGCTAGTTGAAAATAAAAATATATATATGAAGCGAAGATTCAGACTAGGGCTGTGCGATATATCGAATATACTCGATACATCTCCAAAAATTCTGTGCGAGATACATAAAATTATTGTATTGTAACTATCGAGTATTTTATGGTCATCTGCCGACTTGCGTTTGTTTAAAACCTTTTGCGGTGGTTTTCGCTCTGTCCCTCAGGCAGTAATGTGAGACGCTGCCTAAGGGTAAAAAAAACCCCAATAACATCACGCACTCGCCAACCAATCCCGGGTGACATCTCGGTGCTGAAAGGTACTTGCGGGAAGATTTTCTAGTTTCGGTTTCTGGTTTCTAGTCAGCGCTGACTCAGTTCGTGCAATCGCTGGTGTTGCATAGGCTACCGTGTAAGCTCTGTCAATTTCAGCGACAAATTAAAAATGGAAGCGGACAAATTGGTTCCTAAAAGAACTAGTAAGAGGTCAGTCATCCGGCATTTTTTTGGATTATATTATGGTGCTCTGTGTTGTTCTCATTTATGTACTTCACAACAGTATCAAAATACTTGGGTCTTGAAATAAATGCACATTAGTCATGAACAATGGTTACTACTCTCTTCTGTGTTATTTTTGACAGAAGCAAAATTCATACATGCACAAATTTTGGCTAGTTGATTTTCTGTTTGGCTAGTTACTTTTTTTTTTTTCACTTTAGTTTTTATTCAATTTTAACATTTACAACAGACCAACAAGGAGCATCAACAACAAAAGGATAATAATAATAATAAAATAAAGTAGTAATACTAATTGTCCTGTTGGGAGCTACATTCTTCTTTATCCATCAATTCTCGCAGTTTCGTCCTCCATCAATTGTCTTTTCATTTGTCTGTCGCTATCCAAGGTCCTCCAATTAGTCCACTTCAGCCACTTGTCTTCTAGCTGTGTTTCTTGCAATCTCAGACGGTGTGTCAGTTTTTCCATTGTATAGATTTCCTCTATTATTTCTATCCATTGTTTCCTGGTCACAGGGCTCTACAGTTCGCACATTTCACTTGCATTTGCGAGCGAATTTTTCGGCATGCGAACGACAAAAAAAAAAAAAAAAAAAACGCGCTTTCGTGCGAGGGCTTCTTGCGGCCGACAATTTAGGAAAGCACTGAGCACAGACACGACGAGTTTAACATTCTAAAATGTATCAAACGTTAAACTGCTAAGTATGCAAATCCAGCGCTGGATAGCCTACCTAACAGAGTAACGGCCTGTATTGTTGCGTGTGTGTTCAGTGATTTGCGTGTGTGTGTGTGTGTGTGTGTTCTGCCTGCGCCTTGCTCCCTGTCTGTATTTGCGTGCATTGCCTCTGTCTTGCACTGTGGTGGTTCCCATGGTAGCCGGGGGGGGAGGGGGGGGGTGAAAAAGTTGCATTTTTTTTGCCGTTCTGCCATGCTAGTGCGTTTTACCGGGACATGAGATTTCAGCATTTTTATTCTTCTCGGTCTGTAGCTTGAATAAGTTTAGGCTACTGAATAACACTTTCAATTAAAAGTTGAGTCTGGTGCTTTTGTGCTGACGCTATAATAGCCTACTATCACAATAAATATCCCCCGTAACATTTCCCGTTTTCTACTCAACTTTCTGTGATTGCCCCTCTTTCCCACGGTTGTATGTTGTGGGTGTGGCATTAGTGGCAAAAGTGCTTTTTAGGGATTCATCAGATCATTCAACTGAGAGATAACTGAGAGCTGGTTCGGACCGAGCTGAGAAATATATTCGCTATGCAAAGAATAACGGCGTTTTTTTAAAAGCAATGAAGGTGGAAACAAGAATAAAAGAACGGACGAGGAAGAAAGTGTCGTGAAGAAAGCTAGAACGACGGGAGAAGGTGCGGGAAAATTATATAATGAGATGGAAAGCACACACCCCAGTGCAAACATTTAGATGGGAACATACAACACAGCAGAAAAACAAATAATATACAGTATATACAAATTGTGCACGTCACAACACAGCAGAAAAACAAAGAATATATGTGCCCAAATCCAGAATCCAGGGACACGTGTCTGCCCGGGGGCATTTTGAGTTATTGACAGATTCAGAAAGTACAGTTTCTAAGCTTTCCAATGATGCCTTCCATGTGGAGATCTGACAATATTTGAAGAATGTGTGGCCTTTTGAAAGTGTATACCTCTTAAAACAGAAAAGGGAGAAAATCGCCCTCAAAGTTTTCCATCTCAGCTACTCTGGGTGTAGGGTGGGCACATAATGGTGCAATTCTGCATGACATTAAGGAAAGCCCTACCCCCTACGAGCTACCACGATACTACTTTCATGTAAACAAAGATCACCACGTCAATTTTCCTTCCATGCAAAGTATGCCCAAAACAATTATGAAGTACAAAAATAAGTCCTGAAGTATACTTTAACGTTTTGTGGTTGAAAAATTACTCACACCGTAAGAAAGAAAGCACGATGATAACACAACTAACACAACACTAGTTTCATGTAAAGCCTTGGTCACAACCGGCCGTACGTGCTCCTACGGCCGGTCTACATGCAAAAAACGCAAGAAACGCACGAGAGCGCGCGCATGAAACGCACGAGAGCGCGCGCATGAAACGCACGAGAGCGCGCGTGATGTGCTGATTTTCGAGCCGCAGACCGGCCACAGAGGTTCTTTGTCATGTCAAACAAACTCTACGGGCGCTTACGTTTTTTTCAGGTTGCAAGACAAACTTACAGCCAACGTGTGTCTTTCTCCGTGAACAAAAAAAAAAAAAAAAAAAAAAAAAAAAAAAAAAAACGCAGCGATTTGGGAAACGCCAAAAATCACACAGCCAAAAAAAATCGTACGTCCGGTTGTGACCTAGGCTTAACCAAACCACAACACTCTCCGTTACATGCAAAAATAACCACACAGCCTTAGATTAATAAACTTACCCCATCAGAAAGAGAAACGGCGCCTTGCACACACCAATGCCTCCAATGGAATGTAATCCTAGCTTCCTTTGGGTTACTTTTTTTTTTGCTAGAAATGGTTATCTCCGATGTAAATACTGTGTGTCTGTTTGCTTCGCGGTGTTTCAGCTCCTCTGCGCTCTGTTTAACTTGCTCATTCCATAGTGAAATTACATGCCTGTATGCAGGTTAAGTAGCCACGAGCTCAGTTCGTATCATACAGCTGATTCGCGAAAAAAAAAAAAAAACTTAAATCATCATGTGAATGGCCAATATGGTAATTTACCCACACCCCCCAGCAGGCTACAGTCCTGACAAAAACGAGAAAATTTGCAACAAAAAATGTATGCTTTTCCAACAAAACAATCTATTATCTGAAATACTGATTGCATTCTTCAAGATCTCAACTTGCACATGATGGAAAAAAACGAAAATCACAAATTTCGGAAAAAAAAAGCTTCTTTTGCGATTATCTCGGATTCGTTTCGGCCGACATGTGTCCCTGGATTTGGTGAGGCGTCACATATATACAACTGGGCGTGTTGAGTTGCAGATGTTAATTGCACATTAGTTATAGAAACTCAGTTCAGCTACAAAACTCAGGATATTGCACGGTATTTGGTATTGCATTGTATTGGCTATGGATGTAAAAGTGTAGAAATATAAATATAAAATATACAAAAGCTATAAAAACTAAAAAGTTGCTCTGTGAGGTTGCACTGTATCAGGCAAGTGTGAGACTAGTGTCCTTTTAGGTCCTTGTTGGTGCATTGTTGCACCTGCCAGAAGTGGCATCAGTCAGTGCATGTAATTAGCCTTTTTCACATTACGTCACTTGCAGAAGAACCTCGCATCCGTTTTCAGCCTTTTGAATGGAAGAAGAGGTGGCATGCTAATCTGCTGGCTAACAAGTAGCAACCATAGAAAGTCAGTAAACTTCCTTTCCAAAACAAGGCAGATAGGTGACTGGAATGGTCGCTAACAATACGTAATGATAAACAACAATGCGCAATATTATTATCAATCTTATCTGTGAATGAGACAGTTTTGTTTACATATGTTGCCGCCGTATACCTCTTCTTCCATTCAAAAGGCTGAAAACGGATATGAGTTCCCCTGCAAGTGACGTAATGTGAAAAAGGCTAATTGTTCAAGGTGGTTATGGCCTGTGGGGAAAAAAAAAACAAACAAACTGCTTTTGAGTCTGTTGGTCCTTGCTTTGATGCACCTGTAACGCCTGCCTGAGGGCAGCAAGTCAAAGAACTCAGAGCCAGGGTGGGAGCTGTCCTTGATGTTGTTAGCTCTGCTGAGCTCTGCTCTCTGTTTAGCTACTGTTTGTTCATTCATTCAGTTGTTCGTTATTCATTTGTTTGTTCATTCATTCTCAATTGAATTTTGCGTTTTGTGTGTTGGTGTGTCTAAGGTTTGCGCTGCAATAAACCTTTAAAATGAAAACCTACTTGTGCCCCCATTTTTTTCCCTGTGCTCCTAAAATTTTTAACTTAGGAGAACGTGTGCTCCTGAAAAAAAAAAAAAGTTAGTGTAGACCCCTGCCTGGTCAGAAGATCTACTTTGCCCCATTTCCTTGTTATCGCCTTTTTACTAGCTATTAACAGTATTTTTGTAAGGTACTTATCTCCTGCGTGTACATTGCCCTCTGTGAAATTACACAGATAGAGTACTGTGCAGCTCATGGGAATGCCATATCTCAGTATCTCTTGCAGAGTTACATGTACAATTCTCCAAAACACCTGTATCTCATGGCATTTCCAAAATACATGTGCATGGTCTGCATTTAATATTCCACATTCTCTCCAACATGGTAAGTTTACATTCAGATGCTTACTCTTGACCTTGGGTGTGATAAAAAAAAATCTAATTAGATTTTTCCAGGAGAATTCCCTCCATATCCGTGAATTGGTGGATGTTTAATGTATTTTCCCCATATTCTGCCACTCATCGTCTGAGATTTTTGTGTTGAGCTCCAATTCCCATTTTTTCTTTTATATAATTAGTTGAATTTTTGCTTATTGTCAATTTTGGTACAGTGAAGATATTATTCTGACTTTTGTGCCTTTATACGTATTGATTATGATTTGTATCACACCATTCACTACCATGGAGGGACCTGTCCTGATTTCCTTCCTGTAGTAATATCTTATTTGTAAGTACCTATAGAATTCATGTTTACCCAGATCATATTTGTCGCTCATATTCTGGAAACTCTCCATTTCCCCATCTCTCTCTAGAGTACACCATGCTGTAATTCCTTTAGTTTCCTACTGTTTAAATCCCTTGTCGTATGTGGCCGGTTTAAAGTTACTATCAAATGCAACCCACCTTAACAGATTACTATCCTTCTTTATCCCATGTTTTTTAACGATTCTAAACCATAATTCCAAAGTAAACAATGTAATTGGATCAAGTTGTTTCTTTATTTTGTTGTATACTTCTTTATCTCCAATCACATTCTGAATTGGGTGTCCTCTGAACTCTTTTTCCATGTCTTTGCACTTAGCTGTGTCGTCTGGTTGACACCAGCATATCAAATATCTAAGCTGGGCTGCATAGAAATATTCCCTGAGTTTTGGGAGACCCATTCCCCCTCTGTCTTTTGGCAGCTGGAGAGTCCCATACTTAATTCTGGGTTTCTTGCCTGCCCATATAAACCTTGATATCATCCTGTCCCAGGTCTCAAATTGGGTTTGCGGGATCTCTATAGGTAAAGAATGAAACAGATAAAGAGCTTGGGTAGTACATTAATTTTAATTATTTCAATCCTCGAACTGAGATCTAGTGTCAGAGTGGACCATTTTTGAATATCTTTTTGTATCTCTTGTGATATTTTGTCATAGTTTTCTTTATATAGTTTTGATAATCCTTTAGTAATGGAGACCCCCAGATATTTAATTTTCTTTAAATTCCAATTAAGATCAAAAGATTCCTGTATCTCTCTCGGTGGCGTGTAGTTAAGCGATAACACCTGTGTTTTTGAGATATTAATTTTATATCCCGAGAGGTGTCTATAGGTTTCTAAAAGTTTCATCAGTACTGGGAGTGATTTAGTTGGTTGCTCTAAGGCGGTGATGACGTCGTCAGCAAAAAGTCCTATTTTATGTTCTGTTCCATTTACCATAACTCCCACTAGTTCTGTATTCTGGCGGACTGCCTGTGCCAGCGGTTCCACGGGCGAATAAAGTGGGTGACAGGCAACATCCCTGTCTGGTTGACCTCTGTAAATTAAATTTTGTTAGTCAGATTTCCATTTATCTTGATTCTAGCGGTGGGCAGTTGGTATAGTGTCTTTATACATTGTACTGATTTACTATTAAATCCCAATCGTTCTTACACTTGATACAAGTATTTCCAATTTACACAGTCGAATGCTTTCTCAGCGTCTATGCTTACTAATACAGTGCTTTGTTTATGTTGAGCTCGAGCTATAATATGCAAGCTTCTTCTGACGTTATCCTCCATTTGTCACCCTTTTATAAACCCTGTTTGGTCTTCCTCTATAATTTCTGTTATGAAGGAGTTCAATCGTTTTGAGATGATTGTTGTATACATTTTATAATCTACATTTAGTAATGAGATAGGTCTATAATTCTCACAGTTCTCTTTATCTTTCCCTTGTTTGTGAATGACTGTAATTATTGCCTCGTAAAAGGTATCCTTTTCAATTTCAGTGATTCAGTGATTTTAGGAGCACTTGTGGTTACTCTCAATATTCATCTTCCAAGTACTCTACCACAGGTGCCCCTAAAATCACTCAATCATTGAAATTGAAAAGGATCCCTCCACCCCTGCACAGGCACTCTCAGGTGATCATGTCAGGGCAAAATTGGCCTTTGGTTATTTACTCTTTACATTAATGTTATAGAAAACATATTGCTCTCAATGGTGCATTTTGCCCATGTTCAGGGTGGAAAATAAAAAAAAGAAAGATTCGAGTAAGACAAGCCAAATTGGTGTTTTTAAAAAGAAGGGATCCTGGAGAATAAAGAAAAAAATATTTAAAAAATCTGCACACATTCCCACAAGGTGTTACAGTGCTCTGAAAATGACATCCAAAATGATTTGTCA
Organism: Neoarius graeffei; assembly: GCF_027579695.1. Taxonomy (NCBI): domain Eukaryota; kingdom Metazoa; phylum Chordata; class Actinopteri; order Siluriformes; family Ariidae; genus Neoarius; species Neoarius graeffei. The sequence continues at coordinate 58,453,842 of NC_083590.1, forward strand.
GACTTGTGAGGTCTTCTGTTCAAACACTGATAGAGTTTCCTTTCTGTTTATTGCTTTTTTTGAGAGCGTTTCTACTTATCTCAATAAGGGAAAAAAATCAAGAACCTATGTCGTGTAAAAATATGTCTTCTGAAGGCCTAAACAGAGCACAGCCAGAAACTCCAATAAAATTTTGATCTTTGAGGGAGTGCCATGACCATGCAGGATCATCCAGACCCAAAATGACAGTTTTGCTACATACTATTCCTATTTATGTACCAGCATGCAAAATTTGAGCCTCCTACATGGTTTAGTTCTTGAGCTATGGGCTTGTGAACTTTGACAAAAAAAAAAGTGAACAAAATTGACACCCCCCCTCCCCCAGTAAAACTGGCTGTAACATGGAAAGTATACATCTTACATTCAAATAAATTTACAGTGTTTCTCCTAGGTAACATGGGTACATCTGGTGATTTTTTCAGAATTTTTTGAGCACTAAGTACACGGGCCCCGGTTAAATTGACGTGGAATGACCCTTCTCTATCTTTGAGTTCCTTTTCATAGTCAAGTTGAATTGCATTTGATATTAATGTTAGAACTCCCCTTCTGTGTCCCTCTTTATATGCACTGTAATACAAGTTCCTATAGCCGTATCTTTTTATCATGCTCTGACTGGGATAAATGGGTCTCTTGCAGGAATATGATTTGTGCTTTTTTCTTTCTTCAGTTTCGTCATAACCCTTTCTCTTTTCATTGGCATATTGACACCATTTACGTTCAGCGACGGGCGGCACGGTGGTGTAGTGGTTAGCGCTGTTGCCTCACAGCAAGAAGGTCTGGGTTCGAGCCCCGTGGCCAGCGAGAGCCTTTCTTTGCGGAGGTTGCATGTTCTCCCCATGTCCGCGTGGGTTTCCTCCGGGTGCTCCGGTTTCTCCCACAGTCCAAAGACATGCAGGTTAGGTTAACTGGTGACTCTAAATTGAACGTAGGTGTGAATGTGAGTGTGAATGGTTATCTGTGTCTATGTGTCAACCCTGTGATGACCTGGCGACTTGTCCAGGGTGTACCCTGCCTTTCACCCGTAGTCAGCTGGGATAGGCTCCAGCTTGCCTGCGACCCTGTAGAACAGGATAAAGCAGTTAGAGATAATGAGATGAGACGTTCAGCGACATGAATTTGACAATATTAGCCATCATTCTGTTTTGTTATTTTCAGAAAATGTGCTCCCAGACAACTCTGAACTAAATTCTCTGAACATTTTAAGATATTTTGGGGGGCTTTTTTCACCTTTATTGTACAAGACAGTGTCAAGACAGGAAATGAGCGGGAGAGAGAGACGGGAAGGGATTGGGAAACGACCTCAGGTCGGAATCGAACCCGGGTCCCCGGATTTATGGTATGGCACTTTATCCAACTGAGCCACGATGCCCCCAATTCTGTGAACATTTAACATAACATGAAACAGAAAACAAGAAACAAGAGAACTTCCAGAGGTGGTGGGGAGATGTTCCTCCCTCCCCAAGTCCCCGTTGGTGGGTGAAGAGGAAATCCTCATCTCTAGGAGAGGGCTCCTTCCTAGGCCCAGAGTTAACCCAACTTGTGGTGTCCCTAGTGTCTAGACAAGCCCAACTTAAAATTACCTGACTTCTCCCAGTCGGTTCTTAACTAAAATTAAGCAAGTCTTTGAATCAGTCATTTCAACCCACACTGTGGACAAAGTCCCGTTCAATGTGCAAAGACGTATTCAAATAATGTTTGCTGTGATTAAGGGTTTTCCTCATATCTTTTCCTCTGTCCTATCTTAGTACTTTGTCCATACCTGTATTCTCTCTGACCCTCGGTGTTACCTCTTTTCTTAAGCAAAACACTCTTTACGGTTTCCACTTATAGTTTTGTAGTTTTCCTCTCGCTCGGTTCGTTGTACCTCGGTTCCGTTCTTTCCCTGTCACTTTCTGCCATCCCGCGGCTCCTCGCATCTCCCCTACCGTCACAGCTCCGGTGTCCTCCGCTGGCATAGCCACGGTGTATCCCCTTTCCATGTCGCGTGCAGCTTCTCTGGCGCTCCCGTACACCTTCGCACCATCATTCCAGTGAATTCGTATTTTTGTGAGCGACGTCTGGAAACGAATTCCCTTTTCTTTTAACGCTTTTTTGATGCCCACATATGTCTTCCGTTTCTGGACGATTTCAGTAGGGTAGTCATGGTCAAAGAAAACTTGTTTACCACCCACCTGTATTTTCTTCTGCCACGCTTTCATTAAAATCATTTCCTTCATCTCAAACTGTAGAAAGTTGACTATAATTGACCTGGGAACAGCTCCCGGTCCCGGTTTTTGGGCGAGGGCTCTGTGTGCTCTTTGGATCTGGAGATAAGTTCCTTCTGGCAGCTGGAGTTCGGTGCCTAATAGTTGTTCCAAGTATCTGGCAGTGGAGCTCCCTTCTGTCCCCTCCGGGATGCCGAAGACACGAATATTGTTTCTCCTTGATCTGCTTTCGAGGTTCGTGATCTTCTCTTGCATCTGACCTGTCTGCTCCCGCATCTGCGTCAGTGTGTCGTTCGCGTCCGCCTGCCACTCTTCCAGCTACTCTATGCGCGTCTGGGCTTCGGTGATGTTCATCTTTTGTGTCTGCAGTTCACGGTTGTTCTCAGTGAGCTCACGTTCAATTTCTTGTCGGAAGTTGCTGATTTCTTCCTTCACTTCTCTTTTCAGTTCGTCTTTGAGTGTGGTAAACTCATGTCGTAGCTCTTGTTTAAGCTCTCTTATGTCACTTCTTATTATGGCATGCCCGGCGCGGAGCGTCCCCGCCTCGCCATGACCGTCTACTTTCTCCGCTGCGTCTTCCATCCCGTGTTCACTAGCACTAGCTTCATGTTCGGAGATTTCTTCCATTTCGGGTTGTTCAAAACGGTTGTTTAATTTCTTGTTGATTCTCTGGCTTCTCTTTTCTCTTCCTCTCATACCTTGTTTTCATCTGTCAAGTTACATTTATTTGTGGGTTTATTTTAACCGACTTGGGAGAGCTGGGCAAATTGCTGCTACTCACTCCGCCATGTTCCCGGAACTCAACCTTGGCTAGTTACTTTGGAAGGTAACTAGTCCGGCTGGATGGTGAAAAAACATATGAATTTCGAGCCCTGCAACTCATTAGGTCAATTGGCAATAGGTCATTAACATGACTGGGTATAAAAAGAGCATCTTGGAGTGGCAGCGGCTCTCAGAAGTAAAGATGGGAAGAGGATCACCAATCCCCCTAATTCTGCCCCGACAAATAATGGAGCAATATCAGAAAGGAGTTCGACAGTGTAAAATTGCAAAGAGAGTTTGAACATATCATCATCTACAGTGCATAATATCAAGATTCAGAGAATCTGGAAGGATCTCTGTCCGAAAGGGTCAAGGCTGGAAAACCATACTGGGTGCCCGTGATCTTCGGGCCCTTAGACGGCACTGCATCACATACAGGCATGCTTCTGTATTGGAAAATCACAAAATGGGCTCAGGAATATTTCCAGAGAACATTATCTGTCAACACAATTCACCATGCCATCCGCCGTTGCCAACTAAAACTCTATAGTTCAAAGAAGCCGCCGTATCTAAACATGATCCAGAAGCGCAGACGTCTTCTCTGGGCCAAGGCTCATTTAAAATGGACTGTGGCAAAGTGGAAAACTGTTCTGTGGTCAGACGAGTCAAAATTTGAAGTTCTTTATGGAAATCAGGGACGCCATGTCATTCGGACCAAAGAGGAGAAGGACGACCCAAGTTATCAGCGCTCAGTTCAGAAGCCTACATCTCTGATGGTATGGGGTTGCATTAGTGCGTGTGGCATGGGCAGCTTACACATATGGAAAGACACCATCAATGCTGAAAGGTATATCCAGGTTCTAGAGCAATATATGCTCCCATCCAGACGACGTCTCTTTCAGGGAAGACCTTGCGTTTTCCAACATGACAATGCCAAACCACATACTGCATCAATTACAGCATCATGGCTGTGCAGAAGGGTCTCAGTACTGAACTGGCCAGCCTGCAGTCCAGATCTTTCACCCACAGAAAACATTCGGTGCATCATAAAACGGAAGATACGACAAAAAAAGACCTAAGACAGTTGAGCAACTAGAATCCTACATTAGACAAGAATGGGTTAACATTCCTATCCCTAAACTTGAGCAACTTGTCTCCTCAGTCCCCAGATGATTACAGACTGTTGTAAAGAGAAAAGGGGATGTCTCACAGTGGTAAACATGGCCTTGTCCCAACTTTGAGATGTGTTGTCATGAAATTTAAAATCACCTATTTTTTCCTCTTTAAATGATACATTTTCTCAGTTTAAACATTTGATATGTCATCTATGTTCTATTCTGAATAAAATATGGAATTTTGAAACTTCCACATCGTTGCATTCCATTTTTATTTACAATTTGTACTTTGTCCCAACTTTTTTGGAATCGGGGTTGTATATTCATCCTCAGTTATATGCATCAGCCTCATCCAACTGGGTGAGGTGGTGTCATCACAGTTATTTATAATGATAATCAATGCATCATACAAAAACCTAAACAAAACAACTTGGGTCGTCCTTCTCCTCTTTAGTCCGAATGACACGGCGTCCCTGATTTCAATAAAGAACTTCAAATTTTGATTCGTCTGACCACAACAGTTTTCCACTTCGCCACAGCCCATTTTAAATGAGCCTTGGCCCAGAGGGGTGTGTGTGTGTGTGTGTGTGTGTATATATATATATATATATATATATATATATATATATATATATGTGCGCGCGCGCGTGTGAGATATATATATATATATATATATATATATATATATAAAAAGTGAAAAATATAGTGGCAAATACATTCAATGAATGGAAAGACATGCTTTTGTGTCTCAAATAGTAAAATGCATAACATTTATATAGTGAATTATCCCATAAATAAATACATCTTACCCCATTTATCATTTGACATTGGCCCATCATGCAGGTGAAGATGAGGAAGGCAGGTTGTTTAATTGCCTCCTAAATGCAATGGGAACCTGAATGATAAGACAGTACTGCAGTGCAGACTCCTGTTTTATCATGTTTTTAGTTTTATAATTCATCTTTGCAATACTGCTAGTTATTGTTATAGGCAAAACAAAGTGTGCTTTGAGTCCTAAACTCTATATAAAAAGACGTATTGTTTACTAGAGTACAGGACACAAGTCTTACATATTTGATATTGATTTATGCTTCATGTTTTCAGGGCTCGTCTTACTCTTCTGTTGCAGAAATAAATGTGTGTAAAAAAAAATTTTTAAAACATGTACTTTTGTCAAAATAACTCAGTTATACCCCTAGAAAACATATCAGTATTGCCTTGAACCATGTACTTGAAAACTTGCCGAAATACCACAAAATTTTAGTGCAAAAGGAAATTCAAGGTGGGCAAAAGTTTTTTGAGGCAATTTTCCCTGCAGGGCAAAAGGTGTCAAAAGTTAACATTGAGTCCTGGACTGTTGGCATCTGATCAGGGCTGTGTCTCCCTGCTTGTATTGCTTGACCTTAGTGCAGCCTTTGACACCACTGATCATTCCATTCTCCTGGATAGATTAGAAAACGTTGTGGGAGTTAAGGGAACGGCCCTCTCCTGGCTCAGCTCTTATTAAAGGGCTGATGACACGAACATGACTCTATGCAATTTCTTAAACTATACAACATGGCAAACATGTTAGATTTCTGTTATAATTACGTGAAAAGAAGCTGTTGTTACGCGAATATCCAACTTTTAATTGCACAGCGCAAGAAAACTGGGTCCGTGGCTTGCGGCCATGTTGTGACGTCAGCGGGAGAACACACTGCGGTTCACTGGCTGTTCTACTCTGGTTCTGCTCAATGGAAATGGCGCAAGAAAACGCCGGTGAACTCTCTAGTGCTAGCTCTTCCTCTTCTGGGAGTCTAGAATTGTGTTGATCTCTTCCGAATAGAATCTATGATAGCCTACCCTCTTTACCCTTTGCCTCTCGTTGCTAGGCGGCAGTTACATGAAAGCCGCAAGCTTTCACAAGCAAATACATGACTGATATCACGCCGACTTTATGATTACATTTATGATCATGTAGAATCTATAGCTCTACGTACCTTTATCTTATGTCGTTTCACAACATGTTCTGACAGGAGGACTGTCTTTGGATCCGGCATAGGAGCAATTCCAGCGTTATGGACGTGACACTTGAACTCAAAATGGCAACAAATGACCCAGTGCATGTTTTATTGTCTCCCAGTATTTGAACAGGTATTGCATATTTTAAGGCTGTACCATACTGGAGAAGTGATAGAACAAGAACAATTCCCATAGTACATCTAGGGCATGCCAGAAAATGCCAATAAAAGATGCGTTATGGATGTGACAGAAAAAGTATCACTTTTCTTGGGTGACTGTACATTTTTATCAAACTCTGTGAAATTGTAAACCTAATGTCAAAATGGAGATATCCATTTGATAGAGGGGTCCAAGGTGAATATTAAAAAAATCTTTGTTTAAAATATTTTGTATTTCATGCAGAGTTTCGGAAGGAAAAGTCAGCGTTATGGATGTGACGAAATTCCGTTATAGATGTGACGCGTCTGAAATAGACATGGCATATGTTTAGAAAATCAGCAATTTAACCACCATAACCCTTTGAAAAACTCTCTAAATATCAGCTAAAACTATCAAAGTTCTTAAATAATATTTAGGATGGCTATTGTTTTGCTGTTTTGTGGATTTTAGCATACATTTCTGTGGCTTGTGGCAATAATATAGAATTGTACATGATCAAAGTTGATTTTAGCTTGGGTTTTACATTATAAGAAAGAAAGACCGGCAGTGACATATTAGGTTGGTTACAAATTGGTTCAACTTATTCACATCTGTAAAATACAGGCCTAGGCGATATCTCTGGGAGTGGTTTTGATGTATTACATGTTGCTTTATTTTTGCATGGTGAGGTTGACATTTACATGGAATTGCCCATAGCTACTAATAGACCCCCTCTGGAATACTGGCAGTGTTGCCAGATTGGGAGGAATCCCACCCATAATGGGCGGTTTCAAGTGCATTTTGGTGGGTTTTGAACATATTTTGGGCTGGAAAACTTCAGCAGTATCTGGCAACAGATACTGCTGATGTTTTCCAGCCCAAAATATGTTCAAAACCCACCAAAATGCACTTGAAACCGCTCAACTGGACAGGGAAACCTCCCAATCTGGCAACACTGTGTAGGCACTGCTGATGGTAGCAACACATGTTTCTGCTGAACTGAACACCCAAGAGATTCTTTTAAGCTGGGAAGGGTGTCAAAACAATCCAAATCGAAGTGTTCAGAGCACAGGACGGATTTTGGTGAGGGCTCCCACTTGTCATGAGTGCGCCTAACTTGCTTCACCCACTTCACATGCAGCTCGGGATCTCTGAGAAACTTGAATAAACTTACCCCATCCTTGTAGGTTTTTGAGCAAAAGCCAGCAACACGACGCGAAGGCATAATAACTATATAAAAAATGCATAATAATACTAACAATGACAAACTGAACACCTGTCGCATCAACAACAAACTGGTAAGTTAGGAGGAAGGTTCTTTCGCTGACGTCATATAGCTCCTCCTCCTCTTTCGTCTCCTGGGTGCTGCAGCCCCGTCAAATTTGCCCAAATAGCCGCGTTTATCATAACTTGTAAAATAGGTGCCTTCGTGAATTAATATATGGATCATCGGGAATTACTTTATGTTATAAAACATCGCCAAAGATGTCAAAAATGTGTCATCAGCACTTTAAACCAATCATTATCAGTTTGTTGATGTAAATAGTGATTTTTCTGTGCATACTATGGTCAAGTTTGATGTTCCACAAGGTTCTGTCTTAGGCCCACTGCTTTTTTTTTTTTCCTTTATACCTGCTACCTATAGGTGAGATTATTCGTAAGCATGATATCAGCTTCCACTGTTATGCGATGACACAATTGTATGTGTCTGCAAAGCCAGATGAGACACAATAGCTTAATCAAATAGAGAAATGTGTAAAGGACAGACACTGGATGCTTATGAATTTCCTTCTAATTAACTCGGACAAGACGGAAGTACCTGTACGAGGACCACATGCAGCTACAAGTCGGTTTTCTGATTACAGAGTAACTCTCAATGGCCTTTGTTTCTTCACATGCAGCAGTAAAAGACCTCGGTGTGATCATTGACTCCAGTCTTTTGTTTGAAACTCATTCTGATAACATTATGTTAGCTTTCTTTCATCTCAGAAATATTGCCAAGTCAAGAAATATCACTGCATGATGCAGTAAAACTAATTCATGCTTTTGTTACCTCTAGGTTGGATTATTGTAATGCCTTACTGTCAGGATATTCCAATAAGTGCATAAAACAGGCTCCAGTCAGTTCAAAATGCAGCAGAAAGAGTCCTTACTAGAACTAGAAGATATGACCCCATCACCCCTGTCTTATCCAAACTGCATTGGCTACCAATCAAATTTTGTATTGTTTATAAAATACTACTATTCATCTTTAAAAGCACTGAATAGTTTCACACCACAGTACCTGAACAAACTTCTGGTGCTTTTTGACCCACCATGCCTACTTAGATCAAAAGGTGCAAGCTATCTGCTGGTACCTCATATAGTGAAGGCTACATCAGGGGGTAGAAACTTTTCTTACAAAGCCCCACAGATATGGAACAGCCTTCCAAGTAGCGTTCAGGACTCAGACACAGTGTCAGTGTTTAAGTCTCCGCTGAAAACATCTGTTTAGTCAAGCCTTTTGTTAAGTTTTTTTATGAGGTAAAGGAGTAGATCTGGAGGGTCCTCAGGCATAGAGTGTTTTGGTAAACTGGGATGTATGGATGCTGTCACCCCCCACTCTCACACATTCACTCAGGTTTGTTGACGGTGGAGTGGCTGGCTGCTTTATGTCCCAGTGTTCCCTTTTAATTATGCTGTCAGTCTTGCCAGCGTCCCGGCTTGCACTCAGTGCAAAATGTATACTGCTACTCATTAGGTGACACCAGGCATACCCAACAACCTGTTCTCTCTCTTGCTCTCTCCTCAGACACCATTAAGATGCTGACCTCTCCTGCCAGGATCAGGACACTTTGGTCCCATGATCATTTCATCCAATGCCATTTTATCCAATAGTTGAGACATTTTGTCCAAAGCCTTTTTCATACACACTATCGATTATTTTATGTGGTGAACATGCCCAAAGTTGACACTTGCTGATTCCCATCATTTCTGGTTTTGTTTTCATTTTGCAATGGTGGCCCCTAACATACACAAGGAAAGAGTTTTTGTCAAATATTTATTGGATTTTACATGAATACTAGATAGGAACCCATCGTTTTGACCACACTTGCCAAGAAAGGCGAGCCTAGGATGCTCTTGACTCGCCATTAGATTTCACAACTCGCAGTTGGTGAGTGGCAGATGGTTAAACAACACGCTGCAAAAATGTGTTTTGCATCGGTCAAATTCCATTGAAAATTCCTCCTTTTTTCAAACAAATACAAGAAATATAAAATAATTAATAGTTTATATGAAAAAGGCTTTGGACGAAACATCTTAGCTATTGGAGGAAAAGGCATTGGACGAAATGGTCGTTGGACAAAATGGCCTGTATTCCTCCTGCTCTTCAGACCTGCCTGATCCATCCTGATGCCCTACATCTGGTTGGAGTCTCATTGCATTGCCCTTGTGGAGGATGACCCTGTATGGACTGTCAAGAGACAAACTTAGCAAAACTGTAAGTGTCCAGAGCCATCTTCTTTAATGGATAAGGACTACAATCATCATGATAACTTTAAGACTGCAGTTGTTCTGAATAGTTTTACACTCAAGTCTCCATCAGTGAACAGCTGCTAACTTCAACAAAACAGACTTCATATGAAAACTAGAATGAATTTCCTGGATAAACAGTTGTACTTTGTACACAGCATGACGGATGAAGAATAACAGCAAGAATAGCATCCTGAAAGAAGCATCAAAGCAGTGGGGATACAAATCACTTCTGGTCACAACTTTAAGAATAAAACCATGACGAAAACAGGATGCAGAGATTTGCGAGTTGGGCCTTTAGCCTTGAGTTAAAGCAACAGGCTTCGTTACTGCCAGAGCTAATTGCTCGACAGAGTTCTCCCTCTCCAGGGATCAGAGGCTTGGAGCTCAATAGACCACTACCACTGACGTCACCACTACCAGAAGTAATAGCACTCTTTGCCATATCAGAAATACAACAAACTTATGGTTGGGGGGAAACCCACGGGAATCAAGTGGAGTGACAAACGACTTAAACAAATCTGAGGTGTTTTATTTATGATTTATTAACAGTTGACTTGAAAGAAACCTGTGAGAGATTTTTTTCTTTTTTTTTTGGGGGGGGGGGGGAGAGAAGCGATACAGTGGCTCGTCTGGAGACATGGCAGATTATTTCAAAACCCTGAAGCCTGCTAAAAGGAAGCAATATGTAGAAAAACTGACTGATAGATGGTTTTGACCCTTCCAGTGATGCTGGGGCTGAGTGGGAGCAAGATGCTGACATCCTGCCAGATGTGACCTATCCAGACATAGTAAATTATCTGGCACTCTCGCCAAGTGCCTACACCATGGACAGTCTAAAAGCCTACAAAAGCCTGGATGCTTATAATCAGTTTGTGTGTGGTTGGGTCTGTCGTCTGTCATGATGAAGAAAAAAAAATCATGTTGTAAAACGCAAGGTAATTTTCTCATGTTTTATTCAGATTAATATCAGTAAAAAGTAAAATAAAGTTTTTGTATAGCACTTTTAACAATAATCATTGTCACAAAGCAGATTTACAGAATTTTAATGACTTTAAACATGAGCTAATTTTGTCCCTAACCTATCCCCAATGAGCAAGCCTGTGATGACAGCGACAAGGAAAAACTCCCTCAGACGACATGAGCGAGAAACCCCGAGAGGAACCAGACTCAAAAGGGAACCCATCCTCATTTGGGTGATAGACAACATAACATTTTTAACAGTTTTAACAGGAAGTCTGTTCAACTCTTCACTGATGGAAACTTGAGTGCAAAACTGTTCATGACAACTGCAGTCCTCAAGTTAGCAAGTCAACTGTAGTCCTCAGCCATAAAAGCATTACTACAAGTGTCCAGAGCATCTTCCAAGTGTGACTTTCAACTGTCCATATGGGGCTGTCCTTCACAGGATTGATGTAATGAGACTCCAACCAGACATGGGGCATCAGGATGGATCAGGCAGGGCGAGGAGTCAGCAGCTCACTCTCAGAATTGACATGTGTAACTCAGAGGGACAGACGAGGGGGAGAAGAGAGAGAAAACACGAGTTGTTTGGTATGCCCAATGTCACCTCATGAGTAAGAACAGTATACTGTGGCAGCGGGGGCGTGGTCAAGCATCGGTCTGTAACTGGAGAGCGGAGTCAAGGAAGGTAAGTGGCAGAATCACTGCACCTGATGTGTTTGTGTGTCTTCCCCAGTGACCGCGCCCTATTTAAGGAGGGAGAGCGAGAGCAGAGGGAGCTCTTCCCCGAACCAGATGCCGGTTGTGTGTGTGTGTGTGTGTGTGTGTGTGTGTTTAATTTACTAAGTGACCACTGAAAAGTGTGATGATAAAAACGATTTACCAACCTGAGCTTTGTCCTGCCGTCTTCTGTGCTCCGCCCATACGTAAGAACTGCCACAGTGGTGCTGAAACCTGGGAGAATTTGGAGCGCAGAAGCAGAACAGCCCCATGGAGTACTCCCTGTTCGCCGACCTGGTCCACGCCCTCACCACGGCCCAGCAAAGCCAGCACCAGGCGCTAGTCGCCCTCCGGAAGGAGCAGGAACAGCGGTTCAAGGCCCTGGTGTTGGCTCAGCAGGAAGATCGTCAGGCGTTCCGGCACCTCCTCGCGTCAGCGGAGTCCACCAACTCCACCGCCGCGGGCCCGTCCCCCCTCACCCTAACGAAGATGGGCCCGCAGGACAACCCCGAGGCATTCCTCACGCTCTTTGAGCAGGTAGCAGAGACCTCGGGGTGGCCGGTGGAAAAGCGCACGGCGCGTCTCCTCCCCCTGCTAACGGGAGAGGCGCAGCTGGCCACGCTACAGCTCCCCGCCGACCGCCGGCTGGCCTACACGGCCCTTCGCCGCGCCGTAATCCAGCGTGTGGGGTGCACCCCTGAGCAGCAACGGCAGGACTTCCACGCTTTATGCTTGGAGGAAGTCAGCCGGCCGTTCGTGTTTGGCCAGCAACTCCGGGACACCTGCTGGTGGTGGTTGAGGGCCGACAACCGCGACGCCAAGGGGATCATCGACCAGGTGGTACTGGAACAATTCATCGCGCGCTTACCAGCCGGAACCGCAGAGTGGGTCCAGTGCCACCACCCAGCGTCGCTGGATCAGACAATCGAGCTGGCGGAGGACCATTTGGCGGCTGTCCCGACAGCAGGACAGCAGACAACCTCTTCTCTCCTCTCCCTCTCCTCCTGTGTCTCATCCTCGCCCCATACCCCACCGCGGATGCGGGCGCCACCCCAGCTGGCCCACCGCACCCGCGGTGCCCTCCCGTTTCTCCCTTCTGTGTCCGTCTCTTCCCCCCCCCTCAGGTGAGCGAGCCCCAGCACACCAGTGCGGAGAGGAAGCCCGGACTGGTTTGCTGGCGCTGCGGGGAGCCGGGCCACCTCCAACAGCAGTGCTCGGTAATGGAGGTGGGAGCGGTGGTTCGGATCCCTGACGCACCAGGAGCCACCCTCGATCGGGCCGGAGCGTATTGCATACCGGTGAGTATCCAAGGGGATACATATCAGGCGTTGGTGGAATCTGGTTGTAATCAGACCTCAATCCACCAAAACCTGGTACAAGATGGGGCACTGGGGGGAGCACAATTGGTAAAGGTGTTGTGTGCACATGGGGATGTTCACAACTACCCTTTAGTGTCGGTCCACATTTTTTTCGAGGGGAAAAATTTATAGTAAAGGCGGTGGTTAATCCTTGCCTTACCCACTCGATAATTTTGGGGACGGATTGGATTTGGGGAATTAATGAGTCATCTAGTGAAGAGTGGGTCCTGCCGTAGTTTAATAGGGGGAGGTCCCGGTGTCGCGTTGGCGAGAGCAGCTGTCACAGAGCCGTCTCCGTCATCTCCAAGTCAGAGTGAGGAGCCGCCGGCTCCTCCTCTCTCTATTGGGGAATCCCTTGCGGATTTTCCATTAGAGCAGTCGCGAGACGAGACTCTGCGGCATGCGTTTGACCAAGTGAGAGTAATCAATGGGCAAATGCTCCAGCCAAACGCCACCCCGTCCTTCCCCTACTTCGCAATTATGAAGGATAGATTATACTGAGTGACGCAGGACACTCAGACTAAGGGCCTCTGCATGCTCTTGCGACAAGGCTTTCGCAGATAGCTTTTCGCAGACAGTTGTAATTTATCGTTGAGCGGGGAGTAATAGGCATGCGCGATGTTATTCACCGCCACAACGCAAGGGGGCGCGAAGTCGCTAGGAGTAGTTGGTGGGTGTGGTTAGTGGAGTGTTTATCCTCCGGTTACTTATAATGACTAGAACTGGAGTCGTATAGATGTACGTACTTCCTCACTTCCTCGATCAACCGCTTTTCGTGCTGCTCCATCTTCGCTCGTGATTTTAAAAATGGCGGTCGTGAAAACAAACCAAACCGGGAAAGTAGGGAAGCGGAAGTGCATGTACAGCGGATGTAGAGTGGACCAATCAGAGCCCTCTTGGCTGCGAGGCTTCTGCGGTGGTCACAATTTTTGGGAGGTGCGCGCAGAGCGTTTGTGAAGGGGGGGGGCTACGCAGACGCCATCTGCGACGCCATCTGTGAGGACTGCGTTGTCAGCATAAATTGGCCTTAAAGAGCGAGTCACGCACCTTTTGATTCCCAAGAGCCGCCGGGAATTGGTATTCCAGACGGCTCACTTTAATCCCATGGCTGGACACTTAGAGCAGGATAGCCCAAATAACTAGCCCGAATAATGGCCCGGTTCTATTGGCCAGGGACTTGCGGCGATGTTCGTAGGTGGTGTACGGCGTGCCACGAATGCCAGTTAGTAAATCCAGCGGCCATTCCAAAAGTGCCTTTGCACCCTCTACCATTAATCAAGACCCCGTTCGAAAGAATCGGGATGGATCACGTCGAGCCATTAGATCGGTCAACACAAGGGTACCGCTTTATATTAGTTCTGGTGGACTACGCAACGCAATACCCGGAAGCGGTGCCTCTTCGCAATATCTCAGCACGCAGTATTGCGGAAGCACTCTTCCACGTTATCTCCAGAGTTGGAATCCCGAAAGATTCTGACTGACCAAGGCACCTCGTTTATGTCACGTACACTGAGCGAACTGTATGGGTTGTTGGGTATTAAGCCGATCCGCACCAGCGTGGATCACCCACAAATGGACGGTTTAGTTGAACAGTTCAATCGCACCCTCAAGAATATAATTAAAAAATTTTAAGTGAGGATGCACGTAATTGGGATAAATGGCTCGAACCCTTGTTGTTTGCAGTGTGAAAGGTCCCCCAAGCCTCCACGGGGTTCTCCCCGTTCGAATTGTTATACGGGCGTAAGCCACGCGGCATTCTAGATGCGCTGCGGGAAAATTGGGAGGAGGGACCTTCACCAAGTAAAAATGAAATCCAATACGTTATTGACCTACGCGCAAAACTCCACACACCCACCTAACCCAGGAGAATTTGCGGCAGGCCCAAAAACGACAAACCCGCCTGTACGACAAGGGTACGTGCCTTAGAGACTTCGCACCAGGAGATAAAGTACTCGTACTGTTGCCCACATTGAGCTCCAAATTAGTCGCCAAGTGGCAAGGACCCTTTGAGGTCACACGGCGAGTCGGGGATGTTGACTATGAGGTGAGGCCAACGGACAGGGATGGGGCGCTACGGATTTACCACCTCAACCTGCTCAAACTCTGGAACGAGGAGGTCCCTGTGGCGTTGGTGTCGGTGGTTCCGGGACCAGAGGTTCAAAAAGGAACACTGGCATCACATACCCCTCCGGTCCCCTGTGGAGACCACCTCTCCCCGACCCAACTCACGGAGGTTGCCCAGTTGCAGACCAAGTTTTCGGACATGTTCTCGCCCCTGCCCGGCCGCACCAACCTCATAGAGCACCACATTCAGACACACCCGGGGGTGGTAGTGCGTAGCCGCCCTTACAGACTACCCGAACACAAGAAAAAAAAGTGGTTCGGGAAGAACTTGAGGCCATGCTCGAAATGGGCATTGCCGAGGAATCCCACAGTGACTGGAGCAGCCCGCTGGTCTTGGTACCCAAGGCCGACGGGTCGGTCCGGTTCTGTGTAGACTACAGAAAAGTCAACACGGTGTCTAAATTCGACGCATACCCAATGCCTCATATTGATGAGTTGCTCGATCGACTAGGCACGGCTCGCTTTTATTCGACACTGGATTTAACAAAGGGTTATTGGCAGATCCCCTTGACTCCATTATCCCGAGAAAAAAAAAACAGCCTTTTCCACATCGTTCGGCTTACACCAATTTGTCACACTTCCTTTTAGGTTGTTTGGGGCGCCTGCTACGTTTCAGCGGCTGATGGACAGGGTCCTCCACCCCCACGCCACCTATGCGGCCGCCTACCTCGACGACATCATTCTCTATAGTAATGACTGGCCGAGACACCTCCAACATCTGAGGGCCGTCGTTAGGTCACTGAGGCGAGCGGGTCTCACAGCCATCCCGAAGAAGTGTGCGATTGGGCGGGTGGAAGTACGGTATCTGGGCTTCCACTTGGGCAACGGGCAGGTGCGTCCCCAAATTTACAAGACAGCAGTAATTGCAGCCTGCCCGAGGCCAAAGACCAAAAAGGGGGTGAGACAGTTCCTGGGGCTGGCTGGCTATTATCGTAGGTTTATACCTAATTATTCGGACGTCACCAGCCCGCTGACTGATCTGACTAAAAAGGGGGCACCAGATCCGGTCCAGTGGACGGAGCAATGCCAGATGGCTTTTTCTGAGGTAAAGGCTGCACTGTGTGGGGGGCCACTTTTACACTCCCCTGACTTTTCTCTCCCCTTTATGTTACAGACAAATGCGTTGGACAGAGGGCTGGGGGCTGTTTTGTCCCAGGAGCTGGAGGACCGCCAAGTCTTGTACATCAGTAGAAAGCTGTCGGTGCGTGACGGGCGCTACAGCACCATTGAAAAAGAGTGCTTGGCAAACAAGTGGGTGGTCCTCGCCCTCTGTTACTACCTGCTGGGACGCCCTTTCACCCTCTGTTCGGACCACATGCCCCTCCAGTGGCTCCACCGCATGAAGGATGCCAACGCGCAGATCACCCGTTGGTATCTGGCACTCCAACCCTTTAACTTCAAGATGATCCACAGGCCGGGGGCACAGATGGTCATGGCGGACTTCCTCTCCCATCGGGGGGGGGGGGGGGGAGTCGGCTGCAGGCCGGACAGCCGCCCGGCCTGAGTCGGGTGGTGGGGGTATGTGGCAGCGGGGGCGTGGTCAAGCATCGGTCTGTGACCGGAGGGCAGAGTCAGGGAAGGTAAATGGCAGAATCACTGCACCTGATGTTAATTAATGTGTTTGTGTCTTCCCCAGTGACCGCGCCCTATTTAAGGAGGGAGAGCGAGAGCGGAAGGAGCTCTTCCCCGAACCAGACGCCGGTTGCATGTGTGTCTGTGTTTAATTTACTAAGTGACCACTGAAAAGTGGGATAATAAAAACAGTTTACCAACCTGAGCTCTGTCCTGCCATCTTCTGTGCTCCGCCCATACGCAAGAACGGCCACATATACATTTTGCACTGAGCGCAAGCAGGGACTCCAGCAAAACTGACAGCATAACTAAAAGGGAGAGCCAGAAGGTAACAGAGGCATGAGGGCACCCTGGGACATAAAGCAGCCAGCCACTACATGGTCAACAACCTCGAGTGGGAGACTGACAGCATCCATACATCCCAGTTTACCAAACGAACACTATGCCTGAGGACCCTCCAGATCTATTCCTTTACCTAATAAACACCATTAACAAAAGGCATGTTTTCAGCCTAGATTTTAACGCTGAGACTGTGTCTGATTCCCAAACACTACTTGGAAGGCTGTTCCATAATTGTGGGGCTTTGTAAGAAAAGGCTCTGCCCCTGATGTAGCTTTCACTATACAAGGTACCAGCAGATAGCCTGCACCTTTCAATCTAAGTAGACATGGCAGGTCATAAAGGACCAGAAGTTCGCTCAGGTACGAGACCACTCAGTGCTTTCAAGGTCAATTGTAGTATTTTATAAATAAAACAAAATTTGACTGGGAGCCAATGCAGTGAGGATAAGACAGGGGTGGTCATATTTTCTAGCTCTAGGAAGGACTCTTGCTGTTGCATTTTGAACTAACTGGAGCTTGTTTATGCACTTATTGGAACATCCAGACTGTAAGGCATTACAACAATCCAACCTGGAGGTAACAAAAGCATGAACTAGTTTTTCTGTCTTGTGTCATGACATTAAATTTCTTATCTTAGCAATATTTCTGAGATGAAAGAAAGCTATCCGGGTAATGTGATCGATACGAGTTTCAAATGAAAGACTGGCATCAATAATCACCCGAGGTCTTTTACTGCTGCACATGAAGAATCAGAGGGGCAATTCCATGTAAATGTCAACCTCACCATGCAAAAATAAAGCAACATGTAATACATCAAAACCACTCCCGGAGATATCGCCTAGGCCTGTATTTTACAGATGTGAATAAGTTGAACCAATTTGTCACAAGAATCGTTCCCTTCGCCTTAATATGTCAGTCTTTCTTTCTTATAATGTAAAACCCAAGCTAAAATCAACTTTGATCATGTACAATTCTATATTATTGCCACAAGCCACAGAAATGTACGCTAAAATCCACAAAACAGCAAAACAATAGCCATCCTAAATATTATTTAAGAACTTTGATAGTTTTAGCTGACATATAGAGAGTTTTTCAAAGGGTTATGGTGGTTAAATTGCTGATTTTCTAAACATATGCCATGTCTATTTCAGACGCGTCACATCCATAACGGAATTTCGTCACATCCATAATGCTGACTTTTCCTTCCGAAACTCTGCATGAAATACAAAATATTTTAAACAAAGATTTTTTAATATTCACCTTGGGCCCCTCTATCAAATGGATATCTCCATTTCGACATTAGGTTTACAATTTCACAGAGTTTGATAAAAATGTATAGTCACCCAAGAAAAGTGATACTTTTTCTGTCACATCCATAACGCATCTTTTATTGGCATTTTCTGGCATGCCCTAGATGTACTATGGGAATTGTTCTTGTTCTATCACTTCTCCAGTATGGTACAGCTTTAAAATATGCAACACCTGTTTAAATACTGGGAGACAATAAAACATGCACTGGGTCATTTGTTGCCATTTTGAGTTCAAGTGTCACGTCCATAACGCTGGAATTGCTCAGGGGCGGCACGGTGGTGTAGTGGTTAGCGCTGTCGCCTCACAGCAAAAAGGTCCGGGTTCGAGCCCCGTGGCCGGCGAGGGCCTTTCTGTGCGGAGTTTGCATGTTCTCCCCGTGTCCACGTGGGTTTCCTCCGGGTGCTCCGGTTTCCCCCACAGTCCAAAGACATGCAGGTTAGGTAGGGATGTCCCGATCCGATCACGTGATCGGAAATCGGGCCCGATCACGTGGTTTCAGACTCGATCGGAATCGGGCATTACCTCCCGATCAGGGATCGGATATATATCTATATAATATATTCTCATTTTTAACACATCAATAGCTATGCGTTGGCACAGAGTGAGACCAGACCTCTTGTCTCAACACAGCAACATCAACACGTGCGGCACGACATCACTTTGTAGCAGAGACGCTATTGGTTATTGGCTGCCCGTTGCCGGCAAAGTTGAACACGGAAGCAGTTCGAAGCGGAAAGCAAAGCATGTCTGCGGTGTGGCAGTATTTCAAAGTTGATGACAACATTGCCATAGCAAACTGTGAAATATGTAAAGCTGGAATTTCAAGGGGTGGACAGGAAAGGGCCGCATTTAATACAACAAACCTGATACGGCACCTGAAAAACAAACACCCGACACAATACAGCGAGTTTTTAGTGCTGTTGCAAATGTGTTGGATGACAAAAACAGGCTCAAACCTGAAAGGGTAGAAATGCTTGTTTTCATCAAGAAAAACGTTCATTTCCTTAATTGAAATTACTGTATACCACTGTGAGATGTGTTCTTAAAAGCAAATTACTGGCACTGTGGCAGTTTTTTTTTAATTTGTTTACATT
This sequence comes from Neoarius graeffei, assembly GCF_027579695.1. NCBI lineage: Eukaryota > Metazoa > Chordata > Actinopteri > Siluriformes > Ariidae > Neoarius > Neoarius graeffei. The sequence continues at coordinate 58,473,097 of NC_083590.1, forward strand.
CCTGCCAGGTATTTTAAGGTTATGTTTTTAATTTATGTTATTTATTGTTCAAACTACCTCACGTAAGTGCTCTGTTTGCTAACGGAGTTGTTGGATGTTAAAATAAGGTGTTAAATAAAAAAAAATGAACATCCTGGATCCGTTTCTTTCCTCATCTTTATTATTTTTTATGGATTATAAGAAGTATCGGATCGGGACTCGGTATCAGCAGATACTCAAAATCAAATGATCGGTATCGGATCGGAGGGCAAAAAAACCTGATCGGGACATCCCTAAGGTTAGGTTAACTGGTGACTCTAAATTGACCGTAGGTGTGAATGTGAGTGTGAATGGTTGTCTGTGTCTATGTATCAGCCCTGTGATGACCTGGCGACTTGTCCAGGGTGTACCCCGCCTTTCGCCCGTAGTCAGCTGGGATAGGCTCCAGCTTGCCTGCGACCCTGTAGAAGGATAAAGCGGCTAGAGATAATGAGATGAAGAAACAGAAAGGCCATCCAGAGTTACTGTGTGATCAGAAAACCTACTTCTCGCTGCATGTGGTCTTAGTACAAGTACTTCAGTCTTGTCCAAGTTAAGCAGAAGGAAGTTAATAAGCATCCAGGGTCTGTCCTTCACACATTCCTCAATTCGACTGAGCTGGTGTCTCATATCTGCTTTTGCAGAAACATACAACTGTGTGTCATCAGCATAACAGTGGAAACTAATACCATGCTTATGAATATCATCACCCAGAGGTTACATTAAAAAAAAAAAAACACACACACACACACACACACACAACACAGTGGGCCTGAGACAGAATCTTGTGGAACATCAAACTTTACCTCAGTATGTCTAGAAAAATCACTATTTACATCAACATACTGATGGCGATCAATTAAATAAGAGCTGAGCCAGGAGAGGGCCGTTCCCTTAACTCCCACAACATTTTCTAGTCTATCCAGAAGAATGGAATGATCAATGGTATCAAATGCTGCACTAAGGTCAAGCAACGAGACACAGCCCTGATCAGACGCCAACAATAGGTCGTTTACTACTTTAACCAGAGCTGTCTCTGTGCTATGATGAGGTCTAAATCCTGACTGATACATTTCATGGATGTTATTCCTTTGTAAATAGGAGCATAACTGCTGTGCCACAGCTTTTTCAAGGATCTCCGAGATAAAGGGGAGGTTTGATATTGGCCGATAATTGAACAGCTGACAGGGATTAAGGTCAGGTTTTTTTAATCAGGGGTTTGATAACTGAAAGTTTAAAGGATTTGGGTACATAGCTAATCCTAAGAGAAGAATTTATTATTTTTAAAAGTGGTTCAATTACTTCAGGTATTATCTGTTTGAATAGTTGTGTAGGTAAGGGATCTAGTACACAAGTTGAGGATTTTGATGATATTAATGAAAGTAGTTTGATTTCTCTAAGGGGAGTAAAACATTCTAATTGCTGATCTGATAGTTATATTGTTAACTACAGGGTTACTTAAATTGTCTGACCTTAAATTTGTAGTTTCAATTTTGTCCTTGAAATATAAAAAAAAAAAAATCATGAAGTCGTTGCTACTGCAGGTGTGCATGTGTCGAGAGTGGTCTTACTCCTGGTTAATTTTGCTACAGTATTAAATAGGAATCTAGGATTATCATCATCTATTTGGGAGAAGAGATATGTTGATCTAGCAGCACTAAGAGCTTTTCTATACTGCAGGAAGCGCTCCTTATAAGCTAATTTGAATGCTACCAATTTTGTTTGATGCCACTTACTTTCCAATTTTCAAGTGGTCAATTTTAAAGTACAAGTGCCATCGTGATACCAGGGTGCTAGTTTTTTCTCTTGAATTATTTTCTTTTAAGAGGAGCTACATTAAAGTATTGCAGATCGTTGACTCTAAGCATTCAGTTGCCTGATCAAGTTCTGCAGGGGCTGACAGTGACCCAATCAAAGTTTATAACTCTGGGAGATCATTTATAAAGCTCTGTGCAGTAGTTGACGTGAATGTACATTTAATACAGTATTGTGGTGAGGTGCATATATTATTACTCAGACATCAGTGTTTCCCCAGGTTTGACCACCATAAAATTAAGACCTTTTTAAGACCACTTAAATGAGAATTAAGACCCACATCGCACCCATTATGCGGTCGTAGAACACCAGATTATCGTCTTGTCTCGTCTTCTTCCGCTTATCCGGGACCGGGTCGCGGAGGCAGCAGTCTAAGCATGGAAGCCCAAACTTCCCTTTCCCCAGACACCTCGGCCAGCTCCTCGGGAAGAACACCGAGGCGTTCCCAGGCCAGCCGAGAGACATAGTCCCTCCAGCGTGTCCTGGGTCTTCCCCGGGGCCTCCTCCCCGGGGGGACATGCCTGGAACACCTCCCCAGGGAGGCATCCAGGAGGCATCCGAAAAAGATGCCAGAGTCACCTCAGCTGGTTCCTCTCGATGTGGAGGAGCAGCGGCTCTACTCCGAGCTCCTCCCGAGTGACTGTGCTTCTCACCCTATCTCTAAGGGAGCGCCCAGCCACCCTGCGAAGGAAACTCATTTCAGCCGCTTGTATCCGCGATCTTGTTCTTTCTGTCATTACCCAAAGCTCATGACCATAGGTGAGAGTCGGAACGTAGATCGGCCGGTAAATTGAGAGCTTCGCTTTTTGGCTCAGCTCCTTCTTCACCACGACGGACCGGTAAAGCGACCGCATCACTGCGGAGGCTGCACCGATCCGCCTGTCGATCTCACGCTCCATCCTTCCCTCACTCGTGAACAAGATCCCGAGATACTTAAACTCCTCCACTTGAGGCAGGACTTCTCCACCAACCTCGAGAGGGCAAGCCACCCTTTTCCGGTCGAGAACCATGGCCTCGGACTTGGAGGTGCTGATTCTCATCCCAGCCGATTCACACTCGACTGCAAACCGCCCCCGTGCATGCTGAAGGTCCTGGTTTGAAGAAGCCAACAGGACGACACTATCCGCAAAAAGCAGAGATGAAATCCTGTGGTTCCCAAACAGGATTCCTTCCGGCCCCTGGCTGCGCCTAGAAATTCTGTCCATAAAAATTATGAACAGAACCGGTGACAAAGGGCAGCCCTGCCGGAGTCCAACATGCACTGGGAACAGGTCTGACTTACTGCCGGCAATGCGAACCAGACTCCTGCTCCGTTCGTACAGGGACCAGACAGCCCTTAGCAAAGAGCCCCGAACCCCATACTCCCGAAGCACCCCCCACAGAATACCACGGGGGACACGGTCGAATGCCTTCTCCAGATCCACAAAGCACATGTGGACTGGTTGGGCAAACTCCCATGAACCCTCGAGCACCCTATGAAGGGTATAGAGCTGGTCCAGTGTTCCGCGACCAGGACAAAAACTGCATTGTTCCTCCTGGATCCGAGGTTCGACTATTGGTCGAATTCTCCTCTCCAGTACCCTGGAGTAAACCTTCCCTGGGAGGCTGAGAAGTGTGATTCCCCTATAATTGGAGCACACTCTCCAGTCCCCTTTCTTAAAAAGAGGGACCACCACCCCAGTCTGCCACTCCAGAGGCACTGTCCCCGACCGCCACGCGATGTTGCAGAGGCGTGTCAACCAAGACAGCCCCACAACATCCAGAGACTTGAGATACTCAGGGCGGATCTCATCCACCCCCGGTGCCTTGCCACCGAGGAGCTTGCAAACCACCTCAGTGACTTCGGCTTGGGTAATGGACGAGTCCACCTCTGAGTCATCAGCCTCAGTCTCCTCAGTGGAAGACATGACGGTGGGATTGAGGAGATCCTCAAAGTATTCCTTCCACCGCCCGACAATGTCCCCAGTCGAGGTCAACAGCTCCCCACCCGCACTGTAAACAGTGTTGGCAGAGTACTGCTTCCCCCTCCTGAGGCGCCGGACGGTTTGCCAGAATTTCTTCGAGGCCGACCGATAGTCCTTCTCCATGGCCTCCCCGAACTCCTCCCAGTTCCGAGTTTTTGCCTCTGCAACTGCCCGAGCTGCAGCACGCCTGGCCTGCCGATACCCGTCAGCTGCCTCAGGAGTCCTGGAGGTCAACATGGCCCGATAGGACTCCTTCTTCAGCTTGACGGCATCCCTTACTTCCGGTGTCCACCACCGGGTTCGGGGATTGCCGCCACGACAGGCACCGGAGACCTTGCGGCCACAGCTCCGAACAGCTGCGTCCACAATGTAGGTAGAGAACATGGTCCACTCAGACTCAATGTCCCCCACCTCCCTCGGAAGCTGGGAAAAGCTCTCCCGGAGGTGGGAGTTAAAGACCTCCCCAACAGAGTGCTCGGCCAGACGTTCCCAGCAGACCCTCACCATACGTTTGGGCCTGCCAGGTCTGTCCAGCTTCCTCCTCCGCCAGTGGATCCAACTCACCACCAGGTGGTGATCAGTTGACAGCTCAGCCCCTCTCTTCACCCGAGTGTCTAAGACATAGGGCCGGAGATCAGATGAAACGACTACAAAGTCGATCATCGACCTCCGACCTAAGGTGTCCTGGTGCCACGTGCACTTATGGACACCCCTATGCTCGAACATGGTGTTCGTTATGGACAAACCGTGACTAGCACAGAAGTCCAATAACAAAACACCACTCGGGTTCAGATCGGGGAGGCCGTTCCTCCCAACCACACCCCTCCAGGTGTCACTGTCGTCACCCACGTGAGCATTGAAGTCCCCCAGTAGCACAATGGAGTCCCCAGTCTGAGCACCCCTCAGTACCTCTCCCAGGGACTCCAAGAAGGCCAGATACTCTATACTGCTATTTGGCCCGTAGGCACAAACAACAGCAAGAGCCCTCTCCCCAATCCGAAGGCGCAGAGAGGCGACCCTCTCGTTCACTGGGGTAAACTCCAACACATGGCGGCTGAGCTGGGGAGCTATAAGCAAGCCCACACCAGCCCGCCGCCGCTCACCACGGGCGACTCCAGAGAAGTGGAAAGTCCAGCCCCTCTCGAGGAGCTGGGTTCCAGAGCCCAAGCTGTGCGTGGAGGTGAGCCCGACTATCTCTAGCCGGTACCTCTCAACCTCCCGCACAAGCTCAGGCTCCTTCCCCCCCAGCGAAGTGACATTCCATGTCCCAACGGCCAGCCGCTGTGTCCGGGGATCAGGTCGTCGAGGCCCCTGCCTTCGACTGCCACCCAATCCACACTGCACCAAACCCCTACTGCTACCTCTGTGGGTGGTGAACCCACAGGAGGTCGGGCCCACGTCACCTCTCATACGAGCCCCAACCCCGGGCCTGGCTCCAGGGTGGGGCCCCAGCTGCGTCCTACCGGGCGACGTCACGGTCCTGGATTTTTTCTCCATAGGGGGTTTTTGGTGAACTGCTCTTGGTCTGGCCTGTCACCTAGGACCTGTCTGCCTTGGGAAACCCTAACAGGGGCATAATGCCCCCGACAACATAGCTCCTAGGATCATTCAAGCACACAAACCCCTCCACCACAATAAGGTGGCAGTTCTAGGAGGGGACACCAGATTATATTCCCAATAATGACAAATGTTTCAAGTAAAATTATTTTTATTATAAAAGTTATATACTTAAGTCATTATGTGCATTGCTTGTCAAATCTTCACATTCAAGACAAAAAAACAAGTCTAAACCTGGAAGAAAGGAGCACAACATAGGGTCCAAGTCATGGCCTTAAAGGTACACAAAAATGAAATAGGCATCAGTGTTGCCAGATTGGGCGGTTTTAAGTGGAATTTGGAGGATTTGAACATGTTTTGGGCTGGAAAATGTCAGCAGTATCTGGCAACACTGATAGGCATACCAGCACATTAATGCCAAAGGTGTGCACTCACCAGTCAAAAAGCCAAACTGAGGGCCTAACTCGAGGCCTAAAGAACTGTCTCTGAACTAATTATGACCATGCACCCAGAGATGATCAGTGTTGGGCACGTTACTTTCAAAAAGTAATTAGTTATAGTTACTAGTTACTTTTCCCAAAAAGTAACTGAGTTAGTAACGGAGTTACTTTGTCATAAAAGTAACTAATTACCAGGGAAAGTAATTATTCCGTTACATTTTGTTCCCCCTCAAAAAAAATCTAATTCAATTAGTGTAATCATAATAAAAGTGAATGTTAAATGTGTTTAATGACTGAAATGGAAACTTAACAGAACCAATTAGTAATGTTATCTACACTATATTAATATTTTTGTGGGACAATGTGAGATAAGACATCTATCAAATGTAATATATTTTTGTAGCTATTAAAATTATGTTACTAATTACTGGCCACTGACGAGGACAAACGCTTTGTTCCTCGACATAATGTGCATTGCACGTAAACACTCTTGCCTTTTATTTCAAGTAATGAAAAGTCCTGGCTGTATTTCCAATGTGAAAGCGCAGTGCTGGGCTGACCGCTCGCCATCGCTGGGTCTTCCGATTGAAAGAGCGCGCAGTAGTGCAGTAGGCGTGGCCTACCTATGTATGTTGTCCAAATCTACTCTGATTGGCTTACTGTGCCGTTGTCTCGTGTCTCCCCGCCCCACACGAAAGCAGAGTAAAGAAAGGCTGAACGAGCAGCGTGCCAGATGAGAACAGCTTTAATAAAGTAACGCATAGTATTTTATTGTAAGTAACGGGAACGGCGTTATAACGATGTAAAAAGTAATTAGTTAGATTACTCGTTACTAAAAAAAGTAACGCCGTTAGTAACGCCGTTTATTCTAACGCCGTTATTCCCATCGCTGGAGATGATACCTAAAAAAGTGATGTGGGTGTATTTTTTTTTTAAAAATAAAATATCAAAACATACACAACACTCTAAACAGACAAACTCTTTGTCTTAGTTTCCCAGCACTTGCTTCAACCATTTTACATTTTGTACCCTTGTAAACGAGAGAGGGAGAGAGATACAGAGGGGCATAGATAGATAAGAGACGAGGGGGATAGATAGATAGATAGATAGATAGATAGATAGATAGATAGATAGATAGATAAAGAGGTAAGCCTAAAGTCTCTTAAAGGTGCACAAAAATGCAATTGGCGTACCAATACATTGGTACAATGGTGTGCGCTCACCAGTCAAAAAGCCAAACTGAGGGCCCAACTCAAGGCCTAAAGAACTGTCTCTAAACTAATTATGACCATGCACCGAGAGATGATAAACAGGCAAACTCTGTCTTATACCCTGTCCACACTAGGGATTTTGTACCGATACGATACTACTTTCGTACCGCAACACCTGTCCACACTAGCAACTATACCGGTACTGTTGCGGTATAACTGTATCGGTACGAATTCCACAAATGTATGGGTTTCGTACCGGTACAGTATCCGTACTGTAGCGCTTCGCTGTAGTGTGGACAGATGAAGCAGTTCTGTGTCGATACAAATATAACGCGCATGTGCAAAGTCACACGCCTCAATGTCTTCGCTGAATAAAATAGTGAAGAACGGAGATTCGTTTTCTTTGTTTCGTTCTCAACTGCCTCACGCGTTTTATACGATTCGACTGAATAAATGACCACCAGAAATACAGACTGTACATTGACAAAAAGCACACACACGTTGTTTCATCCGCCATGTTCTCAGAAGGAAGTTACTCGGTAACCACGGAAACATTTCGCGCACTTCAACTACCGTGAAAGAAAACCGCAAACATTTCTGGCTAGTGTGAACAGATGCACTAAACTGTACCAGTATACTTTGTATCGATCCAGTTATACCACTATCGTACCAGTATATATGTGAACACAGCTTTAGTTTCCCAGCATTCAACTTGCTTCAACCATTTTACATTTTGAAGAATAAAAAGAAATGTAAATACTCCTAGTAAACAAGGGAGGGAGGGAAGACATAGATGTGGAGGTGGATAGATAAGAGACACAATGAGATAAATAGATAGGAAAGAGGTATACAGACTTTAAAATGTTTCAGTAGGTCTTCAGCTTTTGCGTGACCCATAAACTGGGAGCCAAGATATCTGGAGTTCACACGGTCGCCACTCCAGTACCGGAGGTGGATGTCCATTTGTTTACTTTTCGTCGTCTTAAGACTTTTGTCAAACATTATGACAAATCCACCACTTGCCTCGTTAACATCTTTGACCAACTCCTTCGTTATATAAGGAGCAAGACCAAATTTTGTTATGCAAGACGTTTTGTTTTTTCCACAAGAGAATGTTGTAGCGACTTCCGAGTCTGGGAACATAGCCTTAAAGAGTTTGCTTATGCCCTCATTCGAGTTGTACGAGTGGTGTTCCGTAATTGTTTTTAAAATCCCGAGCACCTCTGGCCGAAGTGTCGGGGTTCCACTGACACCCATCATGCCACTGCTTGGCCCTTGTGTTGTTGCTAGCCTTGCCGATGTCGTCTGGCTTGGCTGATGCTGCTGACGTTCGACAGTGGTGCTAGTGCCAACTCCAGGTGCATTCGGAGGTTGAACTATGCAGAACTGAGGGATGGGCTGGTGGCGGTGGAGGGCAGATGCAATGTGCTTTGAGCTCTTCATGTGAGACTCTAAAGCGAAATGACCTATAGTGGACAACTTGAAGGTCTTTTGACAAACACAGCATCTTGCTTCAATGTCGCTTCCAGGAACCTCCCTCACCCAATCACGATATCTTTCATCTGAAAGCCACTGCTGATTAAAACGACACTTATGCTGCGATTCGCGGGAGTCTCCTCTCCACCACAGACTCCGACGATTGTGCCGGCGCGAAAAGGTATCAATATTGTTTCTTTCTTTGCGCATACTCCAAGAAGTTCACTGTTACGCAAAACCCACATTTTCACATTGTAGAATAGTATGAGTAAATTTAAGACCTTTGTTAAAAAATTAAGACTTGGGCAAAGCAATTTAAGACTTTTTAAGGCCTTCATTTTGGAATATTAAATTTAAGACTTTTAAGACCCCGCAGCTACCATGGACATATTTTGAATGAGATGAGATAATGATTGGAAATAACTTCAGACTGTGGAAGTGTGACCTATATTTTCTATGTTTAACCCAAATGTTAGCATTAGATCGAGAGCGTGACCACCATTATGGGTCGGTCCTATGACACTGATTAAGCCCGACTGAAACCAAAATGGAAACAAACGCTGTTTTCAAAGAGTCGTCTGGGTTATTGAAGTGAATATTAAAATCTCCGACAACTAAAGCTCTGTCTAAGGAAATAACCAGGTCTGAGATAAAATCTGCAAATTCAGAAAGAAACTCCGAATATGGCCCCGGGGGCCTGTAAATAATAAGTAACGGAATTAACTGAGTCGACTTATTTTTCGATGCTACATACATTATATTAGTAATGAATAGATAAAATAAATTTCCCATAGGAACTAGATTAAATTATTTTTATCAGCAGCAGCATGGGGCGGCACGGTGGTGTAGTGGTTAGCGCTGTCGCCTCACAGCAAGAAGGTCCTGGGTTCGAGCCCCGGGGCCGGCGAGGGCCTTTCTGTGTGGAGTTTGCATGTTCTCCCCGTGTCCGCGTGGGTTTCCTCCGGGTGCTCCGGTTTCCCCCACAGTCCAAAGATATGCAGGTTAGGTTAACTGGTGACTCTAAATTGACCATAGGTGTGAATGTGAGTGTGAATGGTTGTGTGTGTCTATATGTCGGCCCTGTGATGACCTGGCGACTTGTCCAGGGTGTACCCCGCCTTTCGCCCGTAGTCAGCTGGGATAGGCTCCAGCTTGCCTGCAACCCTGTAGAAGGATAAAGCAGCTAGAGATGATGAGATGAGATGAGCAGCAGCATGAGAATGCTCAACAAAAATAATAGGCCTTTATTATTTGCTATATTATTATAAATAAGTTGTTGCTGATTCTATATCGTTAATTTTCTCTGTTTAAATTTTAACATAATTTGAAAATAGAGTTTCAAGTACTGTGGCTTGTGTGAAAATATATTCCACACAGCTAATAATGAACACTTTCTTTTTACATTATGCCAATATAAAAACCTTAAAAATGTGTGGAATATTTTGAAGTACAATTTGTACTGACTACAACTTCCAGTATTCAGTCAACACCAGAGGCCCTGTGAAGTGCGTTTGTGTGCGTCTCTCATTCTGGTCGTCCAATATGGCGGTGCAAACATAAATCACGTGACCCCTGACATCACACGGTAGCGGTCTACACCATGCGGTTCTTCCAGTAACAATAATGGATGCCATTCCCTCTGGTATCCTAACCCTTCTAAGAGGGGCTGAAAAAACGGTTTGCTTACCATCTCTGGACCCCATATTGACCTCAGTGGATCATGTATGCTTCTCTGTCACATCCAAGAACAATAATTGCAATATCCACGCATTATTCCAGACAGATATCATCACTATCCCCTATGTGGTTCAGTACTGGACTGGTCTTGTTGGTGACCTGAACTGGAGCAGCGTGTGGAACCTCCCATACAGATACTTTTTTACAAACAAAGTAAGGGAGGCGTCTTTCAAACTGATTCATAGATACTATCCTGCCAAGCATTATATGCTTAAAAGAGAGACATTTGTGTGGACTCTTCATTGTGTGAGATGGACCCGGAAACAATAACGCACCTGTTCTGGCAACGTCCCTCTACCATCGCATTCTGGACAGAAATAACCCGGTACATTACAGCCAAGCTTGACTCTGATTTTTCTCTGTGTTGGAAATATGTACTGTTTGGTTTCCATAAAAACAAAATAAAAAAACCAGAAATAATTATATATAATAAATTTGTTGATCATTTTAGGAAAATACCATATTCATAAAGCCAAGTTTAGTCCCTCAAAACCTTCATTTATAGCCTTCGAAAAGGAAACTGAACAGTATATCAAAATCATCTCTAACTCTAAAAACAAAGCTGCTAAATTCTCATTTGTGCTGATTATTTAATGTTTTGATTTGAAAACTCCCCCTGGCTCTTGCTTTGTTGTTTGTGTGTGTATTAATAACTGTATTTGTATTTTGTTGCTGTTATTTTTAATAAAGATGAAAAAAAAAAAGTTCTTCCAGTAACAAGATCTCCCGGTTCGGGAAACCATGATTAAAATACTCCCCTCAGATTTCACTCATTTTCATTCTCAATGTTTCAAGCTTTCGGCTTAACATACTGCAGAGGGGGTAACGCTGCCTGACTGGCTTAATAAACAAACACACACAGAGGAGAAAAAAGTCTGTGAGAAATGAAGCCGGAATTCCGAGAAATAAAAAGTTGGAATTGCGAGGAAGTCGCAAATTAGCAATAAATAAATAAATAAATCGGTGGAAATTAACTTGAAGTGAAGATTATTTAAATACTTTAAACATACAATTAAAAAGGTTAGCCAAACTACAACTCTCTCCTGAGTGGATAAATAGTGCACTATCTAGAGTGCACACGGCATTTTTTCAGACTGAACGTAGTTCACTAAAACAGTAAAGTGGACATGTGTTTGGGATTCGACCGCACACCTTCAGTTTAACTTACCTCAGGGGTTTAAATCCTCAGAGCCAGACACAATAATGTGCTTTTATTTTTATAAATCGAGGGGCTAAAGCGGTTCAGACGAGCATCAGCTTTTTCTTCTCCAGTGTTTACTGGCGGTTGGAGAAGCAGCTACTGGACGCGTCACCGCCACCACCTGGCCTGGAGTGGAGTTTCAGGGTGGAGGACGCCTATCCCAACCCAACCCTCACACACTTCTACTAATAACAATTATAACGTCATTTTAAAAGTGCAATGTTAAATACCTGGACCCATTTGATTGTTCTGAACATGTCTGTGCTGGTTTTTTGTTTTGTTTGTTTTTTTGGCTGCTCGAAGCTAAAATTCTCTGGGACTGGTTTGCTTCCAGTAGGACTGGTGCATCGCACAAAGTGGGCGGAATAACAAAGAAGACTCTTTTGAGGTACATAAAGCCAGCAGACTGAATCTATTTTAACTGCTTATCATACAGCATAACACACCTGCTGTCTACCTACTTCCATATGTATGAGCTCACAGACATTTGACTAGTGTTCCTTGCAGTTGACACCCCCTCTCTTCTTGATTTGTGACAGCATCAGGATTTAAACTCACAATCGCCAGATGATAGGGTGAATGCTTTTCTGTTACACCAATTAGGTACCTCTACCCAATCAGCTTTCTGTCAAAATCTTGTTGACGTCTACAAAAAGTGTCTGTCCAAGGTGATATTTCATCAAAAATAAGGGATGCTGGATGTATAGTTATTATCCTGTAGGTGTAATTTTAAGGCATTTTGGTGGTTAGTGCCTCACAGCAAGAAAGTTCTGGGTTCAAGCCTAGTGGTTGGTGGGAAGGGCCTTACTGTGTGGAGTTCACATGCTCTCTCTGTGTGGGTCTCCCCTGGGTGCTCTGGTTTCCTCCAAAGACATGCAATTAGGTTAACTAGTTACTCTAAACTGCCCATAGGTGTGCATGAGTGCACAGAAAGGAACTGGCCACTGAACTGCTACAATTCTAGCCAAGTCAACCAAACATGGCTTGGCTGAAAGCTGCATCAGGTTCAGCAGTTCACTTCATCTCATCTCATCTCATTATCTCTAGCCGCTTTATCCTTCTACAGGGTCGCAGGCAAGCTGGAGCCTATCCCAGCTGACTACGGGCAAAAGGCGGGGTACACCCTGGACAAGTCGCCAGGTCATCACAGGGCTGACACATAGACACAGACAACCATTCACACTCACATTCACACCTACGGTCAATTTAGAGTCACCTGTTAACCTAACCTGCATGTCTTTGGACTGTGGGGGAAACCGGAGCACCCAGAGGAAACCCACGCGGACACGGGGAGAACATGCAAACTCCACACAGAAAGGCCTCGCCGGCCCCAGGGCTCGAACCCAGGACCTTCTTGCTGTGAGGCGACAGCGCTAACCACTACACCACCGTGCCGACAAGTTCACTTCAGAAAACCCAAAATAAATTAAACCTTGTGCACAAAATTTTAGGGTTTTTTTCTGTTAAAGATGTATGTTGTACCATCATTGTTCCACAGAATACAGTGGTGCTTGAAAGTTTGTGAACCCTTCTGCATAAATATGACCTAAAACAACATCAGATTTTCACACAAGTCCTAAAAGTAGATAAAGACAACCCAGTAAAACAAATGAGACAAAAATATTATACTTGGTCACTTTTTTATTGAGGAAAATGATCCAATATTACAGGGGTTTTCAAAGTGTGGGAGAGTCAGCCCCCCCCCCCCCCCCCAGAGAGCAAATAAACAACAGCGCCCCCCCCCTTTCAATTTGTGTTGCTATACTTAATGTTCCATTCGTATTTTAAAAAAATGGTTGTTGTACACATTTTTATTTTTTTCTTTTACACATTTTAAACATCTGTGCTTTTTGAAAACATCTTTTTTTGCACCTTTAAAACATCTGTGCTTTTTTTTTTTTAAAACATCTTGTTTAACACATTTTAAACATCTGATAGCATCGTTAGCGAGCACCTCTTGGCAGACAACACACTGTGGCAGTGGAGCATCTTCAGATCCAGTCCATGAAAATCCAAACTTTAAATAATCGTGGTCATACTTCCTTCTTTTTTTGCTTGGGCCAGTCTGTCTCCTCACTCACTGTAGCTTTAGGTACTAAAAATCGATCCATTTTGTCTCTGGCAAAGGCTAGCTGAAGTTCGCTAAATGTCCGCAATAGTAACTTATTCTGGTTTATTTTTCCTCACATTGCGCCCCGCACGGTGGTGTAGTGGTTAGCGCTGTCGCCTCACAGCAAGAAGGTCCGGGTTCGAGCCCTGGGGCCGGCGACAGCCTTTCTGTGCGGAGTTTGCATGTTCTCCCCGTGTCCGCGTGGGTTTCCTCTGGGTGCTCCGGTTTCCCCCACAGTCCAAAGACATGCAGGTTAGGTTAACTGGTGACTCTAAATTGACCGAAGGTGTGAATGTGAGTGTGAATGGTTGTCTGTGTCTATGTGTCAGCCCTGTGATGACCTGGCGACTTGTCCAGGGTGTACCCCGCCTTTTGCCCATAGTCAGCTGGGATAGGCTCCAGCTTGCCTGCGACCCTGTAGAACAGGATAAAGTGGCTAGAGATAATGAGATGAGATGAGAATGACATTGCGCCCCCCCCCCCCCCCCCCCCGAAGAACTCTGGCGCCCCCTAGGGGAGGCGCGCTCCACACTTTGAAAAGCCCTGCAATATTACATATCTGTGAGTGGCAAAAATATGTGAACCTTTGCTTTCAGTATCTGGTGTGACCCCCTTGTGCAGCAATAACTGCAACTGAACATTTCCGGTAACTGTTGATCAGTCCTGCACACCAGCTTGGAGGAATTTTAGCCCATTCCTCCATACAGAACAGCTTCAACTCTGGGATGTTGGTGGGTTTCCTCACATGAACTGCTCACTTCAGGTCCTTCCACAACATTTTGATTGGATTAAGGTCAGGACTTTGACTTGGCCATTCCAAAACATTAGCTTTATTCTTCTTTAACTATTCTTTGGTAGAACGACTTGTGTACTTAGGTGCATTGTCTTGCTGCATGACCCACCGTCTCTTGAGACAGTAGACAGATGTCCTGATATTTTCCTTTAGAATTCGCTAAAGGAAAATAAAAATTACAGAATCTGAGCACCTCCAGGGGGGAGCTTTGTTACACCTGCACCAGAATCCACACTTCCCACGAATTCCCACAGCCTACTACAGTGGCCCATAAAGTTCTCCAACTTCTTTTTCTTCTTCTTTGAGGTTTTGAGCTTTCTTAGAGGCTTTGAGCAGCTGACATCCACAATGTTGCATTACTGCCATCTATAGATTTTTTTCTATGTCCTTATCACATCATATTCAAGCTGTCTTTCCAGTCCAGTTGTTCTTAAAAGTGTAAATAACCATTTCCTCCCCTTAGTAGTTTCTCCATATTTTAATACACTTTTAATGCTGTCCTCTACCTGGCCTTTTTTCTGTAACTCTGTCATCATTTCTTGCCTCTCAGATCTAAATTTCTTGCATGATGTAAGGATATGCTCAAGTGTCTCAGCTTCATGGCATTGATTACAGAAACCAGTTGGAGGTTTTCCCATGATGTTAAGTGTACTGTTACAATTGCTGTGTCCAATCCTGAGCCTGCTTATTATTATCTCATCTCATCATCTCATTATCTCTAGCCACTTTATCCTGTTCTACAGGGTCGCAGGCAAGCTGGAGCCTATCCCAGCTGACTATGGGCGAAAGGCGGGGTACACCCTGGACAAGTCGCCAGGTCATCACAGGGCTGACACATAGACACAGACAACCATTCACACTCACATTCACACCTACGGTCAATTTAGAGTCACCACTTAACCTAACCTGCATGTCTTTGGACTGTGGGGGAAACCAGAGCACCCGGAGGAAACCCATGTGGACACGGGGAGAACATGCAAACTCCGCACAGAAAGGCCCTCGCCGGCCACGGGGCTCGAACCCGGACCTTCTTGCTGTGAGGCGACAGCGCTAACCACTACACCACCGTGCCGCCCGCTTATTAGGGCCCGAGCCCTATGGGCGAAGGCCCTATTGTTCTTGTAAGAGTTCACTATTATTAGGGCCCGAGCCCTATGGGCGAAGGCCCTATTGTTCTTGTAAGAGTTCACTATTATTATTATTCTTCTTCCGTCTTCTTCTTCTTCTTTATTTTTCTCCGCTGTTGGGCATTTTCGGGGCGCTTGCCATGGGCGAAAACGCACGAAAATTGACACCAGTTCCGAGAATTGCCACCGCTACTCAGAACCAAAAGCCCAAACTTGGCCGGGGCTCAGGGCCTCTATAGCGCCCCCTAAGTCGTTGTGATTTTGGTCTCCCGCATTACGGTGCCTGGTTGCCATATAGTTTGTAGTAGTGGCATGCCATTTGGTACGCATATGTATCTCACTAAGCCGGACAAAAATGTAATGCCAATGCATTAGCCACGCCCAACAGGAAGTGAGGTAATTTCACTTTTGTGTGAAATGCATGGCCACGAAGAGGGCGCAACTCCTCCTAGACCGTTCATAGGAATGTCACCAAAATTGATACACATCATCTACAGACATGGCTGACAAAAGTTACTAAATACGTTTCACGTAGGATCAACCGTTCAGAAGTTATACGTCAATCAATTTTCACTTCAAAATTTTACATGCTTAAAAATTCATAACAAATCTTCTACTTGCTCAAATCTGCTCATACTTCACACGCAAATCACTCATTGGGCTTCTGACATGTTACCCAATTTCTGTGATATTTCGCCACTGGGGGCGCTATTTTTGGGCAAAAAATCCAATCTTTCCTCAAATTTGGTCACACTTCACGGCCACCCTCTTACTACCTCCCATGTCATGTATACCACAATTTTGGAATTTTCGTCCATGGGGGGCGCTGTTTTTGGCCGATGCAATTTCTCCAAAACGGGTTTTTGGTCAATAATTCCATAATGCTTTTCCTTCACACCACTACCTTGTGATAGTGCGTTGCTGTTGTAGACACTTATTTTTCCAACTCATAATCGCTCGTGTACAGCATAGCGCCACCTACTGACATGGGAAAAACCAAAAAATTTATTCTTCAAAAATCTATATCTCATCTTCTATTTACTCAATTGTCATCAAACTTCATACGCAAACTCTTCATAGCTCACCTGACATGTACGCCAAATTTTGTGCACTTTCGCCCCTGGGGGTGCTGGTTATGGCAGAAATGATATTGCAGCTTCTGATTTGTCAAACTTGGCAAGCAAACTCTTTACAAGACCCTTATTGGGGCGCTTGCCATGGTCGACAACGCACGAAATTTGGCTCCTTTTTCTTAGACTGCCACCGCTACTGTGAACCAGAAGCCCAGATCCAGGCGGGCCCCAGGGCCTCGATAGCGCCCCCTAACTTGTTGTGATTCTGGCCTCCCGCATTAAGGTGCCTTGTTGCCATGTAGTTTGTAGTAGTGGCATGCCATTTGGTACGCATATGTATCTCACTACGCCGGACAAAAATGTAATGCCAATGCATTAGCCACGCCCAACAGGAAGTGAGGTAATTTCACTTTTGTGCGAAATGCATGGCCACGAAGACGGCGCAACTCCTCCTAGGCCGTTCATAGGAATGTCACCAAAATTGATAGACATCATCTACAGACACGGCTGACAGAAGTTCCTAAATACGTTTCACGTAGGATAAGCCGGTCAGACGTTATACGTCAATCAATTTTCACTTCAAAATTTTACATGCTTAAAAATTCATAACAAATCTTCTAATTGCTCAAAACTGATCATACTTCACAAGCAAATCAGTCATTGGGCTTCTGACATGCTGGCCAAATTCTGTGATATTTCGCCACTGGGGGCGCTATTTTTGGGCAAAAAATCCAATCTTTCCTCAAATTTGGTCAAACTTCACGGCCACCCTCTTACTAGCTCCCATGTCATGTATACCCCATTTTGGGAATTTTTGTCCATGGGGGGCGCTGTTTTTGGCCGCCGCAATTGCTCCAAAACGGGTTTTTGGTAAATAATTCCATAATGCTTTTCCTTCACACCACTACCTTGTGATAGTGCGTTGCTGTTGTAGACACTTATTTTTCCAACTCATAATCGCTCATGTACAGCATAGCGCCACCTACTGACATGGGAAAAACCACAACATTTTTTCTTCAAAAAGCAATAGCTCATCTTCTATTTACTCAATCTTGATCAAACTTGATACGCACACTCTTAACAGGTCACCTGACATATCTCTCAAATTTTGTAAACTTTTGCCACTGGGGGCGCTGTTTTCAGGCAACATTTTATATCTCGGCTTCTGATTCGTCAAACTTGACACAACAACTCTTCATAGGTCCCTTGACATGTATACCAAATTTGGTGAACTTTCACCACTGGGGGCGCTCATTGCGCTGTATCAGTTGCAGGAGAGGTGTTTACAATCATGAGGCACCAGGAGTATGTTGTTTTGGTTGCCTTAAACACACATGACTTGTGGGGAATGGGTAGGCAGTCGGGAGCAAGTGTTGTAGCGTTACATACAGACTAATAGATGTCTAACAGAAGACAATCCTATGTAGCTATAGCTTGGTGACTGATGAGGTAAATACATTAATTTGGTTGGGAAGCCATGGCATAAAATTTTCTGTCCATGACAACATCTCAGCGCACCGTGTACTCTGTGTCCGATTCTGTGCTTTGTCGCCATTGGGGGAGTAATGTCTCTTGCCGAAGAAGCTGTGGAAGGTTTTTCGCGGGGACGCATGCCCCCGCCCCCCTTGGCCGCTGGCGCGAGGGCCCGTCGAGGCCGCTTGCGGCTTTAATTAGGGCCCGAGCCCTATAGGGCGAAGGCCCTATTGTTCTTGTAAGAGTTCACTATTATTATTCTTCCGTCTTCTTCTTCTTCTTCTTCTTTATTTTTCTCCGCTGTTGGGCCATTTTCGGGGCACTTGCCATGGGCGAAAACGCACGAAATTTGGCGCCAGTTCCGAGAATTGCCACCACTACTCAGAACCAAAAGCCCAAACTTGGCCGGGGCTCAGGGCCTCTATAGCGCCCCCTAAGTCGTTGTGATTTTGGTCTCCCGCATTAAGGTGCCTGGTTGCCATGTAGTTTGAAGTAGTGGCATGCCATTTGGTACGCATATGTATCTCACTAAGCCGGACAAAAATGTAATGCCAATGCATTAGCCACGCCCAACAGGAAGTGAGGTAATTTCACTTTGGTGCGAAATGCATGGCCACGAAGACGGCGCAACTCCTCATAGACCGTTCATAGGAATGTCACCAAAATTGATACACATCATCTACAGACATGGCTGACAAAAGTTACTAAATACGTTTCACGTAGCATAAACCGTTCAGAAGTTATACGTCAATCAATTTTCGATGCAAAATTTTACATGCTTAAAAATTCATAACAAATCTTCTAGTTGGTCAAAACTGCTCATACTTCACACGCAGATCACTCATTGGGCTTCTGACATGTTACCCAATTTCTGTGATATTTCGCCACTGGGGGCGCTATTTTTGGGCAAAAAATCCAATCTTTCCTCAAACTTGGTCAACCTTCATGGCCACCCTCGTACTACCTCCCATGTCATGTATACCACATTTTGGGAATTTTCGTCCATGGGGGGCACTGTTTTTGGCCGACGCAATTGCTCCAAAACGGGTTTTTGGTAAATTATTCCATAATGCTTTCCCTTCACACCACTACCTTGTGAGAGTACGTTGCTGTTGTAGACACTTATTTTTCCAACTCATAATCGCTCATGTACAGCATAGCGCCACCTACTTACATGGGAAAAACCAAAAAATTTATTCTTCAAAAATCTATATCTCATCTTCTATTTACTCAATTGTCATCAAACTTCATACGCAAACTCTTCATAGCTCGCCTGACATATACGCCAAATTTTGTGCACTTTCGCCCCTGGGGGTGCTGGTTATGGCAAAAATGATATTGCAGCTTCTGATTTGTCAAACTTGGCAAGCAAACTCTTTACAAGACCCTTTTTGGGGCGCTTGCCATGGTCAACAACGCACGAAATTTGGCTCCTTTTTCTTAGACTGTCACCGCTACTGAGAACCAGAAGCCCAGATCCAGGCGGGCCTCAGGGCCTCTTTAGCGCCCCCTAAGTCGTTGTGATTTTGGCCTCCCGCATAAAGGTGCCTGGTTGCCATGTAGTTTGTAGTTGTGGCATGCCATTTGGTACGCATATGTATCTCACTAAGCCGGACAAAAATGTAATGCCAATGCATTAGCCACGCCCAACAGGAAGTGAGGTAATTTCACTTTTGTGCGAAATGCATGGCCACGAAGACGGCGCAACTCCTCCTAGGCCGTTCATAGGAATGTCACCAAAATTGATACACATGATCTACAGACATGGCTGACAAAAGTTACAAAAGACGTTTCACGTAGGATTAACCGTTCAGAAGTTATACGTCAATCAATTTTCAATGCAAAATTTTACATGCTTAAAAATTCATAACAAATCTTCTAATTGCTCCACACTGCTCATACTTCACACGCAAATCACTCATTGGGCTTCTGACATGCTACCCAAATTCTGTGATATTTCGCCACTGGGGGCGCTATTTTTGGGCAAAAAATCCAATCTTTCCTCAAATTTGGTCAAACTTCACGGCCACCCTCTTACTACCTCCCATGTCATGTATACCCCATTTTGGGAATTTTCCTCCATGGGGGGCGCTGTTTTTGGCCGACGCAATTGCTCCAAAACGGGTTTTTGGTAAATAATTCCTTAATGCTTTTCCTTCACACCACTACCTTGTGATAGTACGTTGCTGTTGTAGACTCTTATTTTTCCAACTCATAATCGCTCATGTACAGCATAGCGCCACCTACTGACATGGGAAAAACCAAAACATTTTTTCTTCAAAAATCAATATCTCATCTTCTATTTACTCAATCTTGATCAAACTTGATACGCACACTCTTAACAGGTCACCTGACATATCTCCCAAATTTTGTAAACTTTTGCCACTGGGGGCGCTGTTTTCAGGCAACATTTTATATCTCGGCTTCTGATTGGTCAAACTTGATCAAACTTGACACAACAACTCTTCATAGGTCCCTTGACATGTATACCAAATTTGGTGAACTTTCACCACTGGGGGCGCTCATTGCGCTGTATCAGTTGCAGGAGAGGTGTTTACAATCATGAGGCACCAGGTGTATGTTGTTTTGGTTGCCTTAAACACACATGACTTGTGGGGAATGGGTAGGCAGTCGGGAGCAAGTGTTGTAGCGTTACATACAGACTAATAGATGTCTAACAGAAGACAATCCTATGTAGCTATCGCTTGGTGACTGATGAGGTAAATACATTAATTTGGTTGGGAAACCATGGCATAAAATTTTCTGTCCATGACAACATCTCAGCGCACCGTGTACTCTGTGTCCGATTCTGTGCTTTGTCGCCATTGTGGGAGTAATGTCTCTTGCCGAAGAAGCTGTG
Source organism: Neoarius graeffei (assembly GCF_027579695.1). NCBI lineage: Eukaryota > Metazoa > Chordata > Actinopteri > Siluriformes > Ariidae > Neoarius > Neoarius graeffei. The sequence goes on from NC_083590.1 coordinate 58,493,952, forward strand.
GAAGGTTTTTCGCGGGGACGCATGCCCCCGCCCCCCTTGGCCGCTGGCGCGAGGGCCCGTCGAGGCCGCTTGCGGCTTTAATTATTCTTCCGTCTTCTTCTTCTTCTTCTTCTTCTTCTTCTTCTGTCTTCTTCTTCTTCTTTATTTTTCTCCGCTGTTGGGCCATTTTCGGGGCACTTGCCATGGGCGAAAACGCACGCAATTTGGCACCAGTTCCGAGAATTGCCACCGCTACTCAGAACCAGAAGCCCAAACTTGGCCGGGGCTCAGGGCCTCTATAGCGCCCCCTAAGTCGTTGTGATTTTGGCCTCCCGCATTAAGGTGCCTGGGTGCCATGTAGTTTGTAGTAGTGGCATGCCATTTGGTACGCATATGTATCTCACTAAGCCGGACAAAAATGTAATGCCAATGCATTAGCCACGCCCAACAGGAAGTGAGGTAATTTCACTTTTGTGCGAAATGCATGGCCACGAAGACGGCACAACTCCTCCTAGACTGTTCATAGGAATGTCACCAAAATTGATACACATCATCTACAGACATGGCTGACAAAAGTTACTAAATACGTTTCACGTAGAATAAACCGTTCAGAAGTTATACGTCAATCAATTTTCGATGCAAAATTTTACATGCTTAAAAATTCATAACAAATCTTCTGATTGCTCAAAACTGCTCATACTTCACACGCAAATCACTCATTGGGATTCTGACATGTTACCCAATTTCTGTGATATTTCGCCACTGGGGGCGCTATTTTTGGGCAAAAATTCCAATCTTTCCTCAAATTTGGTCAAACTTCACGGCCACCCTCTTTCTACCTCCCATGTCATGTATACCACATTTTGGAAATTTTCGTCCATGGGGGGCGCTGTTTTTGGCCGACGCAATTGCTCCAAAACGGGTTTTTGGTTAATAATTCCATAATGCTTTTCCTTCACACCACTACCTTGTGATAGTACGTTGCTGTTGTAGACACTTATTTTTCCAACTCATAATCGCTCATGTACAGCATAGCGCCACCTACTGACATGGGAAAAACCAAAAAATTTATTCTTCAAAAATCTATATCTCATCTTCTATTTACTCAATTGTCATCAAACTTCATACGCAAACTCTTCATAGCTCACCTGACATATACGCCAAATTTTGTGCACTTTCGCCACTGGGGGCGCTATTTTTGGGCAAAAAATCCAATCTTTCCTCAAATTTGGTCAAACTTCACGGCCACCCTCTTACTACCTCCCATGTCATGTATACCACATTTTGGGAATTTTCGTCCATGGGGGTCGCTGTTTTTGGCCAACGCAATTGCTCCATAACGGGTTTTTGGTAAATAATTCCATAATGCTTTTCCTTCACACCACTACCTTGTGATAGTACGTTGCTGTTGTAGACACTTATTTTTCCAACTCATAATCGCTCATGTACAGCATAGCGCCACCTACTGACATGGGAAAAACCAAAAAATTTATTCTTCAAAAATCTATATCTCATCTTCTATTTACTCAATTGTCATCAAACTTCATACGCAAACTCTTCATAGCTCACCTGACATATACGCCAAATTTTGTGCACTTTCGCCCCTGGGGGTGCTGGTTATGGCAGAAATGATATTGCAGCTTCTGATTTGTCAAACTTGGCAAGCAAACTCTTTACAAGACCCTTATTGGGGCGCTTGCCATGGTCGACAACGCACGAACTTTGGCTCCTTTTTCTTAGACTGCCACCGCTACTGAGAACCAGAAGCCCAGATCCAGGCGGGCCTCGGGGCCTCTATAGCGCCCCCCGAGCACCGTACAGTGCGAGACCCTATTGTTACCATGTGTCCAATTCTGTGCTTTGTCGCCATTGTGGGAGTAATGTCTCTTGCCGAAGAAGCTGTGGAAGTTATTTCGCGGGGACGCATGCCCCCGCCCCCCTTGGCCGCTGGCGCGAGGGCCCGTCGAGGCCGCTTGCGGCTTTAATTATTATTATTATTATTTGCTCTTTCCGGTTTGATCCCCTACTTCTCAACATACACACTTTGTTTTGGATTAAGTGCAAAACACATACTGGCTACAGATAATGGATGGATGGATTTCATAAAGCAGATCTTGATGACTTCTGGTTGAACTTGTCTTAATCCTTGTACGTGCCAACATGGAATCACTACATATTAATATGTAATTAAAGCCGCAAGCGGCCTCGACGGGCCCTCGCGCCAGCGGCCAAGGGGGGCGGGGGCATGCGTCCCCGCGAAATACCTTCCACAGCTTCTTCGGCAAGAGAAATTACTCCCACAATGGCGACAAAGCACAGAATTGGACACATGGCAACAAAAGGGTCTCGCACTGTACGGTGCTCGGGGGGCGCTATAGAGGCCCTGAGGCCCGCCTGGATCTGGGCTTCTGGTTCTCAGTAGCGGTGGCAGTCTAAGAAAAAGGAGCCAAATTTCGTGCGCTGTCGACCATGGCAAGCGCCCCAATAAGGGTCTTGTAAAAAGTTTGCTTGCCAAGTATGACAAATCAGGTGAGCTATGAAGAGTTTGCGTATGAAGTTTGATGACAATTGAGTAAATAGAAGATGAGATATAGATTTTTGAAGAATAAAATTTTTGGTTTTTCCCATGTCAGTTGGTGGAGCTATGCTGCACATGAGCGATTATGAGTTGGAGAAATAAGTGTCTACAACAGCAACGCACTATCACAAGGTAGTGGTGTGAAGGAAAAGCATTATGGAATTATTTACCAAAAACCCGTTTTGGAGCAAATGCGTCAGCCAAAAACAGCGCCCCCCCATGGACGAAAATTCCCAAAATGTGGTATACATGACATGGGAGTTAGGAAGAGGGTGGCCGTGAAGTTTGACCAAATTTGAGGAAAGATTGGATTTTTTGCCCAAAAATAGCACCCCCAGTGGCGAAATATCACAGAAATTGGGTAACATGTCAGAAGCCCAATGAGTGATTTGTGTGTGAAGTATGAGCAGTTTTAAGCAATTAGAAGATTTGTTATGAATTTTTAAGCATGTAAAATTTTGCATTGAAAATTGATTGACGTATAACTTCTGAACGGTTTATGCTACGTGAAACGTATTTAGTAACTTTTGTCAGCCATGTCTGTAGATGATGTGGATCAATTTTGGTGACATACCTATGAACGGTCTAGGAGGAGTTGCGCCGTCTTCGAGGCCATGCATTTCGCACAAAAGTGAAATTACCTCACTTCCTGTTGGGCGTGGCTAATGCATTGGCATTACATTTTTGTCCGGCTTAGTGAGAGACATATGTGTACCAAATGGCATGCCACTACAACAAACTACAAGGCAACCAGGCACCTTAATGCGGGAGGCCAAAATCACAACGAGATAGGGGGCGCTATAGAGGCCCTGAGGCCCGCCTGGATCTGGGCTTCTGGTTCTCAGTAGCGGTGGCAGTCTAAGAAAAAGGAGCCAAATTTCGTGCGTTGTCGACCATGGCAAGCGCCCCAATAAGGGTCTTGTAAAAAGTTTGCTTGCCAAGTTTGACAAATCAGAAGCTGCAATATCATTTCTGCCATAACCAGCACCCCCAGGGGCAAAAGTGCACAAAATTTGGCGTACATGTCAGGTGAGCTATGAAGAGTTTGCGTATGAAGTTTGATGACAATTGAGTAAGTAGAAGATGAGATATAGATTTTTGAAGAATAAAATTTTTGGTTTTTCCCATGTCAGTAGGTGGCGCTATGCTGTACATGAGCGATTATGAGTTGGAAAAATAAGTGTCTACAACAGCAACGCACTATCACAAGGTAGTGGTGTGAAGGAAAAGCATTATGGAATTATTTACCAGAAACCCGTTTTGGAGCAATTGCGTCGGCCAAAAACAGCGCCCCCCATGGACGAAAATTTCCAAAACGTGGTATACATGACATGGGAGGTAGTAAGAGGGTGGCTGTGAAGTTTGACCAAATTTGAGGAAAGATTGGAATTTTAGCCCAAAAATAGCGCCCCCAGTGGCGAAATATCACAGAAATTGGGTAACATGTCAGAATCCCAATGAGTGATTTGCGTGTGAAGTATGAGCAGTTTTGAGCAATCAGAAGATTTGTTATGAATTTTTAAGCATGTAAAATTTTGCAGCGAAAATTGATTGACGTATAACTTCTGAACGGTTTATCCTACATGAAACGTATTTAGTAACTTTTGTCAGCCATGTGTGTAGATGATGTGTATCAATTTTGGTGACATTCCCATGAACGGTCTAGGAGGAGTTGCGCCGTCTTCGTGGCCATGCATTTCGCACAAAAGTGAAATTACCTCACTTCCTGTTGGGCGTGGCTAATGCATTGGCATTACATTTTTGTCCGGCTTAGTGAGATACATATGAATACCAAATGGCATGCCACTACTACAAACTACATGGCACCCAGGCACCGTAATGCGGGAGGCCAAAATCACAACGACTTAGGGGGCGCTATAGAGGCCCTGAGCCCCGGCCAAGTTTGGGCTTCTGGTTCTGAGTAGCGGTGGCAATTCTCGGAACTGGTGCCAAATTTGGTGCGTTTTCGCCCATGGCAAGCGCCCCGAAAATGGCCCAACAGCGGAGAAAAATAAAGAAGAAGAAGAAGAAGAAGACGGAAGAATAATAATAGTGAACTCTTACAAGAACAATAGGGCCTTCGCCCTATAGGGCTCGGGCCCTAACAAGAGGGCTAACAAGATTGTCACAAGATTTCATAAAGTGGCAGCATCTGTAGCCACTTATCCAATACAGGGTCGCACAGGCAAGCTGGAGCTATCTCAGCTAACTGTGTGGCTAGCGATCGCCAAATCGCGAGCCCAGGTGAGGCACCGCTGAGGGACCGTCAAAAGAGCATCTTCTTCTTCTTCTTCTGTCGATTTATTGGCAGTTAACAATCGATGTGTATTACCGCCATCTACCGGGCTGAGGTGTGATCTCAAGGGATATTAATCGTTGCAAATGCTTGCATGAGAATAAATCAAAACTGAGCCTGTAGTCAGACCTTGAGCAGGTCACGTCCTGATAGAATGTTCAAAAAGATATCAATATTATGTCTCGAGCAATGTGTTATCATAACAGTACAATACACAGTGAGACACAAGGTCACAGAAGAATTCTAGCCTTCTCGCTGAAATAGTAAAATAGAATGGAGTAGAATATTAACAATATTAAGAGATGTATGCTCGAGTTAATCCTTGCTCTTCTTGATGAGTATTGGTGCTCAGAGGGCGGGCATGCCCTATCAGCCCTCATCCCACCTCACCGGAGCTTAGAGAAACTCCAGCCAAATTGTCCCATGAACCAAACAAAATCTTCCTGTAAACCAATTACGAGGATAACCAAGCAAAATCTTCCCGTAAACCAATTACGAGGATAACCAAACAAAATCTTCCCATAAACCAATTACGAGGATAACCAAACAAAATCTTCCCGTAAACCAATTATGAGGATAACCAAACAAAAATCTTCCCATAAACCAATTACGAGGATAACCAAGCAAAAATCTTCCCGTAAACCAATTACGAGGATAACCAAGCAAAATCTTCCCGTAAACCAATTACGAGGATAACCAAACAAAAAATCTTCCCGTAAACCAATTACGAGGATAACCAAACAAAATCTTCCCGTAAACCAATTACGAGGATAACCAAACAAAATCTTCCCGTAAACCAATTACGAGGATAACCAAACAAAATCTTCCCATAAACCAATTATGAGGATAACCAAACAAAATCTTCCCGTAAACCAATTACGAGGATAACCAAACAAAATCTTCCCGTAAACCAATTATGAGGATCTCATCTCATCTCATTATCTCTAGCTGCTTTATCCTTCTACAGGGTCGCAGGCAAGCTGGAGCCTATCCCAGCTGACTACGGGCGAAAGGCGGGGTACACCCTGGACAAGTCGCCAGGTCATCACAGGGCTGACACATAGACACAGACAACCATTCACATTCACACCTACGGTCAATTTATGGCCCTTTTCCACTACCCTTTTTCAGCTCACTTCAGCTCGCTTCAGCTCACTTCAGCCCGACACGGCTCGCATTTCGACTACCAAAAAACAGCACGACTCAGCTCGCTTCAGCCCTGCTTAGCCCCTAAAACTCACACCGTTTTGGAGTAGGGCTGAAGCGAGCCAAAGCGAGCCGAGTGAGGCTGGGGGCGTGAGCAGACACTCCCCTGTGCACTGATTGGTGAGGAGGAGTGTCCTCACATGCCCACACACGCCCCGCGAGCACGCTGGGATCTGTAAACACCGCAAACCCGGAAGGAGAAGAATTACGAATAACGAGAATTTCTGAAGCCTTATGCGCCTCGCCTCATCTATACGCTCTTGCCAGTATCTGTTCGCATTGTCGGTGACAACAAGCCACAGCACCAAGACCAGCAACACTAACGACTCCATGTCCTCCATGTTTATTGTTTACTATTCGGGTTGTGAGACTACCGCTTAAAAGATCACTGATGTCACTGTTTGCGCTGCTTAACGACATCACGTAACGTCCACCCACTTTCGCTAACTCCACCCAATGTGTCCACCCACTTCCAGCCAGCACGGTTCAGCGCGGTTGTAGTCAAAATGCAACTCCAACAGCCCCGCTCAGCTCGACTCAGCCCGACTCAGCCGCGTTTGTAGTGGAAAAGCGGCATTAGAGTCACCAGTTAACCTAACCTGCATGTCTTTGGACTGTGGGGGAAACCGGAGCACCCAGAGGAAACCCACGCAGACACGGGGAGAACATGCAAACTCCACACAGAAAGGCCCTCGCCGGCCCTGGGGCTCGAACCCAGGACCTTCTTGCTGTGAGGCGACAGCGCTAACCACTACACCACCGTGCCGCCCCAATTACGAGGATAACCAAACAAAATCTTCCCGTAAACCAATTACGAGGATAACCAAACAAAATCTTCCCGTAAATCAATTACGAGGATAACCAAACAAAACATCTTCCCGTAAACCAATTACGAGGATACTGATTATATATAAAAAAAAAAAACCTAAATTCTATTTGCTAGTTGAGTGTCCTTTAAATACTGTGTTAGAGCTGTTACTGCTGATTGTGTGAATGGCTGACTTAATAAGTTGTCTATAGTTACAGATTTTCTTAATGTTCTCCCCATCTTCTCTCTTTCACTGGAATACTGTGTACAGTGTATAAGAACATGCTCAACCTTTTCTACTTCTCCACAGTGTGCACAGGCCCCAGAATGATGTTTCCCTATTGTATACAACCCACTATTTAGACTTGTGTGTCCTATCCTCAGCCTCGTCAACCAAACCTCCTCCTGTCGTTTCAGTTCACCACCCCTTCTAAACACCACCTCCTTTTGCAAATTATATAGATGCCTTCCTTTCTCCTCTGTATTCCATCTCTCCTGCCACATTTTGTTGATGTTGTCTTTAATTATTACTTTAATTTCTGCCTTGCTTAATGGGACTTCTAACTCAATCTCATTTGCCTTGATGGCCTCTTTGGCCATTTTATCCACTTTCTCATTACCCTCAACCCCCTTATGAGCTGGAACCCATGTGAACTGAATAAAAGTTTTATGTTGATTAATCTTAAATATGAGATGGTTAATTTCATCTAAGAGATCTTGTCGGCATATAGATTTCCCACTCTGGATACTATTTAAGGAAGACATAGAATCTGAGCAAATAACTGCTTTACTAGGCTTCACCTCCTCCACCCACTGCAGGGCCAGTATAATAGCCATCATTTCTGCTGAAAAAATTTACAAGTGATCTGACGTCCTTTTCCCAATACTTATATTGTAGCTGGGGATGAATACTGCTGCTCCTGTCTTACCAGTTTCGTCTTTAGAAGCATTTGTATATTTCTGTGTCGTGTCATCATACATTACTTCTAAATACTGCTGTACATTCTGGTTTGCCATCTCCTTAGTTTTCAAATTTACAATAGGGAAATAAAATAACCAAGGGGGAATGATTGACCTTGTAATTGTTTTGCAAAGAGGAATGTCACTGATCCCCAATTGATTTGCCTGCTGATTACCATTCCACCCAAAACTGCGTACGGGTCGACCATACTCCCAGCATTCCCTTAGTACCTGTTTGGTTGGGTGATTGTCTTCATGACCCTGTAGGTTTAGCCAATATGATACTGATAATTTCAGTCGCCTGAGGTCCAGTGGCATCTCCCCTACTTCCACCTGAAGTGCTGGGACTGGAGAGGTCCTGAAGGCACCACAACATATACTGAGGGTTTTGGCTTGTATCTTGTTTAGCTCTAACAAGGAAGTCTTGGCTGCTGAATTATATGCTATACTGTACATCCATAATCCAATACTAGTCGGATTAGGGCACTATAAATTCTTTTCAAGGATGTGCTTGATGCCCCCCAGTCATTCCCTGCTAAGCATTTCAGAATATTAATTCCCTTTTTACATTTGTCTATAACCTTTTGAATATGATTTTTAAAAGAAAGTTTGTTATCGAACCATACACCAAGGTATCTTAAATTATCCGTTTGCTTGAGTGGTTGCCCATACAACCTGAGGTCCACTGTAGGGTTAACCCTTTTTTTTGAGAAACATATAACTTGTGTCTTTTCAACAGATAAATGAAACCCCCACTCATGTGACCATCTTTCAACCTCGTTTATAGATATATGCATTCTGTTCCTTAGACTATCAGAATTTCGGCCTCTCACCCACAGTGCTCCATCATCTGCATAAAGTGCTCTACTGATTCTGGAATCAATATTGTTAAAAACATCATTAATCATTATATTAAATAGAATTGGGCTGCAGACGCTACCCTGTGGGGTACCATTTTCTATAGCGTAGATTTTTGAATGGCTCGCTCCAACTCTTACCTCTATGGTTCTATTCCTTAAAAAATCTCTAATCCAATTGAACATTTTGCCTTCTATTCCCATTTTATTCAATTTAAGTAAAAGACCCTCTTTCCAGAGCATATCATATGCTTTTTCAATATCAAAGAATGTTGCCAAGACTGACTCCTTATTTGCTTGAGCTTTCCTAATTTCATTTTCTAGGCAGATTATTGGATCCATAGTAGTACGGCCATTTCTAAACCCACTTTGATGTGGAGAGAAAAGACTTCTTTTTTCAATCTCGTATACTAACCTCTTAGTTATCATCCTTTCCATTAACTTACAAAGATTAGATGTTAGTGCTATAGGCCTATAGCTTTTGACCTCTGCTTTATCCTTACTAGGCCGTAAGGTGAACCCCGTTTTCGTTTCATCTCGCTCCGACGTCTCCGAACTACAAAATATTTATTTTAAAATTAAGAATGAGTACTAGAAAGTGTGGCGAAAAAAGATCTCACCTTATAATCCTGTCAACTCCTCGCACCGAGCGATCGCGTGGCGAACTATTTTCCTCTAAAAATGACGTGTCGGGACATCACGTGACCGGTCTGGACCAATCGCGTTGCCGATTTTTGACCACAGATCAGCTGACAGCTTGCGTAATTACAGTCACATTAGTAGAAAAAGTCTCCAAAGCACCCTCCAAAGTGGGTGAAATGTCTTCTAAGTCCTAAATAGTGCTTTAAATACATCCCTAAGACAATATTGCATATATGTGGTATATTGAAGTGTTTATATTATTATTAGAATAAAAATAATTTTTATTATCACCATTATTATAGTACAAAATATGGTGTAATGGTCTACGACTAGGACCATTCATGTATTCATTCTCTTAGGTTATTAACTATAAAGTACTGATCAACTATAAAACAATTTGCTTGAAAAACAGACCTACAGTGTTACACAGGCAGTAATGGAATAGAGTATTGACTCGTCATTGTGGGCTATACACACCATGGATTAGCCATAAAATGGCATATATAATATATAGGCAATGCGTGTGATTTCAGATCAAGATTTAAGAAATTGTGCAGGAAGGAGAAGAGTCCATAGGAATAATAATACACAATAATAATAATAATAATAATAATAATAATAATACAACCTATATATAATATTGCAGTTCTATTGCTCAGTTCAGAGGCACAATGGCAGGGATTCAAGTATTCACTACCTATGCAGCGGCACAGTAGAGGTAGGTAAACACACTAGGCAGCACTATGCACCTGCAGCAGCGGCAACAAAGAAGATGCAAGACTGAGTCATCATACAACAGAACTATGTGGCAAATTGCAAACTTTAATAGAAAATGTAAACAACAAAAGTGATATATATACACACATTACAAATGCAAATTTATATATACACAAAAAAAATTATATATATATATATATATATATATATATATATATATATATAAAAGTCCTGTGGCATGGTGCAAAAAGGCAGGGGTCAGCATCCAGGCAATGACCTAGGTGTCAGTGACAGAGAAAGAGAGAGGGGGGGGAAGACACACACACACAAACACACTATAACATTCAGTCAGGTGCTACTCCTCGTCATCACTGTCAGGGCACTGGTCGTCTTCCTTGTCCTCTGTCTCCTTCATATTTGAGCAATTGCTACACCTGCACAAGTCCGTGCAACAGACTCCTGCAGAGACACAAGAGCATCTGCCAGTCTGACAGGCACTTTCTTTGCACCCACAGTGGATCATGTGTAAAACTGAGTCAGGGGCTGGATTCTGTATCATCCAGGTGACCTGTAGGTTTCCATCTTCAACATGCCACCCGTTTCCAGCAGGTGATGGTGCACCTATGTTTTTTTCACACATGACCTCATTATTGCAGCCTGGTAATTTGCCCTTTTGCTGTGCTGATGGAGGGCATCACTTGTTGGGGGAATGGATAACTCCGGCAAGGCTGATGATGCCAAACAAAAAGCCTTGTACCTAGCCTCGTTGACACTATCAGTAGCTCGCTGATCATACAAGTGGCACACATATTTGCAAAGTAGGGCAAAAGTGGAGGGCTCCAGGTTGAAGTCAGTTCCCAGATGTTTAAAGGCCTTCAGGAAGTCATCTTTCTCACACGCCACAGCAAATGTCTTTCTCTTGCCTTTGCCATAAAAGGCACTCGTGGAGTCGCACCCTGTGAATGTGTGTATCCCAATCAAGGCTGAACACACACTGTCGCCGAGAGCTGATGACACCTTGCTTATGTCAATGATGCGTGCTCTGTTGCCCGTCCCCGTGGAAAAGTATAAGGTGCATGGTAAGTCTTTCTGCAGACTTACAGCAATGACTGCCACATCAGTGTCAGGGCTCTTAATGATGACAGTTGCATGCTCCTGTGCAGCATGTTGTGCATGCAAAAAGATCCTTGTGTCACATTCCTCATGATCACACTGCAGGGCTTCAACCGCATGAACAGACTGTGCACCCCCATTACTGTTACACAGTGACATTGATCCTGATGTGTGATGTACAAGGAGAAGTTTTTGCCAACTGCTCTAAGGTCAGCATTTGTCCATGCATCATATAGGAAGTCCACCAGCGCCTCTTTGTTTGCTCCTTCAGAGAGAAACCTTTTCCACTGGGTTGGGGTCCTCTGCTCTGGGCCATAGATTTGCATGCATTGTGATCCTCCATCAGCTCGACGTGACCTTTCTAGGTTCTTAATGCTTATCTGTGGGTATCGGTCAGTGACAAAGTCGATGCGAGAACACCCATGCTGCAATGACAGTTGAATGATGTACTGCAGTATGGTCTCTGCAAGCTCTCCAAAGGTTCCTGGTCTGGATCTAATAGCTTGAATAACTGCCATGCCATCAAAAAGAATGGCACCATCTGCTGGAACATTTCCAACTAAGCAGTCTCCACCTTTGCTCTCTAGAAGATCCATTAGAGCAGATTTGTTTGTTTTAGCCAGTGAACCATCAGCACTGGCCAAAGGATAGGACACAGTTCCCAGGGAGTAGGACAGAATTTCCCTCATCTCAATCTTCCTGCTTTGACCTAGGATGAGGAGCCTGGAAAACAGCTTCTTGTCAGCACGCAAAATCACTTCCTTGCCAGCTGCAGATTTCTTTTTGGCCTTAGCCTGGTCACTGAAAGTCTTTAGTTTTTGGGACTTCATGGGTGCAAAGATGTCAACTGAATCGGACAACAGTCTCTGGTCCATAAACTCTTGTGTGGCAGCTTCACCCTTTTCTGAGGCCATTAGCAAATCTTTGGTTATGTCTTCAGTTGCTACTCTTCCAGAGCTCAGACACACGATGTGTTCTTGGTTTGTATCAAAAGGGTTCAGCATGGAATCAATGGTTGAAATTATTCTGCCGACAGCCCTTTCATCAGCATCGATTCGTGCCATGTCAAGGTCTTTTCTTGTGCGCACTTCTGTATATATCCCTGCCATGGTTTCACATTGCCTTGCTATTGCTGCCCTTTCGTGTTGTGACAGTATCCACCGGTGTACTGCAGACCAATTCTGTGTTATGCCTGTCCAGCCACCTTTGGTTTTGGCATCTCTGTTGCAGGTCTGTTCGATGGCCTGGTCACAGGCGATGGAGGCAAATCCATAGGCACTTTGCCGCTGCACAGTCCACTGACCTTTCACAGTAATGTCACTGTGGCAAGAGGGGTGTGTAACAGGCAGGTTCACCATCTCTAGCCAGTATGCTGGCAGGTACCGAGCATAGTTCACTCTGTCATACGCGAAGAACCAGGGCATCATCAACTTCACTGTTGCCAGGTGAAGTCGCCAGTCTGACTCCCGGGTTGCTCTGACAAACAGGAGGAGTAGCTGCACCATGTCAATGTATGAGCTCCAGAAAGCAAATGTTGGACAGTCCACACTTCTCCTCTGCACATAGTTGGCGTATGTTGTGCACATAGTCTGAAACTTCGGCTCTCCACTCAAAATGTCTATCAAGCTGTCTGGAAAGGCATGTTTCATTTCCGTGACAACATGCACATATTCGGCTCTCTCCTGATGCGACAAGGACTCCAAGAAGGTGATGAATCTGATGCGCTCCAGGCTCTCATACAGAAGTTTGTGGGCCCTCATGCTGTGGTTGTAGTGATGTTCATGAATGACTCCATTGATGGATCCTGGGGCAACCACTTCTGATTCAATGAGTATGTCTTGGAGTCCTGCATCTCCAAACCTTTTGCCTAACACACCCAGATAAGACATGGCAGTGTGGAATTCACCTAGTCTAATGACTAAACGGTTTATAAGGTCATCAGTCTTCCAGCGGATTTGCTGTGCTTTGGCATATATGGCTTGGTCAAAAACCAACACTATATTATCCAGTTCAAGCTGGTCAGCAATGTGGACACTCCGCTTCAGTATAGTATTGACAGTTGACATTTCTGTTGGTGACGCCTCAATGACTGGCAGATAAGACAGTGCAGACTTTGGTAGTGTGTTTTCACCTTGCAGCAGTGTATGGAACCCTGTCCAGCTTGGGATTGCACTTCCTTCCAAGGACCTCATGAAAACATATGCCAGTTCAGCTTGTGCAGCAAAGTGGGTGTCCATTTTGCATGCCTCGGCCTCCATTACCTGACTCAGGTTGCGTGGGCCTTGCCTTTTGGACTGATGGTATGGCTCTATGGGGATTTGGGCAGGAGCTTTGAAGGAGGAAACTCCCTTTCTCAGAGGCTGTCTGATGTCAGTGGACATGGTGACACTAGCAGAACACTGCAGCATTATTCCATTGGTATGGTGTGTGGTTCCACGGCCTGATAAAGTCTCCTCCCCAAAGTCAATGTTGTCCCACACAAGCGTTGTGGGTTCCCTCTTTGCAAATCCTTTTGGAACTTTGTCAGTGCCCTCGGTCAGTGTCAGTTGGGCAAGGCTGGTATCTAGGCTCAACACTGTGTCCCATGATGCACAATGTCCCAGTTTGTTCAGCAGTGACACAATGCGTGAAGACCCTGTTAAGTGCCGAACAGTTAAGCCTAAACACAGGGACTTAGGTGTCTGTTTACAGCCCTTGGAAGCAAGGTACACAATGTCCTGACAAACAGAAAACACTTTTAAATGCAAGTCCTCGGCAATGGGGACAAAATGTTCCAGTGTTGGCTCCTCAGTGGCACCTATAATCCAACTAACAAAATTGAAAAGTTCAGGAGGAACAACAGCTTGTGCTTCATTGACATTCAAGTCTTCTGCGGTGGGAGGCCATGGACAGGACATGCCAGGAGTGTCGGTAAGCAGTCTTTTCAAAAACAACGCTCCTGTGTACAGTGTCCTTGTGTCGTCTGTGGTCGTTTGGAACCTTGGTTCTGTCTCGCTGTCTGTCTGGCTCATCTCACTAGACTGTGTGGTTTCAGCACCTGAAGGTACCATGTCCAAGACAGTTTCTGTCGACAGAGTCTCTGCAAAAACCATTTCAGAGATGTTACGCTTGGCAGGGGTGTGGAACACCAGCTGAGGGAAATCACTGTGAAGTCTCCTCTTCAAAGTGTCCTGTCTGTAACACAACAAAATAGCACAAAATAGCAACAATTAGGCATCATAGTGGTATCAGCAATAGCATACACCAAGCGTGGGCGTCATTACACTTGTGGCTGCCGTTATTGTCAACCAGTACATGTATGTGCTTATAGCAAATGGAGTGTGTCACAAAATAGAATACAATAGAAAGCCTTTACGGTCATCACACAGAGTGTCATGAGATTCAGAGCTGCTCCATAAAGTGCACACACATATAATAAATTGAAAAGGCATGTACAATATACAATATACAAAAGACTACTATGAAAACTACTAGTACAATATACAAAAGACTATTATGAAAACTACTAGCTACTATATACAGACAAATGTGTAGATCCAGCATGGAGACTACACACAAGACAAAAACACAGTAGACAAAAACCTTAAGGACAAGTAAAGTGGCTAATAGTAGCAGCATCCATTGGTAACATTACAATTGTGATTGTAACAATGAAATTATAGTTCAAGTATATAGGCATCAAGTTGGGAGTCAATGACATGTAATAGTGATACTCCAGTAGTATAAGTAAAGTGGCTAGAGGTAGCAGTGTTCAATGATAAGGTGACATTTGTATTAACAGTGAAAAAAAACAGGTTGCAGTATGCATCCATTGAAGTCCACTGCCTTGATGTTATGTTGCAAAGGCAGTTTGCAGTTTGCTGATTGACAGCCTGCAGGTAAAGCAGTTTGGACAGAAATTGACAGTAAAATTATCACTAATGGGTTGCCTTTCATTTACCTGTAGCTTGACGCATCAAGGCCTTCGATTGACTTCACCATGTCAATGAACTTCTTTCTCAGATGGGCCATTCTCAGCACCTCCTGGTTGATAATCAGCCTTTGCCGGATGATCCTCTCTCAGAACGCCTTGTAGCTTATTTCATATGTTGGCTCATTCCTTCAGAAAATACAGCAGAATATACATAAGATTTAGATTAGGTTTCAGAGTTTACTTCATTGACAGTACACAAGTACAGGGGAACAAAATACAACTTACACAAGGTGCAATGTTTACATGCTAAATTGAATGTATGTATTATCTGAAGTATTTAGAAAAGAAATGCAGATAGATATTGCCAACCACTACTACACTGACCTAAATAAACATGCGCATGCATGCACACACACACACACACACACACACACACACACACACACACACACACACACACACACACACACACAGCGCTGTGACTAATTGTCTTCACATTGAACAGTAGCAAGTAGCATTCTATGGTCATGTATGAGAAGTTAGTACATGGCTTACTTGTCCTTCTCTTGTCTAGCAGGCTCATACAGAAATCTGGTGTACTGCTGGTAGCAGCTCTTGTGGTACTGCACCTCCAGAGCCACACAGTCTTTGTCCTTAATGTGTACCAGAATACTGTGGTCATCTTTAGTCTCAGCAGCAGTCTGCAACTTGCCTTGCCAGACAGAAAGACATGCTTATTACCACATAGGAATTTAAGTTTGCCAGTAGCATATTCACATAAAGGCACACATATGTTACATGCATACAAACATTGAAACATAACATCCATGCATGCAAACACACTTGCAGAGGGAGATAGCACTGTAGATAGTCATCAGTGATAGTGACCCTTTGTGTGTGTGGGGGCAGGGGGGTTGATCAGTGATTGTGACCCTTTGTGTGAGTGTGTGGGGGGGATGGGTGGGTTTGCTTACCTGCTGTTAAGGTCTCAGCTTTTGAAAGAGCTTCCCTTTGTCGTTTGCCTCCCTTTAAGACGAATTTGAGGGTTTTTTTTTACATATAATGCACAGGGCAGGAAGGACGGGACCTCCCAGATAGCAGAGGGTCGTTGATTCGACGTGGAATCATCGGCATGTTCTTCGACCTATACGCCGTCGAATCACCGTCGATCACCGACGTTGATTCAACACCGCTTTGCTCATACGAGTTTCCGTTGAAACGACGTTGAAAAGTGGCTGGTGGTCGACAGAGAATAGACCCCCTTTCACCCTTTATTCAACTACGTATTTCGGTCGATTTATAGTTGAATTTTCGGCGATGATTCATCCAACTTTACTTCCTGTTTTATGTACAACAGGAAGGCTACAAATTAAGCAAAACAGGCTAAATTAAACTAGCTAACAATAAAGCATCGGGGCTCTTGCCTAGGATGAACACACACATGCATACTTCAACCATGAAAGTGAAACTTAATTTATATCAATGTGCGTAGGCTACGTCCTGTTTAATGTACAACAGGATATAAAAATGCATGCAACAATGCACCTCTCCTAATGTTTGTCAAGCTATCTAATGAGGCATAACTTTTAACATTTATAAGGAACAGAACACACTTGAACAAGTTCTTAGAAACATTTTATGATTTATTTATAATTGTGGCCTATTCCTCCTGCGGCGCAGACACCTGTACATGGAAACAGAAAAACATAACCAAAATTAATTTGATGCAGCATTGATAAAGAAAGTCAGCAGTAGGCTATGGGTTTCTAAATGCCACCCTACCTCATTATTTGGACATGGGGAAAAACTATATTTAAAATCCAAAGAGGGATGGAGGGAGGAAAATTAAAACAAAAGAAAGAAATGAAATATAGAGTAGAGAATATTTGATAAAATTAAGGATGTTTTTATTCAGTAAACATTTAAAAAAATGTTCTACAACACTCTAGCCTAGTGACTTACCAGTAACAAAATAGACTTGAAGTATTCAGATCCGCTCTGCATAAAGCAGCTAAATCCTCTCTCTGTCTCCTGGCAGAAAGCTCCTTGGTTTGCTTGTGTCTCAATCACAGCTGGTATTCTGTAGAAAGACTTCTTTTCACCTTTCCCATCAGCTTTGTTAGAACCCTAACACAGCACAAAAGTTTACCATTGTAGGTTTATGATGAACCAAGTGCCTCGTGGGTTCACATACCGCGCGCTGCCTTTATTTCCCCCAAATCACGAGTTTGTTGGTCTTCCAATGTGGCGCAGGGTTTGTTTACTTCCGGTTTCGGGTGACGTCAGTGAAAGGGGTCTAATGGGGGCATTACCGCCACCCACTGGATTGGGGTGTAAAGCAGTCTGAACAAAACGTGTAAACATAAACATAGGAGAAATGAACCCGTTTTTCTAACTCGTCCTCACTTAGTCTACTTTTCTTTTTTGATTAGTCTGGATTTGATATTGTAAATTTAAATGTGAATCAATGTATATTCATCGGACATGAACAAATGAATAAATCTTGAGTAATCTTGAGGCGTGTGTGTCCGGGGCGCGGTGTCGCGGGGGGGGGATCGAACGAACCCTCCGATCCCCCCTGGCTACGGGCCAGTTGCTCATCTTACCAATGTTGAAAACTGGCCAGCAAAAGTGACGATGGTTCAACGTCGTATATTCAACCTTCTCTGACGGTCGACAGATCAACCTTTACCCACGTTGATTCAACGGTGATAAATCGACCCTCTCAGACGGCGGAGAAATCGACGTTTCACGGCGCCGTTTCAACATTGATTTTCTGACGTACGACGGAAACCGACCATTCTGACCAAAACTCTACGTCGTTTCAACGACCCTCTGCTATCGGGGCTGAGCTGGACATAGGCAGTGCTGACCTGGATCTAAGACTCTTAGTGCTGCCCGATGTTGAGGGGCCAGCTTCGGAGGGGGGGGCAGCTTCGGGGGGTCTTGCGGCATCTTGAGTTTCATCTCCCCCTTCTTTCTCGCGCACCATACGCTTTCCCGCTCGTTCAATAGCAAGTTTGTCCGTAAACCTGCGGTAACATGCAGGGTGGAAGGCAGCATCCTCGGGTATCTTGTCAAACTCTAAATCTAAACAGTGTTTGTAGTTTTCGGCTAGTCTCCTGTTCTCACCGCTCAACTGCAGCCACTGTCGGACACTGTCCCGGTATGTATTCCACCATTTGAAGGTAAATTCCTGGGTCACTCCGTGCTTCACAGAAGCTATATGCATATAGCACTGCTTACGTGCAAGAAGTTGTCTCCTTTTTGCCATTATTTCCAAACTTTCCTCTCCTCCACTGCTGCTAGACGAGGCTGTGGCGGCTGCCATGTTGGTCTCTTGTTTACGAAATGGGCTACGTCGCGGGTGTTTATGGGATATGTCAGCAACCGTGGAACCTGTTCTGTAGCGAAATCTTATTCCGCGGTGCCAAAATATCATTCCGCGCCAATGACATTAGTTCGCTTTTTCAAGCCTTCGTGCGAAAAATTGACAGCATTACAAGGTGAGAACTTTTTGATGACATCATTTCATAATACGTCCATTTTTAAGAATTGGATATTATGTAGTTCGGAGACGTCGGAGCGGAATCTTGTTTCTGAAAGACTTTTAGGGGTTCACCTTACGGCCTATACCTGGTTTAGCTATAGGTACCACTACTGAATGTTTCCAGCTAGAGGGCAGCTTACCTTGCTCCCAAATTTTATTATATAACTTTAAAATCACACTTTTAGCCACATCAGATAATTGTTCAATCATTTTGTAACAAATTCTATCTTTACCTGGAGACGTATTTTTAACACCCACTAATGCTCTTTTCAGTTCAAATAATGTAAAATTATTATCAAGTGCGCCCTCACATATCTTTCTTTCCTAATACGTTTCCATTATCTTCAATCTTTTTTGTTCTCCATAATAACTCTTCATTTGTTTTTAGAGCTATGCACTTTAACAAAGGCCCTAGCAAGCATCTCTGCTTTTTCATCATTATTTACTGCTTCACCATCACTATCTTTAATTACTGGTAAAGAGAAATCCCTTCTTATTCCTCCCATCTTTCTGATCATTCCCCATATCTCGGAGACCTTGACTTCTGATCCAATATTATTACAGAAACTCCTCCAGTAATTCCTCTTAGTTTCCCTTATTACTCTTTTAGCTTGAGACTGTGCCTTTTTATATAGAATTAAATTATTGAAGGAATGATTAGATTTCACCATTCTAAATGCTTTATTTCTGGCTTTGACTGCTTTTTTACATTCATCTGACCACCATGGCACCATTTTCTTTTCCCTCATCCCAGAAGACTCACCCAGAACCTCCTCTGCTGACTCATATAATATATTTGTGATTATGGAATTTACTAATTCAACATCACTTAAGTTTGACATATTCTCCATAAGTTTGCCACTTGCCTTCATGCTATATAGCCCCCAATTAGCCTCTCTCATTTTCCATCTTGGGTACCAGTTTTCTTCCAAATTAACATTCTGCTCTTGTATCTTGGTCCAAATTGGGTAATGATCACTTCCTAATGGGTTATTATTAAGAACTTCCCACTGACTCACTGCGTTTACATGCACATAGAGAGAATCGAATTTCTGCCGTTGCTCGACTGAAATCGAAGTTCAAAATGCCATGTATACACCTTAATTCGGCTGAAATTGAACCGAACTTGATTTCTCGGAATTGAGCTACACGACCTAGATTATGCGATTTCTGCCGAGCTACTTAGTGCATGTATACCCTATCGAGCTAGTAGTCGAGCTACTTACTGCCCCTTCCGGAAGTGACGAGTGACGAGACCACAAGCGGGAAACACAACAGCCTCGGTCGGCATGACAACAGTAGTAGCGAGCAGCAGAAGAGGTCAGGAGGAACAAACGAAGAAGAGAAAATGGCGATGTAGAGCTCTCTGAAGTGTGGGTGGAGCACAGAGGACGGCAGGACAAAGCTTCTGGTACTAACAGGCTTTTTATTGTCAGACTTTTCAGTTTAACAGCCTACTTTTATTCTTGAGAGAAAGAAAGAAACATGCGCGCACGCGCTGTGTTCTAGTCCCGGGATGAGCTCTCCCCTCTGCTCTCCCTCTGCCTCCTTAAATAGGGCGCAGTTACTGGGAAGACACACAAACACAGGTTAATTACCGTCAGGTGTAGTGATTCTGCCACTCACCTTCCCTGGCTCCGCCCTCCTGTCACAGACCGGCGCTTGACCACGCCCCCACTGCCACAGGCAAGCAGAAACGTGCACTTCTGGAGCAATGAGGAGACAGAGTTCATGCTCATTCAGCTTAAGGAGTTGAATATATTAAAATTCATGGATGGGAGAAAAACGCGCAATGGAGAACACGGAACTGATAACTTTGTTTACACTCTTGAATAGCTCTTCTTCATGACGACAACCGGAAGTGTACTAACACGATGGGGCGTGTAGTGCCATCTGTGGCTCGGGTGCACAATGCACCTCACACAATAGCCCGATTTCATTGTGTGCATGTACGATTGGATTTCTCTGGCACCCTGCTGGGACCTTCAGCTCGATTACCGACAGCAGCTCGATTTGGATGTGCAGGTAAACGTAGTCAGTGACTCCTGCTAATCGTTCTGAAAGTAAGGTAAGGTCAAGTGCTGATTCTGTTCCATGTACTAGATCAAACCTAGTGCCTGTTCCATCATTTAAACAGACTAAATTGTGGTCATCCATAAACTCCTCAACAGTACTCCCATTATCATCTGTTCTTTTGCTTCCCCATAATGTGTTATAAGCATTGAAGTCTCCACATAAAATATTTCTACAATTTCCCTCCACAAAAACTATCTAAAAAATCTCTTCTAATCTTTTGACAAGGGTTATAGAAGTTAATTATTTTAAACTTAGTTCTACCCACCCATACTTCCACCCATACTTCTTACTTCAATTTCTTCATTTATATTTTGTGCTTTATAATTAAGGCCCTGTTGAATAAATGTGGCTACTCCCCCACCTGTTCCTAGGCTTCTATCTTTGCGTACTGCTACATATCCATAGATTATAAAGTCAAGTGATGGCTTTAACCATGTTTCTTGAATACAAATTATATTAGGTTTAACCTGCTGTTCTTCAATAAACTGTTTAAATTCTTGCCCATTCGCAATTAGACTCCTGGCATTCCACTGTAATATGGACAGTACCATTATAAAACACCACCACATGACTGCTGACTTTCAGACACTCTGGTCGCTAATACTGCATTTACAGACTCAACGGATAATTCCCCTATATCCAGGTACTTTTCTGCTGCTCTTGTAATAATCTTTATTCTCTCTGTTCTGCTATCTGTCTGAGCTGAGCAATTGATAACTTCCACTATGAAGGCAACAAACTTTTTCTTCTCCACAATCAAGGTGTCTTCAGAAACTTTATAATTCAAAGATTGTGCAGCTCTTTGAGTAGGAGGTTGAGACACAGGTTGAGACACAGACACTGCTTTAGCATCAGATCGTACTTTGCTATCTATTTTTTTGATTGCATCAGCATAGGTAAGTTTCTCCTTCACCCTTATGTTTTGAATCTGTACTGCTCTTTTATGGGCCTCACATCCTTTATAAGCAGCGCTGTGCTCCCCTCCACAGTAACAACACTTTATTTTAGTTCCTACAGCACACTTGCCATATTCATGTTACCCCCCACACTTGGCACACCTGGCTTTAGCCCTACAGGCTGCAGCAATATGCCCAAACCTTTGGCATTTAAAGTACCTTGTTGGTGGAGGAATGTATGCTCGTACTGCATAACTGACATACCCAATCTTAACTCTTTCCGGTAATCGCTCTTCGTCCAGGGCTATCATAACTGACAAACTAGGACTTGTAACTCCATCTCTTGTAATAGGCAAACGTTTCACCTTGGTTACTTTAACCCCTTTCAAGTTAACTCGGATCTGTTCCTCTGTCAACTCAGTAGATACTCCAGATATCACACCCATACACTTCCCCTTTTCCTCCCACACTTGCGGCTTTATCGCTTTCCCCAATAGTGTTTTACACTTCATTAACCCCTGCTGCTGGTCTCTATCTCTACACACAATCATCAAATTGCCATCTCTTAAAGTTTTGACTGTTTGTACTTCACCTACTAACTTGTATAGCCTACTGCCTCACTAACTTTTAAAGGATTTAAAGTACACAGGGATTGGAATCTAAGGATAACTTTAATTTCATTTCTTTTACCTTCCTCCCTCCTCTCTTCATCGGGTTCTAGTTCTTCCCTTTTCTTACTTCCTCGATTGACCCTCTGCCATTCTCCTGAGCATATATTTCTCTCATTGTAGTCGCTTGACGCTAGATCACCACCTTCATCTGCCTCCTCAATCTCCTCCATCTCACTCATCTCATCTCATCTCATTATCTCTAGCCGCTTTATCCTTCTACAGGGTCGCAGGCAAGCTGGAGCCTATCCCAGCTGACTACGGGCGAAAGGCGGGGTACACCCTGGACAAGTCGCCAGGTCATCACAGGACTGACACATAGACACAGACAACCATTCACACTCACATTCACACCTACGGTCAATTTAGAGTCACCAGTTAACCTAACCTGCATGTCTTTGGACTGTGGGGGAAACCGGAGCACCCGGAGGAAACCCACGTGGACACGGGGAGAACATGCAAACTCCACACAGAAAGGCCCTCGCCGGCCCCGGGGCTCGAACCCAGGACCTTCTTGCTGTGAGGCGACAGCGCTAACCACTACACCACCGTGCCGCCCTCCATCTCACTCACTTCCTGCAAATCCTGGATCACACCTTCAGCCCCCCAAAAATCCACTCAGCCGAAATCTCGAAGATTTAAATTGGAAGAAGTTCCGTTCAATCACTGTTGAAGCAAGAACCTCTCCCCGTTCTTTCACTGCGAAACCCGTGCGTCCGCTCCCGACGGGCTCTACCCCAATCTCAAAAGAGCATCTGTACAGCCATCCGGCTTTATACCGGTATGGCTAGCGGTCGCCCAATCGCGAGCCTAGGTGAGGCACCGCTGAGGGACCGTCACCAAATTACCGTTTCATTCCAACCACGCACAAAGAAGGCGCAGATACAGCGAGGGTCACCAAATTAACAGTACTACTGCTACAATCTGCTCCCCCCCCCCCCGCACCGGTATAAAGCCGGATGGCTGTACAGATGCTTTTTTGGTTTTTTTTGCTGAGAGGAACATACAAGGCTAGCGGCTCTGGCTTCTACAATTCTCGTTGCTTTTGCCTCGGAGGGAATTCATTTTGCCACTGGCTGCTCGCTCTGGCTGCTTGTTTGCTAACTGCTTAGCAGTAGTGCTCCATCTTTTCTCCTCCGATGCGTTCGCTGATCTTTGCTCAGGTGAGTTTACAAACTTATTTGCGTGTGCACTGAACATTTCGTGGGGCAGCGTGTTGACATTATTCTTGGCTTGCAGCATACATCACGAGACGGTTCGGTAAACGAAGTCTCTCCCTCGGCGACGTGTGCTTCCTTTTTGGTGGTGTGTGCCAGCTACTCGGTAGGTTCTTGCTTTTTATTTCTTCTAGTTGTGATAGTCAGTTGCTGCAGTCAAGTAAATGTATTTTTATTCTCACTAGGGCCCGTGTGATATCTAACTGTGAGAGGTCAGAGTTGCCATTTTGTCCTCTCCCCCTCGTTCCTCCTGTTTGCTCACGGTGACTGCCGCCCTGCAATTAGCTGCTTATTCTGCTGCCCGCTTGGCTGCTTTGCATGTTGAGGTGCAGGGTGTATGATGCTGAGCCTGCTCGCTATGCTGCATCACTGGTCCCGTGATTTGTGTTTTCGTTTACTTGTTCATCTAAGGGCTGTAAGTGTGTGTCCTATTGTGAGCTACCACACACTTTAGTGTTACAGCCTGTTTGTTTTGGGGTTTTTTTTAAGGTGTGCTGTAATTTTTAAATTGCTTTTTGTGTGTTTTTTTTTGGTTTGCTGTGTTTTCATTTGTTTGCTTTGATTTTCTCTGGGTTGCTGTGAATTATTTTGTTTGCTGTGTTTTATTTTGGTTTGTAGTGCTTTTGTTAATTTTGTTTTACCTCAGCACAATTGGGTTTTGCTGTTGAACACCTCCATTAGGGGGCAGCACCACCCATAAGCCATTGTCTGGTGTGTGTGTGTGTGTGTGTGTGTGTGTGAGAGAGAGATTTTCTCATCTCATCTCATTATCTCTAGCCGCTTTATCCTTCTACAGGGTCGCAGGCAAGCTGGAGCCCATCCCAGCTGACTACGGGCGAAAGGCAGGGTACACCCTGGACAAGTCGCCAGGTCATCACAGGGCTGACACATAGACACAGACAACCATTCACACTCACATTCACACCTACGGTCAATTTAGAGTCACCAGTTAACCTAACCTGCATGTCTTTGGACTGTGGGGGAAACCAGAGCACCCGGAGGAAACCCACGCGGACACGGGGAGAACATGCAAACTCCGCACAGAAAGGCCCTCGCCGGCCATGGGGCTCGAACCCAGGACCTTCTTGCTGTGAGGCGACAGCGCTAACCACTACACCACCGTGCCGCCAGAGAGAGATTTTATTGCCGGTATTTTAAGATTGTGTTGATTAGAGAAAAATAAAAGATTGTATATGTTTTGACATGGAACTAACGTCTCTGTCGTTCATACAATTGCTTAAAGTAGTGTGCCCCTTCTCAGCACTGTTACATATAGGCAAGAGGCGGGGTACACCCTGGACAAGTTGCCAGGTCATTGCAGGGCTAACACATACAAACAAACAACCACTGCCAAAAAAACCTAACATCAACATCCTGAATGACTACCACCCAGTGGCACTTACACCTGTCATCATGAAGTGCTTTGAGAAACTGGCGTGGAGTCATATCCTTGCCAGCCTGCCTGCTGAGCTGGACCCTCTTCAATTTGCTTATAAAGCAAAGAGATCTACAGAGGATGCTGTATTCACAGCACTTCATGCTGCACTGACCCACTTGGAGCAGCAGAGGAGCTACACCAGAATGCTCTTTCTAAACTTCAGCTTGGCATTTAACACCATTCTTCCACAATGACTGGTGTCCAAGCTGGTGGACCTTGGGCTTCCACCACTCACCTGCAGCTGGATACTGGACTTTCTGTCAGGCAGCTCCCAGAGAATCAGGCTGGGTTCCCACACCTCCACTGCTCTCAGCCTGAACACTGGCTCGCCACAGGGTTGTCTACTTAGTCCACTCCTTTACACCCTCTACACATATGACTGTGTCTCCACCCACCTCAGCAACAAGATTGTAAAGTTCGCAGATGGCACGACCATGGTCGGACTCATCTCAGGCGAAGAGGGTGAGCTAGCATACAGGGACAAGGTGGAGCGGCTGTCAGAGTGGTGCAAAGTCAACAATCTGCTCCTCAATACCACCAAAACAAAGGAGCTGGTTATTGACTTTAGGAAAAACAAAGCTGACATCCAGCCACTCATCATCAACAGGGCCTATGTGGAGAGGGTCCCGGTGTTCAGGTTTCTCGGCATTGAGCTGGAGAACGACCTAACCTGGAGTGCCAACACCAATGAGCTGCTGAAGAAGGCGCAGAAGAGACTATACTTTCTGAGAATCCTCAGACAGAACTGTCTCCCCCAAAATCTGCTCCGGACCTTCTATCACTGCTCCATAGAGTGTGCTCATGAACGGACTGTGTGTATGGTACGGCAGCTGCACATCCTCAGAGAAGAAGGCGTTCCACAGGGTCGTTAGGGCAGCAGAGAAAACAATAGGCTGCACCCTCCCCACTCTGGAACAGATTTACACCTCCAGATGCCACAGGAAAGCAATGGACATTTCAAAAGACTCTTCACACCCCGGTCATGGTCTCTTCCAGCTTTTGCCATCAGGCAAGAGATGCAGAGCAATGAAAACCAGGACAAACCGCCTAAAAAACAGTTTTTATCCCAAAGCAATCATGGCTTATTCTGTTTTACTATTTTCAGTGCAATCCGTGTACATATAGAACCATACAATAGATTTCTGTTTATATTCTGTTTATACCATTTTACCAGTGCAACTCTGTATACTTTACTATTTATTTTTATACTTTATTTGTTCTCCCCTTTTTTTCCTTTCTATAACTAATGAGTCAACAGCACCTTCAATTTCGTTGTACCTTTGGAAAAGTGACAATGACAGGATAAGAGAAAGTCTTTATTATCTCTTTTGCAGTCTATCTGATCAGTCCATTCTAATGCTAACAGTATGGCAAACAATTCCACTGTATATACGCTCGAACAGTCAGAAGTTCTCTTACTCATTTGCATCTGGTAAACTGTAAAAAATGGCTGTGAAACCTACAGTTATTTACTGTATTAAACACAGTAACATTACTGTGTATGATTTTTACAGTAGAATGCTGTAAATTTTACAATAAAACCTTGTCCACATGACAAAATCACAGTAGTCTAAGTATTACAGTGAAAATCACAGTAGTCAAAGAGTTACTGTAAAGAAAATCACAATAGCCGGTATAGTACTGTAAATAGAAAAGTAAACTACTAAAATATATATATATATTTATATTTATTTTAATTAGATTTAAAAAAGTACCTGGGCACATACTTTTTACATCATATTTATGACTTCTTATTGCATTATTAACTCATCATGCATTTTTATTTTTTAGCAACAGTAAGTTTTATCTTTTTTTTTCTTTCACTGGCTGACATGGGGTAACATAAATTTATTCAATGAGGATCAAGAGAGTTCAACGGTCGTGCTTCGAATGGGCCAGTCACATCAACATAAACGGGACAACCCACGAACACAGCACTTGCAGTTCTGACTCTGTCAGAGTAAGGAAAGCTTCGTGATCGCTCCTAATCACTCTAATATCGGTTCGTTAGACAAGGCGTTTTGTGCTTGTGTTCATTTTTTTTTTGCGTTTGTGTGTTTGCATCGTCTATGTTCGTTTTTTTCACTGTTTTAACATTTTTCGCTGCACGGGAGACAGTTTTTTTCCGCCTTTTTTTTCCCCTCCAAATTTTACTTCTGTGGGAGTATTCATCCTAGATCCACTACCAAGTAGCGTCGGGACTTCCAGAAAATCGGTAAGCAGATAATATTTTCCTGTTCATATATTTTATTCTATAAAATTTTTAAAAAGCAGCAAAAAAAAAAAAAGTTTTACACTCTGTGCCTCCCTGTGATCAACCACAGGTACAGTGGGGCAAAAAAGTATTTAGTCAGTCACCAATTGTGCAAGTTCTCCCACTTAAAAAGATGAGAGAGGCCTGTAATTTTCGTACACTTCAACGATGAGAGACAGAATGGGGGAAAGAATCCAGGAAATCACATTGTAGGATTTTTAATGAATTAATTGGTAAATTCCTCGGTAAAATAAGTATTTGGTCACCTACAAACAAGCAAGATTTCTGGCTCTCACAGACCTATAACAACTTCTTTAAGAGGCTCCTCTGTCCTCCACTCGTTACCTGTATTAATGGCACCTGTTTGAACTCGTTATCAGTATAAAAGACACCTATCCACAACCTCAAACAGTCACACTCCAAACTCCACTATGGCCAAGACCAAAGAGCTGTCAAAGGACACCAGAAACAAAATTGTAGACCTGCACCAGGCTGGGAAGACTGAATCTGCAATAGGTAAGCAGCTTGGTGTGAAGAAATCAACTGTGGGAGCAATTATTAGAAAATGGAAGACATACAAGACCGTTGATAATCTCCCTCAATCTGGGGCTCCACGCAAGATCTCACCCCATGGGGTCAAAATGATCACAAGAACGGTGAGCAAAAATCCCAGAACCACACGGGGGGACCTAGTGAATGACCTGCAGAGAGCTGGGACCAAAGTAACAAAGGCTACCATCAGTAACACACTACGCCGCCAGGACTCAAATCCTGCAGCACCAGTACATGTCCAGGCCCGTCTGAAGTTTGCTGGAGAGCATTTGGATGATCCAGAAGAGGATTAGGAGAATGTCAGATGAAACCAAAATGAAACTTTTTGGTAAAAACTCAACTTGTCGTGTTTGGAGGAGAAAGAATGCTGAGTTGCATCCAAAGAACACCATACCTACTGTGAAGCATGGGGGTGGAAACATCATGCTTTGGGGCTGTTTTTCTGCAAAGGGACCAGGACGACTGATCTGTTTAAAGGAAAGAATGAATGGGGCCATGTATCATGAGATTTTGAGTGAAAACCTCCTTCCATCAGCAAGGGCATTGAAGATGAAATGTGGCTGGGTCTTTCAGCATGACAATAATCCCAAACACACCACCCGGGCAATGAAGGAGTGGCTTCGTAAGAAGCATTTCAAGGTCCTGGAGTGGCCTAGCCAGTCTCCAGATCTCAACCCCACAGAAAATCTTTGGAGGGAATTGAAAGTCCCTGTTGCCCAGCGACAGCCCCAAAACATCACTGCTCTAGAGGAGATCTGCATGGAGGAATGGGCCAAAATACCAGCAACAGTGTGTGAAAACCTTGTGAAGACTTACAGAAAACGTTTGACCTCTGTCATTGCCAACAAAGGGTATATAACAAAGTATAGAGATGAACTTTTGTTATTGACCAAATACTTATTTTCCACCATAATTTGCAAATAAATTCTTTAAAAATCAGACAATGTGATTTTCTGGATTTTTTTTTCTCATTTTGTTTCTCATAGTTGAGGTATACCTATGATGAAAATTACAGGCCTCTCTCATCTTTTTAAGTGGGAGAACTTGCACAATTGGTGACTGACTAAATACTTTTTTGCCCCACTGTATCCAGCTAAGTGTTAACCAGTTTCCTTGCCATCAAAATGAATCACTCATGCAAGTACTGTAATTTCACCACAGCTTCAATTCCTGCGTTTGTTCGTCATTTGAGGATTCACAGAAATCTAGCGAACTTCAGATTTCCATGTCGGGTAGCAGAATGCTCTGCCACTTCAAGTCCACATGTACCACTCTCACAAGAAGACAGCTAAACCAGGACTTGAAAGGCAAATTGATGGAGTTGATTTGGCTTGCACTATTGAAGGTTGTACCTTTGTGTCAGCAAATTTTTCAACCTTATGTGAACATATTCATTGGCATATTAAAGATGGCAAAAAAGTGTCATGCCCCTATACTAACTGTTCAAAGTATTTTCATGTCCGTTCATCCTTTTCCTCACACTTGAGCCAGAAGCACAAAAAGACCTCTAGTTCTCCATGTAGTAGCCAAACTTCTACCAGTACTACTAACATTACTAGCACCTGCATGAATACCTTATCAGACTGTGAACTAGGTCATACTTTTGAGACAATCTTTGATGATGATGATGATAATGATAACACAAATGATGAAGTGGACACAGATGATTTTATGAACAATCTGGCCATGTTTTATCTCCGAATGCAGGCTGAAATGCTGTTACCAGCTAGTACAATTCAGACCTTAATAGAGGAAATACAAGCGGTCCACAACACTGGTTTGACTCATCTTTTGTCTAGGATGCATGAAGAATTAGCAAAGCTGAATGTGCCTGAAAGTGATATTAGGAGGCTCCTAGATGATCTCTCAAAGGATAACCTTCTGAAAATGTGCAATAAAGGAGTGTTTAAAACCGATCAAACATGTAAAACCTTTAAGAGCAGATTTAACTATGTCGAGCCAGCTAAGACTTACTTGGGCATTGATCCTAAAGGCAAAGAGAGGTTCTATCAGTATGTGCCCATCAAGGATACAATCAAATCACTCCTCAGTCAGAGCTCTGTTAAAGAGCAGTATGCCCAAGCTAAAGCTGACACAGGAACTACTCCTGATGTTCTGGAAGACATGAGAGATGGTAGAAACATTAAAGAGAATATACTTTTACGAGACTCACCATCTTCATTGTCTATCATTTTGTATCAGGATTCATTTGAAGTTGCGAATCCACTGGGCTCAGGCAGAAAAAAACACAAAATATTGACTATGTACATGACACTTGCAGAGGTTGAGCCACACAACAGGTCTTCCATTGATCCAATGCAACTTATGTTGTGCAGAGAGGAGGATTTCAAATTTTTCGGACAAGAAAAAGTGTTCTCCACTTTAGTCAGTGACTTAAAACAAATGGAGGAAAATGGAATTGAATATGGTGATGGGGAGAAGATCAGAGGTGGGTAGTAACACGCTACATTTACTTGAGTAACTTTTTGGATAATGTGGCAGCGGGGGCGTGGTCAAGCACCGGTCTGTGACAGGAGGGCGGAGTCAGGGAAGGTAAGTGGCAGAATCACTTCACCTGAGAGCAATTAACCTGTGTTTGTGTGTCTTCCCAGGGACCGCGCCCTATTTAGGGAGGGAGAGCGAGAGCAGAAGAGATCTCTCCCGAACCAGACACCTGATGTGTGTGTGTGCATGTGTCTGTGTTAAACAGATTGTGTTCCCTGAAAAGTGGAAGCAATAAAACTATTTGTTGAACCTGATCTCTGTCCTGCCGTCCTCTGTGCTCCACCCACACCTAGGGAAAGCTACAGTGGTGCCGAAACCCGGGAAATGGAGCACCAACCCAGCAGCCCCATGGAATCCTCCCCGTTCACCGACCTGGTCCACGCCCTCGCCACGGCTCAGCAAAGCCAGCACCAGGCGCTCGTCACACTCCGAAAGGAACAAGAGCGGCGCTTCGATGCCCTGGTGCTGGCCCAGCAAGAAGATCGCAAGGCGTTCCGGCGTCTCCTCGCGTCGGCGGGGCCCACCAGCGCTCCGGCCGCGGGCCCGTCTCCCCTCACCTTAACTAAGATGGGCCCGCAGGATGACCCCGAGGCTTTCTTCACGTTATTCGAGCAGGTCGCTGAAGCCTCGGGGTGGCCGATGGAGCAGCGCGCGGCGCGCTTCCTCCCCCTCCTGACGGGAGAGGCGCAGCTGGCTGCACTACAGCTCCCCGCCGATCGCCGGCTGGCCTACGCCGACCTTCGCCGGGCTGTCCTTCAGCGCGTGGGGCGCACACCGGAGCAGCAGCGCCAGCGCTTCCGCGCGCTGCGGATGGAGGAAGTCGGCAGCCCGTTCGCGTTCGGCCAGCAGCTCCGGGACGCCTGCTGGCGGTGGCTGAGGGCCGAAGGTCGCGACGCCGAGGGAATCGTCGATCAGGTGGTACTGGAACAGTTCATCGCCCGCTTACCAGCAGGAGCCGCGGAGTGGGTCCAGTGCCACCGCCCGGCGTCGCTGGATCAGGCAGTCGAGCTGGCGGAGGATCATCTGGCGGCTGTCTCGGCGGCAGGACAGCAGATGTCGACATCTCTTCTCTCCTCTTCTCTTTCTCTCTCTCTCTCCCCTCCTTCTGTGTCCCGTCCTCGCCCCATTCCCCCACTGCGGAGGCGGGGGCCGGCACCACCCCTGCCGGCCCGCCGCACCCGCGGTGCCCTCCCGTTTCTCCCTTCTGTGTCTGTCTCTCCCCCACCTCAGGTGAGTGAGCCCCAGAGCACCGGTGCAGAGGGGAAGCCCGGGCCGGTTTGCTGGCGCTGCGGGGAACCGGACCACCTTCAACAGCAGTGCACAGCAATGGAAGTGGGCGCGGTGGTTCGGATCCCCGACGCGCCAGAGGCCGCCCTCGATCGGGCCGGAGCGTATCGCATACCGGTGAGTATCCAAGGGGCTACATATCAGGCATTGGTGGATTCTGGTTGTAATCAGACCTCAATTCGCCAAAGCCTGGTTCAAAACGAGGCATTGGGGGGAGCACAAGGGGTGAAGGTTTTGTGTGTGCACGGGGATGTTCACAGCTACCCTTTGGTGTCGGTCCATATTAT
Source organism: Neoarius graeffei (assembly GCF_027579695.1). Classification (NCBI taxonomy): domain Eukaryota; kingdom Metazoa; phylum Chordata; class Actinopteri; order Siluriformes; family Ariidae; genus Neoarius; species Neoarius graeffei. The sequence goes on from NC_083590.1 coordinate 58,525,751, forward strand.
TTTCAGAGGGGAAAAATTTATAGTGAAGGCGGCGGTTAATCCTCGCCTTACCCACTCGTTAATTTTGGGGACTGATTGGCCGGGATTTCGGGGTTTAATGACGCGCCTAGTAGAGAGTGGGTCCTGCCAGTTGACAGGGGGAGGTCCCGGTGTCGTTTTGGCGGGAGCAGCTGTCGCAGAGCCGTCTACGTCATCTCCGCGTCAGGGTGAGGAGCCACCGGCTCCTCCTCTCTCTATTGGGGAATCCCTCGCGGATTTCCCATTGGAGCAGTCGCAAGACGAGACTCTGCGGCATGCGTTTGACCAAGTGAGAGTAATCGATGGTCAAACGCTCCCGCCGAACGCCACCCCGTCCTTCCCCTACTTCGCGATTATGAAGGATAGGTTATACCGAGTGACGCAGGACACTCAAACTAAAGAGCGAGTCACGCAGCTTTTGATTCCAAAGAGCCGCCGGGAATTGGTATTCCAGGCGGCTCACTTTAATCCCATGGCTGGACACTTAGGGCAGGATAAAACACTAGCCCGAATAATGGCCCGATTCTATTGGCCGGGGATTCGCGGCGATGTCCGTAGGTGGTGTACAGCATGCCGCGAATGCCAGTTAGTAAATCCAGCGGCCATTCCAAAAGCGCCATTGCGCCCTCTACCGTTAATCGAGACCCCGTTTGAAAGAATTGGGATGGATCTCGTCGGGCCATTAGATCGGTCAGCACGAGGGTACCGCTTTATATTAGTTCTAGTGGACTATGCAACGCGATACCCGGAAGCAGTGCCTCTGCGCAATATCTCAGCACGCAGTATTGCAGAGGCACTCTTCCGCGTCATCTCCCGAGTTGGAATCCCGAAAGAGATTCTGACTGATCAAGGCACTACGTTTATGTCACGAACACTACGCGAACTGTATGGGTTATTGGGGATTAAGCCGATCCGCACCAGTGTGTATCACCCACAAACGGACGGTTTAGTAGAACGGTTCAACCGCACCCTCAAAAATATCATTAAGAAATTCGTAAGTGAGGACGCACGTAATTGGGATAAGTGGCTCGAACCCTTGCTGTTCTCAGTGCGAGAGGTCCCTCAAGCCTCCACGGGGTTCTCCCCGTTCGAATTATTATATGGGCGTAAGCCGCGCGGCATCCTGGACGTGCTGCGGGAAAATTGGGAGGAGGGACCTTCACAAAGTAAGAATGAAATTCAGTACGTTATGGACCTGCGCGCAAAACTCCACACGCTCACCCACCTAACTCAGGATAATTTGCGGCAGGCCCAGGAACGGCAAGCCCGCCTGTACAACAAGGGTACGCGCCTTAGAGAGTTCACACCGGGAGATAAAGTACTCGTACTCTTGCCCACGTCGAGCTCCAAATTAATTGCCAAGTGGCAAGGACCCTTTGAGGTCACACGGCGAGTCGGGGACGTCGACTATGAGGTGAGGCGAACAGACAGGGGTGGGGCGCTACAGATTTACCACCTCAATCTGCTCAAACTCTGGAACGAGGAGGTCCCCGTGGCGTTGGTGTCGGTAGTTCCGGAGAAGGTGGAGCTGGGGCCGGAGGTTCAAAAAGGGAATTTGGCATCACGTACCTCTCCGGTCCCCTGTGGAGACCACCTCTCCCCGACCCAACTCACGGAGGTCGCCCAGTTGCAGGCCGAGTTTTCGGATGTGTTCTCGCCCCTGCCCGGTCGCACTAACCTCATAGAACACCACATAGAGACACCCCCGGGGGTGGTAGTGCGTAGCCGCCCTTATAGACTACCCGAACACAAAAAGGTGGTTCGGGAAGAACTTCAGGCCATGCTCGAAATGGGCATCGTCGAGGAGTCCCACAGCGACTGGAGCAGCCCGGTGGTCTTGGTTCCCAAGGCCGACGGCTCGGTCCGGTTCTGTGTGGACTATAGAAAAGTCAACGCGGTGTCTAAATTCGACGCGTACCCAATGCCTCGTATTGATGAGCTGCTCGATCGACTAGGCACGGCTCGCTTTTACTCGACACTGGATTTAAAGAAGGGATATTGGCAGATCCCCTTGACTCCATTATCCCGGGAGAAAACGGCCTTTTCCACACCGTTCGGCTTACACCAGTTCGTCACACTTCTGTTTGGGCTGTTTGGGGCGCCCGCTACGTTTCAGCGGCTGATGGACCGGGTCCTCCGGCCCCACGCCACCTATGCGGCTGCCTACCTGGACAACATTATCGTTTATAGTAACGACTGGCAGCGGCACCTGCAACACCTGAGGGCCGTCCTTAGGTCGCTGAGACGGGCGGGACTCACGGCCAACCCAAAGAAGTGTGCGATTGGGTGGGTGGAAGTACGGTATCTGGGCTTCCACTTGGGCAACGGGCAGGTGCGTCCCCAAATTAATAAGACAGCAGCGATTGCGGCCTGCCCGAGGCCCAAGACCAAAAAGGGGGTGAGACAGTTCCTGGGGCTGGCTGGCTACTATCGTAGGTTTATACCTAATTATTCAGACGTCACCAGCCCGCTGACTGACCTCACTAAAAAGGGGGCGCCAGATCCGGTCCAGTGGACGGAGCAGTGCCAGCGGGCTTTCTCGGAGGTAAAGGCTGCACTGTGTGGGGGGCCACTTTTACACTCCCCTGACTTCTCTCTCCCTTTTATGTTACAGACGGATGCGTCGGACAGAGGGCTGGGGGCCGTTTTGTCCCAGCAGGTGGAGGGGGAGGATCGCCCGGTCCTATACATCAGCCGGAAGCTGTCAGTGCGTGAGGGGCCCTACAGCACGATTGAACAGGAGTGCCTGGCGATCAAATGGGCGGTCCTCGCCCTCCGGTACTACCTGCTGGGGCGCTCTTTCACCCTCTGTTCGGACCACGCACCCCTCCAGTGGCTCCACCGCATGAAAGATGCCAACGCGCGGATCACCCGTTGGTATCTGGCGCTCCAACCCTTTAATTTCAAGGTGGTCCACAGGCTGGGGGCGCAGATGGTCGTGGCGGACTTCCTCTCCCGTCAAGGGGGGGGGGAGTCGGCTGCGGGCCGGACGGCTGCCCGGCCTGAGTCGGGCGGTGGGGGTATGTGGCAGCGGGGGCGTGGTCAAGCACCGGTCTGTGACAGGAGGGCGGAGTCAGGGAAGGTAAGTGGCAGAATCACTTCACCTGAGAGCAATTAACCTGTGTTTGTGTGTCTTCCCAGGGACCGCGCCCTATTTAGGGAGGGAGAGCGAGAGCAGAAGAGATCTCTCCCGAACCAGACACCTGATGTGTGTGTGTGCGTGTGTCTGTGTTAAACAGATTGTGTTCCCTGAAAAGTGGAAGCAATAAAACTATTTGTTGAACCTGATCTCTGTCCTGCCGTCCTCTGTGCTCCACCCACACCTAGGGAAAGCTACAGATAAATTGTACTTGTAAGAATAGTTTTAATGCAGCATACTTTTTACTTTTACTTGAGTATATTTGTGAAGAAGAAGCGGTACTTTTACTCCGTTACATTGGCTATATTCTGCTCGTTACTCGCTACTTTATTTTTATTTTTACTGATCCGTGCGATGCGTGGTCTGTTTGTTTATGTTTTGTCGAGACTTCCAGCAGAGGCTCTGTCACGTGACCGCGTCTCACCGATCAAATGTAGCAGCCAGAGCCATAGTGGGAGGAGCTATGGTTTAACTCCGTTTCGCCAATCAAACAGAGCCAAGCCGCTGTGCGCGCCCGCACACAAAATTCCCGCGGCAAGAGCAGTCCAGGTGGAAAAGAGCACGGAAGCAGAAGAAAAATGGCAGAGACAGCGGCCAGCGTTTCTCATCAAGCTGAAGAGGCACACCCCTGGCCACACATACAAACCATGTTCACTCTCCAAACAACAAAAAATAATAGTTATGTTATGCGGTGTCACATGTGTCTCCCCAAACCAATGGACGTTTCAGCTTATAAAAACTCAACGTCGAATTTGAGGAAACACGTTGCAGTAAGTATGCTATGTGCTTTTGGCTGTCTTCGTAGGCAGATGTTAGCCCTGTTGTAGCATCATAAATAACTGAAAAATACATTATTTTGTGGAAATGTATTGACGCACTGCGGCCTCAGACGACAAGACACACACACACACACACACACACACACACATCAGAGAACCAAGAAATAAAACTACAAAAAATCTTCCTAACAATCATTTTTTATTGATATGAAACCAAAAAATGCTCATGAAAATAAGGTTGCTCGCCTAATGTCAGCTCCTCAATAGCGTTACAGTTGTACACGGCTCTGGTCAAAAACTGGGAATGGAAGACTGGTGAAAACTTACTAAATAACAAAACCAGGGTTTCCCATACATAGACCATTGTGTTGCGCAGCGCCACACAATGGATTCCTATCTCCACACAATCAGACTCGTGATTTTGGAAAAAAAAAAAATTCCGTTGCGTATCGTTCCGTTCATTCATACTGCTTTTTCTTCTCGTTCGCGCGCGCGCACACAGAGACAGAGAGAGACGGAGAGGCGTGTACACAGGCCTGCCGGTGTGCATACACCCGGACTGCAAGTAGGCCTGTTAGGCTAATTAAAAATAACGCAGCCTTCCTGATTCGCCTTCCGACCCCTTATTTTAAAAGGTAGCCTATGTCGTGCTCGTGATGAGCTTCATCATAGCCTTCTTGGCTTACATGAAACGGACATCCCTGAGTCAGGCTATAAACCAATTTTGATGCATACAGTAGCAGCTTGACGCGAGGAACCGGCCTTATTGCATTATCCCGTTTATCCTGCTTCAGCAGTGACTTCCCTTACAATAGGGCACTTGAGTTTTTTTTCAGGAAGCCACGCAGAATTAAATGTTTTGATAGGGCATGCAGGCTTTGCACCAATTAGGGTAATGCTTTTTCATTGTTAGTTGCCTTGGTGTTACCTTAACGGTTTCTTACATCTAATTATGATATTTTATTATTTTGTTACATTATACTATTTATTTCATTTTAGTATTGGTTGAGGTAAGTGTTGAGTTCAATATTTAAAATAAAAACCTCCAGCTTGTTTTTTGCAATTTATTCCTTGAATGTCAACTAAAGAATGATTGAAAGATTGCCACCAAAAAGGCAAAAAACTAAGGTAAAAACCAGAGATGCACCAATTGACCGGCTGCCGATCGGAATCGGACGATTTTCACGTGATCGGCCATGACCGGCGACTGGCCGGTCAAAATTAAAATATGTCGATTTTCTGCTGATCAAGACTTGTGTATCACATAGAGATGAAAGTGGAAATGCTCGTAATTTGCAACTAAAAAGACTGCAGCTACACTGGCAGCTTGAACATGCTTTCTAGTGCGATTGTGTTGCGCTTGCACAGAACAGTGTCAGTCCTGCGCGCCTAACGAGCTCCGGCGCACGCGCCGTTAACAACAAAAAATTCACAATATTTGGATATATTATATATCCAAATATAGTGAAGTTTTTTTGTGTGTGCCAGATATTGGATGTGAAAAGAAGAAAATGTTTGTGGTTGTGTGAATTTCCCATTACAAGAATTAACACGTTAGCCTATTACCAAACATCTAGTTAGATTTGTACAAAGAGAGAAAGAAAAAATGTCTTTTTGTTTTACAGCCTTGGTTACACTTGATTCCATTGGAAATTACTGTTTGGGTTCACCCAGTCGGAAACGGTCAACTTACTTCTCGGGACCCCCGCCCTCGTGCCACCCAGAGCTCTGGGGGGGGGGGGGGGGGGGGTCAGTCGCCAAGAAAGACAGGAACCCCAATGTAGTTCACATCTTTATTCGCAAGTTTCCCCCTCATTGGAGAAGAATACAGAGAGTTATTATATACGAGTGTTATCTGTGTGTAAATGACATCACTTGTTTGATATCTATGTGTGTGTGTGCATGGGGGGGTCTGAGTGAGTGACATCATTTTGATATCTGTGTCTATGTGTGTGTGTGTGTGTGTGTGGGTGGGTGGGTGAGCAAGTCACATCTTAATTACATCACTGTTCTGATGGAATGTTCAGATGTATGTGTGTGTTTGACTTGCGTGCAAGTGAGCAGCTTCATCTTGGGGCAGGTCAAATAATCTCCATCAGTGTGTGTGTAAATCATAACATAATAACATATTTCTGATCATATGACATGATAGCAAGGTACAAACAGATTTTAAAGGTCATTGCTTACGTACACCCCTTCAGGTCAGATAGAACATAGGGCGATATGTACTTAAGATGGTGATGGAATTTTTCAACAAAGATATGTTATAAGAAAGTAAACAAAAAATAAGAACAAACCTAAACAAAGACAGTCATAAGCAAAACATCTCATATCAAGAATATGTTCTTAACATTAGAATCATAAAGTCTTAACAATCCTAAATTGTATTCTGTAATTATAAAACTTAAAACTATAAAACTAACTTAAATCATTGAATGCATCTTAGATCTAACAATTAAATCTAAATCACTGCCATAGTATATGCAATAGTCCAAAATAATAAAGGATCTTAACACTTTGTTCAGCAATAAGGCTACCATTACATCCAACATTCAATCATTTCAACTTCAGATTCAACATTAAAGAAACTGGTTAACTCTAACAATCTTAAATCACAATCCTAGCTATAAACTAACTTAAATCATGGCTTTAAATCTAACTTTTAATTCCCAATACACATTGGCTATGCAGCTGTGGTTGTGTGTGATATCAAAGGCCATTGTGAGTGTGTGTGATATCATCGCAGACCCTGTCGCCATCTAGACACATCTCTGATCAACAATACACATTTCATATCAAAATAAACAAAATGTTCCCAAACAATGTCCAGCCGAGACATAAGGTCATTTTAACTGAACATAAATTAATCCTTAATTTTGTCACAAATATAAATTACTGCCTTCTTGGTCAAGAATAATACTTATATAAACCTAACAATCCCCCCCTTTGATAATAGTATCACTATTATCAAATCCTAGGATCATATATGATCATTATCACCTCATGATCATATATGTGATTACATCGAGAATTAATCTTGAGTTAATCTTTGCCCTTCTTGACGTATATTGGTGCTCAGAGGGCGGGCATGCCCGATCAGCCCTCGTCCCACCTCACCGGAGCTTAGAGAAACTCAAAACCTCTTAATTCGTCCCAAATACACGCTACTTCCTTCAGAGTAATTTGTTCTAAAACAGTGAGGGAAAATGAAATTAGAAGGCATATCGACCTACAGTGAGAACAGAGTCCTGTAAGAATACAGAGTTTCAGAGCATAGAGATGTGTAATAATAGTAGAAAACGGCATCAGATGAAAGACATAACACATTCGTGTCGTGTGCGCTTGTCCAGCTAGCGAATTGCCAGAAGATGTTGTCCAGCTCGAGCGGGTAACCCTGCTCCGAGCAATGAAGTGGTCCAGAAGGCTTGGGCGGGTAACCCTGCCCCGAGCGAAGATGAAGCAGTCACGAAGGCTCGGGCGGGTAACCCTGCCCTGAGCAACAATGAAGTCATGAAACCCGTGATGAGGACTGTCATGGTTGTAGTGAGGATGATTGGTTCCAAATGGGGCACAAGATCTCTTCCCCTCTTTGTTCACAACGTCTTGAGGATTCTCAGTTGAATCTGTGTAGAGCTCAGAAATAGAGAGACAGAGAGAGAGAGAACAGAGACTGGAAAGGGACACAGAGAAAATGTTAGTAGCAAACTTGTCATTGTAACACAACTTTGTTATGGAGCCTTCTTCAATCGCGTGGCATGGATCCACTGTGGAAAAAGATCAGTTAAAACAGCAGTAAAAGTAATGGCGACTATGTCTGCAGGCCCACTATATCTAGGTTTTCCCAACTGTCCAAATCGTTACTTTAAAAAGTCACACCAGCACTTGTCTCCCACGTGAAAGGGGTGTGTGGTGGAAATAATATGGTTTTATTGACCTTGGTACAAATTTTATGCAACTTATCTATAAGGGCTGCAGAATACTCATCCATATGCATTTTCAAATCAGAGGTACCCGGAGCAGGTGTTCCCTTCTTCCAGGGGAGAGGGAAAGGTCTTCCAAAAAGTAATTTCTTGGTGTCACACGAATTTCAGCCAGAATGAATTATGGATTACAGAGCCAAACCTGTCCTGCATGGCCTTAATTAATTTGTCTTTCAATGTTCGATTAGTACGTTCTACGATACCAGAGGATTGAGGAATGTGAAAACACCAGTTTAGTTTAGAGATACTTACAAAGGTTTTGTGTGACTTTTGAGGTGAAAGGGGTACCTTGTCTGAGTCTATGGCATTTGAAACCCCATAACTATAACAATAATAATTATTATTGATTTCTTATTATTTTATTGTTGTTATTTTATTGTTCTGCTTTTATTGTTTGTTTTCCTTTTTACTGTCCAGTGTCCTTGGGTACCTTGAAAGGCACTTATAAATAAAATGTATTAGTATTATTATTATAACTAAGTATTATTTCTTTTGCCAGAATACGAGTAACTACCTTCGTGTTCTCTCGAGAACAGGGAAAAAACTTCTACCCATTTAGAGAATTTGTCCACAATCAAGATGACAAAAATCAAATGAGAAAGGAAGAGCGTATGCCTCATGCAGAATATCAGGCAGTGAACACACAGAGTAAGAACCGTTTAGAACAAGAACCATCAACAAAGAGTACTTCCTCCATCCCTAGAGGGCTGGAGGAGAGATCAGACCTGATACTAGTAGTATGCATGATTTTTAGACAGACAATATCAATGTCATCCCAAGTGTCATCCCGAGAATTAAGGAGGCGTGCGAGAGCGTGACCTACATTATCAAAAGGGGATGTGACACGAATTTCGAGATTGTTATTAGAACAGAGAATAAACAGTCATATATTAATTTAATTATCAATTAAATTACTAATAAATTAATTTAATGGGTCTGTAAATTTTGCAACACCTGTTTAACTTGATGTGACGAGTGCAAGATCAGTGGGTGAGACAAAACCAATTTTTCCGCATCTAAAACTATCAAAGCACATGCGGAGACAGCCCCCAGACACGCAGGTAAGCCTTGAGAAACAATGTCTAATGTTTTGGATAAAAACGCACAATGCTGCAGACCCCCCCCCCCCATGCTCCCCAGAGGCTGTGCCCCGGTGTTCACAGGCATAGAGGTGGAAGGGCTTGAAGTGATCAGGTAACCCCAGGGGCGGAACAAAGGGTGCTTTTGAGGGAGTGATAAGCGACCACCATAGTGTCAGTCCAGGTCAAAGGATGTTGCAGTGGATCGTGATGAGAGATTGCAGAACGGAGAAGCTTGTCATATAAAGAGCAGTCAGAGATCCATTTTCTGACCCAGAAAAGACATCAGTGCATCTTTAGTTGCAGGGCGTTTTGTATCTAGAAAGACAGCCTTGAGAAAGTTCAAAACTTCAAAAGTTCAAATACTTAAGTGTCCATGCAATATTGCAGCTTGGTTCTGGAAACCTTAAAGCCCTTATGCACCAGATGTTGAAGCAGGCGCAAGTGTCAGTGTCTTGGCAGATTTCTGGTAACTCAGCAGATACCAGAACACACAGACCACAGAGTCCTGAGGGAGGGAGAAGGTCACAGAGTGCGTTATGAATTTGAATTACAGCTGGAAAAAAAAACAGCAGGAGAGTCAATGAAACCTTGAGTCCAAACGCTATCTCCTCATGTGCGTGAAAAAAGGCAGAACAGAGATCATTAATGGAAAAACAGCAATGATGAGCAGGAACCTGTGACATTACAGAAGAAACAATCAATTCATTAATCTTACGTAAATCTTGTGTAAAACGCCAGGTACCATCAGGTTTAGGTACTGGATTGACAGGTGTATTGTACGAGCTGGTGCACGATCTCACCATGCCTTGCTCGAGAAGAGACTGTAGGATGACATCGATCCAGAGAGAGAGGTACTGCTTAACATAAACAGGATGCACATGAATATTGAATCATATTTTGTGTAGTTTCATGTCAATTTAAGTTCCAGGTTGCAGTGCAACAAAATGCGGAAAGGTTCAAGGACAATGAATACTTATACAAGCCAATGTATCATAATCATGAAAATTTATGACGTTTTTTCCTTAATGTTTAAATAAAGATAAACCCAAGTCTCCGATTTATAAACACCACTGGAAGGAAAAAATTTTTCTCCTTTTTTTTCAACATTCTTCAAGTAAACATTTGTTAACTCTGTTTCTTGCTGAAAAAATTATGGTTAACTAAATACATTAAAAGCCTATTCATTCCATATCCTCTGTGGTTTTTAAAGGCAAAAATATGGAGGTTTAAAACTCAGCAAACAGTTAATCAGAACATTTTCATATCAATAGTTCGAAATTAGGAGGAACATGTTTAAGCTTAGCCTCATAAGGAGCAATAAGTTTAAAGAAAGAAAAGGAGATATAAAACAGGGCAACAATTTCACTGAATGTATTTGAATAAAACTGAATAGCTGATAAGCACTTTTTGTTGGATTCGATATGTGACAGAGACTCAAAATACATTTTTAATTCAATTAACAGTATTAATGAGAATTGGTTATCTTGGACATTTTGACTTTATGTATATGGAATTTACCTAGTAATATAAAGAGATTACTTATTAAATTTATTATTGTGTGAGAAAGTGCCAAAAATAATGATTTTCTCTGCCCATTGCAGATATCTGTGTGTCCTTGTCTGCTGTTTGCATGGATTGTTTATATTATAGCTATCTGTAACAGTCTGGGAGTCTTATCTCAATGTTGACTGAGAAAAGAGACAGAGCATATTGCTACGGAGCAATTATTCAAAATATTATATTTATAATAGGATGACAATTATTCAAAAAATGTCAAAAATGAAGTAAAAAACGGGTTAGCTCGCTGTTGATCGAATTGCATGTTTCCCAGACAAGACAAGTCCACATTTCGCTAAAACACGTCAGAAACAGGAGCATATAGGATATTTAAAGGTTAGAATTACATATGATTAATAAAAATACCACTACACGATCAGTTTTAAAATGTTTTAGATCAACATTAAACATTAGGTTAAACATTAAACTTTTCGGCATTTCCATTCACAAGTAGGGTAAATATATTTGATGCCTTTTATTATGCCTTTAAACAGGAAGTGGTATAATACTCAATATTTTAAAAATGATTCCTGATAAATATCTTCAAATCTGAAAGTGATATTTGATTTGGCTGAATTAATCAAACTCTAAGCCTTAAATATATTTCTTCTGTTTTTACCATGTCTGTTTAATTTAAGTGAATGTTTTAAAAATGTTTTTTGTGTTGTATTTGCTTGTACAGTTATTTCATTATTTAAGGTCTGAACGCATAGAATTACTGCCCAAATCTGATGAGACGAGAGTTTTGCCCTAAAGAGCTGCTTTTTCTTTTATCCAGTGCGCATGCCCAGTTCACAAGCATCATGGGAACTGGAGTTCTAATGTTATTTTGCCATCACATACTTCTGTCTTAGTTTTAACTACTTCGTATTCATCATTTATAAGATCTAGACATGAAACTGCATTAATAGGTGCATTATTAATTATTAAAACACATTAATAGTCTTGTAGACTGCTCAGGGACCTGTTCAGGGGCAGAGGTGGAAAGAGTACTAAAATATTATACTCAAGTACAAGTACTGTTACTCTGATGAAATTTTACTTCAGTACAAGTAAAGTTACCAGACAAAAAATCTACTCAAGTAAAAGTAAAAAGTAGATCATTTAAAATGTACTTTGAGTAAAAGTAAAACGTTACTTTTAACAATGGGTGTTTTCTGCCTCCATTGTGTTGTGCAAAAATGAAAAAGAAGAGGAAACAAGGATATATGTACATCTCAACCCAGATGTTTTATTTAAAGGAAGTGTATCAAATTGAATGCTTAGGATAATGCTGCATTAAAACTGAGACAAACAAAAAAGGTCAATACACACAGTCATGTCATTTACATCGCCCTGACCACACACAAAGCATTGTACATGAAATATGAAAGTGAAATGTTGCACCGAAATCTTGTAGCTTGCCTGTGTGCACTGTGTGTTATTGAACAATTCAATTCAAACATTATTTGTTTTGCTTAGTATTCCTTTCTGGCCTGTTGGATGTAGAATGGTAGGAGGACTGATCACGTCAGGTTGGCGAGCTAACTTGCTTGCATGATTAGCCAACCAAATAACAGACTAGTTACTGTTATGTTACAGTACCAACAGGTTGCTACTTCAACATTAGCAATGCCATCCACTATTTTTGGAATATAACCAGCCTATTGTCGGTTTTACTATGGAAAGGAAACATTATGATCAGGGGCACAGGTACGTTTTTTGAACTGGGGGGGGGGACAAAAAACTGGGGGGGACAAAGCTGCCAGCAAACCAACCCCAACCCCGATATGCCTGTCAAACTTGTTGTGGGTAACCATAGCAACCAAGCTCGAGCTCGCAACCTGTGCAGTCTGCGCAGCTCAACCAACCGAATATCAGTCTTTGTTTTGTTTTATGTGAGTTGTTGCAACTATGTATACACTGCTGTGCACCTCAATAAACCGAATGGTAATTAGTCTTTTGATTTTTCCGTGAGGTTTGCCTTATGCAAAGAAAGACAGCATAGACGTTTTTTCCTCCCTATAAGTGGGGGGGGACCGAACGAGGTGAATTTAAATCTGGGTGGGACGAATCCCACCCGTCCCACCCTCTATCTGCGCCCGTGATTATGATGCCAATGACAATACTTACCTCAACATGCTTGTGCAGATTAGACGTCGAATTTTTGTATGCCGCAATGGTTGTCTTCTTGGGCACACAATCTGCATTGCATAATGAAACTGTCACCCCTTTTCTCTACGAAGCTGAAGTGATCACGTATGTAGGGCCAGGGGTGCACTTCATTACTGGAAGAAATTGCGTTTTCTGCAGGGTCGTCCACCACAGGTTCCTCGGTCTCCTTCATGTCCGCAGGGGCACTTTATCAACACCCATGGCCCAGGGGCTAGGCCCCTCATAGGCTACCTGTCAACCCTACCCTTACCGTTGGCCAGGAAAACACTCTTATTTTATTTGCAATACGTGTCAAGCATTTACAGTGTAAGTGCGTAATTAGCCTAGAAGCCTACAGTAGGTTACGTTTGGCTCAGCGTAACTGCGCAAGGCCCACGCTCACATTGCTCAACACATCCGACCACAGAGGGAGAGAAGAACGCGCGCATTATCATTACAGAGCCGGTTCTGATTATTACCACGGACAGGACAGTGATACTGCGTAACTTTCATGCAGGGGCATGGCCAGAGATAACCACACAAGCCTGTGATAATCATGATTGTGATAATCATGATTTTAAAAGCTGGTGCAATAATTCAAACACTAATAAATTGGAAAAATTAGCGCGTTCAAGTGCGCACTAAAGGCCGAAACGCATCTTCAATTGATATGGTGTAAATAAACAATGAGTAATAGCTTAAGTGTAGTTTCTGCTCATAGTTTGAATACTAGTCTTTCATTGTTAGAGCAGATTAATATCTTGCCGTGATCAGTGAGTGCTCGGGGAGGTTCATTTCCACCTGCGCTTTGCGCAGCTCATTTCTCCGAAGCCAGCTGTGCGCAAACGCAGTGTTGACTGCTCGGCAAACTCCAAACGCTCGGTCTGTACTGGCCCTCTGTTGCACAAGCGAGTTGGTTATGGCCAGGTTCAAATTGTGCCCAAAACAACTTAACCACGGCCATTTCAACTGCCTGATGGCTGTGACAATATTCGCCCCGTTGTTATGCAGGCGATCTTTTTCTCCTCTATTTTCCATTCGGCAAGTGTCTCGCGCAATGCGTCTTCTAAATGGTCCGCTGAATGTGTCTCTGGCATGAAACTCGTCTGCAGGCATTTGGACTGCATTGCCCACTCTCGGTCCACATAATGTACGGTAGCTGACATATAGGGCATCATGTTGCAGCTGGACCACATATCCGTTATCAAGGCCAAATATTCCACATCACCTAGCGCTTTTTTTTCTTAACGTGCCAAAGCCTCGGATGAGTATCTAATACTTTTAATAATAATAATAATAATAATAATAATAATAATAATAATAATAATATATTTAATAATGTGGTATTAAAATCCCCCCCACAATATGATCGTCCATCACGATGTTTGCACTGTAAACATCGTCGATGCCAATTAAGGGGACATCGCACAGCCCTATTTCACGCACTCCATCAAGAAAAAAGTTAAACATGATGAACACGGGCATAGTGTTTTGAGCATACGATTTTTTTAAAAGAAACTAGCTACATCAAAGTCCTTCAATAAACCCATCCTTTAGCGCAAATGAGCTTAACCTAGTTCAAAGCATGACGCTAGCAGTAGCTGCATAAGGCAAAATCACGTGAGCCTTTCGTCAACAACAAGCCACAGCGGGCAAACATTAATAATCAAGCGTCCTTACCTTAAAACGCTGTCTTGACCACAGAACTTCTCAAGTATTTCACTTAAATCCACACGGGTTAACAACACACCCAACACAGCTAGCAAGAAATGTGGATCTGCGCTAGCTTTGTATTGCTATTCCCCTCAGTATGCTTACTCTGTCTGCTGCCCGAACTGTGAACATTATAGGCTACAATCTTTTCATCAATTTCTTCAGTAGATGCCGTTTTAGACATTTTATTATCCCCATCAAAATATGCTATTATACTAACAGGATTATAACTCAAATCACACGACACGTATTCAAATCACAACTGATTTATTTTACTGTTGGACAGATCATAGCATATCTAGCCTAGCTGCACAGAGCCTAGCTGCTGGTAGGCTGATAACTGATAAGTAGCTGATATTCTGAACAGATTGGTGATCCTTACCTTAAAAAAGTCTGTGACTTTAGGCAACGATTCTATCACTACCTGCATCTCTCTCTTTTTTTCCTTTTATGCGCCCCGCTAACATGTGAACGCTTCATCTTTCAAAGCCTCTAAATGTGTGTCTCAGTAGTCTGCAGTCTTTGGCGCGCTTTCGTGCGTGACGTTACATTTTGTTCCATTTTATTCTGGTCCAGTTGTGGGTGTTCGTTTCGCGAACCACAAACACCATGTCTCTTACAGCAGGCTACTGTGCGCTCATTTATTTCTAACCTTATTTCTATCCGTACATTAATGTAGGCCCACGATTCCGACAGTTTATTATTTTATTAATATTACAAGGCCCCTGATTGGCTGTGGCCCAGGGGCGTGAGCCCCCCGAAGCCCCCCCCTTAAAGCGCCGGTGCATGTCCGCCATCGTCTGTGTGAGACTCGCGCGCGACAACTGTCCTTCCCGTGATTCATTTCCAGACCGCATTTCCCCTTCTCCGTTTTAGCCTTTTTTATTTTTTATTTATTATTTTTTTACTCAGTAACGGTTGTGATGTAAAATGTACCGAAGTACACTACTTAAAAGAAAACATACTTAAGTAAAAGTACACTCTTTAAAAATTACTTGAAAAAGTATAAGTACACAAAAAAGCTACTCAAGTACAGTAACGCGAGTAATGTAATTCGTTACTTTCCACCCCTGTTCAGGGATCACCTCGCGGACCACTCGTGACTTTCCAGTTACAAGTTTCGGACTATCCACACACAATGAATATAAAATACAGATGATCTACTCACCAAACGTTGAAACTAATTGATTAAGAAGCAGATTTTCTCTGTTGAGGGAAGAGGATCTCTTCTCTCCTCCCGTAACAGTGATGAGATTCACAAACGATTCGGATCTTTTTCGGGACGAAACATAAAAATGACTCGATCAAGCGAATCGATACAGACGCATGGACTGCATTTGTTTGAGTTCATGCACACGTAATGGTTTGAGGAAAGTTCATACTTTAATTTCATGCAGCATGAAAGTGTGATTATTGTTTACAATTTGAAAACAGGAATACAAATAAGGTTTCCGTAGTTTCTGAGTCAAAAGTGAAGAGTGAATCAAGTAAATTGATTCACACACATGCGAGTTTGTTCTAAAGAATCGATTTAGTGAAGCTTTCGTTGAGATCATAGTGAATATACAGAATGTCCGTATTTTATACGGATTTGATTTAATAAACATAGTATACGGGCGTACAAATAAAGTTATACGGATTCTTTTTAACAACAAACAAACCTTCAATATTTATTTAGAGCTATAATCAATTCCCACGATGATAAAAGAGCACATAACATTTACACTTTGTGTTTGTTTTTTTTGTCAAACATTGAAGCTTTGTATTCATTCTGAAAAGTAACTGGGATATATCATTGTTAATTATCATTCAAATTTTAGGTAAATCATTTTAATTTGCATCTTATAAGGATTTTATAAGGGAAATAAGGATTTTGGAAGTTGGTTATACAGGTTTGATTGACCAAAGGTTTGACATTTATGCACACCAGGAACACAGTTCTGACTGTTCATGTCCAGAGTACTGATTTGTTGTTTCATTATTTTGTGCATATCCAGTAATGCCTTACATAAATGCTATAACAATTAAAGATACATTACACAGCTCCTAGAGATTGCAAATACCTGAATGAGGATGCCGGCCAAATTGTCTAGAATTTGTGTAGAATGCTAAACCACAGCAATTCATCCAATCTCGTGGGTTTTTTCTCAGGGTCTGGGTACCTTAATACAATACAATTTTCCCCCCATGGTGGCACGAAGGAATCAGTCCCGAGATTAATTAGGGTAATTATTATGGGTTTAACATAAAAAGCGCGCTCTTCCCGTGACAGCTCCTTCACTTCATGAGGGTCACCTTCCCGTAAACAAATTACGAGGATCACCTTCCCGTGCTTTTACATTAGGTTTACCAATCTTCCCGTGGCTCTTCCATGAGGTTCACCAAAAAACATCCCATAAACAAAAGTCTACGATGATCCCCAAAATAAAAACATCCCGTAAACAAAAGTCTACGAGGTTCACCAAAATAAAAATGTCGTCCCGTGCCTATACACGAGGATTACCAATAACGTAATAAACATTTATTTTATTTTTTTTTTTTCTGATACTACCAACCAGGTGGAAGTCCCCCCCAACTAATCAATTAAAAGAGACCCCTTACCTGATTGGAAGTATCCCACTTCTGACACCAAATTGTTGGGGTTCACCCAGTCGGAAACGGTCAACTTACTTCTCGGGACCCCCGCCCTCGTGCCACCCAGAGCTCTGGGGGGGGGGGGGGGGTGTCAGTCGTCAAGAAAGACAGGAACCCCAATGTAGTTCACATCTTTATTCGCAAGTTTCCCCCTCATTGGAGAAGAATACAGAGGGTTATTATATACGAGTGTTATCTGTGTGTAAATGCCATCACTTGTTTGATATCTATGTGTGTGTGTGTGCATGAATGTGTGTATGTGTGTGTCTATGGGGGGGTGAGTGAGTGACATCATTTTGATATCTGTGTCTATGTGTGTGTGTGTGTGTGTGCGTGCGGGTGGGTGAACAAGTCACATCTTAATTACATCACTGTTCTGATGGAATGTTCAGATGTATGTGTGTGTGTTTGACTTGCATGCAAGTGAGCAGCTTGATCTTGGGGCAGGTCAAATAATCTCCATCAGTGTGTGTGTAAATCATAACATAATAACATATTTCTGATCATATGACATGATAGCAAGGTACAAACAGATTTTAAAGGTCATTGCTTACGTACACCCCTTCAGGTCAGATAGAACATAGGGCGATATGTACTTAAGATGGTGATGGAATTTTTCAACAAAGATATGTTATAAGAAAGTAAACAAAAAATAAGAACAAACCTAAACAAAGACAGTCATAAGCAAAACATCTCATATCAAGAATATGTTCTTAACATTAGAATCATAAAGTCTTAACAATCCTAAATTATATTCTGTAATTATAAAACTAACTTAAAACTATAAAACTAACTTAAATCATTGAATGCCTCTTAGATCTAACAATTAAATCTAAATCACTGCCATAGTATATGCAATAGTCCAAAATAATAAAGGATCTTAACACTTTGTTCAGCAATAAGGCTACCATTACATCCAACATTCAATCATTTCAACTTCAGATTCAACATTAAAGAAACTGGTTAACTCTAACAATCTTAAATCACAATCCTAGCTATAAACTAACTTAAATCATGGCTTTAAATCTAACTTTTAATTCCCAATACACATTGGCTATGCAGCTGTGGTTGTGTGTGATATCAAAGGCCATTGTGAGTGTGTGTGATATCATCGCAGACCCTGTCGCCATCTAGACACATCTCTGATCAACAATACACATTTCATATCAAAATAAACAAAATGTTCCCAAACAATGTCCAGCCGAGACATAAGGTCATTTTAACTGAACATAAATTAATCCTTAATTTTGTCACAAATATAAATTACTGCCTTCTTGGTCAAGAATAATACTTATATAAACCTAACAATTACTCTACAAATACACATTTGACAAAGATGATAGAATGGCTATGGTATAAGTATGACTGGAAATTATTTTTGTATTTTGATACTGAATGAAGAAATGGGTTGCTCTATAAGGCATAAGTTTTCAGATCTAAATAGGCTTATGAAAGTGTGTTCCATAGCAGTAGGCAAATAATATATGAGGGGGAAGTTGTTTTTGTGCCAGATATTGGATGGGAAAAGAAAAAATGTTTGTGTGAATTTCCTATTTCAGGAATTAATATGTTAATACCCAACATGAAGAAAGATTTTACAAAAAGCAATGTCTTTTTGTTTGTTTTCAACCTTTGAGGTGTTGAAAATTTATTACTGAAAATCTGGCAGAATGTTCTATTAAAGAAAAGATAAAAGGGAAAATAGTCTTTGTGTGTGCTGTGAAGTGGTTTGAAAAAATGAAATCGGAATCGGCCAAAATCGGTATCGGCAGGTCACACTCCATGGAAAATCGGAAATCAGAATCGGCCCAAAAAATTGCAATCGGTGCATCTCTAGTAAAAACTAAACTTTAACTTCAATTTTGGTGAGTAATTTTCATAAATTTAAAGACAGGTTTTCCACCAACATCAAGCCCAGCAAACTAATGGGCTGCCCTGTATTGTAAAGTTGGGTCGAGGAATGAAACCAGGCAGGGTTCTGGTAAAAATTGTTTTAGCTGTCTTCTCTTAAAGAACTTAAAAGAATTTAGATTGAACTGAATAATCTCAAATGCTTCTTGTAGCTTTAAAATAGTCCCAGCAGGTGACTCTGAAGAAAAATACTGTGTGTTTGAACACCGCCCACTGTAAACACTTTGCATACACCCCAATGACCGACTCCACCGACCGTCACGACACCACCGTGCACGATTCCCTCATCGGCACAGTGGAGCACCACAAATTGCTACCTGGTCTGAGGAAAACACTGAAAACGCGTAACATATCATTTGTGAAATCTCCATTTTTCAAGCTACTGGATTTGTTGTGAATTAGAGGGATTTGTGAAGACTTTAGGTGTTTTTTTTCTGTGAGATTTGTTTTATTATTTGTCTACAAGTGCTTGTTCACAAAAGGAAGGGCGTTAGCTTGACCGCTTGCTAGCAATCCCCACCACCACCCAGCCAAGCTGGGCACTGGCAGCTAGTTAGCAACCTTTTTGCTTGTTACTTCCACTTTCTAACTCCTCTGCGAGATGGAGCCAGTAAACAACTTTTTGGGAGATGAAAGGATTAACATTGTTGATCGCATCTTACAGGATTATTTCCAGTCTTTTTTGTACGAGGAGATATTATGTGTGATGTTCAGCTGCTGTTAAAGCTGAACAGTCACTTCATGGAGTGAACATGCACACACACAGTGTTATGGTTTATGTGCAGACTGCCTTGAGCTTCTTGTTGTTATTGTTAATACACAGAACTACACACACACAGTTTATGTGTGAAATATATATGAAATCTCTGCCTGTTATGACATCCTGATCAATAAACAAAGTTACTCAGCAGTTACTCAGTACTTGAGTAGTTTTTTCACTTAGTACTTTTTACTCTTACTCAAGTAATTAATTGGACGACTACTTTTTACTTTTACTTGAGTAATATTATTCTAAAGTAACAATACTCTTACTTGAGTACAATTTTTGGCTACTCTACCCACCTCTGTAGAAGATAAAAGGCTCTGTGATTGCCATTACTGGAGATAATCTGGGGTCACGCTGTATTGGTGGGTTTACTGAAAACTTCAGTAAAAGCACACATTTTTGCCGGTACTGTGTCATAGATAGAGAATCTTTTCACACAGATCCCACCAAATCTGGTCCTAAAAGAATCATTGAGAGTTACAAAAACAGTGTGGCACAGGTAGCCTCAAACCAGGAAATGACCAGTGGAATAAAGTTTGACTCAGTTTTCAATCAGTTGAAATATTGTCATGTTTGCCAGCCAGGACTCCCTCCATGTCTGGGTCATGACCTGTTTGAAGGGGTTGTTTCATTTGATCTTGCCATGTACATTCAACAATTAGTGAAAGTGGGCAACTGAATCAGACTAGTTCTCAGTTCACATACCTAGGCAGTGATGCAAATAACAAGCCATGTGAGGTAAAATCTGATGGGGAGAAGCTGGGAGGGCATGCTACTCAAAACTGGTGCCTCTTACACAGGGCCGTGCAAAGACCTTTGGAGGGGCAGGGGCTCAACATTCAAAAAAGGGCACTTGGAACAAATTTTTCACACAAGTTAACTTTATTCAAAACTAAATTTCAATTGCAACTGAACATTGTGTGTATGATTTTCTACATCTTCCACACTCTCTGCACTCTCTTCCTCTTCCTCCACATCAACATCTCTCTGTGACTTCACTGTTTCCTGCACACTTCCTGTGCCTCCTGCGCTAACTCCAGCTTCTACCTCAACCTGTTCATCTGATCTGGAACTTTCCACTCCTGAGAACAAGTAACAGTTTGTTATTTAGCATTCAGTAGTCTATTCAGCAATCACTTCAATGTAAGCAACTGGTACATTAGTTCAGAATTGACAACATACATCTGACTTATTACCAACATTTTCATACTGTATTTATTGAAGCATTAATATGAAAATATAGTTGATCTTGGTAACAAGACATGTCAGATAGTTCTTGTTCATTCTGAAGTGAAGATTAGTCTGACCTGTAGTTTTCTTTCTGACCCAACTGGACAGAGATCCACTGCCTTTTGCTGCCTCCCGCAGCTCCTTCTCTTTCTGCTTCTTTATCCTCTCTTTCCTTGGCATCTTTGCATAATGCAGGCTTTCACTTATTTAGAAAACGTTTCCCTATGTTTTAACTCAACTAACCTAAGCTACTATAACAAGTCTTGATAGAATATGTTGTGGACGTCATCATTCAGCCTTAAGTTTTCGAAGCTGCTAGAATGTTATTAACGCCATCATTCAAACTAAAGTTTCCAAATCTGCCACGTTAATGCAATGGATGGAGCAAATGGTTTAAATATAGCCTAGGTGGCTTCATTAAATGATAAACAACCCTACGCATTTACTGTTGTGTTCTAAGCTGCACAATATTGCATGTTCAGATAAGAAATGAAAGGAGACTTTCAGTGTGACCTTACCATGCCGTTCCTCGCACTGTCTCCCACTGCCAACCACCTGCATGCGCTTTCTGCACGGAGGCTCACTGAATGCATGATGTCACGGATTGATGCCCGCATTTACATAGAAAAATGTTATTTTATAAATCTATAATTTCATATATTGTCAAATTGTAGAGAATATTGATGTTGGAGCTAACTTATCTTTTACAAATATTTAAAAAAAAAACCAAAACAACAAAACGGTCCCTATGAAAAGGGCACTTTGGACAGCAAACAGAAAAGGGGCAGGGGCTAGAGCACCTGTAGCACCGGTTCATTGCACGTGGGTGCTCTTACATCTCTTTCCTATTCTGGTTGGAGACAGAATCAAAAATCCACTTGATGACGAGGTGTGGCAGTTGTGTTTAAAGCACAGAAAAATTGTGGATTTTATTTGAGCACCCAAGATCCATACCAACCAAGTAGCATATCTTAAGATTCTCATTGAGGAATACATCCAGCTTAGAACTGCCACATTTCCAGAAAGTACACTAAAAGCCAACCACCACTATCTTGTCCATTACCCAGAACTCATTCTTCGGTTTGGTCCCCTCATTAGGTTGTGGACATTGCGCATTGAAAGCAAGCACTCCTATTTTAAGCAATGTGCAAGAAAACTGCATAACTTTAAAAACCTCTGCAGTACCTTAGCAGAAAGACACCAGTTGCTACAAGCATATTTACATACTGGTAGCTTATTTCCACCAACTCTGCAAATGGGCCAAGCAAGTAGATTTGAATGAATGAATGAATGAATGAATGAATGAACCCTTAATTATCACTGTTACCAGTGAAATTGACCATCAACCTGTCCTTACAGAGGGGGAACAGGACAGGAAGACAGGGATAAAAGAAAAAGAAACACAGTAGTAACATAAGGAAAGATGAGGAAAAAAGAACACCCCCCCTCCACACTATGCTCCTATCAGGAGTACAGTGTGGGAGCATTTAAAAACCTCTGCACATAAGCACACAATAACACAAGTACACTTTAAAACATGGGACTTGAGGGGGGGAAGGGGGGAAAGGAGGGGGCAATCAGGGGTGGGGGTAAGGGAGGGAGGGGGTAAGGGAGTAGGAGGGGAGGGGAGGAGGTAGAGGTAACCCAGCGCAAGCAAGCAGCCGTCCGCTCCTGCAGCCATGAGGGCGCTGGTCACGCACCCGCTTGTCACACTGGGGGTGAAAAACGGCAACTGTGGAAAATTGGGGAAGGAATGCGAAGAATGCAAGAGTGTCTCCCAGCAGTGACCTTCTGGGGGAAATGTTTTCCCAGCAACGGCCTTGATCGAGGCTGGTGCTGTTCAGGGAGCCGAATGTCGATAAGATAGAGATTGTTTGGTCTTTTGAACAGATGCAGTCTTTACATGTCCACACCACTCGTCCATATCTGTCCATTTTGTCCATTCTGTTCAATTAAATTCAATTTGGTCTCCAAAATACTTATTCCTTGCAAAGCTGAAAGCGTCTCCAAGATGACAACCATGTTGTGGTTCAAGTTCTGCCACAGTCTGAGTGCCAACAGCTTTGCCCACCATTTCAATCATATCGGGCAGCTTTGTGGGGCTTTGAACAGCTGTCACCATTGTCTGATTTCCTCGATATACCAGGGCAATGCCTAATCCAATCAGCAAAAGTCCAGTAATCATGGTTCCGAACAGGTAGATATCTTCAATGTCCTCCACAGACGTTCCAGCAGGACAGGTGGGTTCCCCCGAACCCAGGCTTCTCATCGAGAAAACTGTGTCAATTTCATTAGGAGACCAGTTTATCAAATCCATGCTTTTTTAGTTTAGAAATTCAATGCGGAGAGAGTCTCTCAAAAAAAAAAAGTATAGGCAGATGAGACGAAACAAAGAGCACAAGCAGGAAAAAAAAGGAGAGGAGAGGAGAGCAGAGAAATGCGACCGCCTTCCGTGAGAGCAAGGAGGGAAAAAAAAACCAGTTGGTCATCATACAGTTTGATGACCAACTGTACCAGATAGGCATTCAGAGAGCTGTCAGTCTTAAGGGTCTCTGCCCGGAACACACAATTGAAACACCCTCTGTCACTTTCAAAGGCACTCTGTACAAAAGAGGCATGACTGTTGTAGTGGACCAAAATGACGCAGGGTATCTCTTTAGGAAAATACTGTTGATACTGTTAAATGAGTCAAACCTGCATTTTGTTGTCCAGCAGTATCAATCTGTGCCTGTTGTGGATCCTGGTGTGTATTGCTTACAAAGCAACTCAGAAGCACAGTATCAGTGTTTGACTGTAGACAAGCTTGCAGATTATTACCCTCTTTCTGTATATAATCAATTTGGTCTTAATCTTGTTGCTCTGCATCATTCTGTGTTTCAGAAGAATGAGTAATGGACTCCATTGAGAAGGCAATACAGACTGCACTACCACAGCTAGATGAAGCGAAACTTCAAACTTTGGTCAATGAGTTGGTGACCAAAGTAGGTGTTGAAGGACCAGATGATCTGCAGTTCATTCAAGAAGATGACATCAAACATCTGCTCACACCCATTCAGTGCAGAAAGATTCTTCATTCCTTGAAAGGTGAGATTACAGTTGCTTTAATTAACATATTAGTTTAGTGATCTTTATTTCAAACATGTAAATAAATAAATAAACAAGAAAAACATCACAGATTTATGACTTCATAATGTCAGAGCATGTTAAACTGTTTTCTTGCAATTTTGTTTGTTTGTTGCTCATTAATTTGTGACTTAAATGTCAGAGAATTTAAGTCTTTTCCAGATAGTGATTGACAGATTATTCAATAATCAAAATAAGTACTTGCAGACCTATATCTTAATATAGGGTTATATAGAAAATTTGGAGGACATTATTTTATGGTATCAAACTGGTCACAACCTTTTGTGTGTTTTCACTCATATGTGTGTAATGCAGGTCCTGTCGATCCCCAGCTGAGCCCTTCATCGTCTGAGCCACGGCCAGTTGCCTCTTCCAGCACATGCCCCATATCACCCACCAGTCCCATCTCTGCATGGGTGGACAGTTTTGAGGTGCCATGGAACAAAGTAAGGCCGACTCTTAGAAGAGCAGTAGATGCTAGTGAGAGGCCAGCTACGGAGGACCGCCGACACTTGATAAGAGTCACCGTTGATGCGATAAGAGAGCATTCCTTGAACCTTACTCGCAGAGAGTGTGTGGTAGTGGCAAAAGCTATAACTCAAAAATATCCAAATAGCTTTTTAGACAAAAATGAAGAGGGGGAGCTAATTGGATGTGGGTATTTCAGTGTTTTAAGTCAGCTCAAGACCAGAGTAGAATATTTGAATTGAGGCAACAATCTTTCCTGTCTGAGGAAGCCCAAATGCACCCAGAGAGATGATAACGATGGTGATGATGACCAGCCAGCAGTGTGTAAGAGTCAACATGTGTAAGAGTCTACATGTGTAAGAGTCAACAGTTATGGGTGTGTTCGTTGGCAGCCAGAGGACTATCCAGATGAGGAAACATCAGCATCATTAGAGGAAAAGAAGCTTGAGATGTTGGATATACAGTTAGGTCAATAAATATTTGGACAGAGACAACATTTTTCTAATTTTGGTTCTGTACATTACCACAATGAATTTTGAACAAAACAATTCAGATGCAGTTGAAGTTCAGACTTTCAGCTTTAATTCAGTGGGTTGAACAAAATGATTGCATAAAAATGTGAGGAACTAAAGCATTTTTAAAAACACAATCCCTTCATTTCAGGGGCTCAAAAGTAATTGGACAAATTAAATAATTGTAAATAAAATGTTCATTTCTAATACTTGGTTGAAAACCCTTTGTTGGCAATGACTGCCTGAAGTCTTGAACTCATGGACATCACTAGACGCTGTGGTTCCTCCTTTTTAATGCTCTGCCAGGCCTTTACTGCAGTGGTTTTCAGTTGCTGTTTGTTTGTGGGCCTTTCTGTCTGAAGTTTAGTCTTTAACAAGTGAAATGCATGCTCAATTGGGTTGAGATCAGGTGACTGACTTGGCCATTCAAGAATATTCCACTTCTTTGCTTTAATAAACTCCTGGGTTGCTTTGGCTTTATGTTTTGGGTCATTGTCCATCTGTATTATGAAATGCCGACCAATCAGTTTGGCTGGATTTGAGCACACAGTATGTCTCTGAATACCTCAGAATTCATCCAGCTGCTTCTGTCCTGTGTCACATCATCAATAAACACTAGTGACCCGGTGCCACTGGCAGCCATGCATGCCCAAGCCATCACACTGCCTCCACCGTGTTTTACAGATGATGTGGTATGCTTTGGATCATGAGCTGTACCACGCCTTCACCATACTTTTTTCTTTCCATCATTCTGGTAGAGGTTGATCTTGGTTTCATCTGTCCAAAGAATGTTCTTCCAGAACTGTGCTGGCTTTTTTAGATGTTTTTTTAGCAAAGTCCAATCTAGACTTTTTATTCTTGAGGCTTATGAGTGGCTTGCACTGTGCAGTGAACCCTCTGTATTTACTTTCATACAGTCTTCTCTTTATGGTAGATTTGGATATTGATACGCCTACCTCCTGGAGAGTGTTGTTCACTTGGTTGGCTGTTGTGAAGGGGTTTCTCTTCACCATGGAAATTATTCTGCGATCATCCACCACTGTTGTCTTCTGTGGGCGTCCAGGTCTTTTTGCATTGATGAGTTCACCAGTGCTTTATTTCTTTCTCAGGATGTACCAAACTATAGATTTTGCCACTCCTAATATTGTAGCAATTTCTCGGATGTTTTTTTTCTGTTTTCGCAGCTTAAGGATGGCTTGTTTCACCTGCATGGAGAGCTCCTTTGACCGCATGTTTTCTTCACAGCAAAATCTTCCAAATGCAAGCACCACACCTCAAATCAACTCCAGGCCTTTAATCTGCTTAAATGAGAATGACATAACAAAGGAATTGCCCACACCTGCCCATGAAATAGCCTTTGAGTCAATTGTCCAATTACTTTTGGTCCCTTTAAAAACAGGGTGGCACATGTTAAGGAGCTGAAACTCCTAAACCCTTCATTGAATTTTAATGTGGATACCCTCAAATGAAAGCTGAAAGTCTGGACTTTATGTCCACGTCCATTATATAACTATAACTTGAATATGTTTCAGTAAACAAGTAAAAAAACAAAATTTGTCAGTGTCCAAATATATATGGACCTAACTGTATTCAGCCAAGAGGGACTCAAGGGCGCTGAGAGAGGAAGGGTAGAAGACCTAATGGCAATCACTTATGCCAAACAGCAGGAATATATCAGTGCAAACCCTTCCCCAAGTATTGTGGACATGGGTAAAGAGTGGCCATTTCTCTTTTCACAGAAGTTTTTATTGTCACAATTCACCACTCTCACCAGTGTTGACCTATACACAAGACTGAATGAAGACTTGGACAAAAAGGGTAAAGAGTCCTGGATTTCTTCAGAAGTCAGATTACAAGGTGGGGGAAGGAAGTAAGAGCTGTTCTGAAGGAAGCCCTGAAGGAGGACTGAGAAGGAACTAACGGCCTAGCAGCAATGCTTGTGATGTTGGCACACTTCAAAGAGCAAGAGGATTCACTTTTTCTCCTTGCTGATGTAAATGCCTTAATTACTTAAATATTTTATTTACAGTTTTCAACAATTGATACCAGAATTATTTTCTCTGATTAGAGTGAAACATTTTACACCCCCCAAATTGTATTGCAGGTTGGCGAGCCTCCAATGGCATCTTGTACTTGAGTTCAAGTAAATGCACGTTTGCATCTGGCAATCCTGTCTTCCTAGGAGTTTGTAGTTTAAGGTTGTTAATAGTTTGAGACAGTGGGTTTCAGGCCAGGTATATTGTTAGAGGGCACCTTTATGTTATTGGTGATTAAGCACTTTTTCATTGATATACCTCACCTCACACTATAACCCACATCTATCCCACAACACTTCTATCTCAATTCTTTTGTAGAGCATGCTGGGTATAGTCACTTGTCCACTGTGTGCACAATATTTGAATTATTAGGAGAAAACTGATATAGCCTGGCATAAGGTTAGTGTGGCACTTTATTTTTTTATTTCCAAGGGGTGTAAATGTGCACAAACCATCAGAGCAACAAAAAATATGGCACATTGCTTCCTTATCAACAAATTCGAAAAAGCATTTTTTCCATAGAGATAATATACCATCTAGTTCATTTCAAGTAACTCTTATCTTTACTGGCATTCATAGGCGACAACCACTGCCACAGACGCAGAGACCCAGCTGTCTCTCCCCATCACTCCAAGGATCATAATGCTTGGTAAGTTTCACATTCTATGTTAATGATTCCTTTGAATATAGACGGCGCAAGCAAAGAAAGTCTAGTCTGGAAACAGTAGTGAATGCAGCTCGTGTTGCGTCATTCACTGCTTCTGCACCGTTCAGGATTTCCAGCTTGTAATACAAGGCCCACACAGACTTCAAAACCTGAACACATGCACACATACACCTCTCACTCTCGCGCTTGCTCTCAGACCACATAAGGAACATTGCATTTGACATTGTCCTGCTCCCACTGCTTTAAAAAAAAACTAGAGGAAACACTAAACACACAGTAATAAAAAAAAGTTATGTTGAGTACGAAAACTCAAGTTCATGCATTTTACTTCATACCTCTTAATCCTGCATGTGTTCATTGATTCACTGAAGTTTATTCATGTTCTGTTTATAAAACCTTTATCTGTAAATAGTTCTCTGACTCTTGTGATCAAAAACATTTATCTGAAGCTAAATTTGGAGGCTTTTATGTAAATAGTTTTCTAATAAACAATACATATAGAAACTTCTGATCAACTCGTATAAATTTTTGGCGAAAAAGACAACTTCTGGGGTAAGACCAGCCTATTTCTGGGTTAAACCACACCCACTTCCGGGTTAAGCCCCATTCAGAGTACGGATATAGATAATTTAGTTGATTTGAACAGATACAGATAATGGTGTACTCATCATTCCTAGTAGCCACCTCTGCTGTCATTATTGCTTTTTCAGATTGCTTGCTATGCATGTGTCTCTCATCTCATCTCATTATCTCTAGCCGCTTTATCCTTCTACAGGGTCGCAGGCAAGCTGGAGCCTATCCCAGCTGACTATGGGCGAAAGGCGGGGTACACCCTGGACAAGTCGCCAGGTCATCACAGGGCTGACACATAGACACAGACAACCATTCACACTCACATTCACACCTACGGTCAATTTAGAGTCACCAGTTAACCTAACCTGCATGTCTTTGGACTGTGGGGGAAACCGGAGCACCCGGAGGAAACCCACACGGACACGGGGAGAACATATGCATGTGTCACTTTTTGTTTATCTTTCACCAACCCAGTTACTTTATCTGCTCCTTTTATCTGTTTTATGCACTGCTTGGAAGATATGTATGCTCCTTGACCTGTTTTTACAGTCATTCATGTGGAGCAAATCATTTATGGAATGTATTGCGATGAAATATAATTTTTGTAATGTCTGACTCTGACTAAGGAGAGACAATCCTGACTGTGAAAAAATGGATGCTGTCGATCGAAGGGAGGGTCATAATTCCACCTGCTGCTCACCTGACTGACTTCACCACTGCCTTGGCCGCTCTCTTCGCCTGTTACTATGTTTTCAACCTAGAGTATCAGGTGGAAGCCAACACAACATTGGAGTTTGTTCTGAGGTATTAACTATCTCAAGTAGTTGATTGTAAAGATTGAAATGTAAAAGCAAATTGACAATTGAAAAGCTGTTCAAAATCACCCTCTTCCTTTAAAATGTTATTGGTCTTGAGTATGTAAATAGTGTAGGTTGAAGTCTCCTTACAACTTGAATGCTTTATTGGAGAACAGAAGACTCGTTGACATGTAAATATTGTCCCACTCTCTAACTCCTACACTCATTTTCATAGGTTTTGGGTCAGGATTAATCCTGACTCCACTAAGTGCAGTGCCAAGGAGCAGATGAGCAAGAAGACTGGGAGAGTGGTGAAGCGGAAGACTTCCTACATGAACCCCCATGTGATCTCCTTCATCAGGGACTTCACTGAGTTCGATTGGCTAAGTGACTAGATAGAGGTGAGGTTCTGATAATAGCCTTTGCATTGAACGTTCAAGATGGTTTATTTAAAGATGTTATCTCAAATAGTTTTATTAACCCTTGTGGGATGTTCATATTTTTGTTTTTGTTACACTGGACATGTTTGCGGGTCTGGTGGCTTTTTAAATCAATACAGCCATAACAATTTATATAAAAGATACTTACCAGATGTTCAATTCTTCCCAATTACAAGCAATAAAGACAGCATTATATGGATAATATTTATTATTTACCTCTGTTAGATCATATTAATAAAAATGTTGCCCGATTTTTCATGATAAAATGCAAAAAAAGAGGAAATATGTCAAGGAGTTCGGTTAATGGTCTGCTCCAAGCAATTCAACTTTATGGATTTTTACATGTTTTTCAAAAGATTGTCTCAAATTTGAATACAAAAATGTCCAAATTCTGGTCTTTTATGTATAATAGTTACTGACTGCGTTAGTGGAGACAGCTGCCTTGGCCAGCTGTTGACTGCTCGCTACGGAAATGTGATAAATGATTTTTAGTCATTCAAACCTATGATTTCAGACTTAACTCTGCTGTAAAAGTTACATCATGGTACAAGTTCATGTGAAAGTTATCAACAATTCAGTTGTGTTTTTCTGGTGGATAGCCATAGCAGTGTTGATTATACTGTATGTAAAAATGTCATGGTTTGAGTATTGCTGTCCCTCACGTCCAAGTAACAAACTATATTGGGCATTTTTGCCCTCTGAGCAGAGAAATTTGCACCTGCAAAATTTTTTTTTGCAGGTTGCTGGGATACAGTAAAGGAGTGGACTAAGTAGACAACCCTGTGGCGAGCCAGTGTTCAGGCTGAGAGCAGTGAGGTGTGGGAACCCAGCCTGACTCTCTGGGAGCAGCCTGACAGAAAGTCCAATATCCAGCTGCAGGTGAGTGGTGGAAGCCCAAGGTCTGCCAGCTTGGACACCAGTCGTTGTGGAAGGATGGTGTTAAACGCCAAGCTGAAGTCCAGAAAGAGCATTCTGGTATAGCTCCTCTGCTGCTCCGAGTGGGTCAGTACAGCGTGAAGTGCTGTGAATACAGCATCCTCCATGGATCTCTTTGCTTTATAAGCAAGTTGAAGAGGGTCCAGCTCAGCAGGCAGGCAGGCAAGGATATGACTCCACACCAGTTTCTCAAAGCACTTCATGATGACAGGTGTAAGTGCCACTGGGTGGTAGTCATTCAGGATGTTGATGTTAGTTTTTTTTGGCAGCGGTTGTTTGTTTGTATGTGTTAGCCCTGCGATGACCTAGCAACTTGTCCAGGGTGTACCCCACCTCTTGCCTATAGTTAGCTGGGATAGGCTCCAGCTTGCCTGCGCGACCCTGTATTGGATAAGTGGCTACAGATGCTGCCGCTTTATGAAATCTTGTGACAATCTTGTTAGCCCTCTTGTAACATATTAATATGTAGTGATTCCATGTCGGCACGTATAAGGATTAAGACAGGTTCAACCAGAAGTCATCAAGATCTGCTTTATGAAATCCATCCATTATCTGTAGCCAGTATGTGTTTTGCACTTAATCCAAAACAGTGTGTATGTTGAGAAGTAGGGGATCAAACTGGAAAGAGCAAATAATAATAATAATTATAATAAGCAGGCTCAGGATTGGACACAGCAATTGTAACAGTACACTTAACATCATGGGAAAACCTCCAACCGGTTTCTGTGATCAATGCCATGAAGCTGAGACACTTGAGTATATCCTTACATCATGCAAGAAATTTAGATCTGAGAGGCAAGAAATGATGACAGACTTACAGAAAAAAGGCTAGGTAGAGGACAGCATTAAAAGTGTATTAAAATATGGAGAAACTACTAAGGGGAGGAAATGGTTATTTACAATTTTAAGAACAACTGGACTGGAAAGACAGCTTGAATATGATGTGATAAGGACATAGAAAAAATCTATAGATGGCAGTAATGCAACATTGTGGGTGTTAGCTGCTGTAAAACCTCAAAGAAGAAGAAAAAGAAGTTGGAGAACTTTGTGGGCCACTGTAGTAGGCTGTGGGCATTTGTGGGAAGTGGAATCCATTGTGGATTCTGGTGCAGATGTAACAAAGCTCCCCCCTGGAGGTGCTCAGATTCTGTAATTTTTATTTTCCTTTAGCGAATTCTAAAGGAAAATATCAGGACATCTGTCCACCTTCTCAAGAGACGGTTGGTCATACAGCAAGACAACAACCTTAAGCACACAAGTCATTCTACCAAAGAATAGTTAAAGAAGAATAAAGTTAATGTTTTGGAATGGCCAAGTCAAAGTCCTGACCTTAATCCAATCGAAGGCAAGGCAAGTTTATTTATATAGCACATTTCATATACAGTGGCAGTTCAATGTGCTTTACAGAAGTAAAAGCAAAACAGTAAACAATAGAAAATAAAATTACATAAAATAAATGGGGAAGAAGAGAGAAAAAAATGTATAAGAATTAAACAATAGTAGAAATAAAATAATAAAATGTAGTAAAAGTTCAGTAAAAAAAACAGCAGAATAAAAAAGTTAAGTAAAGTTTAAAACATGCAGAGACTATAAAAGTTAAGTAAAGTTTAAAACATGTAAAGATGACAATATTAATCAGTTAGCAGAAAGCATCTGAAAACAGCTTGGTCTTTAGTCTAGATTTGAAGCTGCCAACAGCAGGAGCATTTTTGATGTCTTCTGGGAGTTGGTTCCATAGCTGTATTGCATAATAGCTAAAAGCTGCTTCACCACACTTTGTTTTAACAACGGGTTTTACCAGTAAATTTTGCTGCTGCAATCTGGTAGATCTGATTTGGTTAGGCCGCTGCAACATATCAGAGAGGTAATTGGGCCCTGTACCATTTAGAGATTTGTACACCAGCAGCAATGCTTTAAAGTCAATTCTGTAGCTTACTGGAAGCCAGTGAAGGGACCTTAGAATTGGAGTAATGTTCTCTGTTCTTTTTGTTCGTGTGAGAACCCTAGCTGCTGCATTTTGAATCACCTGAAGTCGTTTGATGGTCTTTTTTGGCAGGCCTGTGAAAAGGCCATTGCAGTAGTCAACCCTACTAGAGATGAAGGCATGTATAAGTTTTTCCAGATCATTTTTTGACATAAGTCCTCTTAGTTTGGAAATGTGTTTTAGGTGATAAAATGCTGATTTAGTGATTGCTTTCATGTGACTGTCAAAGTTTAGCTCGCTGTCAATGAAAACACCGAGATTTTTAACCATATCTTTTGTTTTAATCCCCTTTGTGTCAAGAATAGTGGTAATCCTGAGTCTTTCATCTTTTTTCCCCAAATAGAATTACTTCTGTTTTATCTGTGTTCAGCTGGAGAAAATTTTGTGACATCCAGTTGTTGATTTGGTCGATGGTCGATGTACTGGTAGAGACATTCAAGGGGGGTATAATCATTAGGTGATAGAGCAAAATAAATTTGGGTGTCATCTGCATAGCAGTGATACAAAATTGAGTTGTTCTTGATAATTTGTCCAAGTGAGAGCATATAAAGGTTGAATAGTAATGGTCCAAGGATCAACCCCTGGGGGACACCACAGGTCAAGGACATTGACGCTGAGGTACAATTTCCCATGGTAACAAAGAAGCTTCTATCTTTTAAGTATGATTTTAACCAATTGATAACTTTGCCAGTCAACCCAACCCAGTGTTCAAGTCGATATAGCAGTATGTTGTGATCAACAGTATCAAAAGCTGCACTGAGGTCCAGTAACACCAGGACCGATGTTTTGCCTGCATCAGTATTAAGACGTATGTCATTTATAACTTTAATCAGTGCTGTTTCAGTGCTATGATTGGCACAAAATCCTGACTGAAAGTTATCAAAACAGCTGTTTTGATATCAAGAAGGTAGTTAATTGATTGAAGACAATTTTTTCAAGGATTTTCCCGATAAATGGTAATTTGATAATGGCCTGTAGTTGTTTAATACTGAAGCATCCAGATTATTCTTTTTAAGTAGGGGCTTTACAATGGCTTTTTTTCAGGGACACAGGAACAATGCCAGTCTCTAGGGATGTATTTATGATCTAAAGCACATCTGTAATTATGAGGTGAAGAACAGACTTAAAAAAGTTTGTGGGCAGAATATCCAATTCAGATGTTGAGGAACTGAGATTTTGTACAGTTTTTTCAAGAGTCTCATAATCAATTAAACAAAATTCTGACATTGTGTTGAAATTGTCTGTCTGTGTCACTGGTCACAACTTTTCAATTATTTGCAACTGAGATATATTATGAGCAATATTCTGCCGTATTTTATCAATTTTGCCTTTGAAAAAGGATGCAAACTCATTGCATTTATTAACTGACGGAAGTTCAGGTGCTAATTGTGGTGGGGGATTAGTTAGCTTCTCTACTGTTGAAAATAGCACACGGGCATTGTTCATATTCCTGTTGATGATGTTGGAGAAGAAAGACTGTCTTGCTTTACTAATTTCATAATTATATTTACAAAGCATCTCTTTATGGATTTGATAATGGATGTGAAGTTTAGATTTGCGCCATTTTCTTTCAGTCTTTCTACATTCTCTCTTTAGCAATTTAACAGCTGGGTATTGCTTCCATGGTGCTTTCTGCTTGTCATTGACTCTTTTGATTTTGAATGGAGCAATATCATCCATAATTTGGGTCATATTTAAATTAAAAATTTCCAGTAAGTCATCTACGGAGTCTGACATTTTGGTTGAGATCCGAGAGAGAGCTTGCTCAAAGAGAACACGTGTTGTCGTTTATGACTCTCCTACCCATAGTCGTTGAGCTGTTCTGAATGTGAGGAGACATAGAAACATCAGAGAAAACACAGAAATGATCAGATAAGGCCAACAATCAATAGTAGAAGGTTAACAACAGTAGTAGAAACAGTAAGACCCTTTGTGATGACAAGGTCAAGGGTATGGCCCCTGTACATGTTGTACTAGGTTGAAGTTGTCAATAAGTGCAAGTAGTTCTTTGGCATAAGTGTTTTCAGGATTATCTACATGCAAGTTAAAATCCCCAGATATAATAAGACAGTCAAACTCTAAGCAAATGACTGACAACAGTTCACCAAACTCTTCCAGAAAAACTTTGGCTGAATGTCTCGGAGGCCTGTAAATAGTTAATCACAATATGTTAGGAGAGCATGTAACAAGTGCACATAAGTGTTCAAAACATGTAAAATCACCAAGTGAGGATTGTTTACATTGAAAAGAGGCTTTGAATATATTTCCGATCCCTCCACCTTTCCTCTGTCGGGTAGCACTCATGAAATTAAAATTTGGGGGAGCTGCTTCAA
The DNA here is from genome assembly GCF_027579695.1 of Neoarius graeffei. Taxonomy (NCBI): domain Eukaryota; kingdom Metazoa; phylum Chordata; class Actinopteri; order Siluriformes; family Ariidae; genus Neoarius; species Neoarius graeffei. The sequence continues at coordinate 58,560,562 of NC_083590.1, forward strand.
TAAGGGTGGTAGCACTATTTGCTTGATCCAGCCATGTTTCAGTTAGAAGCAAAAAATCAAGATTGTGTTTGCAAATAAGATCATTAACTAAAAATGACTTGTTTGAAAGTGATCTAACGTTCAGAAGAGCTAGCTTTACAGAAAGTCTAGAAGTAATATCTGCTTGGGCACTCTGATGTTGTTTTGAAACAGGAAGGAGATTAGACTGGCTTACCCCCTGGGTTAAATATGCTCTGTTTTCTATTTCTTATCAACACAGGAATAGAGAATGGCATAGGCATACTGGATCCCAGCTTGTTTTCAAAACTACACCCAGTGCAGGGACCCACAGCACATCATACAAGACTCTCTGTATGTTCCATGAGGTTGGGAGGGGGAAGGATTGGAGATGTCATGTATTTTTTAGATGGTGAAAAAGATTGGTAGCCAGCTGAAAGTCCTGGGTGAACACAATTCAGTCTGTTGGTTGATTTTGGATGAACTGGGTACACTGCTTGTCGCGAATGATTTGGGCTGGAAAAAGAGAGTGCAGCCATTGGTAGCAGTCTCTGCATACTTTTAGGGAAATCCATGCGGGGGGAGACGGAGATGGTACAACAAAGTCAGAAGAACGAGCCTGAGATTGGGACTTTGGTGAGGTCTTTGTGAATGTCTCCATGACTGTCTCTGTGGTGACTGTCTCCCTGACAGTCTCTGTGATACTTGCATGGGGTCGAGATGTGGATGATGCAGCCTTGGCATGATTGTCTTTGGAAATCGAAATGTTGTGGAAGGACCTGAAGCGAGCAGTTCATGTGAGGAAACCCACCAACATCCCAGAGTTGAAGCTGTTCTGTACGGAGGAATGGGCTAAAATACCTCCAAGCTGGTGTGCAGGACTGATCAACAGTTACCGCAAATGTTTAGTTGCAGTTATTGCTGCACAAGGGGGTCACACCAGATACTGAAAGCAAAGGTTCACATACTTTTGCCACTCACAGATATGTAATATTGGATCATTTTCCTCAATAAATAAATGACCAAGTATAATATTTTTGTCTCATTTGTTTTACTGGGTTCTCTTTATCTACTTTTAGGACTTGTGTGAAAATCTGATGTTGTTTTAGGTCATATTTATGCAGAAGGGTTCACAAACTTTCAAGCACCACTGTATTCTGTGGAACAATGATGGTACAACATACATCTTTAACAGAAAAAAAAAACCCTAAAATTTTGTGCACAAGGTTTAATTTTTTTGGGGTTTTCTGAAGTGAACTGCTGAACCTGATGTAGCTTTCAGCCAAGCTATGTTTGGTTGACTTGGCTAGAATTGTAGCAGTTCAGTGGCCAGTTCCTTTCTGTGCACTCATGCACACCTATGGGCAGTTTAGAGTAACTAGTTAACCTAATTGCATGTCTTTGGAGGAAACCAGAGCACCCAGGGGAGACCCACACAGAGAGAGCATGTGAACTCCACACAGTAAGGCCCTTCCCACCAACCACTGGGCTTGAACCCAGAACTTTCTTGCTGTGAGGCACTAACCACCAAAATGCCTTAAAATTACACCTACAGGATAATAACTATACATCCAGCATACCTTATTTTTGATGAAATATCACCTTGGACAGACACTTTTTGTAGACGTCAACAAGATTTTGACAGAAAGCTGATTGGGTAGAGGTACCTAATTGGTGTAACAGAAAAGCATTCACCCTATCATCTGGTGATTGTGAGTTTAAATCCTGATGCTGTCACAAATCAAGAAGGGAGGGGGTGTCAACTGCAAGGAACACTAGTCAAATGTCTGTGAGCTCATACACAGTGGCGGTTCTAGACCAAAATTACTAGGGGGGCCGAGGTGGGGCCAGTGTTTTTTCAGGGGGGCACATAAGGAAAAAACATGGCAATATTTAAGCGTTCAAAATGTTTTGTTTACAATTTAAAACCAAAACAAAATACATTGAGCATAAATACAATGAGATAAACATTCTGTCTCAATAGCCTAAACATAAATTGTGCTCAATAAATCTTAAAACCATGTTTCTCTTTTTTGTAAAATAAGATTTCTATTTTTGCATACAATGAACGTTTTATATGTCCAATGACACTTTTATAAATTCACAGCATGAATGAATTTTCTTTTTCACAGCATGAGACTTGAATGTACAATCACTATCTTTATCTAAATCACACTGTCATCATCTCACTCTTTCTTTATGTACAGCAGGGGGGAAAAATAGAAAGAAAAAATAAATTCACATACAGTGGTCTCAGAATCACCCTATAGCATTCACAGCAGGCTGAAACACTACAACAACAAGATTCTGCGATTGTGACTCCTTGAGAAACGGTCTACAAATGCATCAAGGTTCAAAGCCTTGGACCTTCTGGATTCAATGCTGAGCACACCAAGATTGCTTAGACGCTCCTCACTAATGGTGGATCGGAGGTACCGTAGGTCTTCACCAGTTTCAAAGTGGAGAAACTCCGCTCACAAGAGGCAGATCTCACTGGGAGTGCCACAACTATTTGCATAGTCTAAAGAGCTCAAAAAATACTTCTTTATATGGCTCAGTGAAACGTGTCAACGCTACTGTATCTGATGGCTTTTCAATCAAAAAACTTCGGACGTGACAGCTGTTATCACTCACGTCCGAAGTTTACAATTCGCGCTGCTGCTGGTCTTTCTGCTGCAGGTAACAGTGTGCGTGCAGCGCTTTAAGGAGTCCGTGTAGAACACTCCGTCATGTCAGTTCCGATCTTCGAGCCAGCGCACGTCGAAATTAATAAATCTTATTATCTGTTCAGCACAGGGGCCACAACAGGGGCCAGGAGCAATTTTACAGGGGCACTGGCCCCCTCTGGCCCCCGTTTAAAACCGCCTATGCTCATACATATGGAAGTAGGTAGACAGCAGGTGTGTTATGCTGTATGATAAGCAGTTCAAATAGATTCAGTCTGCTGGCTTTATGTGCCTCAAAAGAGTCTTCTTTGTTATTCCACCCACTTTGTGCGATGCACCAGTTCTACTGGAAGCAAACCAGTCCCAGAGAATTTTAGCTTCGAGCAGCCAAAAAAACAAACAAAACAAAAAACCAGCACAGACATGTTCAGAACAATCAAATGGGTCCAGGCATTTAACATTGCACTTTTAAAATGACGTTATAATTGTTATTAGTAGAAGTGTGTGAGGGTTGGGTTGGGATAGGCGTCCTCCACCCTGAAACTCCACTCCAGTCCAGGTGGTGGCGGTGACGCGTCCAGTAGCTGCTTCTCCAACCGCCAGTAAACACTGGAGAAGAAAAAGCTGATGCTCGTCTGAACCGCTTTAGCCCCTCGATTTATAAAAATAAAAGCACATTATTGTGTCTGGCTCTGAGGATTTAAACCCCTGAGGTAAGTTAAACTGAAGGTGTGCGGTCGAATCCCAAACACATGTCCACTTTACTGTTTTAGTGAACTACGGTCAGTCTGAAAAAATGCCGTGTGCACTCTAGATAGTGCACTATTTATCCACTCAGGAGAGAGTTGTAGTTTGGCTAACCTTTTTAATTGTATGTTTAAAGTATTTAAATAATCTTCACTTCAAGTTAATTTCCACCTATTTATTTATTTATTGCTAATTTGCGACTTCCTCGCAATTCCAACTTTTTATTTCTCGGAATTCCGGCTTCATTTCTCACAGACTTTTTTCTCCTCTGTGTGTGTGTTTGTTTATTAAGCCAGTCAGGCAGCGTTACCCCCTCTGCAGTATGTTAAGCCGAAAGCTTGAAACATTGAGAATGAAAATGAGTGAAATCTGAGGGGAGTATTTTAATCATGGTTTCCCGAACCGGGAGATCTTGTTACTGGAAGAACTTTTTTTTTTTTTTAAATCTTTATTAAAAATAACAGCAACAAAATACAAATACAGTTATTAATACACACACAAACAACAAAGCAAGAGCCAGGGGGAGTTTTCAAATAAAAACATTAAATAATCAGCACAAATGAGAATTTAGCAGCTTTGTTTTTAGAGTTGGAGATGATTTTGATATACTGTTCAGTTTCCTTTTCGAAGGCTATAAATGAAGGTTTTGAGCGACTAAACTTGGCTTTATGAATATGGTATTTTCCTAAAATGATCAACAAATTTATTATATATAATTATTTCTGTTTTTTTTATTTTGTTTTTATGGAAACCAAACAGTACATGTTTCCAACACAGAGAAAAATCAGAGTCAAGCTTGGCTGTAATGTACCGGGTTATTTCTGTCCAGAACGCGATGGTAGAGGGACGTTGCCAGAACAGGTGCGTTATTGTTTCCGGGTCCATCTCACACAATGAACAGTCCTCACAAATGTCTCTCTTTTAAGCATATAATGCTTGGCAGGATAGTATCTATGAATCAGTTTGAAAGACGCCTCCCTTACTTTGTTTGTAAAGAAGTATCTGTATGGGAGGTTCCACACGCTGCTCCAGTTCAGGTCACCAACAAGACCAGTCCAGTACTGAACCACATAGGGGATAGTGATGATATCTGTCTGGAATAATGCGTGGATATTGCAATTATTGTTCTTGGATGTGACAGAGAAGCATACATGATCCACTGAGGTCAATATGGGGTCCAGAGATGGTAAGCAAACCGTTTTTTCAGCCCCTCTTAGAAGGGTTAGGATACCAGAGGGAATGGCATCCATTATTGTTACTGGAAGAATCGCATGGTGTAGACCGCTACCGTGTGACGTCAGGGGTCACGTGATTTATGTTTGCACCGCCATATTGGATGACCAGAATGAGAGACGCACACAAACGCACTTCACAGGGCCTCTGGTGTTGACTGAATACTGGAAGTTGTAGTCAGTACAAATTGTACTTCAAAATATTCCACACATTTTTAAGGTTTTTATGTTAGCATAATGTAAAAAGAAAGTGTTCATTATTAGCTGTGTGGAATATATTTTCACACAAGCCACAGTACTTGAAACTCAATATTTTCAAATTATGTTAAAATTTAAACAGAAATTAACGATATAGAATCAGCAACAATTTATTTATAATAAAGCAAATAATAAAGGCCTATTTTTGTTGAGCATTCTCATGCTGCTGCTGATAAACATAAAAATAATTTAATCTAGTTCCCATGGGAAACTTATTTTATCTATACTCAGCGCTCGAAACTAACGGTGTCCCGACGTCCTGGGGACCATAAAAAATGTCATCGGGACACAAAATGATCATATCTGGGACAATCCCGGGACAATGGAAAAAAATAGATCTAGAAAAAAAGTTCTACATGGGGGAAATTGTGAGAGTGATGCAGTGCGCGTAGCAGTCACAATTTTAGGGCCTGAGCTGCACTCTGTGAATGAATGATTTGCCTTGAGGCAACAAGCCTGTGTCTCTCTGATGCCTCTTTTCCACCAAAGCAGTTCCAGGGCTGGTTCGGGGCCAGTGCTTAGTTTGGAACCGGGTTTTCTGTTTCCACTGACAAAGAACTGGCTCTAGGGCCAGAAAAACCAGTTCCAGGCTAGCACCAACTCTCTGCTGGGCCAGAGGAAAGAACCACTTATGTCAGCGGGGGGGCGGAGTTGTTAAGACCAACAACAATAACAAGACCGCAAGAGATCGCCATTTTTAAGCGACGAGAAGCAGCAGCTGTACAAACGTGAAGTCATGCATTATTGTTGTTGCTGCTGCTGCTTCTTCCGTGTTGTTTTTGCTTCGATATTCACGCCAAGGTTTAAGCAAACGTAGCGACGTAACTGACGTATACAGCGACGTAATGACGTGGCACCACGAGCTATGGAAAAGCAAACTGGTTCTCAGCTGGCTCGCAAGTTGAACGAGTTGTGAACCAGCACTAGCACTGGCCCCGAACCAGCCCTGGAACTGATTTGGTGGAAAAGGGGTCTGAGAGGGAGCAGCCCGTCCCTTCTGTGTGTGTGTGAGAGCAAGCAGCCCCTCCCCCACCCGCGCGCTGCGCTGAGAGACACAGAAGGGGCAGTAATTGCTCAGAGTGCACCCTCCAAACAACGGGGATTTACACGAAAATGGAAGGAGATATTCACAAAATTCTTTCACATTGAGTGTCACAAGGCTCTCCTGAACATGTTGATGTAATTTTTTTGTCTGTAGTGTAAAAACTGAGGTCACTAGAGCGAGTTAAAAACGAGTTTTTGCATGAGAAGCCTGAAAGTGAGGAGAGGACAGGCGCTCAGCCCCATAGACTGCCATTATAAACGTGGCTGCGCTGTGACTGCAAAATCAGAAAAGTCACTGTAAATAATGTAAATGATTTCTATGACTAAAGGTTACAATAAAAAAACTTGCATTACATTGCTTTGTTTGCACTTATATGATATGACACTTTTATCCAAAGTGACTTTACAGTTTTTACAGTGTTACAGTCCCTGTAGCAATGTTGGGGTAGGTGCCTTGCTCAAGGGCATTTCATCCATTGATGATATGGCTGATGGCTTTCAAAACATCTCTGAATGGGGCAACAGGTATATTACATAAAAATGGATAACGGTAATGGTGAAAATGATAAGTTGGCCTTATATATGAGTGATTCCACGCTTATGGGTACTGAAATAGGGACATGAACTTATTTTTAAAAATTCACCTAAAGCCATTTCTTTTTTTACCATCAGGTCACAAAACATGTAATCTTTAATGAATGATATGTTAAAAGATAACTTTAATTTTCTGAGATGTAATAAAAACATATTTATATGCCAAAGTCAGAACGTAACAGAAGTGTTGTGGACATATATATATTCTCAATTTTAACAATGTAGAATTACTTTTTGAAACATAAGAAGGTGATGTTTTAGCAAATATAATTAATAAACGTGTAGTAGAATAAATACACATTCTTTCAATAAGATTAACATGGTATATAGCTAGATTGTAATTAATTTGTAACAGACACGAGATGGACAATCGTAACAGAAGTAATGTAACGGACATCATTTTGGAACTCATAGGCTTGACTTTGGCATATAAATATGTTTTTATTACATCTCAGAAAATTAAAGTTATCTTTTAACATATCATTCATTAAAGATTACATGTTTTGTGACCTGATGGTAAAAAAATAAATGGTTTTAGGTGAATTTTTAAAAATAAGTTCATGTCCCCATTTCAGTACCCATAAGCGTGGAATCACTCATATGCCAACAGATATTCAAGGTATAAGTAGATGAAATGAACATAAAAGGGGTCTTATTTTCAACTAAAGTGTACTGCAGATGTAGTGAGTTGAAACATTTTCTGAATGAGCTAGTTGGGCCCCTTTAAATAAATGGGTATCTATTCATACAGTGAGATCGCCAAAGTTTAATAAACTGAAAATGCAATAACTGTAATTTTGAAGTAGATGATGTATAGGACATGTGTCACTTGTGTTTTGTGACTTATTGTAAAAATGATATAAAGGGTTCAAAATCGCATAGTTACAAATATAATAGTAACTTCATATGATAATATTAACCACTGGTTATTTCAGAGAGGAAAAAAATGGGGACACTATTGCTTCCATTCAGGACAATACAACACAGAATTCGGGACCACTGGGGGACACAAAGAAAAAAAGTTAATTTTGAGCCATTACTAATATAATGTATGTAGCCTTGAAAAATAAGTCGACCCAGTTAATTCCGTTACTTATTATTTACAGGCCCCCGGGGCCATATTCGGAGTTTCTTTCTGAATTTGCAGATTTTATCTCAGACCTGGTTATTTCCTTAGACAGAGCTTTAGTTGTCGGAGATTTTAATATTCACTTCAATAACCCAGAAGACCCTTTGAAAACAGCGTTTGTTTCCATTTTGGTTTCAGTAGGGCTTAAGCGGTGTCATAGGACCGACCCATAATGGTGGTCACGCTCTCGATCTAATACTAACATTTGGGTTAAACATAGAAAATATAGTCACACTTCCACAGTCTGAAGTTATCTCTGATCATTATCTCATCTCATTCAAAATATGTCTGATTAATAATATATGCACCTCACCACGCTACTGTATTAAACGTACATTCACGTCAGCTACTGCACAAAGCTTTATAAATGATCTCCCAGAGTTATAAACTTTGATTGGGTCATTGTCAGCCCCTGCAGAACTTGATCAGGCAACTGAATGCTTAGTCAACGTTCTGCTATACTTTAGATCAGGGGTTCCCAAACTTTTCCATGCCAAGGCCCCCCAAACAGCATTAGCTTCTGGCCGGGGACCCCCTTTGCCAAATCCACAGACAATGCTACAAAATATGTAAAGAAACATCAACTTTTAGAATGTTTTCTCTTACTTTTATTCAATAGTCAATAATTTGTTACATTTGTTTAGCATAAGAATATTATTAACTAACATTTTCAACACAAATATTTTCGCACTGAACAATAAACTTTTCAACAAACTGTTGATAAGAAGAGCACAAAAGAAATCAAACCACTCTCAATTTTGTGTGTGTCTGGGAGTGACAGACAGTTTACACTAGTGGGAGGGATGGGCTTGGTGGCTCCTACGTAGTTTGTCAACCCTGGGCTTAATCTCCGTCAGTGCCATACGCATGTCATTGTCCACATGTAGACATGCTCTATGTTTGGTTTTGAGTACCTTTAAAGTTGAAAAGCCAGACTCACACAAGTAGGTTGTTGTAAAAGGGAGAAGGCATTTCAATGCCCTGTCAGCCAAGCTGGGATCGTCCTTTCTTACATGTAGCCAGTAGTTAGACAGGGGAAGAGCCTCAAAGTCCATTTTTAAATCCCCTGAGTTTGTCATCTCAATCAGCTCCTCCTGTGACTTTAAGTCCAGACTAGAACCGACACCGGGGGCAAAGGGGTTCCTAACCCAGTTTAAATGTGTGTTTTCGAGGTCAGGGAAATAGTCTTTGAAATATCCTTGGAGGTGCTCCAGGTGGGACTGGATCAATGGAGAGACGGAGCCCAAATAATCACATGACAGCAGCTCCTGGTGAAGTAGTGGGAACATTTCTGTAACTCCCTCCTGGAGCTTGTTTGACCACAGCATGATCTTTTTGGAAAAAGCACGCACTTTGTCTTGCATCTGGAGTATGTACGGTACATGTCACGTCCTTGCATGCTTTGATTCAGTATATTTAGATGCTGGAAAATGTCTGACATGTCTGCAAGTTTGCGGATTCAGGTTGCATCGGTGAACCGATCTGCCAGCTGATGCTTTTCAGATGAGAGGAACTCGCAACCTCCCTCCGCAGCTCATAGACACGGTTCAAAACTGCGCCCCGTGACAGCCAGCGCACGTTTGAGTGAAGCAGCAGCCCCTCAAAACGAGCGCCCATCTCATTACAAAGCAAGGTAAACAGTCTGTGTTTCATGGGACGGGCTTTAATAAAATTCACTACTTGTATAACCTCCTGTAGTACCTGATTCAACTCGTTATCCATCCTTTTTGTGACCAGTGCCTCGCAGAGCTGTTGGTTTGTTCCTTCGGTCTCTTCTTCAAAAACCTGTCCATTTTGCGCTAGCAGTACGCTAGTTTGAGGAGCAAAGCAACTTGATAAATGGCGCAAACCGCAACGTCACAGGCAATCGGAGAGATGAGCATGGCAAACAACGTTTCGATATGATGTATTATTATTAAGTTATATTTTATAATAATGATTAAAAAAAATAATTACAATATATTTAATAATTTTAAAATGTATATATTTTTTTCGCAATTTTTTGTTATCGTCCCTCCAACTTCCTGAGGCCCCCCTAGCGCCCCCTGGTGGCTCCCCAGGGGGCCACGGCCCCCACTTTGAAAACCACTGCTTTAGATAATGTAGCTCCTCTTAAAAGGAAATAATTCAAGAGAAAAAACTAGCACCCTGGTATCACCATGACACTTGCACTTTAAAACTGACCACTTGAAAATTGGAAAGTAAATGGCATCAAACAAAATTGGTAGCATTCAAATTAGCTTATAAGGCCAAAAAAAAGTGTTTTTTTTCCGGTTACCCGACCGACCCTAATCCGTACGGCCCGACCCTAAACTTTTTTTTCGTTTTTTTCCCAGTCGTGACTTTTACATATAACCCAACCATGTGAACCGGAAGTTTTTGTCACTCACTGGGAAAATCAGGGCTTTCCACAAGCGCCGGCTGCCGGCCATACAGCCGACTACACAATTAAGTCCAGCCGGCTACTTTAATGACTTATTTTTGTAGCCCACAGGTTCTAAATATTAATTTTCAATTTTAATAAAATTAAATGTTTATCTAACGGACTGACAATGTCAAACTGAACAGCACTCATTTAAGTTGTGATTCGCGCTGTTTGTACCGATAATAACCACAAATTCCCCGCCGACTTCGTTGATCAAGGGCGAGTAACTCATCCGCGGCCCCGACATGCGGTGTGTGTGCGCGCACTCGGCGGAGGCAGTAGTGTGTCGGGGCCGTCGGAGGGAACAGAAGCAGAGATAACGCTTATTTTGTCTTTCACCTAGAGACATGATTCAAACTTTAAAATGGAGACAAAATTCTCCTGTGTGGATCTGGCATTCAACTTTTTTGCTAGGTTCTATACTTTTTGAACAGTCACAGATCAAACACCATGATCAAATCTGGAGAAATTCCGGCTTTATAATGGGTGTCTATGGCGTTACACTTCAGTGGAGCTCAGGAGTTTAGAGTGTAGGCAGCTTGAAAAAAAAAAAGCTCTAACTCATCTCATCTCATCTCATTATCTCTAGCCGCTTTATCCTTCTACAGGGTCGCAGGCAAGCTGGAGCCTATCCCAGCTGACTACGGGCGAAAGGCGGGGTACACCCTGGACAAGTCGCCAGGTCATCACAGGGCTGACACATAGACACAGACAACCATTCACACTCACATTCACACCTACGGTCAATTTAGAGTCACCAGTTAACCTAACCTGCATGTCTTTGGACTGTGGGGGAAACCGGAGCACCCGGAGGAAACCCACGCGGACACGGGGAGAACATGCAAACTCCACACAGAAAGGCCCTCGCCGGCCCCGGGGCTCGAACCCAGGACCTTCTTGCTGTGAGGCGACAGCGCTAACCACTACACCACCGTGCCGCCCAAAAGCTCTAACTTTCTCATTTAAACTGTTTTTTCAGCCACAATTTTCACTCTACACACACAATTTTCTCAAAAGTTGTAGTCACACTTGTCTTGATTCACAAAATGTACCTGAGCGATAGGATTTACAGTTTTTGAATGAGAAGCCTGAAAGTAAGGAGAGGACAGCCGCGCTCTCCCATAGACTCACATTATAAACCTGGCATCGCTTTTACTGCAAAATCAGAAAAGTCACTTGTTTTTAACTCGCTCTAGTGGCCACATATTTTACACTAGGGACAAAAAAAATTACATTAATGTGTTCATGGGAGCCTTGTAGCACTCAATGTGAAAGAATTTTGTGAATAGCTCCTTTCGTTTCTGTGTAAATCAGCGTTGTTTGAGGAGAGGGAACTCTGAGAGAAAAAGCGCTCTTTGCTTGTTATATTGTGTCTTTTCCCTGCACCGTTACCAAGGCGATGAGCTCCACTCAGGGAGCAGAGAGGGGAGGGGCTGCTCTCTTTCTCTCATGGTGTATTGAGCTGTTATATTTACAGAAAAATTCATGTTAAAAGGTGTCTCATGCTGCATCAGATTCATCAGAAGGTGGTAACTCAGGTGACCTGCAAAGAAATTCATTATATTTTGTGAAATTATTCCTGTCTAAATATAGGTTATGGCAGCCATCTTGAAAAAAAAATGCCTGCCTACCGACCCTAGTTTTGAAATCTACGTAACCGGAAAAAAACACTTTTTTTTTTTGGCCTAAGGAGAGCTTCCTGCAGTATAGAAAAGCTCTTAGTGCTGCTAGATCAACATATATCTTCTCCCAAATAGAAGATGATGATAATCCTAGATTCCTATTTAATACTGTAGCAGAATTAACCAGGAGTAAGACCACTATCGACACTTGCAGTATGTAGTAGCAACGACTTCATGAATTTTTTTCAAGGACAAAATTGAAACTATCCGACAAAATATTGAAACTACGAATTTAAGGTCAGACAACTGAAGTGACAATTTAAGTAACCCTGTAGTTAACAATATAACCATCAGATCAGCAATTAGAATGTTTTACTCCCCTTAGAGAAATCGAACTACTTTCATTAATCTCATCAAAATCCTCAATTTGTGTACTAGATCCCTTACCTACACAACTATTCAAACAGATAATACCTGAAGTAATTAAACCACTTTTAAAAATAAATTCTTCTCTTAGGATTAGCCAGGGCTCGACATTAGCACTTGTCCGATGGCCCAGCGGTGTTTTTTACGTCTTTCGGGCCACTAAATTTGGCCAAACAGTGGCCCGGGCGGGCCAGTACGTTTTCGATACAAATTAACAAATTTTATTACTCATATTTTACCCAGAATTGTGAACAAATTGTTCGTAAAATGCACCTTTTTGATACGAGGTCCACCATCTTTTCGTCACGCTCCGCTCCGCGGCAGGAGTGTGTCGTCTTCGTGCATCTTCGGAGATGTTCGGAAGCGTCATTTTGGCGGGAAAATCGCATCTTGTAGATGAAGACGGTTGCGGCAAGGAGACCATCAGAACGGTGAAATTCAAATAGAAATATGTTCAAACTCCACGCTCCCTAACCTGGCCAAGGCCAGTTAAACAGTTTAAATACGATCGTGCATAAATTAACTATCGGGTGTTAACGAACGGCTTCATTTTGAACTCGGCAGCAAATCAGGGCGCGCGACGTCACGCTCGGTTTACAACTCGCCAAATCGTAAAACAGCATTTCAACACACGCGCTTTAGCTTCAGATGGTGTAAAATCATTCAGACTTTGTATATTAATATCAAAATTTCAGGATACACTGCCAAGAAATATGGCTACACGTCTATCAACTTTTAATGATTAAAGAATTAAGTATAAATGTTGGTTGCTATGACTGAAGTAGAAGAACAGATAAAATAATGTGGTAAATTAGATCTGATCCCATTATATTATATTATTCAAATATCCAAAGATGATGAAATCTATCAAAATAGCCAAACTAGGTCTACATTAGTTCATTACAACAAAAATAACTATTCTGACCCTCTCTGGTACAACCAGACCATGCTAAACCCAGTATACCCCCAGTTGCTAGGGTATCTGCTGTTGCCATGGCAACAGTTTATGCAAATGAGCTGAATTTGCAAAAATGTACTACTAGTTCCCTCAAGGAGATATCCTGAAAATTTGGTGTTTATATCTTGTCTTATTAAAAAAACACAACATTTCACCCCTTTTTGGCTCACCTGAGCATACCTGTTAATTAGCTAATTAACAGGTAATTAGGGTTATAAATCACCCCTGAGCAGGTAAGGCTTTGCAAAAATCTCACTAGATTATTCCCCAAAGTCCACCCTTTCAGGAAATGTATGGTTTGTCAGTGATTCTCATGATATTTTATTAATTAAGAAATAAAACTTCTTCATGGGCAATAAAAATGCCCATTTAAATCCAGCATGATAAGGGTTAGTATGCCACCCTCACTTTTCATCCAGACTTGGGACTGGCCTGTGTGTGTGTCTTGTGGCTATTGTATAAAGGTGTATTTAAAAAGTTCATTGTACCTCTATTTCTATAAGAATATCTACAGTGTTGAGAATTCAGTATCTACGATGTTGAGAATATATGAGCCAAAGTTGAAACCATGACAAAAAAGGAAAATATGTCTACATCACACAGGGTGGGTTACAGGCAAAGCTTATTCTATAAACAAGTTAGTTGCATGGTGAGGCAAAACTTATACAAACAATTGTTAATGTAAAACAGTAATCAACAGCATGTGTTAAACGAACAGAGAACAAGAACAAAGGAAATTTTTAAATGTAACTAAGAAATTGATAGAACAAGAAATGCAAACAATAAAATATCAATGTGAACAAACAATAAAGATATAATAATGTTAGCAAAATATGAATAATCTTATTTTCATTAATTTCACCTTAAAATGCACCAGAATGCACGAATATGAATTGAAAAATCTAAATTTTCCGGGGGAGGGCCCCCAGACCCCCCTCTTTGTGCAAGCACCTATGGTGCTTGCAGCGGCTGCCTGCGGCAGCTGTGGTTCGGGTACCGCACGCATTCGGGCCACCACATTTTCCATTTGGGCCAGTAACTTTTCAATTCCACTGGCCCAATGGGCCACCAGTGGTAAATGCTTAATGTCTAGGCCTGATTAGCTATGTACCCAAATCCTTTAAACTTCAGTGTTTCCCACAGACCACAGGGATGAGAATTTTCTGCGGAATTCCGAGTTTTTCCCGCTGAAAATGTCATTTTTGTGAAATGTGTAAATCTGTTGAGAAAATTTCGGGGGGGGGGTTCCGGGGTGTGTGTATGGTTAACGATCTGTGGTCACCTTATAACGCAGACATCCCGAGTCTCCTGGAAGTTCCGGGAGTCTCCCGCATATTGATAGCGGCTCCCTGATGCCCGCAAATTGGAGAATATCTCCCGGAATCTAGAGCAAGCGCATGCACGCGAAACAATGTCTGCATCGCGCATCTTAGAATGTGCGCATATGATGAAGCTCGAGAGAGACTGCGAGTGTGCCTGTTCATGTAGCGCATGCTAGACAAAGAGCATCCTGACTGGGTTACTCAGCAAAATAAGCCAATCAGCTTTCAGTATGGGCGGGCTTTTATCCCTTTTCTTAAGGACCGAAGTTTTCAGTTGAGTCAGTGCAGCCAACAGGATCGGCATGGCAGAGAGAGAGCACGCGCGCGCCCCAAAAAACAAAAATACAAAACCCACTTCACCTCAGATTACACAAAAGAATCTCCCTGTCTAATAAGGGTAAGCAATAATTACAGTTTCGCGCGATGTACTGTTTGCAGCAGTGATTTTAGCATTGCCCATGGTGGCTTAAATGATTGTAAAGGACATGTTGAGGTGAGGAGTGTCAGTTCATGTGCATTATATTTAGGCCTACAACAGGCTGTCATGAAAAGACCAAACTTACTGAAGATTTCCGTAAAGTAACAATGTATGAATATACATCATATATATATCAAATACACGTCATATGTGTGTATCTTTTATAAATGGGGTTAGCTTATCTAATGTAGCACATTGGGGAGAATCATAGTATCATATCTATATTTCTGATAAAATTTTAGGTATGATGCCGTGTATAACTCTCCTACTTATTGCTCATTTCATAGGGGGAATTGCTGGTATGTGCCGCGCGGGAGCGTCTGCCCAAATTTTTTAGGCCAAGATGAACTTAGTTTTTGATTAAAAAAAAATTTCCAATATGTAATGCCAATTGTACATGCCTGTTCTTTAACTCAAAATCACCATCTTAATCTTCAGATTGACTGTATGGTATCTGTATTGCATTACACACACATGCAAACTCCTCACCTTTCGGCGAAATTCGCCGTTTTGGTCCCAAAATAGGTCACTTGTGTGAATCGTGTAGATCCGAAGAGTTTTTTTTTTTTTTTTTTTTGGGGGGGGGTAGGCAGGCTACAACGTTATTGTTGCCAAACATTTCACTTACAAGGTTACAGCCAATCGAGATAAACAGTAACACGTGCTTCTTTTCCATTGGAGTTCTGATCAGCTGGTGCGCAACCCACTGCTGGTTGCCAGTCCTCGCTTACGAATATTCCACAGATTCAGACCGCAAAGTCACCTTTATAGAGAGATCTGGCAACCTCATCTCGCGACTGGATCTGAACATACCAATGGAACAGTTTCCAGCGCGCTCGGGGGTGAATAACTGGAAAAGTCGTTGGATTTTGTTGCTGTTACGTGTTGAGGTAAGTCTTTTACAGTGCCAGAAATGTGTACATAAATGTAACTGTCTAATATGTTTTAACATACGTGCTGAAATCAAGTTTAAGACATAACACGTTAGCTAGCTCCATAAGACGGCTACAGATGTAAATACCAGCTGCTATAGCTTACTGTCGCCAGATATGAGAGATATGAAAACGAACACATGATCAGCTCAGTGGCGTGGTATAGAGAAATTCCCTCTTCACAATGGATGGTTTTCAAATAGTTTTTTTTTCGAGAGCTAGAAAGCCGACAGGGTGTTTTTCTCCTAAAAATAAGCACCAAGCGTCTTTTCAAATCCCCATGACAACCGTTTGTTCTAGCTTGCTCTGGCTGTAGAGCGCAAGCAATGTACAAGCACAAGTAATAGTTCCAATTATTTTTATATTTTCTGGTAGTATCGAAGTTACTGGGGAACTCTTGACATGGGTTTAGTCACCGTTCGCTACAACTTGCGTTGAACACCGCGAGAGCTAGTAAAGCTCCAGTGGAAAATGATTTGCTCCTGTTTGCTAGATATTTTAATGAAATTAGCGTCAAACTTGTGTTGTCAACACTAAGTAACAGAAACACTGGTCGCCAGGATTGTTATTTATTGATTCATTGAAACATAATGGTTCTGAGCCATCTAAAAATAGCGAAAACTGGCCCGTCTCGTGTTGTACACTGTTCTGCCTTCATCCATTGACTCGGCGCAATTTTTTTTTAGCGTGAGAGGAGACGTCAGGAAAGGCTTATTTAGACCAGAGGCTACTAAAGCTGTAGTGTAAAGTCGCTTTGTTGCCATTGTTGTTTAGTCGCTGCTGTAGCTTTTGTCGCTTGTCACCATTCAAAGTCAATTACTTTTGGCTGTTGTACAGCTTTAGCCTCTGTGATCTCTGAACACAGTAAAGAGAGTGGTTTACAGTTAATAGTACTGATGTACCACTTACACAACATTATTCTTGTAGAATGAGTGTGTTAGGGGAGGAGGACGCTGCAGCTGTTAAAAAGCTGGATGCTGAAATAAAATGCAGCTGGAAGTGGACCTGGCTTAAACTGGAGGGCAAGGTATCCGTGAAGGGACGAGGTGTCATTTTACATAGGTGATGTCTTTAAGAAAATTGACAGACAGGGATTGGCCAGGTGTGTCCTCTGCCACAAGGACATAAACTATGCGAAAAAGGGCAGCCATGCTTTGATGGCTCACGTCCAAACAGAAATACATAAGAAGAAGATGGAAATCATTGCATCCACACACAGTGTTGCCAACACTTTCCTCCCAGCATCAGCAAGGCAGAGTCAGGCAAGCCAGAGCCAACCAACTCAGGGCCCAGAGACCATAAGGCAGCAGTTTCAGGGAAAGGTGGCGGTACCTGTAGTAAACTGCATTGCAAATGCAGCAGTAGGTGGGGCAGGTCTGTTAGATAGCACAGGCAGCAATACCTTTTTGTAAATAGCCCACTGTGTTGTACACAGGGGTGAAAATTAACTTCACAAAATATCAAACTTTACCGGCCACTGACAAATAAATGGTACAATTTACCGGCCACTCAACAGTAACTTATTATTCTGTGTCCCAAATCTACCAGCCACTCATGTTTTACCAGCATTTGGCTGGTGCTAATTTTAGTCCCTGGTTGTACAGCTCACTCACTTAAGTGCAGACAAAGAGATATGCTGTACAACACAGTTGGCTATTTACAAAAAGGTATATATAAAAACGGGGATATTTACATCACAGTATAGAATAATAGAATAAAAACTACTGGTGCAAAAGAGAAACACACACACACAGGTCCTATTTGCAAGCTGGTATTGGCCATTAGTCATCCAGGTTATTGCACAGATTGTCATGTTAAGATACTACAGTTGAGATGGGCCTAGGCTGGGTCAGTATACAACCAAATATACATGCTTAGATTGTTTACATTATAGAGAGGTGTGTTCCAAACATAACCTGATCCATGTGTTAGTACCCAATTTGAAATAATTTTCCTGTTCTAGGCCATGGTGCTTGGAGTACTTGCAGGGCGCTCGCTGCCCTTCTGTATAGCTCCAGTTATTGTTGAACTTGCTCAGACCCTTGCAAAGGACAAAGTGGCATTGCAAGGAATGAAACTTTCAAGGACAGCAGCCGCTTACAAGATGGTACATGGATTGGGGCGGACCTACTCGGAAAGGACTTTCTCCTACTTGAGGAGTAGACCTTTTTCTTTGAACATAGATGAAAGTACAACAAACAACAACAAAAAGGTAATCTTTTGAGTCAGTATTTTTCTTGAGTGTTTCAATTCCATATGTTTAGTTTCATAATACAATCACCTTAAATCATATCTCAGGTAGGCTATACAGTAATATATGCGTGTATGTACTTGTATGTGAGATGTGAATCACAAAAGATCAATTAAGACTCTAATCTAACTATTTTGCTTCACAATTTATGATCTGAAGGTGTTGTCCATGCTCGTGAGCTACGACCACGACGATCTGAAGAAAGTTGTTGTTGAGCATCTAGGAACATTGGAGATCTTAAAAGGTACTGCTGCCAGCTTGGAGAGAGAGCTCTGTCAGTTCTTCGACCAGAACAACATACCATGGAGAAACCTGGTAAGCATTTTGATGGATTCATGTGCGGTCATGAGAGGAAGCAAGACTGGCTTGGAGACAAGAATCCATCAGCACTGTCCAGGCCTTCTTGACATAGATGGGACTCTTGTCACCATATGCACAATTGTGCAAAGAAATTTGCAGAGCCATTTGAATGTCACCTGGAGCAGTTATTCAGTGATCTGCAGATGGACCACCAGTGGTGCCCAGATCAGGTACAAATGAAACAAAATTTAATGTTGTGTATTTTCTTCCTTTAGAGAATGTGGCAACCAATCTTGCATCTTAGACAACCAAAAAGGGACTTTATATAACAGGAACATATCTTTAAGTACTCAGACCTTGGTACCATAGTTGCAGTGGATAGCAATACATTACTAGATTTCCACTGCATTTGGCAAGATGTATGAAACATATATACAGAGGAATTGATATCTAAAATATAATTGCTGGACTAGGTATTGGGCTCTTAAATCAGAGAAACTTTAGGTATAATTCAGTAATTTCACAAATTATCTGTTGGTCAGGTGCAGTACTTTAAGGAGCTATGCCTCATGCTGAACATTCCTGCCTCCAGTCCTCAGAGGGGGTTTGTAAACCATCGCTGGCTTTCAGCATATGATGCCAGCATGAGCACTTGCAGCATGCTACCAGCTTATCCTGTATTTTGGGTACTTAAGCGTGGAGGACCAGGAACTGTACCAAGAGCCCCTGGAAGCCTTATACACCCAATACGGTCTGAGTCAGGCAGGAAAAAGCAGGATCAGGTTGATGCATGAAGACCTCAAGAGGAAAGGTGAAGATCACTGATCCCCAGTTGCATCTTTCAGACATGGTCAATAAAGGTACAAGTTGTGAGTAGTTATCGACAAAGTAATTTGTTATTTATGTCTTCACATAGGTATGACTCAGCAGGGCAAAGATCGCAAGAAGAGGGTGTGCCAAAAAATCTGGCATCAGGAGACAATCACAAAGCTGCAGCTCAGTGTTTACATTGGTGTCCTGGCCATTTTTAAGGAGTACGTCATGGTTTTCCAGGTGGTTATTTGCCTTTTGTTTGTCATGACTATAACTGTTGACCATTGAACAGTGTTTGTTTATCATACACATATTTACGCATATTTCAGGGATTGTATGGCCTAATAGTAAGGGAGTTGGTCTTGGGGTTGGAAGGGTGCATGTTTGTATCCCACTCTTAACCTGTAGGAAGAATGAGTATGGACTCCTGTGTACACCTTCATCCATGGTGGAAGTGCCCTTGAGCAAGGCATCTAACCCCACATGGCTCCAGGGAATGTAACCAATACTCTGTACCTAAATAACTGGCAGGTGCTTTGGATAAAAGTGTCAGCTAAGTGTAATTTAATGTTTTTCCTTTCACAGGGAAGTGAAACATTGGTGCACAAGCTACATGAAAAACAGCTTGAGCTGTTCATGTCCTCCTTGGCCTGCTTCATTAAGGGGGAGTACTTCACAGCATTGTCACCCAGGGCTCTTGTTAACCTGGTCTTGGAAGACCACATGATTTTGCCTGCAAGAGAGATCTATGTTGGACAGGATGCAGACACATTCAGGTCAAAGACTCCAAATCATGCTGTAAGTACTCTGCAGCATAGGAACCATTAAATAACTGTTCTAGCCATATATTGGGAATATGCACTGATCATTAACTTTGTTGCACTATATTTTAGCTGCTGAAGCCATTTACGGAGAAGCTAAAAACGGCCTACACAACCACTGCTGCATATATGCAGGCAAAGCTTCCCTTGAACAGCCAGACCCTGAAGACCCTCTCCGCTCTGGACCCACTTTTGAGAAGCCATTCTCAAGGACCCATCCAACTGAAGAGGCTGAGTGGAATGTTGAGCCACCTCCTTCCACCAGGCTGTGATGTCCACCAAGAAATCCTGAAGTTCAGTGTGGATCTGGCGTTGCCTGTCTACAAGGAGGGAGATTGCTTGGTGGAGTGGTGGGATCACATCTTTCAGAAGGAGAAATGTCAGGCCCTCACTGCACTAGTGAAAAGTGCTCTGTCCATCTTCCATGGCCCCAGGGTGGAGTCAGCCTTCAGTCTAATGAATGAAGTGATTGACTCCAAAAGCGGGAATATGAAAGTTGTGACCTGCAATGCCATTCAAACTGTAAAATATAACCACCTGGCAAGAGGGAAATCAGCCGTGGAGTTGTTTAAAAGGGAGGATGTGTCTTGTGGGGAGGTGGATCGTGTGCTGTGCAAAAACATCCGGACAGCCGGAACAGCTGACAAACGCCAGCGACAACAGCGTTTGAAAAATGCTGAATGTGGATGGTCTCACAGTGCAACAGCAAGCAAAGCCCAGGTGGCTGAGAAGGAGAAGCAGGCCAGGCTGAGGCACGCAGCTAAACACAGGAAGAGGGCCTGTGAACTCCTGGTGCAGGCCAAAAAGAAAAAAAAAAAAATGGCTGTAAAGAAAGCGTCCACTTGAATTGAATTGTTGTCCAATAAAGACATGTTTATGGAAAGTTATTTTGTACTGTATTAAATTCAAGATGTCACTGATTGCAATTTTTGTCACGTAGACTACGAAATGTACTTTTGCGCGCGTGCCGTGTGTCTCTGCACCTTTCTCACCTTTTTCACCCCTGACCAGTTTGCATGCCTGATTACACAACGTCCTGTCCAGATAAAACCTCGTTAGTACACACAACAGTTGAAAGGGAAGTGATAAGTGATGTTGAATGTTGCCTGCTTAATATGCAAGACCTCCTGCTACCATGATAATATCAGAAGAAAGCTTAAGAGAATTATATGATAGAACTTTTTTTTTCTGGTTTGCACTTCATTTTAAAGGATTAGAGTATTCAAAGACATGAATAGCAAAAATATAATACTGTAGAGCTCGTTTATATTAAAAGGTGCATTGATTTTTTTTTTTTTTGAAATCATCAAATGTGAATTGATTAAAAACAAGTCTCTTGTCCCATATTAATCATTTTCACCTGGTAGTCCACCAAGAAGGGGAATTTATTTCCAAATAAATTGCAACTTCTTGCTGATAAAATTAATGGTTTTGGGGTAAAAAAAAAAAAAGCCAAAAATCATTAGCTCCCGCCCCCTGGGCCCCCACTGGGGCTCTGCCAGGGAAATCGATAAATCAAACGGGATAAAGAACTGTTTCCGATGGGCATGGCTCGATAGTAGCGTTACCGTGCAGATAGGGACACAAACTGTGACGACGTGCCTGACGGAACATATCCGAAAAGTGGGTGTGCCGGGAAAGGTTCTGTGTATTCTTTGCTCAGATATGATCAATTATGGAAACAGAGGAGCTAGAAACATCCAGGAGCACATCAAAACAAAAAAGCACAAAGGTACGTTTTACTTAAATTGTCAAAGATAGTCAGGAGGAATCTAATATATCGTTACGGTCGCTCATGATATATATTTGTTATCTTAGTTTATAAACGTTTTAAACCATCATTGAATTTGAAAACATTCTCATATATATAAAATCATCTCATTATCTCTAGCCGCTTTATCCTGTTCTACTGGAGCCTATCCCAGCTGACTACGGGCGAAAGGCGGGGTACACCCTGGACAAGTCGCCAGGTCATCACAGGGCTGACACATAGACACAGAAAACCATTCACACACTCATTCACACCTACGGTCAATTTAGAGTCACCAGTTAACCTAACCTGCATGTCTTTGGACTGTGGGGGAAACCGGAGCACCCGGAGGAAACCCACGCGGACACGGGGAGAACATGCAAACTCCACACAGAAAGGCCCTCGCCGGCCCTGGGGCTCGAACCCAGGACCTTCTTGCTGTGAGGCGACAGCGCTAACCACTACACCACCGTGCCGCCCCAGCTGATATCATGCTTACGAATAATCTCACCTATAGGTAGCAGGTATAAAGGAAAAAAAAAGCAGTGGGCCTAAGACAGAACCTTGTGGAACATCAAACTTGACCGGTTCACTTAGCTCTCATAGTACAAAACAGATGAAAAAAGCATATACACAAAACAAGCAAACAACAACAAAATAAGTGCATAGTGCAAAGTAATCCAGGTAAGTCAAGTATGGAATAGTTAAATATAAAGTATACAGTGTGCACAGAATGACGGTATAAGTGTTCAGATATTTTACAAGTGATATTACTGATATATGAATCTGGATTTTAGCTGTTCATCACAGAAAGGATTTCCCTTTTGGTGCAATATCGTGCATAGTGCAAAGATGAAATAGTAAATATAAATAATTATAAATATAAGTAACAGTGAGCACAGAATGACAGTATGAGTGTGCAGATATTTTGCAAGTGATATTACTGATATATGAATCTGGATTTTAGCTGTTCATCACAGAGACAGCCTGAGGGAAGAAACTGTTCTTGTGTCTGGTTGTTTTAGCATACAGTGATCTATATCGCCTCCCTGAGGGGAGAAGATTAAACAGATTGTGACCAGGGTGTGATGGGTCCGCAGAGATGTTACCTGCCCGTTTCCTGACTCTGGACAAGTATAAGTCTTGGATGGAGGGCAGGTTGACACCAATAATTTTCTCTGCAGACCTTATTGTCCATTGCAGTCTGTTCTCTTGTTTGGTGACCGATCCAAACCAAACAGTGATGGAAGAGCAAAGAACAGACTGAATGATAGCAGAGTAGAATTATGTCAACAGCTCCTTAGGCAGGTTGAGCTTCCTGAGCTGGCACAGAAAGTACAACCTCTGCTGAGCCTTTTTTGATGATAGTCAGTGCGTTTACATGCACATCCAAATCGAGCTACTGTCGGTAATCAAGCTAAGGGTCCCAGCAGGGGTGCCAGAGAAATCCAATCCTACATGCACACAAGGAAATCGAGCTATTGTGTGAAGTACATTGTGCACCCGAGCCACAGGTGGCGCTACACGCCCCATCGTGTTGGTACACTTCCGGTTGTCGTCACGAAGAAGAGCTATTCAAGAGTATAAACAAAGTTATCAGCAGTGTTGCCAGATACTGCTGACGTTTTCCAGCCCAAAACATGTTCAAATCCGCCAAAATGCACTTAAAACCGCCCAAACTGGCAACACTGGCAGTTCCGTGTTCACAAGTTCCATGTTCAAGCTGTTAGGCTTGCTCTAACAGATTGTATGGCTACAAACTGTCCTGCGCAGACCACTGTTTTGTAAGACAACTTATTTTGCACAATTGTATATTTTTCTAAAGTCCATTTTTTGCTTACAAAAAAATTTTTTTTGCCTACAATTTAACTTGTGTCTGAATAAACACACAAAAAGTTCAATTGTTTTGTTTTTATTGACATTCTTCAGATGTTGGACATTATGTATGTGTGTGTGTATATATATATATATATATATATGTCTAATATATGTCTATATATGGGCGGCACGGTGGTGTAGTAGTTAGCGCTGTCGCCTCACAGCAAGAAGGTCCTGGGTTCGAGCCCCGGGGCCGGCGAGGGCCTTTCTGTGTGGAGTTTGCATGTTCTCCCCGTGTCCACGTGGGTTTCCTCCGGGTGCTCCGGTTTCCCCCACAGTCCAAAGACATGCAGGTTAGGTTAACTGGTGACTCTAAATTGAGCGTAGGTGTGAATGTGAGTGTGAATGGTTGTCTGTGTCTATGTGTCAGCCCTGTGATGACCTGGCGACTTGTCCAGGGTGAACCCCGCCTTTCGCCCGTAGTCAGCTGGGATAGGCTCCAGCTTGCCTGCGACCCTGTAGAAGGATAAAGCAGCTAGAGATAATGAGATGAGATGTGTATATATATATATATATATATATATATATATACACACACACACACAATTGTAACGAACTCGATACGAGCCGTTAACAAATCTTATAACTTAATGCATGAAACGCGCTTACAGCATATTTCCAATGTGAATATTTTATTGTATGATGGTGCATAGTGAGAAAGAGTGAGAGAATAGCCTTCAGGGCAGAGTCTTTAGTCCAACCACTGCGTAAGCAGTATAACAAAAACCACGCACCGCCCGTGCGCTTTCCAAAAACAAAACAATCCTCGCCAGCAAAAAAAATAGGAAACAAAAAAGGAGCGATCTCACCTCTTCAGATGTGGGTTTAAGTCCGTCTGTACCTTCCTCAAAAAGGGCGAAGAAGAAAAAAATTAATCCTTAAGCATGTAGCAGTCAGTCTATTTCGGAGCATTGAAGAATACTGAAGGATGTCAGAATGTACATGCGCCGGCTTCCATCTACCTTCATTCATTCCTCTTTCCGCTTTTTCATTCAAAAAACGAGCATGTGATTTAAAGGGTCTAAGGCCATAGGACAGGGAGCGAGGAGGTGTGTGCGTGGGTGAGTGACAGAGAAGAACCCTATTGAGGTATTTCACTCACGTGACTAAGTCATGTGATGCTGCCATTTTGGACGGCACGGCTTGAATCAGTTTGAATGCGAGGAAGGCGACAAACGAAAAACATAAAAGAAAAAGGAGCGAGATGCAGAAAACACCTTCACTATCCAGCGACGTAGGGCATTTACAGGGTGAGCAGAGGGAGAGGTATTTGCAAAAATTGAGGTTAGCAGGCTTAGAGAACGACGTTTACCTGCTTCCACCAGGACTGTTCACTGACAGCTAAGATTTGTTCACATTTTCATTTACTTTTGGTCCTCAGGATAAACAAAATGTTATTAAATGTCATTGAAATAACTTCTTAGTCTGTTGAGACATGGCCCGTTATAAGTTTTTCCTTTACTGTATTTACTAGTTTACTGAGCGTGCTCCGGGGCTGGCCGGGGCTAGCTAGCGCTCCGGGGCTGGCCCGGGCTAGCTAGCGCTCCGGGGCTGGCCGGGGCTGGCCGGCGCTCCGGGGCTAGCTAGAACTCCGGGGCTAGCTAGCGCTCCGGGGCTGGCTCGCTCAGTAAACTAGTAAATACAGTAAAGGAAAAACTTGAGACTGAAAGGTTTTAACAGTCATCCAAATGACTGAACGTAAACGTTGCTACAGCAACATACTAGGTACTATGATGTTGACATTAGCTAGCTTGCCGTCCAAAATGGCGGACACCGGGGCGTCACGTGACCCTGTGACGTCAGGTGAAATACCTCAATAGACTTCCTAGGCTCACGCTCGCCCTGAATTTCTCTTAAAGTGAGGCTTTCTATGTCTTACTTTACATAGACGTTTTAATACGAAATATAAAGTGTCTTAGACATACTGTTTTACGCTACTGACACCTGGGCCCACATCAGAGAGTGCACTGTCTGCCAGCAACATAAGCCTTTCAATTCTAAACCCAGTGGTCTGCTGCAATCGACCCAAGTGTTTGAGGTTGGTGAAATGATGGGTATTGACATCATGGGCCCATTTCCTCGCAGCCGCAAGGGTAACTGCTACTTGGTGGTCCTTGTGGATTATTACTCCAAATGGACAGAGCTGTTCCCTGTGCGTGATAGCCAGACCCCAAAGCTAGTGAGGATTCTCACAGAAGAGATATTCACCAGGTGGTGTACACAAAAATATCTTCTATCCGACAGGGGGAGCCAGTTTACCAGTCACCTCTTGAAAGCTGCCTGCAAATCATGGGGAGTGATAAATAAAACTTTATGTGGCTGATGCTACACAATGACTTGTTTATGTACACAAGTCACAGCTATGCAACAGCTGTACAGATGTATTTGGTGATACAGTAAGTGAGCTAAATTTTAACAGTGCAAACAATGCCACAAAAAGAAAAGATTCATGCCGTTGTCATGCCGACCGAGGCTGTTGTGTTTCCTGCTTGTGGTCTCGTCACTCGTCACTTCCGGAAGGGGCAGTGCTGAAGTAAGTAGCTCGAATACGTAGCTCAATAAGGTATACATGCACTAAGTAGCTCGGCAGAAATCACATAATCTAGGTCGTGTAGCTCAATTCCGAGAAATCAAGTTTGGTTCAATTTCAGCCGAATTAAGGTGTATACATGGCATTTTGAACTTCGATTTCAGTCGAGCAACGGCAGAAATTCGATTCTCTCTATGTCAGGGGTGTCCAAACTGATCCATAAAGCGCCGTGTGGCTGCAGGTTTTCATTCCAGCCATGCAGCAGCACACCTGATTTGGCTTATTCAATCAACTGACACACCCACCTTTTAATCAAGGGTGGGTGTGGCTGCAAGTATTTGACTGTGTGAAGACAGTTCAATTGATTGAATGAGCCAAGTCAGGTATGCTGCTGCATGGCTGGAATGAAAACCTGCAGCCACATGGCCCTTTATGGATCAGTTTGGACACCCCTGCTCTATGTGCATGTAAACGCACTGACTGACTCTGTTTGTCTCCCACTTCAAGTCCTGAGAGATTGTGGAACCCAGAAACCTGAAGCTTTCAACGGCAGTCAGTGTTGTTGGTGATGGTGATGGGCAGCAGACTGGGGGGGCTCCTCCTGAAGTCCACTGTCATCTCCACAGTTTTGAGCGTGTTCAGCTCCAGATTGTTCTGACCGCACCACCAGACCAACCGTTCAACCTCCCGTCTATATGCAGACTCGTCACCGTCCTGGATGAGGCCGATGACCGTTGTATCGTCTGCAAATTTCAGGAGTTTAACAGACTAGTCTCTTGAGGTGCAATCATTGGTATAAAGGGAGGAGAGCAGTGGGGAGAGCACACACCCTTGGGAGGCGCCAGTGCTGATAGTCCGAGTGCTGGATATGATGCTCCCCATCCTCACCTGCTGCTTCCTGTCAGTCAGGAAGTTTGTAATCCACTGACAGGTGTAGGAGGGCACAGTGAGCTTGGTGTGGAGGATGTCTGGAACAATGGTGTTGAATGCTGAACTGAAGTCCATGAACAGAATCCTGGCGTACATCCCTGCAGAGTCAAGGTGTTGCAGGATGTAGTGCAGTCCCATATTGATTGCATCATCCGCTGACCTGTTTGCCCGGTAAACAAACTGCAGGGGGTCTGTGATGTCCTTCAGGTGTGACAACACCAGTCTCTCGAAGGACTTCATGACTACAGATGTGAGAGCTACAGGCCTGTAGTCATTCAGTCCTGTGATGGTGGTTTTCTTGGGAACCGGGATTACTGTGGAGCGTTTGAAGCATGAGGGGACTTCACACAGCTCCAGGGATCTATTGAAGATTTGGGTGAAGATGGGAGCCAGCTGATCAGCACAGACCTTCAGACAGGAGGGTGACACACCATCTGGGCCAGGTGCCTTCCTGATCTTCTGTCTGCGAAAAAGCTGACAAACATCCTCTTCACAGATCTTGAGTGCTGGTGTGGGGTTAGAGGCGAGAGGAGGCAGAATAGCAGGGGGTGTGAATGGGTCTTTAATGTCTGAGGGGGGGAGAGGTGTGAATTTGTCGAATCTGGAGTAGAACACATTCAACTCCTCAGCCAGTTGATGGTTCATTGCAGTGTAGGGGGATGGTCTCCTGTAGTTAGTGATATTCTTCAGGCCTGTCCACACTGATGCCGGATCGTTGGCTGAAAGGCTGTTTTTGATCCTTTCAGCATAGCTCCTCTTAGCTGATTTCACCTCTTTCGTCAGTGTGTTTCTGGCCTGTTTGTACAGGACTCTGTCCCCACTTCTGTAGGCCTCCTCCTTGGCCTGGCGAAGCTGTCTGAGTTTTGCAGTGAACCAGGGTTTGTTGTTATTGTATGTGCGGAAGGTCTTGGTGGGTGCACACACATCCTCACAAAAACTGATGTAAGATGTCACAGTATCAGTCAGTTCATGCAGGTCTGAAGCTGCAGCCTCAAAAACACTCCAATCAGTGCAGTCAAAGCAGGCTTGTAGTTCCACTTTGGCCTCATCAGACCATCTCCTCACCGTCTTAACTACAGGCTTAGCAGATTTCAGCTTCTGCCTGTAGAACGGAATAAGATGAACCATACAGTGATCAGATAGTCCCAAGTCCTTTAAAACAGTGTAACAATGGTCCAGAGTGTTAGTGTCCCTGGTGGGACACTTAATGTGCTGTTTATATTTTGGCAATTTGTGGCTGAGGTTTGCTCTGTTAAAGTCCCCCAAAACAATGAGCAAAGAGTCCGGGTGGATTTTCTCCACATTGTTTATCTGATCAGCCAGGTGTTGTAATGCCTCATTAACACACGCCTGAGGGGGGATGTAAACTCCAACCAGAATAAACGAGGAAAACTCTCGCGGAGCATAAAACGATTTGCAGTTTATGAATAATGTCTCCAGATGAGGACTGCATGATTTATATAGAACTGTGACATCAGTACACCAACCTTCGTTAATATAAAAGCAGACTCCGCCTCCCCTCATTTTCCCCGTGAGCTCCGTTTCGCGGTCCGCTCGGTGCAGGTGAAATCCAGGCAGGTGGAGAGAAGATTCCGGGATGTGCTCCCCGAGCCAGGTTTCGGTGAAGCACAAGGCAGCAGATCTGTTAAAATCTGTGTTGATTGTGTTGAGGAGCAGCAGTTCGTCCATCTTATTGGCCAGAGAGCGGACGTTAGCCAGGTGAATAGACGGGAGCGCAGTGCGAAAACCCCGCTGCCTCAGTCTGACGAGCATGCCAGCTCGTTTCCCCCGGTGTCTCCGGTGTCCTTGGCGTAATCCATAGAGAACTGCCGCTCCCCCAACAAGTAACTCTGAAAAACTTTCCGGATTGATGAAAGCCGATGAAAGAACTTTACTGGTGGTTAATCCAATGTTTGAGTTCTTTTCTAGAGTATGTGACCAGTGAAGAAACGCAAGAAACACAACAAATACACAAAAACGTAGAAAGTATGAGAGCGCGAAGTACCGAGGCAATCGTCTGCAGCGCCATCTTGGAACAGATAGGGTATAATTGAGTTATTTTGACAAAAGTACATGTTTAAATTTTTTTTTTACACACATTTATTTCTGCAACAGAAGAGTAAGACAAGCCCTGAAAACATGAAGCATAAATCAGTATCAAATATGTAAGACTTGCGTACAGTACTAGTATGCAATAGCCTATGTCTTTTTATATCGAGTTTAGGACACAAAGCACACTTTGTTTTCCCTACCATATAACAATGACTAGCAATATTGCAAAGATGAATTATAAAACTAAAAACATGATAAAACAGGAGTCTGTACTGCAGTACTGTCTTATCATTCAGGTTCCCATTGCATTGAGGAGGCAATTAAACAACCTGCCCTCCTCATCTTCACCTGCATGATGGGCCAATGTCAAATGATAAATGGGGTAAGATGTATTTATTTATGGGATAATTCACGATATAAATTATATGCATTTTACTATTTGAGACACAAAAGCATGTCTTTCCATTCATTGAATGTACTTACCACTAGCTTTTTCACATTTTTATATACACCTAATTTTTCTCTTTAAATGATAGATTTTCTCAGTTTAAACATTTGATATGTCATCTATGTTCTATTCTGAATAAAATCAAATCAAAATCAAATCAAGTTTATTTGTATAGTGCTTTTAACAATAAACATTGTCGCAAAGCAGCTTTACAGAATTTGAACGACTTAAAACATGAGCTAATTTTATCCCTAATCTATCCCCAATGAGCAAGCCTGTGGCGACGGTGGCAAGGAAAAACTCCCTCAGACGACATGAGGAAGAAACCTCGAGAGGAACCAGACTCAAAAGGGAACCCATCCTCATTTGGGCAACAACAGACAGCCTGACTATAATATTAACAGTTTTAACAGGTATAACCCTCAACAGTCCTCATTGGGCCGTCCTTCACAGGAGCGGTGCGATAAAACTCCGACCAGACACAGGGCACCAGGATGGATCAAGCAGGTCCGAGGGGCAGAAGAGGCCAGCATCTCAATCCCAGGATCAACATGTAACTCAGAGGGACAGATTGGGGGGGGGGAAGAGAGAGAGAAAGAAAACACAGGTTGTTAGGTATGCCCTAAAAATGAAAAGTATTAAATCTGTGTGGTAGGCTCGCAGAGACGAGAGTGTTTACATCAGGCATAACACACAACAATGGCATGTTAATATGGTAAAAAATATCATGACCTGCTCTGGCTGGATGCTTGATTGGGTGATGGGAGCACACTCCTCAGCAATGATGAGATGCAGATGGGACCCTTAGGGCTGGCCAAGACAATTCAGTTACATTTCACCGGGTCTGGGACATGCGACAGAATGTCTGACGGCCGATTCCCTGCAGGCTACGATAGCCAGTCGAGGTCTCCACCCTCTCCACCAAAAGATTTCCTGTTGACTCCATGTAACTCAGAGGGACAGATTTGGGGGGGGGGGGGGAGGGAAAGAAAACACAGGTTGTTAGGTATGCCCAATGTCACCTGAATAAGTAGGAGCAGTATACATATTGCACCGAGTACAAGCAGGGACTCCGGCAACTAACTATGACAGCATAACTAAAAGGAGAGAGCCAGAAGGTAACACAGGCATGAGGGAGCCCCGGGACATAAAGCAGCCAGCCACTACACCGTCAACAAACTCGAGTGAGCAAGCGAGTGGGGACTGACAGCATCCATACATCCCAGTTTACCAAAACACTCTATGTCTGAGGACCCTCCAGATCTACTCCTTTACCTCATAAACACCATTAACAAAAGGCTTGACTAAACAGATATGTTTTCAGCCTAGACTTAAATGCTGAGACTGTGTCTGATTCCCGAACATTACTTGGAAGGCTGTTCCATAACTGTGGGGCTTTGTAAGAAAAGGCTCTGCCCCCTGATGTAGCCTTCACTATACGAGGTACCAGCAGATAGCCTGCACCTTTTGATCTAAGTAGGCGTGGCAGGTCATAGAGGAGCAGAAGTTCACTCAGGTACTGTGGTGCGAGACCATTCAGTGCTTTAAAGGTCAATAGTAGTGTTTTATAATCAATACGAAATTTGATTGGGAGCCAATGCAGTGTGGATAAGACAGGCATGATGTGGTCATATTTTCTAGTTCTAGTAAGGACTCTTGCTGCTGCATTTTGAACTAACTGGAGCTTGTTTATGCACTTATTGGAACATCCAGAGAGTAAGGCATTACAATAATCCAACCTGGAGGTAACGAAAGCATGGACTAGTTTTTCTGCATCATGCAATGACATTAAATTTCTTATCTTTGCAATATTTCTGAGATGAAAGAAAGTTATCCGGGTGATGTTATCAATGTGAGTTTCGAATGAAAGACTGGGGTCAATAATCACTCCGAGGTCTTTTACTGCTGCACGTGAAGAAACAGAAAGGCCATCCAGAGTCACTGTGTAATCAGAACACTTACTTCTAGCTGTATGTGGTCCTAGCACAAGTACTTCAGTCTTGTCAGAGTTAAGCAGAAGGAAATTAATAAGCATCCAGTGTCTAATGTCCTTAACACATTCCTCAATTCTATTAAGCTGGTGTCTCTCATCAGGTTTTGCAGAGACATACAACTGTGCGTCATCAGCATAACAGTGGAAACTAATACAATGTTTACGAATAATATCACCCAGAGGGAACATATATAAAGAAAAAAGCAGTGGACCCAAGACAGAACCTTGTGGAACACCAAACTTTACCTCGGTATGTCTAGAAATATCACCATTTATATCAACATACTGATAACGATCAGTTAGATAAGACCTGAGCCAGGAGAGGGCCGTTCCCTTAACTCCCACAACACTTTCTAGTCTATCCAGAAGAATGGAATGATCAATGGTATCAAATGCTGCACTAAGGTCAAGCAACACAAGTAGCGAGACACAGCCCTGATCAGACGCCAACAGTAGGTCGTTTACTACTTTAACCAGTGCTGTCTCTGTGCTATGATGAGGTCTAAATCCTGACTGATACATTTCATGGATGTTATTCCTATGTAAATATGAGCATAACTGCTGTGCCACAGCTTTTTCAAGAATTTTGGAGATAAAGGTGAGGTTTGATATTGGCCGATAATTGGACAGCTGACAGGGATCAAGGTCAGGTTTTTTAATCAGGGGTTTGATAACTGCTAGTTTAAAGGATTTGGGTACATAGCCAATCATAAGAGAAGAATTTATTATTTTTAGAAGCGGTTCAATTACTCCAGGCATTATCTGTTTGAATAGATGTGTCGGTAAGGGATCTAGTACGCAAGTTGAGGCTTTTGATGTAGAGATTAATGAAAGTAATTCAGTTTCTTTTAGGGGAGTAAAACATTCTAACTGATGATCTGATATAGTTATATTGTTAACCACAAGGTCACTTTCATTGTCTAACCTTAAATTAGTAGTTTGAATTTTTTGTCGGATATTCTCAATTTTGTCATTAAAAAAATTCATGAAGTCGTTGCTACTACATACTGCAGGTGTGCATGTGTTGATAGTGGACTTATTCCTGGTTAATTTTGCTACAGTATTAAATAGGAATCTAGGATTATTTTTGTTATCTTCTATTAGGGAGGAGAAATATGTTGATCTCGCAGCACTAAGAGCTTTTCTATACTTCAGGAAGCTCTCCTTCCACGCTAATTTGAACACTACCAATTTTGTTTGACGCCATTTACGTTCCAATTTTCGAGTGGTCTGTTTTAATGTGCGAGTGTCATCATTATACCAGGGTGCTAATTTTTTGTCTCTGACCATTTTCCTTTTTAGAGGAGCTACATTATCTAAAGTATGGCGGAATGTTGACTCTAAGCATTCAGTTGCCTGATCAAGTTCTGCAGGGGCTGATAGTGACCCAATCAAAGGTGACAGCTCTGGGAGATCATTTATAAAGCTCTGTGCAGTAGTTGACATGAAAGTACGTTTAATACAGTAGCGTGGTGAGGTGCATATATTATTATTCAGACATATTTTGAATGAGATGAGACAATGATCTGAGATGACTTCAGACTGTGGAGGTATGACTATATTGTCTACGTTTAATCTGAATGTTAGTATTAGATCAAGGGTGTGACCACCATTATGGGTCGGTCCTATGACATTCTGCTTAATCCCGACTGAATCTAAGATGGACACAAACGCTGTTTTTAAAGGGTCTTCTGGGTTATCGAAGTGAATATTAAAATCTCCGACAACTAAAGCTTTGTCTAAGGAAATAACCAGATCTGAGATAAAATCTGCAAATTCAGAAAGAAACTCAGAATATGGCCCCGGGGGCCTGTAAATAATAAGCAATGGAATTAACTGGGTAGACTTATTTTTCGAGGCTACATACATTATATGAGTATGAAGAACTTCAAATGTATTAAATTTATAACCAGGTTTGTGTGTTACACCTAGATAATTATAAATAACCGCGACGCCTCCTCCTCTGCCAGTTAGACGAGGCTGGTGTATATAACTGTATCCAAGAGGACTCGCTTCATTTAATGCTATATATTCATTTGGCTTAATCCATGTTTCTGTTAAACACAGTACATTAAACTCCTGATCAGTAATGAGTTCATTAACCATTAGCGCTTTAGATGTAAGAGATCTAATATTTAATAGCCCCACCTTTAGATCAAAGGTGCTGGCAGCAGCTGTACAGTCAGTATGATCTAATTTTATATTGATTAGGTTACTGGAACAAACTCTCTGAAAATTTCTACCTTTTTGTTGAGCTCGGGGAACAGACACAGTCTCGATGTAGTGGACCCTGAGTGACGACTCTGTGCAGCTAGCAGACAGTCGGTTTAGCCTGTTCGTCTGCTCCCTGGCCTTGGCTCTGGATTGTCAGAAATTAACTCGGCCTGTTCTGAGACTATGACCTATGCTGCAGGAAATGAGAGCAGCACCTTCCCGAGTGGGATGGATACCGTCCCGCCCTAACAGGCCAGCAGTGCCCTCAAAATTAGCCCAATTATCTATAAAGCCCACACTGTTTTCAGAGCACCACCTGGACAGCCAGCAGTTCAGCGACCATAACCTGCTGTAAGCTACATCGCCACGCCGCATTGGGATGGGGCCAGAGCATATTACAGCATCGGACATCGCCTTCGCTAATTTAAACACCTCTACAAAGTTACTCTTAGTAACCTCAGACTGACGAAGGCGTATATCATTAGCTCCTGCATGGATAACTATCTTTGAGAACCTGTGCTTGCCTAGGACCCTAAGATTACCTGCTATGTCCGGCGCCCTGGCTCCCGGTATACACCTGACTAAAGCTGCTGGTGCCCCTAAAGGCTGAGCTAATTTCACGTGCCGTATGATAGAGTCCCCTATAACCAGAGCTCTTTCAGGTTTCTCAGTGGGTGCATCACTAAGGAGAGCAAACCTGTTCGACACGTGACGCGGAGAGGAGTGGTGCTCCCGTGGGCGAGCCTCAGCGGTAGCTTTGGCTCTATGCTTATGCTGCCGAGCCGTCACCCATTCGCCCCGCTGTAAGGGCTCTAATGCCGGAGTTGGGGGATTGCTAACTCCACCTAGGGCGTCCAGACTTTCCCCTACAGAAACTACACTGTTCTCACGCTCACTAACCTGCTCTAAAGCCTGGACACGCGCTTCTAGCACTGAAATCTTCTCCGTCAGAGAGCTAACTAATCTGCACTTACCACAAGTAAAGCTAATAAAGCTATCGCTAGTGACGGAGGAAGAATGACTAAACATCCTGCACTCAGCACACTGAACAGGCTGAAGGTGTGCCATGATGAAAAGATTCGTGTACCTTAAATGAAGATCTGTTGATATTAAAGCAGATCAGATGTGGATGGCCTCCGCTTGTGGTCTTTACACAGGAGGAGAGAAAAAGAAAGCTTCCGGTCTCGGTGTTCTTCCGAAAAAAGAAAGAAAAAAACGGGGGAAAAAAACGGAAAAAGGAAAGCGAAAGTGAAAAGTACAAAAATGAAAGCGACAGTACAATAAAAATGAAGAGGATACTGGAAATTTATTTGTAGAAAAAAAGTTAAAAAAGGATTAGTAATTAACGCCGGCACTCGCGGGAAAAAAGGACTCGGCGCGAACAACTTAGGAAGCAGGAAGTGCGTAAACCAGGATGGAATATGGAATTTTGAAACTTCCACATCATTGCATTCCGTTTTTATTTACAATTTGTACTTTGTCCCAACTTTTTTGGAATCGGGTTTTTATATATATATATATATATATATATATATATATATATATATATATATATATATATATATATATATAAAAACCCGATATATATATATATATATATATATATATATATATATATATATAAAACACGTGTGTGTGTGTATATATATATATGTGTGTGTGTGTGTATATATATATATATATATATAAAACACGTGTGTGTATATATATGTGTGTGTGTGTGTGTGTGTGTATATATATATATATATATATATATATATATATATATATATATGTATGTGTGTGTATATATATATATATATATATATATATATATATATATATATAAATGTGAAAAAGCTAGTGGTAAGTGTATATGTATATATATTTCTACACATGTATATGTACAGCCACATACAAAAAAAGTTGTAAGCCTCCATACTCTTCCATGTTTTCATCTGTTTTGTGGTGTAGAAGGATGTCTGCAACACCAGATAGTTCAAGATGTCGGGGAACTCAACTGAAGGGTAGTTTTCGAGCTCATATGACCTCCTCCTTTCCCAGACTGTTGGTGTCTATTCCATTGCACATAGCAATCTTCTGAGTATATCTAAAGCAGGTTTTTTTCTAGAAAAATTTAGTATGAGGGCGCTCACCATGGCGAGGGAGCGAAGCTGGGGGGGGATGGTGCCGGTTGTCCGTCCCCCCCTCCGCTGTGCGAAGCCTTTGAAAAATTGAGGCTACAGTGGGACATTCTGAGGCTATCTGAGAGGAAAATTGTAACAAATTGTCTGTCAACACTGAAAAAGAAAGAAGTAATCATCTTCTGCCCCGGACAGTCTTTGGCTTTCTTCCGTTTCGTGCCGCGGGATGACATCTTTAAATGCCCAAGTGTCAACAAAAACAACTTGCGAACTACTTCTGTCAAAAGCTCCCGCGCCGGTGGGTGAAAGGTCATTCAGTCTCGAGAAATCTCGCTTTACAAGTCAGCTGACCTTGTATGTAACCCAGTGGTTGCGTTAGACTTTTTCATTGTCCGTCATTTTGACGGACAGGGTCGTAAAAATTCCGTCATTGTCCATTATTATCTGTCATTTTATTTTAACTATTAAATGACAATGTATATAGGCTATAAATGCTATATATTTAATAACTTGTGTTTTCATGGACTCATTTTCATTTAAAAATTAATTCGCAGAACAAGCTTGTATTATTTAATCATTTATTTATGTATTTATGATGCAAAAAGATGAACAGAGATTCTGACGTTCGGTCACTTGTGAACCCATTTTCCCTCCACTAAAAACATTGCGGCTGTTGTGCCTTAACGGGCATATGAACAATGTTATTTTACAACGTAGCAAGACAATTGCAGTTAAAATATGAACAGTCCACTACAACGATTTAAGTGACAATCTAATTTGACCTGTTTGCGTGAGCTCAAACCTTCCTTCTGGCCCGCATGGATTTAAATTGGGAGCTCGCTTGTGCATAATCAGAGTCGTCAATGGAGACTGCTGCCGAGGCAATTGTCATTAAATTTTGCGTCTTTGCCTCGGACAGACGACTTCTCATTGACGTTTTAATTTTATTCTGAAGGCTGAACCCGCGCTCTGCTGCGACACTGGAGACTGGAATAACCAGCGCCACTTCAGCCAAAGTTCTGAAGTCGGGAAACATTTCTCCCAGGGAAGTGATCAGAAGCCGGCAAGAGCCTCTGAAAGTTGGATTTCCCGACCCTGCTAGTACTCTCTTCATAGGGAGGAAATCCTGCAGCATGCGGTCTTTCTGCACCAGTGGTGCAGCTGCACCCCGCGGTGACCCATAGTGGGCTGACACGGAAGGTCTTAAATAAAACGAAGTTATGTTTAAATGTTAGTTTGTCTACCCGTGCTCTCATTAAAATGATAGTTTAGCAGATATTCGAGCAGTGATGTTCCTAAGCTTGCTGGGGAAGAATACAATAAATCGACATTTGTTTAATTTTAAAAACAAGAAAACAGCTAGCCTAAATGAGCGCTATTGCATTAAGACGTACAGGCAGGGAAACGACACAAACAACCCAATACATCTCTTTTTTTTAATAGCAAAAATGACGTGTCTTCTGCAGAGAAGGGAAACATTAATACATCTCACTGTGCTAGTGGTTAGAAAAGTCAGAGCGCGGTCAGGAGTGCGATGGGGGGAACAGCCTTGCGCAGTGGCTACAATGTATACATGAGTAGCCTATGCACTGAACATCAAGACTGCCGCAACGTCGACTCAGATTGAAAGTGACGGCAGTGAGGACTATGTATACTGTATGTAAGAAAACTCTGCCACAACTTGCCAATCATTTCAATGATATGTTTCATTATGTTTTATTATTGTTATTATTAGGCTATTATTGTTATTGGTAATGGTAACGGTAAACATCCGTCAAAATGACCGACGGCCTTCAGATTTTTCCGTCATAGCTAAAAAAAATCCGTCAATGACGGACAATTGTCGGTTAACGCGACCTATGATGTAACCCATGTCAAATCTCGCGAGAGCAGCCGCGACAAGTAAACAACATGGCGCCTCAGTCTGGAAAACGCCAATTCGGATTGTTTTGCACCGTCTGGCGGTGTATCTACTATGATTGGAATATTTTTGGAGCAATTATAACGTATTTGATGATCAGACACATTGTCACGTGGTTTTGCTGGGATGTTTTCACAGAGAAAAGATCATTTTGAGAAAGATTGCATGTTGTGCAGTAGCATATAAGTGCATGGCCTAAGTGTGACTTGGGGTTCAATCGGCATTTCGGTAAGGGGGCGCACGCCGAGAGTAAGAGGGCGCAGTGCCCCTGTTCCCCGGTTTAGACAAAAGCCTGTAAAGCAAGCAGTGGCTTCTAGATTACAAGCATACTCTGATAAGTTATCACAAGTTGTTTGCACTATGGCAGCCATTTTGGTTTGCTTGACCACCAGTTGTTTTACTGGAAGTGAGATCGCAAAGAAAAGTCATGTGACTGAAACCCAAGAACACCCAGTCATCTTACTGACCTGTTGCCAATTAATCAAATTAGTTTTGTTAGCATTACACAACTCTTTGAGTCTTTTGTTGCCCCGTCCCAACTTTTCTGAAATGTGTTGCTGACATCAAATTCAAAATGAGCATATATTTTTCAAAAAACAATACAATTTCTGTTTCAACATTTGATATGTTGTCTTTGTCCTATTTTCAATGAAAATATAGGGTTTCCATGAATTGCAAATCTTCACATTCTGTTCTTATTTGTTTTGCACAGTGTCACAACTTTTTTGCAGTTGGTGCTGTAATTAGACTGGGTAGACTTGTTTTTTTGGCTGCATATGTTCATGTAAAGAACTTCAGACATATTGAATTTTTGTTCAGGTTTTTGTATGATGCCTAGATTATCATTATAAATAACTGTGACACCTTCTCAACCAGTTGGATGTGGCTGATCCATATAGCTGAGGATGAATGCACTGGTGTATTTCGATATGACTCTGCATTGTAAAACTCTTTCCACACTGTGAGCAATGATGCGTGTTGGAGCCAGTATTAACCCCTTGTGTTAGTGTGCGCTCCCTCTACAGGCCTGGAGGATACTGTGTCCAGGGGGATGATAAATACCTGGCCAGGAAAAGCTAGTATCTCACTGGGCTGCAACAGCTTACGACAAATTGCGAACGTCATTCGCGAGAGAGCTTCAAAAGTGTCTTGAAACATTCGTGGGGCTTCTCAATTTCCTCGCATAAGTCGCAAAGTGTCGCTCCTTCATCGCTGAAATTTTGAACATGTTCAAAAAATTAATGCGACAAAATTTCTCTCAAAATAGCTTTAAATGCGTCGCTGGTGTCGTAAAGCCGTCGCAAACCCTTCTCAAGTCAGTTTCTGTGAGGCTTCCTCTACTTCCCTGCCTGCCGAGGGAAAGCCGGGCTGCGACAGCCTGTGACTAGTTGGAGACACAACAATTGCGGTAAAATATGCGAATATCAATTCAGTGTGATTCCAAGTGAAAATTGTCACTAATTCGCATATTTTATCGCAATTGTTGTGTCTCCAACTAGTTGCGGGCTGTTGCACCCCAGTGAGATACTACCCAAAGGACCAGGTGTGGCTGATTGGAGATAACAGCTTCTTATGTCTGTCTCCTGCTGTGAAAAGAAAAAGAAGAAAGAAAGCACAACTTTATTCATCACACACTTGTAAAATTCCTCTCTGCATTTAACCCATCTGAAGCAGTGAACACACACTTGCACACACATGTGAGCACTGAGCACACGCACATACCCAGAGCAGTGGGCAGCCATGCTAACAGCGCCCCGGGAGCAGTTGGGAGTTGGGTGCCTCGCTCAAGGGCAGCTCAGCCCAAGGCCGTCCCATATTAACCTCTCCGTATGTCTTTGAACTGTGGGGGAAACTGGAGCACCTGGAGGAAACCCACCAGACACGGGGAGAATATGCAAACTCTGCACAGAAAGGCCCCCGCCAGCCGCTGGGCTTGAACCCAGAACCTTCTTGCTGTGAGACAGTGCTCACCACTTACACCACCGTGCTGCCCAATCTGTACTCCAGTTTAACATCTTGTAGGAGTGTACTGGTACATATATTTGTACCGGGCCATTTGCAGTATGATGCAGATGTGTACCAAATGCAGTCTTTAAACAGTAATTAAATTAATTTAACTGTAATGCGTAACATGAATTCAATACGTTTGAAGTTCTTCATACTAACTGTCCAGGTTGTTGTGTTATGCCGAGATAATCATTATAAATAACCGTGACACCGCCTCTTCTGCCAGTTAGGTGAGGGTGGTGTATATAGTAACTGTAACCAGGAGGACTAGTTTCATTTAATGCATGGTTTAATCCATGTTTCTCTTAAACACAGTACATTAAACTTCTGATCAGTAATAAGTTCATTAACAATTAGTGCTTTAAATGCAAGAGATCTAATATTTGGTAGTCCTACCTTTAGATCAAAGGTGCTGGCAGTGGCTGTACAGTCAGTATGATGCAATTTTATATTATCTAGATTACTAGAACAACCTCTGAGTATTACTACTAGTTTTTCGTTTAGCTTGGGAAACAGTCTCTATATAGTGGACCCTGAGTGATGACTCTGTGCAGCTAGCAGTCAGTCAGTTTAGCCTGTTCGTCTACTCCCTGGCCTTGGCTCTGGATTGTCACAGATTAACTAGGCCTCTTCTGAGAATATGCGCTACGCTGTGAGAAATGAGAGCAGCATCTTCCCGAGTGGGATGAATACCGTCCCGCCCTAACAGATTTGTTGTTTGATCTTTAGCTGTGTGAGGACATGAAAACCGAGATATCCACAGATGGAGGGACGTCAGAAGTCCGTGTGAAGAAAGAGGAGACGCTGGAGCTGAAAATCTACAACCATGGAGACTACCTTGATAATCCACCTGAAGGTCTCTCTGTTAAAGTGGAAGATCCTGACAATAAAGACTACCTCTGTAAGACATCAGGCCACTCTGGTGCTCAGTAACACTCACTGTTTATTCTACCCTCCACACTATCTGGTGCACTGAAAGTGCAGTACAGTACATTTGGGATGTAGCTTCAGTCTCTGATAATTTAATCAACAAATTGAACTTGATATTTTTATTGATAAAGTATGAACCTTGTTTATAGCGTGTAAAATATGGTAGCAAGGAGTGAGAGAAACTAAAGATTTTATGTATTTATTTAGAATAGAATGCCTTTTTTTGTCACTGCACAAATGTACAACGAAATTTAGTTCGTCATAGGAGAGCAAAGCCACTGCGTACATGCGTGCCGCCACTCTTGGGCACTTCAGCCCAAGGCCATCCCATGTTAACCTAACTGCATGTCTTTGAACCGTTAGGGAAGCCGGAGCACCTGGAGGAAACCCACGTAGACACGGGAGAACATACAAACTCCACACAGAAAGGTCCCCTGTCAGCCGCTGGGCTTGATCCCAGAACCTTCTTGCTGTGAGGCGACAGTGCTAACCACTACAAAACCGTGCTGCCCATTTATTTCCTTAAAATATATTAGTTGTTATAAACCAATGATGTTAACCTGAACCAAATAAGTATGGAATATCACACGATGGGTCATGCTGTTAGATAAAAATCTATGCCGGGTGATTTATTTTCATATAACAGCACAGCCCAAAGCATATTATTCACCTCATACTGCACTGATTTGCCTACGATTATCATTTTTAATTTATTAATGAATGACACATTGCATATTTTATTTGTTTCTGTTTACATTTAATGGTACAGAATGTCTGCCATTCTCTCCAGCCACTCATGTGTTTTCTTCTGAGACAAAAAAAAATGCAAGTGGTTGTGTGACTGAGAAACCAGAAAGCACAAACTCCTCTGTCCTGAAGACTTTCCCATCATGGGGAAATTTAATGACTGATAGCTGGATCTCCTCCCATAAACGTTAAATAAACATGTTCTTATGTCTTCACCACATTAGAAGATTATAGTTGTTTGTTTTTTTTCTTCCACCCATTTTTCTCTCCAATGTGGTCACCTGCTAGTATCCACCTACTTGCCAAGTCTCTCTAACCATGTGAGTGAAGGCTAATACGTGATTCCTCCAAGACATGTAAAGCCATCAAATGCCTTGTAACAAGTCCATGATATGGATTGAGTACAGAAGCACGGCAGGCGGGAGATGATATTTACACACACGTTTATTTTGGCTTTTCAGCTTCACACTCGCTCGATTTTAGGACACGCGTGCATACGGTTGTGTTCTGGTCCAGGGAGCTCTCTTCTCTTTGCTCTCCTCCTCCTTTTCTATCCTCCACTGTCACTGCAACACACACACAACATTAATCGACAATAGGTGTAATGACTTTGCCACTCACCTTCGTTGGTCCCGCCCTCCATTCACAAACTGACACTTGGCCATGCCCTCACTGCCACATACCCCCGCCCAACTCACTGGAGCCGTCTGGACTGCAGCGTACTCCTCCCCCCCATGGGACAGGAATTCCGGCACCACCATCTGCACCCCCGGTTGTGGACCACCTCAAATTTAAATGGCTGGAGGGCGAGATACCAACAGGTGATCTGCGCATTGGATCCTTCATGTGTTGGAGCCACTGGAGGGGTATGTGATCCGAACAGAGGGTGAGAGAGTGCCTCAGCAGGTAGTATCGGAGAGTGAGTACTGCACACTTGATGGCCAAGCACTACTTTTCGATGGTGCTGGACTTAATTTCATGCATTGAGATTTTGCAGCTGATGTACAGCACGGGATGTTCCTCGCTCTCCACCTTCTGGGACAAAACGGCCCCAGCCCTGTCTGATGCATCCATCTGCAAAATAAAGGGGAGAGAGAAGTTAGGGGAGTGTAGAAATGCCCCCCCCCCCCAAACACACACACTGTGCAGCTTTTACCTTTAGTGAAAACCTGTTGACTGCTCTGTCCACTGGACTGGATCTGGTGCTCCGTTTTTAGTGAGATCAGTCAGCGGGCTGGTGACATCCGAATAATTAGGTATGAACCGACGATAGTAGCCAGCCATCCCCGGAAATGTCTTGCCCCCTTTTTGGTCTTTGGGTTTCAGGCAGGCTGCAGTCTTGTCAATTTGGGGACGCATCTGCCCATGACCCAAGTGGAAACCCAGATACTGTACTTCCACCCACCCAGTTGCACACTTTTTCGGGTTAGCTGTGAGATCTGCACGCCTCAGTGACCCTAGGACGGCCCTAAGGTGTTTTGAGGTGCCGCATCCAATCGTTGCTATAAATATTGATGTCACTGAGGGAAGCTGAGGCAGAGGGAGCGTGGGGGCAGAGGGTCTTGTCCATGAGTTGCTGGAATGTAGCGAGTGCCCCAAATAACCCAAAAGGAAACGTGACAAATTGGTGTAATCCTGACAGTGTAGAAAAGGCCGTTTTCTCTCAGGATAGAGGAGTCAACTGGGTCTGCCAATATCCCTTTGTTAAATCAATTGTCGGATAAAAGCAAGCAACACCTAATCAACTGAGCAACTCACTGCGAGGCATTTGGTATGTGTCAAATTTAGACACCGCGTTGACTTTTCTGTAGTCCACACAGAACCAGACCGACCCATCAGTCTTGGGACCCAGGATCACTGGGCTGCTCCAGTCACTGTGCGACTTCTTGATTATGCTCATTTCGAGCATGGCCTTGAATTCTTCCCGAACCACC
Organism: Neoarius graeffei; assembly: GCF_027579695.1. Taxonomy (NCBI): domain Eukaryota; kingdom Metazoa; phylum Chordata; class Actinopteri; order Siluriformes; family Ariidae; genus Neoarius; species Neoarius graeffei. Next base: position 58,604,034 of record NC_083590.1, read on the forward strand.
TGTTGTTGTTGGTGGTTTTTTTCTTTTGTTTTCAGGCAAGTGGTAAGGGTAGCTACACACCACCACCCCTGGAGGCGTTTCAGTTTGGTATTTTATGAGGTGGGTGCAGCCGGGAAGGGAGTGAGAACACATCAGAAAATTCCTTTTGCAACTTGGCAACCTCTGTGAGTTGGGCCGGTGAGAGGTAGTCTCCACGAGGGACCGGAGTGTTTTGAGTCATTAGTTTTGTTTTTACCTCTGGCCCCAGCTCCGCCTTCTCCGGAACTACCAACGCCAGTGCAACAAGGACCTCCTTGTTCTAACATTTTAACAGGATGAGGTGGTATATTTGCAGTGCCCGCCCCATCCGCTTGCCTCACCTCACAGTCAATGTGCCTGACTCGCCGTGTGACCTCAAAGGACACTTGCCACTTGGCAATTTGGAGCGCGACATGGGTAATAACACAAGTACCTTGTCTCCCAGTATGAAATCTCTAAGGCGCGTGCCCCTGTCATACAGCCGGACATGATGTTCTTGTGCCTGCTGTAAATTTCCTTGGGTTAAGTGTGTGAGGATGTGGAGTTTTGTGCACTGGTCAAGAACATATTGAATTTCGTTTTTACTAGGTGAAGGTCCCTCCTCCCAATTTCCTTGCAGCACATCCAAAATGCCACGAGGCTTACGCCCATATAATAATTCAAATGGTGAAAATCCCGTGGAGGCTCGCGGGATCTCTCATACTGCAAATAACAGTGGCTCGAGCCATTTATCCCAATTATGTGCATCTTCACTTACAAATTTCCAAATTAAGTTTTTGAGTGTCTGGTTGAATCGTTCCACTAAGCCATCTGTTTGTGGGTGATGGATGCTGGTACGGATAGATTTAATTCCCAATAACCCATACAGTTCGTGCAGTGTGCGTGACATAAATGTAGTGCCTCGGTCAGTCAGGATTTCTTTTGGAATCCAGACTTGGGAGATAACATGGAGGAGTGCCTCTGCAATACTGCATGCTGAAATATTGCAGAGAGGCACCATTGACGCATGATGCAGAGTCTTGTCTTGTGACTGCTCTAACGAGAAATCCTCGTGGGAATCCCCGACAGAGGAAGGAGGGGCAAGCTGCTCCTCACTCCTCTTATCGCCCTGACGTGGTGCTAAAGTAGATGGCTCTGTGATTGCTTCCCCAGTCAATGCCACACCAGGATCTCCCCGTGATGTACTATTCCAGGACCCACCCTTTACTATGTGTTCCATTAAGCCTTTGAATCCCTACCAATCAGTTCCCAAAATCAGCGAGTGGGTGAGACGAGGATTAACCGCCACCTTTCTTCTATGCTTTTCTCCCCTAAATAGAATGTGGACGGACACTAATGAGTAGTTGTGAATATCCCTGTGCACACAGAATCTTCACCACTTGCCCAGTGTCTCACCTTGCATCAGCCTTTGTTTGATTGAGGTCTGATTACTGCCGGAATCCACCAATGTGAGATATGTACTGTATCCCCTTGAACACTTGGCGGTATACGATGCGCTCCAGCCCGATGGTCTCTGGCATGTCGGGCATTTGGACCACAGCTCCCACCTCCATTGTGGAACACTGACTCTGGAGATGTCTGGGCTCCCTGCAGTGCCAGCACACTAGTTTAGGCTTCCCCTCTGCACTGGCATTATAGGCATCACTCACCTTGGGGGGACTAACATAGAAGGGGAAGATGGGCCTCCACCTCCTCGTTGGGGGAAGGGAAAGGGAGAGGACAGAGAAAAGGGGAAGAGGTGGCGCGTCCGCCTGCCGTCAGAACTGCCTCCAGATGGTCCTTCGCCAGCTCGATGGCTTGGTCCAGTGATGCCGGGTGATGACACTGGACCCACTCCGCCATTCCTTTCAGAAGTTGCACAATGAACTGTTCCAGTGTCACCAGGTCGATGATCCGCTCTGCGTCATGGTCGTCTGCCCTCTGCCATCACCGGCAGGCATCCCAGAGCTGTTGGCCAAATGCATATAGCCGGCCGACCTCCTCCCATGTCAGTGTCCGGAAGCACTGGCAATGTTCCGGGGAGCGGCCAACATACTGCATGTCGGCTTATATGAGTAGGCTGTCGGCGGCGAGCTGTGCCTCTCCAATCAGTAGCAGAAGTAGGCACGCCGTGCGCTACTTGACCAGCCACCCTCACGCTTTGGCCGCTTGCTCAAAGAGTGCTATAAAGGCTTCCAGATTGTCGTGAGGGTGATGTAGGGAGGGTCTGCTGTGGTGGTGGTCGAGGACCCTGCCGATGCGAGCAAGTGCCAGAACGCCTGGCGATCTTCCTGCCGGGCCAGCATCAAGACTTTGAAGCATTGTTCTTGCTTTTTCCGTAGAGCGATCACTGCTTGATGCTTGTTCTGCCGGGCAGTAGCGAGGGCATGGATGAGATCTTTGAATGGCGAGGACTCCATGTGGTGGTTCCCATCCGTACTCCTGGGTTTCAGCACCATTGTAACAAGTCCCTGATGTGGGTGGAGTACAGAAGCACGGCAGGTGGGAGATATACACACACATTTATTTTTTGGCTTTTTTGCTTCATACTCGCTTGATTTTAGGACACACACAAAACATTATTTGACTTACAAAACATTATTTTGGTATATTGACTTTGCCACTCACCTTCCCCAGCCCCGCCCTCCATTCACAAACTGACACTTGGCCACACCCCTGCTGCCATACTCCTCTTTTCCAAATGCAGCCCATGCTGCGTCACAGGATAGCAAAACACACCTGGAGGAAAGTGCTATGTGCTCTCTTCCCCACATGCATGAGCTCGCAGAAGACCCCAACCAGCTGTGATTTAATAGGGGCCAAAGAGCATGCCCTTCAGCATGACCCTGGAATGGGATGTTCAATAAGCACATATGGGTGTGAGAGACAGGAGTCCAAATATTTGTGTATGGATTTAGGGGCGTCCGTGGCGCAACTCCAGGGTCTTGGATTCAATTCTAAGCTCGGGTTGCTGTCTGTGTGAAGTTTTGCAAGTTCTCACCCACGCTGACAGGAGTTCCTCTGGGTCCACTGGTTTCTTCTTCAGTAAATTGGTTATGCTTAAATTGCCACTAAGTGATTTTTTCTTTTAATTAAATCTGAATCCGAGATGTATGGCATTGGGGAAAAATGCCTAGATCGAGAAATGCCAGAATTGTCAGCAAGCTCAAATAGAGAGGTGTGTTGGACTATTTACTTACTTACTGTGTGGACAGTTAATTTTGTTTGTACCTGCATGTGATTTCATAACAAATTTGGGATATTCTGTTTCCCAGAAGATAAGCAAACAAGTAGCCGAATTTAAAATGAGCATGAGCCTGACCAGGCAAGTCCTAAGAATACTGCAAATACATCATACAGTGCCACAGTCATGTTCATGAACAATGTTTTATTTTGCCCTTCAAGCTTCATACCTGACCTCTTGTTTACTCCCACAAGGAAGTAAAAAAATTCGTACTTGTGTACCTTGTTATCCTGTGTGATCTCAGTCCTGATGGACACCTCTCATCTCAACTGTTCAGTAAACCTTACTGGCAAGTTTTCTTTGAATAATCTTTATACAGTACTCACATACTGTATATGGTCTTAGAGATACACGCACATTTGGGCCTCATTTCTTCCTGTTGTTTTTTCTCTACTCCCAGACTGCGAAGTTTGCAAATCCTTCTTCCTCAACAAATGTGAGATTCATGGACCGCCCCTCTTCATCCCAGATACTCTTGTTCCCATGGGAGTCCCTGACCGAGCCAGACAAACTCTTCCTCCTGGGCTAGAAATCCAGAAGTCAAGTATCCCTGATGCAGGCCTGGGAGTGTTTAATAAGGGGGGTACTGTTCCAGTAGGTGCACACTTCGGACCCTACCAGGGAGAGTTGGTAAATGGGGAGGAAGCCGGGAACAGTGGAGACTCCTTGGTTGTGAGTTTGTCATCAATTTTTTATAAAGATTGTATATTTTTAAGTAAGAAAATATGATGACTAGATGAAGGTATCTCCAGTTAATATCAGTTTCTTTTTGTCAGTGATATGTGGAGTAGTGGTGTAAATCACAAATTTGATCACAATGCGATCCTACATCAGTTCTTTTAGCCAGTGTGGTGTAAATTCACCTGTTAATAATAGAAATACTAGTAACACCTGAATAATGGTCAAGTAAATATTTCTTTATTGTATAATTTATCTCTCTGGGGTTGAGAGCTTCGTCGACAAAGCTCAACAGGTTTAGAATGACTAGGTCATGTATTTAGATAAATATTTTACAATTTTTTATCATACAAGCATGACAAACATATTGACAAACTTTATACGTATAAAGGAGAAAAGTGGCAAACTTGCATCAAAAAAACCCTCGAGGCTCACCTTCAAGCAATCCACATGGACAGCTGGCGTTGCGAACAGATCGTCCTCCCACCCGCCATGCCACCAGTACCTTCCCCTGGACATCAGCTAGACATCAGCCCTCCCAAGTGGAGTGAGGTAGTAACAACTGTACGTCGGTCAAGAGCTTCATCATCCCCTGGGCCCAACGGAGTACCATACAGGCTTTACAAGAATGCTCCAAGATGTTTTATGGTTCCTGTAGAGACTGATGACGGTGGTTGTGGCAGAAACGAGCAATACCCACAGCCTGGAGGAGGGCAGTGGGTGTCCTAATTCCAAAGCGAAAGGATTCTGCTATCATCAACCAGTTTTGCCACATCAGTCTTCTGAACATTTGAAGGGAAGGTTTTCTTCCGCATTTTGGCTCACAGGAATCTGTGGTTGGTAGAAGAGAGCAACTGGACTTGCTTGAAGATTCTTGAAAATGTTTTGCCTCTCATCCGAAAGGCTTCCTCAGTTCTGTCTGACTAATAGGGAGTATCAAGTATTTATCCTCTCATGGATCATCATAGAATCCGACCATCACTGAACAGAGGTGGGTGTCTAAGACATCTTTTATCAGCCACCTACAATGCAGCCATCAGCATTCTGATTCGGATTCTATGATGATCCATGAGAGGATAAATATTTGATACTCCCTATTAGTCAGACAGAACTGAGGAAGCCTTTCGGATGAGAGGCGAAACGTTTTCAAGAATCTTCAAGCAAGTACAGTTGCTCTCTTCTACCAACCACAGATTACTATCCCCAGTAGCAAAAATTGTGCAGGCCGAAAGCGGCCCGAGTAATCAGAAATCACTCGGCCGATCTCTGGTTTGAGTCTAGGCCTGATTGCCCCCCGAGCACTCGACTTTAACTCGGCCCGATTGCGGAACCCCGAGCGAGAGGACTAGGTCCGGTTGCTCTGCGAGCGCTCGGCTGTCACGCAGCCCGATTGCGGAACCCCGAGTGAGAGGACAGAAAACTCCCGCCGTCAATCTTTGTTTAGGTTTATTCCACCATTTTTCTTTTCCATTCCTACCAAGTTAATACTAGAATTCCTAAGCAGTCGTTCTTTATAAAATGTTAACTGAACATAGGCTAAATCATAAGCAGACAGTTTCCACAGAGTGACTATTCACCAGAGCAACTATTTGTACTAGATTCGATTTCCTCAATCCAGTTGATTGAGAACTGCAGACAAAATAAACCAGCCCTGACAGATAATTTCAAATGTGTGTTCCACTTGGCCCACAACTTCATCCCAGATTTAGATTTTGGCCCATTGTGAATTTGAGTTTGATGCCCCTGACTTAATACTTATTCTAGAAATGGCACCCTTGGTACCAGTACTCTTTTTTTTTTTTAACCCCATTAGTGGAAGTGAACTTGTGCATTAATATGGTTTCCTTTTACACTTAGACATTTATCAATTCATGTCTAACACAATACTATTAAGATAGAAACAATGAGAAGACAGAAAATGAATTTGGATTTACAGTTTAATGAATTTACGATGTGTGCATGTTTGCGTGATCTTGCTGTCCGGCTTCTGCCACCATCTCTGTCCGCGGCAGGTTGAAGCCATCTAATGATAAGGATCTCTATTTCCTTATCTGTTGCGGCTTGGGTGAGAGTATTTGAGCGGATTGCATCTGGAAAACACAAGAGGAGGATAGTATGATACTCAGTGTAACACAGTATGATACCCAGTGTAACACTTGTCACTGCAACCATCTGGATCAGTTGGATGTTCATTAAGTGGTGTATGTTGTATTTAAGACATGAGACATGCCAGCAGTTTATTAACAATAATAAAATTGAAATAGGTTAGCATATTGATATTTATATTATTTATACAGTGACTCACCCACGATCACATTTTTTAAAAGCAGGCCTTTAAAGGCTACTTTTTGATTCGCCCCACTCCAGTTTGTATGTTTTGCCAGGGAGGTGTCAATTGTTCTTTTCAGGATACGCCAGATTGTATCTTTAAGTGACATGCCCTCCACCGTTCCCAGGAGAACAGTCTGAAACAAGACATGCATCTCAGTTATTTAATGAATATTACATTACATTAAGCAGACGCTTTTATCCAAAGCAACTTACAAAAGACATATATAATCAGCAACATACAATATGTGGGGGAAAATAGAGTACACAGGCATAACAAGGTTAGTGCAGATGAGCAGGGTTTTGTTTGTTAAAGTTTTGTTAAAGAGAAAAAGAGTCTTCACAAGCTTCTTGAAGGTTGAGAGAAATGACCTTAGTCTTTTAGTAGCTGATATCTTGTTCCATCATTGGGGGAATAAATCATGGGTGAGAGTCAGGACTAACTTTTAGGATTGAATTGATTAATCAACCATTTAACTCACCAAGTTCTTCTTCTTCTCCTCCTCTGTCTGTAAGATTTGCTCAAGGTGTTTAAGGTCTTCTGGTGTCTTGAGAGGGAGTCTAAACTCTCTTGGGTCAGGAGCTGCCCCACTGACCCCGGTGTTACTGAGCTGTTGTAGCTGCATGAGGATTAGCAGCTGGGTCTCCCGGATGGTGTTCACTTGTATAAGAATCTTCCTTTCAAATGCTGTTAAAACATGAGAAAAAAAGGTCTAAAGGATTATTAGCAAAACATGGTACGTAGTTATGTCAAGGTAAAAAGAGAGAGATCACTGTATTATTCCTACCTGAAGGTTGGGCATCAGGTGACTGTACTGCAACTTGCATGGTGTTCTAGAAGAAAAAAAAAAAAGTGACTATTTTAACCTCATCACACATATCAGGGTGATTTGTTTTCCCACATGAACTATAGAATATTCAATTTTTCTTACTTGAAAGCCAGTTTGGCCGGATGACTGACGACTGACTGGTTGGCTGGACACTGGGCTGTAAGTGGGTACAGGCCGTAAACCGCTCGGCAGGTCTGTGGGCCCTGTGATGTCCACAGTAGATTAGTAGCAGTAGATTAGTAGCAAAAAATAGTACATATGTCAAGGTAAAAAGAGAGAGATCACTGTAGTATTCCTACCTGTAGGTTGGGCATCAGGTGACCTCGTTTGTACTGCAACTTGCATGGTGTTCTAGAAGAAAAGAATAATGGAAATGTTTTAAACTCATCACGTGTAATATCAAAGCGATTTTTTTTTCCTGCATGAACTATAGAATATTCAATTTTTCTTACTTGATAGTCGTTAGTCATCCAGCCAAACTGGCTGACTGATTGGCTGGACACTGGACTATAAGTTGGTACAGGCCGCAAACCACTCGGCAGGTCTGTGGGCCCTGTGTTGTCCGGAGCACACAGGCCTGCTGTGGAGCTGCCTTCGGTGGCAGGGGGATCATCAATTGTGGTCTCTGGAATCAAAGTCAGCTACATTGTCAGTTTCCTCACATTCACTAGACATACAAAGGAATCTAAACTAATTTCTCACTGTCCCATGCGTAGATATGACAGGACGAACATTTAAGTGCAAGACAGGACAACATTTATATGAACGGGAAACACAAATATGTTCTAACCCATCTTAAACGAGCAGACACTTGGGAATAACAAATAGCACCACACATAATCCCTACACCAGCCAAAAAGAAATAAATATGGTCTGTGAACTAAAAACCAGCTGCCTGACTGACTCCTCATCAGCTGGCTGACTCCTTTCACCTAGAGCTGTCACAATGGTGGAAGTGGCAGTTATGCTCACTTTACACTTTACCCGGATGCTTCATAAAAGATTCATGGAAACCACTAAACAACTGTAACAGGCCTACCATAAAAAGATGGGATGGAGGGGGCTGGTACCAGCTCCGTGTATTTTTTTTTGGTTGGGCCACGAGCGGCAGTCCTGCCCTGCTCTTCCTCCGCCGCCTCTTCGCTGCTCATCCACCTACAGCCTCTAATGTTGATTACATTGGGATATGTTAGTTTGTCATTGCAGTATAATAGAATAGATAATATTGAATACATTTTTAAACACATGTTGCACTGCTGTTACAAAATGGCTCTGTATGCTACTGGTCGAAGCTACAATCAGACAATATTTTCCTCCAACTTATCTACCAGCGGGGCCAATGACAGAACTAGTGCGTCTTTCTTTAAACCTGCCTCAATCAAGCCATTGGAAATGCTTGATTTTCATTGGAAGCCAATTCAGAGGGGAATTTGAAGTGGAAGGCATGGCCAACTTGGCCAGACAGACTGGATCACAAAATTTGGTGCAGCGTCAAGGGGTGTTCAGACCAAAAGCGACCAAAGTCATTGTCTATGGAGAGTCAGCAAATTTGGCGACGCAGTTTCTGCGAAAACCAATTGGAATGTGCACATTTACCAATGTCCAAGGTAAAGCCGCTCAGTGATAAGCCAAATCAAACATTGAAATGTCATATAATGTGTAAATAAAGCGAATGCAGGACCAAGTTTCTTCAGCGACTTGTTCGCTTTTGAACTGTAGTCACACAAAGTATGGGCGGGCTCAGGCTAGCACTGCAAGGCCCTATAGCTTGCGACCTAGTCGTTTTCCTAAGTATATTGTAACCAGAAACACAGCCATTCAAATGCTTAAAAATTGAAATTATGGAACTTGTACCTATTCCTTCTTTTCAAGTAGCCTGGTCTATTGTCTTCGTCCTCTGTGTTGAGGTCGGAGGTCACTTTTGCATCAAGCAGCTTTGTGTGTGCAGTGTCATACACAGCTGTCAACACAAATGTAAATTAGGTTTCAGTGGAAGGTCTTCTTATTGTGTTACTTGTGCAGTATGATTTCAATTCAAATTTGGGTGTAGAATTGTGGAATCTGAAAATGAAGCATAACTATACCGTGTGAATACATTATGCGGACTTTAAACAGGGCCCAGTCCGCACCTGGACGCATGCCCTGTTTTGCTGCCTTTTGCACCTTTGACAGGGCTACAAAAGGGGGCCAGAAACTTTGGTCCCCATTCAACCAATTACTGTGGACTACCTCCACCTCCTTTGTATCTACAAACTCCACAACATGGAACATCCTATAAAGAAGAAATGTAAAATTACAACTATAGAACAACATGAAAAATGTTTGTGTTAATCAATGGGAGTAATGAACCAGAACAATATCACTGAATGAGACACTTAAAAGGATCTCTGGCTAGTAAGACATGTTGGCGTAGTAAGGTTGACCTTGGTGTCAGCTACATAAATATGAATAAAAAAAACACTAAAAATGTTTTTGGTTTTCTACATAGTTTACAAAATCCTTTGTGGGCTACCACTGTTGTCAAAAGTGACAACTGGTTGCATCTAATCCAGGCCCAATCAAAGTGCAGCAGTCGAGTGGTTCCTGCCCATAGACACCATCAATAACAACCATATGTCACTTTTTACCCTGAAAGCATTGAGATGCAAATCCAATGGCTGCTTGCAAGCTCTGCAAATGGAAGTAATTTCTAAACGGTTTAATAAAACAGAAAGCAATCCTGTTACACTAAGCTACCACTGATACTACAATACTGATGTCAATCTTTTAAGACCAACATGTCTTACTACGCAGGGATCCTTTGCAACACGCCACTGTTTGTCCATACTGAAATATGTTCTTACCTGACCTTACCTCTTACCTTACCTGATTTGTGCCCGTCTCGTCTTTGTGTGCATCCTAAATTCCTCTGATGCGCGACACTACTTTGCAAGCATTTAGTTTTCTCCAGTACCTTCATTAGGACCCAAATGAGGGTGAAGGGTGAAGCAACCATGCTCTTCCATTTTCTCTAATTTAACACTGTTATGCGAGTATTTACATGACCCAAGTATAGTTACCCCCCAAAAAAACATGGCTATTTTCTTCGTGGCTCTCTTTCTGGTATGGCGTAATTTCAGGAGTGAGCATAGAGCTGCATTGCCGTAAAAGTGCTCCAAGGTGTTATTCTGCCATATAGTTCTCCTTTTTCTCCACTTACAAAATCACCACGTTTTATTTTGTGTAACCATACTTGGGTCATCCAACAACTCTCATAATCGTCTTTAATTTGGAAAACGGTGAAAGAGCATGGTGAAGAGCACTTCAAAACCCTGTTTGGACCCTAATGAATGTACCAGGGAAAGCCAAATCCTAGCAAAGTAGTGCCATGCACCAAGGGGATTGAGTGCACACACAAAGACGAGACAGGCACGCTTCAACGTATCTAAGATCAGATAAGAACATATTTTAGCATGGACAAACGGTACGGTGGTGTGTTCCTTTAAAGATGGACTCTAATGTAAATGCAACAGAGGCTTTCCCACAAGTTTGTCTTTGAAGTGGAGGAGGACATATTTACGAAGACCATCATCAACTTTTACGCACTTCAAGCTCTCCGACAACTGTGAGAGAAGAAACACACCCAGGCTAGATGAACTGAGGGGATATGTGTAGAATGTCTCAACAGCATGAAACTGATAATATACCAAGCACATGTTACCTTCAAGCAAGAGGATATTCTGAAGCAAACCAATGTCATCACCTATTTTAATACAGTTATCTCCCTCTGTGATTTTAACACAAAACTGATTCAAGTGCAACTCTTTAAACTCCTGTATTGCTCCTTTAACACCCTGTAGTAAGGGGCCACCAATATACTCCTTCCTCAACACAGTTCCAGCTTTCATATGGCCATCATGGACCCTTCTGTTATTGGTACGTTCAGACAAGTGACGGACAATCTGAGCAACTGGGAAATTTGGCCCCCTCACCATACGCTTTATCTCACAAAGAAAATTTTCAAAAGGGAATCCAGAATCCAGTTCACCAAAACGCTTATGGAGAAACAATCGAGGACCGTGACGTCGCCCAGTATGGCGCAGCCGGGGCCCCACCCTGGAGCCAGGCCCGGGGTTGGGGCTCATATGCGAGCGCTTGGTGGCTGGGCCTTTGCCCATGGGGCCCGGCCGGGCTCAGCCCGAAGAGGTGACGTGGGCCCGACCTCCTGTGGGTTCACCACCCACAGAGGTAGCTGTAGGGGACTGGTGCAGTGTGGATTGGACGGCAGTTGAAGGCAGGGGCCTCGACGACCTGATCCCCGGACACAGTGGCTAGCTGTTGGGACATGGAATGTCATTTCGCTGGGGGGGGAAAGAGCCTGAGCTTGTGTGGGAGGTTGAGAGGTACTGGCTAGAGATAGTCGGGCTCACCTCCACGCACAGCTTGGGCTCTGGAACCCAGCTCCTCGAGAGGGGCTGGACTCTCCACTTCTCTGCAGTTGCCCATGGGGAGCGGCGGCGGGCTGGTGTGGGCTTGCTTATAGCTCCCCAGCTCAGCCGCCATGTGTTGGAGTTTACCCCAGTGAACGAGAGGGTCACTTCTCTGCGCCTTCGGATTGGGGAGAGGACTCTTGCTGTTGTTTGTGCCTATGGGCCGAATAGCAGTATAGAGTATCCGGGCTTCTTGGAGTCCCTGGGAGAGGTACTGAGGGGTGCTCAGACTGGGGACTCCATTGTGCTACTGGGGGACTTCAATGCTCACGTGGGCGACGACAGTGACACCTGGAGGGGTGTGGTTGGGAGGAACGGCCTCCCCAATCTGAACCAGAGTGGTGTTTTGTTATTGGACTTCTGTGCTAGTCACGGTTTGTCCATAACAAACACCATGTTTGAGCATAGGGGTGTCCATAAGTGCACGTGGCACCAGGACACCTTAGGTCGGAGGTCGATGATAGACTTTGTTGTTGTTTCATCTGATCTCCGGCCCTATGTCTTGGACACTCGGGTGAAGAGAGGGGCTGAGCTGTCAACTGATCACCACCTGGTGGTGAGTTGGATCCACTGGCGGAGGAGGAAGCTGGACAGACCTGGCAGGCCCAAACGAATGGTGAGGGTCTGCTGGGAACGTCTGGCCGAGCACTCTGCCGGGGAGGTCTTTAACTCCCACCTCCGGGAGAGCTTTTCCCAGCTTCTGAGGGAGGCGGGGGACATTGAGTCTGAGTGGACCATGTTCTCTACCTCCATTGTGGACGCAGCTGTTCGGAGCTGTGGCCGCAAGGTCTCTGGTGCCTGTCGTGGTGGCAATCCCGAAACCCGGTGGTGGACACCAGAAGTAAGGGATGCCGTCAAGCTGAAGAAGGAGTCCTATCGGGCCATGTTGACCTCCGGGACTCCTGAGGCAGCTGATGGGTTTTGGTAGGCCAGGCGTGCCGCAGCTCGGGCAGTTGCAGAGGCAAAAACTCGGAACTGGGAGGAGTTCGGGGAGGCCATGGAAAAGGACTATTGGTTGGCCTCGAAGAAATTCTGGCAAACAGTCCAGCACCTCAGGAGGGGGAAGCAGTACTCTGCCAACACTGTTTACAGTGCGGGTGGGGAGCTGTTGACCTCGACTGGGGACATTGTTGGGCGGTGGAAGGAATACTTTGAGGATCTCCTCAATCCCACCATCATGTCTTCCATTGAGGAGACTGAGGCTGATGACTCAGAGGTGGACTCGCCCATTACCCAAGCCGAAGTCACTGAGGTGGTTTGCAAGCTCCTCGGTGGCAAGGCACCGGGGGTGGATGAAATCCGCCCTGAGTATTTCAAGTCTCTGGATGTTGTGGGGCTGTCTTGGTTGACACGCCTCTGCAACATTGCGTGGCGGTTGGGGACAGTGCCTCTGGAGTGGCAGACTGGGGTGGTGGTCCCTCTTTTTAAGAAAGGGGACCGGAGAGTGTGCTCCAGTTATAGGGGAATCACACTTCTCAGCCTCCCAGGGAAGGTTTACTCCAGGGTACTGGAGAGGAGAATTCGACCAATAGTCGAACCTCGGATCCAGGAGGAACAATGCGGTTTTCGTCCTGGTCGCAGAACACTGGACCAGCTCTATACCCTTCATAGGGTGCTCGAGGGTTCATGGGAGTTTGCCCAACCAGTCCACATGTGCTTTGTGGATCTGGAGAAGGCATTCGATCGTGTCCCCCATGGTATTTTGTGGGGGGTGCTTTGGGAGTATGGGGTTCGGGGCTCTTTGCTAAGGGCTGTCCAATCCCTGTACGAAAGGAGCAGGAGTCTGGTTTGCATTGCCGGCAGTAAGTCAGACCTGTTCCCAGTGCATGTTGGACTCTGGCAGGGCTGCCCTTTGTCACCGGTTCTGTTCATAATTTTTATGGACAGAATTTCTAGGCGCAGCCAGGGGCCGGAAGGAATCCTGTTTGGGAACCACAGGATTTTATCTCTGCTTTTTGCAGATGATGATGTCCTGTTGGCTTCTTCAAACCAGGACCTTCAGCATGCACTGGGGCGGTTTGCAGTCGAGTGTGAATCGGCTGGGATGAGAATCAGCACCTCCAAGTCTGAGGCCATGGTTCTCGACCGGAAAAGGGTGGCTTGCCCTCTCCAGGTTGGTGGAGAAGTCCTGCCTCAAGTGGAGGAGTTTAAGTATCTCGGGATCTTGTTCACGAGTGAGGGAAGGATGGAGCGTGAGATCGACAGGCAGATCGGTGCAGCCTCCGCGGTGATGTGGTCGCTTTACCGGTCCGTCGTGGTGAAGGAGCTGAGCCAAAAGGCAAAGCTCTCAATTTACCGGTCGATCTACGTTCCGACTCTCACCCATGGTCATGAGCTTTGGGTAATGACTGAAAGAACAAGATCGCGGATACAAGCGGCCGAAATGAGTTTCCTTTGCAGGGTGGCTGGGCGCTCCCTTAGAGAGAGGGTGAGAAGCACAGTCACTCGGGAGGAGCTCGGAGTAGAGCCGCTGCTCCTCCACATCGAGAGGAATCAGCTGAGGTGGCTCGGGCATCTTTTTCGGATGCCTCCTGGACGCCTCCCTGGGGAGGTGTTCCAGGCATGTCCTCCTGGGAGGAGGCCCTGGGGAAGACCCAGGACACGCTGGAGGGACTATGTCTCTCGGCTGGCCTGGGAACGCCTCGGTGTTCTTCCCGAGGAGCTGGCCAAGGTGTCTGGGGAAAGGGAAGTTTGGGCTTCCATGCTTGGACTACTGCCTCCGCGACCCGGCCCCGGATAAAGCGGAAGAAGACGAGACGCGGGGAATCCAGATATCACATCAACACATCTATGTCTCTTAACAGCATCACTTAAATGAACAAGGCCATGCAAATTGTAAACTAGAAAGCCTTCACCGTAAAGTCTGCCAAAATGTTCAACAAATGACACAAGTAATGTCTTTGCACAGTCACATATCCCTACATCCACCTCAGGATTAGCCAGCATGAAAATAGCAACTGCCAGCAGCATGAAGTTGTGGTAGACTGGAGCAGCCAGAACATCTATAAGAACAACAGGACCTGTATACAACAAGAACTGTCTTAGCTTCGTAGCCTTCCATCTTCCTCTTTCCTCAAAAGCTCTAGGCTTCCTAGCGAACTCACATGGAATGTTGCTCCTTAACTCTTGTAGGTTCCGCGATAGCGCTTTAACCATCTGACCTGACATGCGAGTTTGTAAAGGCCCACTACACCACAAGTCGAACAACCTACGGACAACCCCAAGACACACTAAATTCATATAATCATAAGGAAAGTCCAGTACCATATCAATATCAAGTCCAGTCAGAGGAGACTGTGTGATGTGATGATCCTCATCCAACATTTGCCTGAAGCTAACATCCGTTCTTAAGGTGCAGTCAGCCTGCGGATAAGTCATGCGATTTCCTATATATACACCCGTCTGTACATATTTATCGCATGCTGAATAACCTGAATGACTCTTAATGCCTTTAACAAAAGCCCGGGCTGGAGCATCGCACACGACAGAACAGACTTGCAAAAAAAAATGCTTTCCTTTAAACAAAAACCCAGACTGAAGACTAATCAACTAACTCACCAGGTCCCTCAAATACTCAGTAAGTGATTTGGGTTTGCAATCCCCTCCAAAAATGCCAATCATGAAGGGACAATTACCCACTTCCTTCAATAAACCTAGAATGGGCCAGAGCTGCTGATTATTACTCTTAAACAATGGGAGTCCATCAAAGTTTAACTGTAACTGGAGGCAATGCTTGCTAGGGAGTTTCATCCAAACATTTTCAAGACGGCCTGATATTGCATTAAAAACACCAAAGTAGGCGGCACGGTGGTGTAGTGGTTAGCGCTGTCGCCTCACAGCAAGAAGGTCCGGGTTCTAGCCCCGTGGCCGGCGAGGGCCTTTCTGTGTGGAGTTTGCATGTTCTCCCCGTGTCCGCGTGGGTTTCCTCCGGGTGCTCCGGTTTCCCCCACAGCCCAAAGACATGCAGGTTAGGTTAACTGGTGACTCTAAATTGACCGTAGGTGTGAATGCGAGTGTGAATGGTTGTCTGTGTCTATGTGTCAGCCCTGTGATGACCTGGCGACTTGTCCAGGGTGTACCCCGCCTTTCGCCCGTAGTTAGCTGGGATAGGCTCCAGCTTGCCTGCGACCCTGTAGAAGGATAAAGCGGCTAGAGATAATGAGATGAGATGAGAACACCAAAGTAAAAGAAGACACCTCCTGCCACAGGTAGGATATTGTAGTTGGTGACAGTTTTGAGAAGAGTCCTGCCATCTTTTGGTAAATTGGGATGGTGAAAATGTAGGATAGATAACAATGCCATAAGAGCAACCATGGTGATATTAAATTCCAAAGCCCAATTAACCAATCCTCACCAAGGTCAGGCCTATGGTCAGAGGGTCCCTCTCTATCGTCACAGTCACTTTCAGAGTCCCAGTCACGCATCATGTCACCACTGTCAGAGTTTACAACTACGTCTACGTCATGTACAGTGTCATCAATCCGGTCAGCATTGTCAATATCTTGCAGTAAATTAAACACTGATTTCACTGCCTTGCGTCTAAGATTATATTTTAACGAATGTATGTGATTATCCATACTTACCTTAGAGCAGGGTTAATAGAAATTAGCTGAGAGAGAGAGAGAGAGAGATTACCTGAGTGAGAAAGAATGAGAAGAAAAAAAACATTAGAATGGCAGGGGAATCATGGAAGAAAATAAATACACACATTGATTTTATCCATATACTAAGACAATGACCCTTAAATAATATTTTGTTATTGATACAGTAGATATATAATTTCTCAATACAGTCTTCTGGTATCATGTAGTTTTTGTCTTCTATGCATAAACTATGTGGCAATTTATAACACGTTTGTTAATAGCTCATTGCTTTACACGCAGGGTGTAATTATACCAACTTAGCATAGGTCTATTAAAATAACTCAATTCAGGCTCTCATTTTCGATGAACCTCAGATCTATCTGGCGGTCCATCATGCCAGGGACGTTAAATTGCTAAGAATCCGTGAGGTAAGCCATGCTAGTCAATGCTACCTTGACCTACCGGTAATGCTTGCTAAGTCCTTCGTGCCATTAATGTACAACTGAACCAACTAACATTTTCCATTTTATTTTCTTCCTTAGGTCAAATACCGTGCTCGTAAATAAGATACTACTACATTGCATTCAAGCTCCAAAGAAACTAATGAGCTAAGCCCCACATAGTCCGCCTTGAGCTAATAGTCATTGAGCTAAAACGGTTAGTTCATGCCATAGTTGAAGCCTATTTCATATACATCTTCCCCAACTTGCACTGCTTAACTCGACATGATAAAGAATTTTCAGTTGCTGTTCTAATTAATAATGGTTAGCTGCTGTTTAAATTACATTTTATTCTGTCTGTTCATTTCATCTGGAGCAAGGAATCCAACGAACAAGAACATATTTCAACAGTTAAATAATAATCGACATATATCAGCAACAACTCGAAATATTAATGTATAATGTTGTTGGAACTCTATTGTTTCCACTTTTTACAGAAATTTTAAACAACAATTACCTCACCGTACCAAACTGGCTTCACCGCGCGGGATCAGTAGCAGGAAAAGAACATTTAGAGTAGAGTCTTCTTTTGTGTCCCCTGACGTCACAGTCACTGTGAACCAGTCATACACACTGCCTAGTGGCCAGTGTTAGTAATTACCAGTCATACACACCGCCTAGTGGCCAGTGTTAGTAATTACCAGTCATACACACCGCCTAGTGGCCAGTGTTAGTAATTACCAGTCATAGACACCGCCTAGTGGCCAGTGTTAGTAATTACCAGTCATACACACCGCCTAGTCGTCAGTGTTAGTAATTACCAGTCATACACACCGCGTGCATAGACAAGACTGTGAACGGCGTGCATAGACAAGAAGTATTTCATAAACATATGAGATTAAAATGGTTTTCTTTGTTTACTATCTAGTGAAATGCAAACTGAATATATAATCGTATGTCTGCTATTTTAATTTATCTTACGAAATATAATCAGTCAATGCAGTCAGTGATTAAACTGTGTGCAAATGATGCTTGCTGCAGTACCGTTGGCATTTTCAATCGGCTTCATACTGGTAGCCGAGCGCTCAGATTTTAACCTGGGTGCTATGATTCAGCCGATGCCGCCAAATCAGTCAGCATGAGCTGCAGTTTTACGGAAGCGGCACGCTCCCGGTTACCATGGCTCAGCCGATGCTCAGTCAGACGGAGCCAATTAAAGACCTGGCCCAATTGTGGTTGCCACTATTCAGCTGATGCCACCACTCAGCCAATGGCGCCGGAGGTTTTACGGAAGCGGCCCGATTCTCATTGCTACTTGGGATGTACCTGGATGACTGAGATTCTTCACAGATATGTTTCTACGCACTTTGGGATGAGATCCCTTCGACTGGTGCGGGAGTATGAGAGGACTTCCAGAAAACTGGCAGACATCTTAGCCAGAGAGGATCGTTCATTTTTGTCAACCTGGAATGACCATCACTGAACAGAGGTGGGTGTCTAAGACATCTTTTATCAGCCACCTACAATGCAGCCATCAGCATTCTGATTCGGATTCTATGATGATCCATGAGAGGATAAATACTTGATACTCCCTATTAGTCAGACAGAACTGAGGAAGCCTTTCGGATGAGAGGCGAAACGTTTTCAAGAATCTTCAAGCAAGTCCGGTTGCTCTCTTCTACCAACCACAGATTACTATGTACCTGGATGACTGAGATTCTTCACAGATATATTTGGCTCACAGGCTTTAATTCTTGAATCAAAATAATCCTAAAACAGTAAATACTATACTAGGAGAGCTAAAAGAAATATTATATATACAAAAATACAAAATAAATACAATATAAACACTCATTTCAATGAATTCAGCCATCCACAAGCCCGAAGGGCGAGGACAAAGGGGCCATGGATAGCAAGGGACCCGTGCATCCATGATCCCCCCCCGGGACCCACCCCCAACGGTCCACGGGCGACTAACCCAACCGAAACGAGTGCATTCAATAAATAGTAAACATATAAATACATGGATAAAAATACAAAAAAAAATTATATATGAAAATAAATAATAAATTTGTGAATGAAATACATGCATGCAAAACCAACCTAGGAATAAAAATGAAATTTAGAACTATAAAAGATCTAAAAATAAATTTATAATAGTGGTAGAGACTAATCCAGTCTGAGAGTTGAAAACTGGTATAATAGCTAGATTAGAAATAACCAAACTTTTTATAAGTATATTGATCCATAAGACAATTGATGTTATCAAATAGAAACATAATAATTAAGACCAAATATCATATTTTCGTCATTTAAAAACTATCCTAATAAGGTACATGCATGTAGGACAAACCATCAACATGTCTGTTTAGAAGGCGGGGATCCCAGGCTTCTCTGGGTGTTTTGGAGCATGCAAACATGATCTGGCATCAAATCCAAGCTGCCAAAAAAGATGGAAGAGACCTCCATGTTGTGTTCCTGGACCTCGTCACTGCCTTTGGCTTAGTCCCTCACAATCTCCTTTTGTCTGCTTTCAGTTACTTCAGTGTCCCAGAGCCCATCACAGCCCTAGTCAAATCCTATTTCCAGGACATACAGCTTTGCCTTACAACTGATGAATTCACTACAGCATAACAGTGTCTGGAAATTGGCTTCATGGCAGGATGCACCATCTCCTTGCTAGCTTTCACCATGGCCATGGAGGTCATCATCCAGGCCTCTTGGTGGGTGGTAGGAAGAGAGAAGCTCAAGCCTGGCCTCTGACTCCCTCCTATCAGGGCATACATGGATGATATGACCATACTTACAACAAGCAAACCCTGCACGAGGCGACTACTGAAGAAGCTCCAAGAGAACATTGAGTGGGCTAGAATGAAAATAAATCCAAGCAAGTCCAGGAGCATATCAGTCATCAGAGGGAAGCTGTTCGAGCAACACTTTTACATTGGTGAGGAGCCCATACCAACGGTGGCAAAGAAACCTGTTAAGAGTCTTGGACGCTGGTACGACGCAACCCTCAAAGATATAGACCAAGCAGACCAGATTAGGTAGGATACCATCAGTGGCCTGGAGAGCATTGACAGGTCCTTCCTACTGGGCAGGTTGAAGCTCTGGTGCTTTCAGTTCTGTCTCCTCCCCTGGCTGTTGTGGCCCTTGACCATCTATGAGATACCACTCTCCAAGGTTGAAAAACTGGAGAGGCTGGTTAGTTCATTTGCAAAAAAAATGGCTTGGTCTCCCTAGCACAGGCCTGTATGGGAAAGGTATTCTTGAACTTCCAATGTCCACTCTAACAGAGGAATACAAGTGCTCCAAAGTTAGGCTGGAAATGATGGACAGAATCCCACGATCCTTATGTTGCCTGAACAGCTCCCATTCTGGAAACTGGAAGAAAGTGGACCCCTTCACTAGCCATGCAGCAGGCAAAGTCATCCCTTAAGCATCAGGACATCATTGCTCATGTGCAGCAAGGGAGGGGAGGCCTTGAGCTTGGAGAAAGCAATGTATCCTGGCACAAAGCAACACCATCACAGCACCGAGGTCTTGTAGTTGAGGATGTATGCTACCAAGAACAGGCAATGAGGTGTGCAAAGGCCGCTTCTCAAGCAAAGCAGGGGCAGTGGATGCAGTGGGAGAGGTTGAGAAAAGAAAATTCTCTTGGAGGGATCTGTGGAACATGGAAGCACATCAAAGCAGCTTCGTCATACAAGCCACCTATGATGTCCTGCCATCTCCAATCAACCTCAACCAGTGGTACGGAGAAGACCCTTCATGCCTCCTCTGTCAGTCTCCGGCCAACCTGAAGCACATCCTGGTGTGATGCAAAACAAGCCTGAAACAAGGCTGTTACACCTGGTGACACGACCAGGTGCTGAAGCGCCTTGCATCAATGCTGGAGACCAGGCGGACATCCATCAATGCCCTACATTCTCCTTCATCAGCCTATCGCTCATCTGCGATTAAAATTTGTCAGTGCAGGAGCGAAACATGACGAAGCCCATACATCCAAGCCATACATCGGCCAGTCGTATGTGGCCAATGTGTGGCTTTTTAACTTTGACTCAATCCAGCTGAAAATCAACTGGAGTAAGTGTAAATATTTCTTCCATTTCTGATGAGCAGATCGGTTGATATGCATGTGCTGTAGTGCATACACAGGAAAAATGATGGAGTTATTTTTCCAGAGTCAAAAGGATTTTCCTCAGTAATAGTTAATTTTGCTTTATTTTGAGTTTAGAAAGTAAAATTTGGAGCTAGAGTGGGAGCAAAATTATAGAGTAATTGTATAACACAGTGTAGCTTTCCCTAGGTGTGGGTGGAGCACAGAGGACGGCAGGACAGAAATCAGGTTCAACAAATGGTTTTATTGTTCCACTTTTCAGGGGACACAATAGGTTTGACGCAGACACACGCACACACACATCAGGTGTCTGGTTCGGGAGCGATCTCCTCTGCTCTCGCTCTCCCTCCCTAAATAGGGCGCGGTCCCTGGGAAGACACACAAACACAGGTTAATTGCTCTCAGGTGAAGTGAATCTGCCACTTACCTTCCCTGACTCCGCCCTCCTGTCACAGACTGGTGCTTGACCACGCCCCCGCTGCCACATACCCCCACCGCCCGACTCAGGCCGGGCAGCCGTCCGGCCCGCAGCCGACTCCCCCCCCCCCCCTTGACGGGAGAGGAAGTCCGCCACGACCATCTGCGCCCCCGGCCTGTGGACCACCTTGAAATTAAAGGGTTGGAGCGCCAGATACCAACGGGTGATCCGCGCGTTGGCATCTTTCATGCGGTGGAGCCACTGGAGGGGCGCGTGGTCCGAACAGAGGGTGAAAGAGCGCCCCAGCAGGTAGTACCGGAGGGCGAGGACCGCCCATTTGATCGCCAGGCACTCCTTCTCAATCGTGCTGTAGCGCCCCTCACGCACTGACAGCTTCCGGCTGATGTATAGGACCGGGCGATCCTCCCCCTCCACCTGCTGGGACAAAACGGCCCCCAGCCCTCTGTCCGACGCATCCGTCTGTAACATAAAAGGGAGAGAGAAGTCAGGGGAGTGTAAAAGTGGCCCCCCACACAGTGCAGCCTTTACCTCAGAGAAAGCCCGCTGGCACTGCTCCGTCCACTGGACCGGATCTGGCGCCACCTTTTTAGTGAGGTCAGTCAGCGGGCTGGTGACGTCCGAATAATTAGGTATAAACCTACGATAGTAGCCAGCCAGCCCCAGGAACTGTCTCACCCCCTTTTTGGTCTTGGGCCTCGGGCAGGCCGCAATCGCTGCTGTCTTATTAATTTGGGGACGCACCTGCCCGTTGCCCAAGTGGAAGCCCAGATACCGTACTTCCACCCGCCCAATCGCACACTTCTTTGGGTTGGCCGTGAGTCCCGCCCGTCTCAGCGACCTAAGGACGGCCCTTAGGTGTTGCAGGTGCCGCTGCCAGTCGTTACTATAAACGATAATGTCGTCCAGGTAGGCGGCCGCATAGGTGGCGTGGGGCCGGAGGACCCGGTCCATCAGCCGCTGAAACGTAGCGGGTGCCCCAAACAGCCCAAACGGAAGTGTGACGAACTGGTGTAAGCCGAACGGTGTGGAAAAGGCCGTTTTCTCCCGGGATAATGGAGTCAAGGGGATCTGCCAATATCCCTTCGTTAAATCCAGTGTCGAGTAAAAGCGAGCCGTGCCTAGTCGATCGAGCAGCTCATCAATACGAGGCATTGGGTACGCATCGAATTTAGACACCGCGTTGACTTTTCTATAGTCCACACAGAACCGGACCGAGCCGTCGGCCTTGGGAACCAAGACCACAGGGCTGCTCCAGTCGCTGTGGGACTCCTCGACGATGCCCATTTCGAGCATGGCCTGAAGTTCTTCCCGAACCACCTTTTTTTTGTGTTCGGGTAGTCTATAAGGGCGGCTACGCACTACCACCCCCGGGGGTGTCTCTATGTGGTGTTCTATGAGGTTAGTGCGACCGGGCAGGGGCGAGAACACATCCGAAAACTCGGCCTGCAACTGGGCGACCTCCGTGAGTTGGGTCGGGGAGAGGTGGTCTCCACAGGGGACCGGAGAGGTACGTGATGCCAAATTCCCTTTTTGAACCTCCGGCCCCAGCTCCGCCTTCTCCGGAACTACTGACACCAACGCCACGGGGACCTCCTCGTTCCAGAGTTTGAGCAGATTGAGGTGGTAAATCTGTAGCGCCCCACCCCTGTCTGTTCGCCTCACCTCATAGTCGACGTCCCCGACTCGCCGTGTGACCTCAAAGGGTCCTTGCCACTTGGCGATTAATTTGGAGCTCGACGTGGGCAAGAGTACGAGGACTTTATCTCCCGGTGTGAACTCTCTAAGGCACGTACCCTTGTTGTACAGGCGGGCTTGCCGTTCCTGGGCCCGCCGCAAATTCTCCTGAGTTAGGTGGGTGAGCGTGTGGAGTTTTGCGCGCAGGTCCATAACGTGCTGAATTTCATTCTTACTTTGTGAAGGTCCCTCCTCCCAATTTTCCCGCAGCACGTCCAGGATGCCGCGCGGCTTACGCCCATATAATAATTCGAACGGGGAGAACCCCGTGGAGGCTTGAGGGACCTCTCGCACTGAGAACAGCAAGGGTTCGAGCCACTTATCCCAATTACGTGCGTCCTCACTTACGAATTTTTTAATGATATTTTTGAGGGTGCGGTTGAACCGTTCTACTAAACCGTCCGTTTGTGGGTGATATACACTGGTGCGGATCGGCTTAATCCCCAATAACCCATACAGTTCGCGTAGTGTTCGTGACATAAACGTAGTGCCTTGATCAGTCAGAATCTCTTTCGGGATTCCAACTCGGGAGATGACGCGGAAGAGTGCCTCTGCAATACTGCGTGCTGAGATATTGCGCAGAGGCACTGCTTCCGGGTATCGCGTTGCATAGTCCACTAGAACTAATATAAAGCGGTACCCTCGTGCTGACCGATCTAATGGCCCGACGAGATCCATCCCAATTCTTTCAAACGGGGTCTCGATTAACGGTAGAGGGCGCAATGGCGCTTTTGGAATGGCCGCTGGATTTACTAACTGGCATTCGCGGCATGCCATACACCACCTACGGACATCGCCGCGAATCCCCGGCCAATAGAATCGGGCCATTATTCGGGCTAGTGTTTTATCCTGCCCTAAGTGTCCAGCCATGGGATTAAAGTGAGCCGCCTGGAATACCAATTCCCGGCGGCTCTTTGGAATCAAAAGCTGCGTGACTCGCTCTTTAGTTTGAGTGTCCTGCGTCACTCGGTATAACCTATCCTTCATAATCGCGAAGTAGGGGAAGGACGGGGTGGCGTTCGGCGGGAGCGTTTGACCATCGATTACTCTCACTTGGTCAAACGCATGCCGCAGAGTCTCGTCTCGCGACTGCTCTAATGGGAAATCCGTGAGGGATTCCCCAATAGAGAGAGGAGGAGCCGGTGGCTCCTCACCCTGACGCGGAGATGACGTAGACGGCTCCGCGACAGCTGCTCCCGCCAAAACGACACCGGGACCTCCCCCTGTCAACTGGCAGGACCCACTCTCTACTAGGCGCGTCATTAAACCCCGAAATCCCGGCCAATCCGTCCCCAAAATTAACGAGTGGGTAAGGCGAGGATTAACCGCCGCCTTCACTATAAATTTTTCTCCTCTGAAAATAATATGGACCGACACCAAAGGGTAGCTGTGAACATCCCCGTGCACACACAAAACCTTCACCCCTTGTGCTCCCCCCAATGCCTCGTTTTGAACCAGGCTTTGGCGAATTGAGGTCTGATTACAACCAGAATCCACCAATGCCTGATATGTAGCCCCTTGGATACTCACCGGTATGCGATACGCTCCGGCCCGATCGAGGGCGGCCTCTGGCGCGTCGGGGATCCGAACCACCGCGCCCACTTCCATTGCTGTGCACTGCTGTTGAAGGTGGTCCGGTTCCCCGCAGCGCCAGCAAACCGGCCCGGGCTTCCCCTCTGCACCGGTGCTCTGGGGCTCACTCACCTGAGGTGGGGGAGAGACAGACACAGAAGGGAGAAACGGGAGGGCACCGCGGGTGCGGCGGGCCGGCAGGGGTGGTGCCGGCCCCCGCCTCCGCGGTGGGGGAATGGGGCGAGGACGGGACACAGAAGGAGGGGAGAGAGAGAGAGAAAGAGAAGAGGAGAGAAGAGATGTCGACATCTGCTGTCCTGCCGCCGAGACCGCCGCCAGATGATCCTCCGCCAGCTCGACTGCCTGATCCAGCGACGCCGGGCGGTGGCACTGGACCCACTCCGCGGCTCCTGCTGGTAAGCGGGCGATGAACTGTTCCAGTACCACCTGATCGACGATTCCCTCGGCGTCGCGATCTTCGGCCCTCAGCCACCGCCAGCAGGCGTCCCGGAGCTGCTGGCCGAACGCGAACGGGCTGCCGACTTCCTCCATCCGCAGCGCACGGAAGCGCTGGCGCTGCTGCTCCGGCGTGCGCCCCACGCGCTGAAGGACAGCCCGGCGAAGGTCGGCGTAGGCCAGCCGGCGATCGGCGGGGAGCTGTAGTGCAGCCAGCTGCGCCTCTCCCGTCAGGAGGGGGAGGAGGCGCGCCGCGCGCTGCTCCATCGGCCACCCCAAGGCTTCAGCGACCTGCTCGAATAACGTGAAGAAAGCCTCGGGGTCATCCTGCGGGCCCATCTTAGTTAAGGTGAGGGGAGACGGGCCCGCGGCCGGAGCGCTGGTGGGCCCCGCCGACGCGAGGAGACGCCGGAACGCCTTGCGATCTTCTTGCTGGGCCAGCACCAGGGCATCGAAGCGCCGCTCTTGTTCCTTTCGGAGTGTGACGAGCGCCTGGTGCTGGCTTTGCTGAGCCGTGGCGAGGGCGTGGACCAGGTCGGTGAACGGGGAGGATTCCATGGGGCTGCTGGGTTGGTGCTCCATTTCCCGGGTTTCGGCACCACTGTAGCTTTCCCTAGGTGTGGGTGGAGCACAGAGGACGGCAGGACAGAAATCAGGTTCAACAAATGGTTTTATTGTTCCACTTTTCAGGGGACACAATAGGTTTGACGCAGACACACGCACACACACACATCAGGTGTCTGGTTCGGGAGCGATCTCCTCTGCTCTCGCTCTCCCTCCCTAAATAGGGCGCGGTCCCTGGGAAGACACACAAACACAGGTTAATTGCTCTCAGGTGAAGTGAATCTGCCACTTACCTTCCCTGACTCCGCCCTCCTGTCACAGACCGGTGCTTGACCACGCCCCCGCTGCCACACACAGTAACAGAGTTGTTTGTGGCTCTGAACTGAGTAAAATAGTACAAGAGCTAATTTCAAGACGCACTCGTCAAATACCAAAATAAAAGCAAATAACCAATAAATGAAGCTGTTGTAAAAAGCAGTTTTAGAACTGTGTTGGAACGTGTGAAAAAACATTGCCTTACCCATTGTGATTTGACCTGATGGGATTAAGAGTTGACCTGATGGGATTAAGAGTTGGCAGTGGGAGGGGTTTTCACTCTTCTCATTGAATGGAATGGAAATTTTTACACTACTCATTGAATACCTCTCCCGCTGTCAACTCGTTATCCCCAAACAATAAGACACATACATTTTTTGATGGCCAGTTAATTGCCCAAATCAATGGAGCAGATTTAAGTTTTTGTGCTTGATACATTCCTAAGACTCAACAGAATCACCTCAAGTAACCAAAATAGTTTGTCACAATGGGTAGTTTTTTTTTTCCACAGTTCAACACAGTTCTAAAACTACTTTTTACAACAGTCTCATTTATCAAAATGAAATAAGGGCAAATAACTGATAAATGAAATAGTTGTAAAAAGTAGTTTTAGAACTGTATTGACCTGTGTGTGTGGGGGGGAAACTACCCATTGTGACAAACTATTTTGGTCACTTGAGGTGATTCTCTTGAGTCTTAGGAATGTACCAAGCACAAAAACTTAAATCTGCTACATTGATTTGGGCAATTAACTGGCCATCAAAAAAATGACGTCTTATTGTTTTGGGACTCCTGCAGTAATTGATCACCTCTGG
This sequence comes from Neoarius graeffei, assembly GCF_027579695.1. NCBI lineage: Eukaryota > Metazoa > Chordata > Actinopteri > Siluriformes > Ariidae > Neoarius > Neoarius graeffei. Next base: position 58,630,618 of record NC_083590.1, read on the forward strand.
CCAGTATTTCTGATGGGCATTCATCTTGGAGTAAAATAAAACATCTCTTAGAACCATGTTATGTACAAGACCACAGGGTATCACATGAGAAGTCAACCAGTCCCTGTGACAGTCCACCATCCCACCCTGCCTGATGTCCTCTCCCATAGTTGCACCGCCAAAAAAAAGACCATCAGCAGCAGCCTGAATGACCACTGTCCAGTGGCACTTACTCCTGTCATCATGAAGTGCTTTGAAAAACTGGTCTGGACTCACGTCATCGCAAACCTCCCACCCATGTTAGACAGACACCAGTATGCTTACAGAGCTAACAGGTTCAGAGGGTGCCATAGCCACAACTCTCCACACTGCCCTCACTCACCTTGAGAAGCAGGAGAGCTATGCTTGGCTGCTCTTTGTGAATTTTAGTTCAGCATTCACACCTTTCTCCCTCACAGACTGGTGTCCAAGCTGACAAACCTAGGACAGTCTCAATCTATCTGCCTCTGGATAATGGACTTCCTGTCTGATCGCTCCCAGAGGGTGAGAGTAGGCCCCCCACATCTCCTCAGCCTCAGCACTGGCTCCCCACAGGGCTGTGTGCTGAGCCCCCTACCTCCCTACTCTTTACCCTCTACACTTATGACTGCACCCCACCCACTCCAGTAATGGCATCATCAAATTTGTGGATGACACTACCATAGTGGGGCTCATCTCTGGGGTTAATGAGTCTGATTATTGGGACAAGGTAGAGCAGCTGTCTGGTGGTGCAGAGACAACAACCTGGTCCTCAACACCACCAAAACCAAGGAGGTGATCATAGACTTCAGGAAAAAGAAAACCGACATTCAGCCTATTCTCATCAGCGGGGAATGTGTGGAGAGGGTCTCATACTTCCAGTTCCTGAGGATGACCTGGCCTGAAACACTAACACCACACAAGTGATAAAGAAGGCACAACAGAGACTTTACTTCCTGAGGATCCTCTAGAAGAGCCACCTCACTAAAAACTGCTTGTGTCCTTCTACCGTTGCTCCATAGAGAGCATACTTGCATACTGCATCAGTGTGTGGTTTTGCCAGCTGCATAGCAACAGAGAGGAAAGTGCTCCAGAGGGTCGTCACCACTGCCATCATCGGATGCCTTCTGTCCTCTGGAAGAGCCTTACAGTTCCTGCTGCCTCAAAAGACCCCAGGGTATATTAAAATATCCAGCCCACTCCAGACATTCTCTGAACTGCTGTCCTTGGGCAGACAGTGCAGGTCAATTAAGAGATGGGCAAATAGACTCCTTGCACATGACATCACGCATCATGTGATAATTTCATCTGGGAGTCAAACAGACAGTCTTTCGTGTAAGCAAGATATTTTATTGAACTTAACCTGTCTTCAATGTGGTTCATTTTTGCTCTCTTTTTAGTTGTTCAAATCATGAAAATAAAGAAATAGATAAAAGTTATTACCGTCTGTCCGTCATCAACAAAACTGTTAACAAAGAGAAGCAAATGCTTCAAGAACAATAAAGAAATGCATGGTTAAAGAGAATACAACAAGAGGCGCTAAGCCTGAAAACTCCAGAGAAATTCGTGATTGAATTTAAAATGTATTTTAAAAAAGTAGAAAGTCGGAAGTGAGTATGGAAGAGTTTGCTTAAGAAACTCATTTTATTTTTTCTGCTCGCATTTGATTTAGCTTCTTCATGAAAGTGTCTGATTTAACAATAATAAGTATCAATGTATGAATTATGGAGTGCAGATAGCTCTGTAACTAGATGTCCTTGGGGTTGTTGAGACATGGAGGGCCAGGAATACCATCTAGCCCACAGTTCAGGGAGGAGTCCACTGAGAGTCAATACTTTGGCTTTTGCAACATTCTGTTCCCAAAAGCTGATATCGGGAAAAATGTATTTATACAAAGGTGGTTTTCTTGCTTTTGTAGTTATTTTAACTGTTCTTGCATGTCGGGACTCTTTGTGGGGGAAAAGGAAGTATGATCCAACATGTAGCTAATGCTAGGCTACAAATCTACACAGTCACTCCAGTTGTTTCGAGGAATTTTGTATGGATCATACCGACTAATAAACTCTAATTTCCATAGATATCAATCCTTTGCTTCTTTCTGACCAAGATTATCCAAGTAATCTGGTAGTAGAGCTTTTTAGCTGTAGTTTTCTTTGGACAACAGCAACAGATGCCAGACATCTTTGCTTGGCTTTAGTATGTGAACAGTATGTAAACAAAATTCGCTTGCCCCCCAGGTATAGGGTAGCGACGGTTGCTAACGTAAATGTGACATCAGTGCAAGGGGGGACATCAGTTGATGGTCAGTTGATGGTACAAAGACTTCGAGTCCCATTTGTCAGCAGATGCCTGTATTTTGTGAGCTTTATCCCGCCACCATGTATCCTTCGCTGTTCTCAGCTCTCGTTGGACCTTGGCCTTGCATTCCTTAAAATCCTTCTCAAACTTATCCCATTCACGCTCTGGCTCATGACAAGACAAAAGCTCATCATACGCCACTTTCTTTTCTTCAAGTAACCTTGATGCAAACCCAATGTTTTCTTGGAACCACTCCTCTTGTTTCCTTTTAACAAATCCTAGCATTGAAGAACCGGCATCATAGAGCTGTTTGCTAAAACTCGCACATACGTCATCCTTGTTTAGGTTAATTGATCACACTACTTCTTGGTATTCTATGAGCTTCCCAGGGATCTTTAGGTTGGATATGTTGATGTGCTTAAGTGACTTTGCACAACAACACCTTTGGATCTTACGGACTGTGATAGCCATACAGGCACGCACAAGTCTGTGGTCTGTCCAGCATTCAGCCCCTTGCATGCATCGAGTAGATGTTACATCACATATGTCTTTTCTGCGAACAATTATGTAGTCGAGAACTTTTCCAAGTAGCTTTATATTTGTCTTTCTGCCCGAACCAAGTATTGGTCATCACTAAATCAAACTCCTGGCAAAGCTGCAAAAAGAGTAGGCCATTTGCATTATACATTCCCATTCCATTTTTTTTTTAAATTTATCTCATGTTTTACCAGGAAGATCCCATTGAGATACAATATCTTGTCTTCCAGGGAGTCCTGGCCAAGATAGCGACTTAAAAGTTTCATACAAGAAATACAGACTAACATAAACCAAAACACTAGGACAAAACAGTCAACAATCACACATAGAACACAGAGTAAAAAAAAAAGAAATGAGACATAAGTAGTATAAAATGAAGAAGCAGTAGCCTTAATTAAAAACAATGACACTCTTCTGTAAGTACTGACTTTAAACAATTTTTTAAAAATGCAATAGAGGGTATTGTCACAAGATTTAGTGTATTTTGTAGCTCATTCCAAGCACATGGTGCATATGCACAGAAGGCTGTTTTACCAAGTTCTGTTCGTGACATTGGAATTTGAAAAAGTATTTTCTCTGATGCACGAGTGCTATAAGTGTAAGTACGCCATACAAGCAGACTAGATATATAGAACGGCAACTTACCTAAGATAGCTTTTGCAACAAATATTAAAATATGACTTTTCCTTCTTATAGACAGAGATGTCCACTGAACCATATGATAAAGGTTACAGTGATGCGTCCTTGCATTTGCCCCTGTTATGAAGCGCAGGGCAGAATGGTACACCACATCCAACTTTTTCAGAAGGGATGTGCCAGCATGCATATATCACCATAGTCTATAACTGCCATAAAAGTACTTTGAACTAGTTTCTTTCTGGCAGCAAAAGGAAAACATTTTTTCAAATGAAAATAAAAACCTAACTTTGGCCTTGGCTTTTTTAAGAGGCTATCTATGTGGGTGCCAAAGGACAGTGTGGCAGCAGGGGCGTGGTCAAGTGCCGGTCTGTGACAGGAGGGCAGAGTCAGGGAAGGTGAGTGGCAGAATCACTACACCTGAGAGCAATTAACCTGTGTTTGCGTGTCTTCCCAGTGACCGCGCCCTATATAAGGAGGGAGAGCAGACAGCAGAGGAGCTCAACCCTGAACGAGACACTCGTCATGTGTGTGTGTCTATTTGAATTGTTAGACTGAAAAGTGTGACAATAAACGCTAAGTTGGACCTGATCTCTGTCCTGCCGTCCTCTGTGCTCCACCCACCAGTATTGAACTACTACAGTGGTGCCGAAACCCGGGATCTGGAGCACAGCAGCCTCACAGCCCCATGGAGTCCTCCCCGTTTGCTGAACTGGTCCACGCCCTCGCCACGGCCCAGCAAAGCCGGCACCAGGCGCTACTCACCCTCCGAAAGGAGCAGGAACAGCGGTTGGAGGCCCTGGTGTTGACCCAGCAAGAAGATCGACAGGCGTTCCGGCACCTCCTCACGTCGGCGGGGTCCACCAGCGCTCCTACTGCGGGCCCGTCTCCCCTCACCGTAACCAAGATGGGCCCGCAGGACGACCCCAAGGCGTTCATCACGCTCTTTGAGCAAGTCGCCGAAGCCTCGGGGTGGCCGATAGAGCAGCGCGCGGCGCGCCTCCTCCCCCTGCTCACGGGAGAAGCACAGCTGGCTGCGCTACAGCTCCCTGCCGACCGCCGGCTGGCCTACGCGGACCTCCGCCGGGCCTTCCTCCAGCGCGTGGGGCGCACACCAGAACAGCAGCGCCAGCGCTTCCGCGCGCTGCGCTTGGAGGAAGTCGGCCAGCCGTTCGCGTTTGGCCAGCAGCTCTGGGATGCCTGCTGGCGGTGGTTGAGGGCTGACAACCGCGACGCCAAAGGAATCATCGACCAGGTGGCGCTGGAACAGTTCGTTGCTCGCTTGCCAGCAGGAACTGCAGAGTGGGTCCGGTGCCACCGCCCGGCATCGCTGGATCAGGCAGTCGAGCTAGCGGAGGACCATTTGGCGGCTGTCCCGGCGGCAGGACAGCAGATGGCATCTTCTCTTCTCTCCTCTTCTCTCTCTCTCTCTCTCCCCCTCCTCCTGTGTCCCGTCCTCGCCCCATTCCCCCACCGCGGAGGCGGGGGCCAGCACCACCCCAGCCAGCCCACCGCCCCCACGGTGCCCTCCCGTTTCTCCCTTCTGTGTCTGTCTCTTCCCCACCTCAGGTGAGTGAGCCCCAGATCACCGGTGCAGAGGGAAAGCCCGGGCCGGTTTGCTGGCGCTGCAGGGAGCCGGGCCACATTCAACAGCAGTGCACGGCAATGGAAGTGGGCATGGTGGTTCGGATCTCCGACGCGCCAGAGGCCGCCCTCGATCGGGCCGGAGCGTATCGCATACCAGTGAGTATCCAAGGGGCTACATATCAGGCGTTGGTGGATTCTGGTTGTAATCAGACCTCAATTCGCCAAAGCCTGGTTCAAAACGAGGCATTGGGGGGAGCACAAGGGGTGAAGGTGTTGTGTGTGCATGGGGATGTTCACCGCTACCCTTTGGTGTCGGTCCACATTTTGTTCAGAGGGGGAAAAGTTATAGTGAAGGCGGTGGTTAATCCTTGCCTTACCCACTCTTTAATTTTGGGGACTGATTGGCCAGGATTTCGGGGTTTAATGACACGCCTAGTAAAGAGTGGGTCCTGCCATTTGACAGGGGGAGGTCCTGGTGTCGCTTTGGCGGGAGCAGCTGTCGCAGAGCCGTCTTCGTCATCTCCGCATCAGAGTGAGGAGCCGCCGGCTCCTCCTCTCTCTATTGGGGAATCCCTCGCGGATTTCCCATTAGAGCAGTCGCGAGACGAGACTCTGCGGCATGCGTTTGACCAAGTGAGAGTAATCGATGGTCAAACGCTCCAGCCGAACGCCACCCCGTCCTTCCCCTACTTCGCTATTATGAAGGATAGGTTATACTGAGTGACGCAGGACACTCAAACTAAAGAGCGAGTCACGCAGCTTTTAATTCCGAAGAGCCACCGGGAATTGGTATTCCAGGTGGCTCACTTTAATCCCATGGCTGGACACTTAGGGCAGGATAAAACACTAGCCCGAATAATGGCCCGATTCTATTGGCCGGGGATTTGCGGCGATGTCTGTAGGTGGTGTACGGCATGCCGCAAATGCCAGTTAGTAAATCCAGCGGCCATTCCAAAAGCGCCTTTGCGCCGTCTACCGTTAATTGAGACCCCGTTCGAAAGAATTGGGATGGATCTCATCGGGCCATTAGATCGGTCAACACGAGGGTACCGCTTTATATTAGTTCTAGTGGACTATGCAACGCGATACCCGGAAGCAGTGCCTCTTCGCAGTATCTCAGCATGCAGTATTGCGGAGGCACTCTTCCGCGTCATCTCCCGAGTTGGAATACCGAAAGAGATTCTGACTGATCAAGGCACCTCGTTGAGGTCATGAACACTGAATGAACTGTATGGGTTATTAGGTGTTAAGCCGATCCGCACCAGCGTGTATCACCCACAAACGGACGGTTTAGTGGAACGGTTTAATTGCACTCTTAAAAACATAATTAAAAAAATTGTAAGTGAGGACGCGCATAACTGGGATAAATGGCTCGAACCCTTGCTCTTTGCAGTGCGAGAGGTCCCCCAAGCCTCCACGGGGTTCTCCCCGTTTGAATTATTATATGGGCGTAAGCCGTGCGGCATTTTAGATGTGCTGCGAGAAAATTGGGAGGAGGGACCTTCACCAAGCAAAAATGAAATTCAATACGTTATTGACCTGCGCGCAAAACTCCACACACACACACACCTAACCCAGGAGAATTTGCGGCAGGCCCAAGAACGGCAAACCCGCCTGTACGACAAGGGTACACGCCTTAGAGAGTTCGCACCGGGAGAGAAAGTACTCGTACTGTTGCCCACATCGAGCTCTAAATTAGTCGCCAAGTGGCAAGGACCCTTTGAGGTCACAAGGCGAGTCGGGGACGTCGACTATGAGGTGAAGTGAACGGACAGGGGTGGGGCGCTACAGATTTACCACCTCAACCTACTCAAACTCTGGAACGAGGAGGTCCCCGTGGCGTTGGTGTCGGTGGTTCCGGAGAAGGTGGAGCTGGGGCCGGAGGTTCAAAAAGGAACATTAGCATCACGTCCCTCTCTGGTCCCCTGTGGAGACCACCTCTCCCCGACCCAACTCGCGGAGGTCGCCCAGTTGCAGACCAAGTTTTCGGACGTGTTCTCGCCCCTGCCCGGTCGCAGTAACCTCATAGAGCACCACATAGAGACGCCCCCGGGGGTGGTAGTGCGTAGCCGCCCTTACAGGCTACCCGAACACAAAAAAAAGGTGGTTCGGGAAGAACTTCAGACCATGCTTGAAATGGGCATCGTTGAGGAGTCCCACAGCGACTGGAGCAGCCCGGTGGTCTTGGTACCCAAGGCCGACGGGTCGGTCCGGTTCTGTGTGGACTATAGAAAAGTCAACGCGGTGTCTAAATTCGACGTGTACCCAATGCCTCGTATTGATGAGTTGCTCGATTGACTAGGCACGGCTCGCTTTTATTCGACACTGGATTTGACGAAGGGATATTGGCAGATCCCCTTGACTCCACTATCCCGAGAAAAAACGGCCTTTTCCACACCGTTTGGGTTACACCAATTCGTCACACTTCCGTTTGGGCTGTTTGGGGCGCCCGCTACGTTTCAGCGGCTGATGGACCGGGTCCTCCGCCCCCACGCCACCTATGCGGCAGCCTATCTTGATGACATCATCATATATAGTAATGACTGGCCGAGGCACCTGGAACACCTCAGGGCTGTCCTTAGGTCGCTGAGGCGAGCGGGTCTCACAGCCAACCCAAAGAAGTGTGCGATTGGGCGGGTGGAAGTACGGTATCTGGGCTTCCACTTGGGCAACGGGCAGGTGCGTCCCCAAATTAATAAGACAGGAGCGATTGCGGCTTGCCCGAGGCCCAAGACCAAAAAGGGGGTGAGACAGTTCCTGGGGCTGGCTGGCTATTATCGTAGGTTTATACCTAATTATTCGGACGTCACCAGCCCGCTGACTGATCTCACTAAAAAGGGGGCACCAGATCCGGTCCAGTGGATGGAGCAATGCCAGCGGCCTTTCTCTGAGGTAAAGGCTGCACTGTGTGGGGGCCACTATTACACTCCCCTGACTTTTCTCTCCCTTTTGTGTTGCAGACCGACGCGTCGGACAGAGGGCTGGGGGCGGTTTTGTCCCAGGAGGTGGAGGGGGAGGACCGTCCCGTCCTGTACATTAGCAGGAAGCTGTCAGTGTGTGAGGGGCGCTACAGCACAATCGAAAAAGAGTGGCTAGCGATCAAGTGGGTGGTCCTCGCCCTCCGTTACTGCCTGCTGGGGCGCCCTTTCACCCTCTGTTCGGGCCATGCGCCCCTCCAGTGGCTCCACCGCATGAAGGATGCCAACGCGCGGATCACACATTGGTATCTGGCACTCCAGCCCTTCAATTTCAAGGTGGTCCACAGGCTGGGGGTGCAGATGGTCGTGGCAGACTTCCTCTCCCATCAAGGGGGGGGGAGTCGGCTGCAGGCCGGACGGCTGCCCGGCCTGAGTCGGGCGGTGGGGGTATGTGGCAGCAGGGGCGTGGTCAAGCGCCGGTCTGTGACAGGAGGGCGGAGTCAGGGAAGGTGAGTGGCAGAATCACTACACCTGAGAGCAATTAACCTGTGTTTGTGTGTCTTCCCAGTGACCGCGCCTTATATAAGGAGGGAGAGCAGACAGCAGAGGAGCTCAACCCTGAACGAGACACTCGTCATGTGTGTGTGTCTATTTGAATTGTTAGACTGAAAAGTGTGACAATAAACGCTAAGTTGGACCTGATCTCTGTCCTGCCGTCCTCTGTGCTCCACCCACCAGTATTGAACTATTACAGACAGTTTGTCGTCAAGCCATATACCTAGGTATTTGTAATAGGTAACCCTCTCTAGATGACTGCCATCTAGTGTTGAAACAACATAATTTGAGTTAGTTAATCGAGAGCATGTTAAAACCATAAATTTAGTCTTTTTGGCATTCAAAACCAATTTCAACCTAAGAAGGGAGACCTGCAGAGTGTTAAAAGAAGACTGTAAAGAATCTACTGCCCTTTGAACAGATGATGCTGTAGTGTAGATAATTGTATCATCTGCATAGAGGTGAACTTTAGCCGGTTCTAAACCTGCACCAAGATTATTAATAAAAATAGAAAACAAAATGGGCCCCAAAATGGATCCTTGAGGAACACCCATCTTCACCTGTCGATATTTAGAATTATAATTTTTGACCGACACACACTGAGTTTTCCCAGTTAAATAATTAGTGAACCAGTTCAATACACCATCACTGCAACCTATACATTTCAGGGTCTGTAAAAGAAGCCCATGGTCTACAGAGTCAAAAGCTTTGGTTAGGTCAACAAAAAGTGCTGCACATGATTTTTTGTTATCCAAGGCAGTCATGATATCATTTGTAACAGATGTAACTGCAGTTATTGTGCTGTGGCCTTGTCTAAAACCTGATTGTGAGGAACTTAAAATATTATTTTCTGTTAAAAAACACTTCAGTTGTTCATTTACAAGAGATTCAAAAACTTTAGCTGTGACAGACAGCCTCGAAATGGGACGGTAGTTATCTAAAGTAGAGGGATCGCCACCTTTTAACAGTGGAAGGACCAGTGCTGTCTTCCATGAGCTAGGTATAGTCCCACTGCTAAGACTAAGATTAAAAATTGAGGCAATGGGTCCAGCTATCAAACTTGCTACAGTCTTAAGAAAAAAAGGTTCGATTCTATCTGAACCAGCAGATTTTTTACAAACCAGGGTAGACAGTTCTTTATGGACTTGTTGAGGTGTGATGGTAAAGAAATTAAACCTATTTGCAATTTGAGGTGTAGAAGTGACTGTCCTGTCTGTACCAGCTTGGAGATCTACTTTAGCATTCAGACCAGCATTAATAAAATGTAAATTGAAAGCATCAGCAATGCTTTGCTTGCCTGTGACTTCTTTATAATCAATCTTCAACAAATCTGGAAATGTGGTAGGTGACACAGACCCTGACGTGGATTTAACCAACTTCCAGAATTTGTTAGGATCGTTTAGATTTTGGTTTAATAAGTTAAGATAATATTCATGTCTACCTATGCTACTCCAAAGTTCATGGTCACGTCCAACACGGGCATTAAAGTCCCCCAGAAGTGCAAGTTTGTCATTCTTATCAACATTTCTCAGAACTGTTCTCAGATCATTGTAAAAGGTGTTTATTTCATCCTGGGGACTAACTAGAGTTGGTGCGTATACACTGACTACTATCATGAATTATTTTGACTTAACTTGCAACCTCAGAGTCGTTATGCAGTCGGAGAAACCATATGGAAGGTCCGCAAGATTTGCCACTAGATGTGTCCTTACAGCGAACCCCACACTGGATTCCCGGTGTGAATTAGCCGGCTGGCCTTTGTAGAAGATGGTATAGCCTGACTCTGGTTCAACTGTTTGGCCATCAGAGAATCTTGTTTCTGAGAGTGCAACTATGTCTAAACCATATCTAGACAATTCCCTACATATAACTGCAGTGCGACGCTCAGGATGAGATCCTGGGAAGTTCAACAGGGTACGTACATTCCAACATGCTATCCATAGATTTGATCGATTCCATTTTTGTAGTTGTCCATGATTTAACTCAGTAGTTTCTTCATTGCTTGTATTTCGCCCGCACAGTGAACAACCGCCAGCCGTGGCAAGTTTTTTTAGGACCACCTTTTCTAGGTCCCCTCCTGACCAGCAGGTGAGCAGGCTATCCCTAAAGAGGGCTGCTAAGTCGCTTGAGGTGCTGCCGAATCATGCCATTGCCATGGGTTGGCGACAAAGCGACCAATATCCCAAGCCGCCTATGTGTAGGTTAACAATTACATACTCCCAGCTTGTTTAGGCCTGTATGCTTCACTGCACTCCTATTGCCGCAGGGCTTAATTGTGAGTCCATATAATGTTCCAAGAGTCCAAGAAATTCCTGTGCATGTTTTTTTTTTTTTGAGTGGATAAAGTGTTGCACATCACTAAACCCTCTTCTTAGTACACTCAGTTTGACACCAGTAGCACAACAGGGGTTGAGACGACCAGCAACCAACTGAACCTCAGGTTTTATCTACGAATTTCCCTCTCCGAGAAGAATGTTCTGATGAGAACTAGGGGTCCTTCACTCCCAGTGGGGTTACCGCACGCTTGGACACCATCCCAAGTATTTCTATGTCCCTGCGCATTCTATTGGTTATTATTTAACCCATAGTTGGGGCCCTCACAGGTACTACCACTCCGGGCCTGAGTGGACCTGGTAGTAGTGGTGATTAAGATGACTGTCCAAAGATGACTGATAAGGCCAATTTGAGCATGAAAGTATCAACCACATGTTGTGAATGAGATATATATATATTTTCTGCATTTTATAAAACTGTATGTTTCTGCATATACATCCACCTCCCTCGCATACATGACATGGAGATTATTCCATATGACTTTGAACCAACTGAGAAGAGTTGGAAAGATGACAGGATAAGGACCAGTCCGTCGCGCTGGTATTCACGCCACTATTGTCACACAATTGCTGTTTGTCCGTCACCAATGTGAAGATGACCATTGCATCGGAGTACTTGATTAGGTTCTGTGTGTCCGAAGATGACTAAGGCCAATTCGAGCACAAAAGTATCGACCACATGTTGGGCACAAATGTTCAGTAATGGCTAATGAGGTGCCTGCTGCCTTCGTCTTATGGACTTCATGTTTCCTCCTACACTCTGCCAAGCGTGAAAACGGAAATTAATTTTAATGGAAATTAAAACGTGCCAGATCAGGTGGCTGGTGGGTTTTCAAAATAATAAATGCATGCATGTATTTTTGTGATAAATACATATTATACTGTGTATTTCCCACATAATCCTCACTAAGGTTTCGGATAGCACTACAAAATGGCGTCCCCACTGTATAGTGAGTCGGGAGCAATTTCAGACTAGGGATGTTAACCAATGACCGTTTGACCGATGGTTGACCGAATCAATGTCAACCGGTTAATTTGTTTTTGGTTGTCGGTTAAAAAAAAAATCAATCGTTTTGAAGCTGCCAATTTTGGAGCGGAGAACCTGTAATTCTGTGTTGTAAATGCTTGGGGCATGCCATGCGGTGTAAGGACGACAGCTGACAAATCAGAAACACCCATTCAGTCATGTTCCGCCCTCCCGCCCCAGTTGAAGACAGCTGCCACTCGGCGAAAGAAAAGTCTCAGTGTTGGATTACATTTTACTACGTAACATCAAGGAAATTCTTGGCTATCAAAGAAACAAGAACACGGTGCATGAATGAAGTCGATGGTTGATTAGTCTGGTGAAAATGTTAACGTAATAATACACAAGATCTGAACTAAAACCTGGTTACTCACTGTTGTTACTTAGCATCAGACAGTTGCTATATTAGCTTAGCGGCTAATCATCTCAGCTCCAGCTATCCCATTCCCAATGGCTGTCCACAATTAGCAGCCATGTAATCAGTAGCTGGAAAACAATTGCAGTATGAGGTCTCTGTGGCTCACTTCGAAGAAAAGTGCCTAGTCCGTAGCAGTATGCAATATCAACACACAGCCTACTGCAGTTAACTGTAAACACCAGGGGCCATATTGCTAAAACGTCCTATCTTCAATGAAAAGTTAAGATGGGACAAGTGTATGATAGGATTGTTTTCAATAGGCTACTCAATGCAAGCACCGGTAGTGACTGAGCTAAAGCTTGCTGCTTAGAAAATGATGGCAATTTATTGAAAACATGTTCACACTCATATTTTTAATGCCAAGTTGCAACTTAACAAAAGTGCGTGCCCCTTGCTGACACGGCCGCAGACACAGACCCGGGTGGAGAAGGACAAGGAGGAGGGGTTGAGGGGGGATTTCACACTTCTCACAATGTCTCTAAGCTGGAGCCATTTGTCCTCTGCTCCAATACAAACCCCTCGACATCAGTGCCACATTGGACTAAATGTTTCGCGCTGTAGAAAAGGTCATGTGGGTGGAGGGCAGCGACTGGGACTGAATGTGCGGATGCTCGCGGTTAGATTTAGAATAGATTCTAATAATTCCAATTCTAGAATTTTAAACTCGTAGGTTAACTGACTTTAACCGGCTAATGAGGCTCGGTGGTCGGTCAAGTTTTTTTTTTTAATTTTCGCCATCCCTATTTCAGACACAGGGAAAACTTCTGGCTTGATTACGTCAGCATTCGAAGGAGGGCACGCATATCTTTTGACAACATTGGCAGATGTTGGTCACTTTGATTTCCGCTGTACGTTTTACTTCTGTCCTATGAAGTCTCGCACAGGTCTCTGCGAATCTCGTTTACGGCCATTGTTTTGACATATGGACTGATATATTACATAGCATATTTCACACACTCATAACTTGCTATAGACCCTTTTCAGTCACGTGACCTTTGTAAACGCGACCACCATTTTGGACATGTAGTGGACTTCGGCTCGAATTGGTTTGAATGCGAGGAAGGCGACAAACGGAGAACATACAAGAAAAAGGAGCGAGATGCAGAAAATACCTTCGCTATCCAGCGACGTAGGGCATTTACAGGGCGAGCAGAGGGAGAAATAACAACAGTAACGACACATTAGCAACGCCGTACAGAAATAACGGTTTATGGCACAGACCCTTTCGGTTCTCGCTCATCTAGCTGCTACAATGACTGCTTAGACTGCAACAATAATACCTAACACACATTTAAGTATCCGTCGTAAAGACGTGAAACTCGTCGAGTGACGAGTGTGTTCATTGATAAGCTAACACAATCTAAAAGTAGACATACCATCACACTGCCCTGGCGCTGCGTACAGTTTACCTTCTACGGTTTGTGCACTCACTACAGTGGTGCTTGAAAGTTTGTGAACCCTTTAGAATTTTCTATATTTCTGCATAAATATGACCTAAAACATCATCGGATTTTCACACAAGTCCTAAAGGTAGATAAAGAGAACCCAGTTAAACAAATGAGACAAAAATATTATACTTGGTCATTTATTTATTGAGGAAAATGATCCAATATTACATATCTGTGAGTGGCAAAAGTATGTGAACCTCTAGGATTAGCAGTTAATTTGAAGGTGAAATTAGAGTCAGGTGTTTTCAATCAATGGGATGACAATCAGGTGTGAGTGGGCACCCTGTTTTATTTAAAGAACAGGGATCTATCAAAGTCTGATCTTCACAACACATGTTTGTGGAAGTGTAGCATGGCACGAACAAAGGAGATTTCTGAGGACCTCAGAAAAAGCGTTATTGATGCTCATCAGGCTGGAAAACATTACAAAACCATCTCTAAAGAGTTTGGACTCCACCAATCCACAGACAGACAGACTGTGTACAAATGGAGGAAACTCAAGACCATTGTTACCCTCCTCAGGAGTGGTCAACCAACAAAGATCACTCCAAGAGCAAGGCGTGTAATAGTCAGCGAGGTCACAAAGGACCCCAGGGTAACTTCTAAGCAACTGAAGGCCTCTCTCACATTGGCTAATGTTAATGTTCATGAGTCCACCATCATGAAAACACTGAACAACAATGGTGTGCATGGCAGGGCTGCAAGGAGAAAGCCACTGCTCTCCAAAAAGAACATTGCTGCTTGTCTACAGTCTGCTAAAGATCATGTGGACAAGCCAGAAGGCTATTGGACAAATGTTTTGTGGACAGATGAGACCAAAATAGAACTTTTTGGTTTAAATGAGAAGCGTTATGTTTGGAGAAAGGAAAACACTGCATTCCAGCATAAGAACCTTATCCCATCTGTGAAACATGGTGGTGGTAGTATCATGGTTTGGGCCTGTTTTGCTGCATCTGGGCCAGGACAGCTTGCCATCATTGATGGAACAATGAATTCTGAATTATACCAGCGAATTCTAAAGGAAAATGTCATGACATCTGTCCATGAACTGAATCTCAAGAGAAGGTGGGCCATGCAGCAAGACAACGGCCCTAAGCACACAAGTCGTTCTACCAAAGAATGGTTAAAGAAGAATAAAGTTAATGTTTTGGAATGGCCAAGTCAAAGTCCTGACCTTCATCCAATGGAAATGTTGTGGAAGGACCTGAAGTGAGTAGTTCATGTGAGGAAACCCACCAACATCCCAGAGTTGAAGCTGTTCTGTACGGAGGAACGGGCTAAAATTCCTCTAAGCCGGTGTGCAGGACTGATCAACAGTTACCGCAAACATTTAGTTGCAGTTATCGCTGCACAAGGGGGTCACACCAGATACTGAAAGCAAAGGTTCACATACTTTTGCCACTCACAGATATGTAATATTGGATCATTTTCTTCAATAAATAAATGAGCAAGTATAATATTTCTGTCTCATTTGTTTAACTGGGTTCTCTTTCTCTACTTTTAGGACTTGTGTGAAAATCCGATGATGTTTTAGGTCATATTTATGCAGCAATATAGAAAATTCTAAAGGGTTCACAAACTTTCAAGCACCACTGTATTTGCCATTACTTTCTCCAACCGTTGTGACAGATTACAGGGAACGGCCTGGATTTAAGAAACAAATACATGTTCCTCTTGTTTTGAACACTTATTTGTAGGCAGTGCTTAATTTGTAAAGTGGGAGGTCCCGGAGCGCAGAGGATGAGCGGCTCCGTTGCGGAAAAAAAGAGAGGGGGAGGGGGGCGCGGCACTGCGCTTCTGGGCATGTTTTGTAATAACACTGCAAATTAAGTTCATCTGCAGATATTTTGTGGATGTCGTTTCATGAGAGAAATCACCAACAAGACAGATATCAAAATCAGACATTAACACTAAATAAACTTGCATTTTTTATTTAATTATTTGGTTTTTTTTTTTGTTACATAGTCAAAAGAGGTGTCGGATCACCGGATCCAGTGTAAATAGCTGCCGGAGCCAACGCCCGAGGTTCCGGAGCGCGCTCCGGCTTGCTCCCCCTCAAATTAAGCGCTGTTTGTAGGACACTGCCTCTGATCTGTCCTACAGTCTACCAACAGCAAAGGAACACAACGCTAGCTAATGTCGTTAGCTAATAGCTACTACAGAAGAACAAAGAGGTTACAATGGGTTATTTTAGCCTATTTGGTTACACACTCGCCGCCACAGAATGTTAACAGCAATGTAATGCCTTTTCTGGCTAATTTTATTCGTCTTACCTCCAACAAAGTGGTCACTACACAAGCGCTGGTATGCCGAGGGCTGCCAATCTTTCCTGTTTATGGCCGCTATCCATCTTCTCCGTCGGGATCCGATAAAATGATAAACCTTGCCTTGTTTGTTGATGGTTACTACATCCAGGTGCACAACAATATAGTGGCATGATGGAAGTCATGCTGAAAATAAACACTTTCTTTGCTGCCGTTCCTCAATGCTGGCTGTGGTAAACTACTGGTAGTACATGTCCAAAATGGCGGCCGCGTTTGTCGTGACGTCACATGAAAAGGGTCTATAGCAGTGACAAAATAGCTGTCAGAAATGCATTCCTACATTTTATAAAATGAGAAATAGAATTTTGATGATAAATTTGCCTTCAGTTCTCCTTTAAAACTACAGGGCACATTTTACAAATACCATGCAACTATCTGAGAAAATTATGACAACTAGAATTAGACTAAAATTAAAATTGAGTTCCACTAATTAAATCTTTATGAAAAAAAGATTAAAATGTAACTGCAATTTTCAGTCCACAACTAAGACTAAAAGTAAATTTAAAATTCTTTAAATTAAAAATGAACACTGCTGGGGGCGTCGTGGCTCAGGTGGATGAGGTGCCGTGGGTCCGGGGACCCGGGTTCGGTTCTGGCCCGGGGTAATTTCCCGATCTCTCCCCGTCTCTCTCTCTCCTGCTCATTTCCTGTCTCTACACTGTCCTGTCCAAATGAAGGTGAAAAAAGCCCCCCAAAAAAATATCTTTAAAAATGAACACTGCTACACTGAACTAAACCAACATTAGCTCCCAAACACTTATGGCAAATAAATATTACTTGTACAAATCCAAAATATTTTATATAAAACCCATTTAGTGACAGAACTGACTTTAAAGTTGCGCATTTTTGTAACTTTCTGTTTAGAGACCAAAAAACAAGGGATGGATATTTATCAGAGAGGTCTGATTCACAGCACAGCTTTGCCATGTCAGACATAAAGCCTTTCATGATGAACCTTTCCTTTGCCTAAATTCTGATAAAGCTTTGCCTGCATTTTTCTAGTTACTAAATTCATCTTGGAGCTTGTCAGCTGTTTTGTGAATCTTAAGATACAGTCGAGAACCTTTTACTTCAGCCTTCATGAGGCTTAATATAATATTGACATGAGCCATTGCTCTCGTTTCTGTATACCTCATTTAAAGCAATAGATTGATTTAGTGAAGAAAAATGTAAATGTGGTATTTTTCTACAGGTATACAGGAGCATGCAGTGCGAACAATACATTGATGCCAAAAGAGAGATGGATGTGAATTGGATGAGGTGAGGAATGCACCAGTTGTTGGGTCGTTTTAGTGATTTGATTTTACAGCTCCTCATTTGTTGGAAGAACTTTATCTTCATGTCACTGATATCTCTGCCTTGCTTTCTTCAAGTCTGTGACTCTGATCTGATTTTTACCTTTTCTGGAATGTTGCCTCACTCTTTTAGGTATGTGAATTGTGCCCGTAATGAAGAAGAACAGAATCTTGTGGCATTTTGGTATCGAGGGGGAATTCTGTATCGGTGCTGTCGACCCATTAACCCAGGACATGAGCTCTTGGTGTGGTATGAAGAGGAGTACACCAAAGAACTCAGTCCTGCACCTACAGGAACAACCAGACAGCAAGGTGTTACTTTTGTCTAAGAGGTTATAGAGGTTATTTTCTGTATCATCTAGTGACACATTTCTGAGTCGAACAGTATTTCTGGGATGAAAGCTGTTGTACAGTGCAGTCTACAATAACCAGAGCACACTCCCAGAGAACTCATTTTGGCCTGTTCCACCAACCAGGTAGGTCTTCTCTATCATGTGACAATGACCAACCAGAGAGGGTGAAGTCTATCGGCTTCCTTTGTGACATGTGAAGTCAGCCCACTGCATATCTTATTGCGAAACTGACTGTATAGTAAACCACAAAATACTGTTGCAGTTTTATTCATCATGCACAATTTAACCAGAAGTAGCATAAAATGCATGCCCTGTGGATCCCGAGTGGCACAGCAGGAAAGTGTTGTCCCCATCATCCTCCCCGTCATCCAGATATTGCCACTTTCGAATCTTGATGATGTCTCAGTCATCTGTGGTTGGGCGCTTAAGAGAGCAGAATTGTCTGGGCTCTCTGGGAGGGAGAGATGGCATGCTCTCTCTTCCCTGCTCGGTCAATTACACTAGCCAGTCATGGGTGTGTGAGAGCACTGCAGTGGAAAAGCGTAATAATTCAACACCTCGAGACAGGAAAAAGCAGACAGAAAAATGAGTTTATTATACTCTTGCGAGAGCTGGCTTCTCCACAATGAAAATCACAAAGTGTTTGACCCAGAGAAGCGCCCTTTTGATATCATGTGCACTCTTTATACAGCTTAACATGACTGACATATCAGATGTTCCCTTTTTTATCTCCTTTCACAGTCAGGGGCATATTTTCTGCTATCTTGCATATACACATGTTTCAGATAACCTTGTAGAATAGAATAATGTGTCACAAAAGCATTCTTTATCTTACATCAACATGAGAGACAATGTCTCTGAAGCTTACCTTTCTAAAGATCACTGCTCTCTAAAATTATCAATTCTCTAAAAATTATATTTTCCTCTACAGCACATGAATAGGACATGAATGGATTGGGCTTTCCTCTGAGTGTGCTTTGCCACCCCCTGACATTGCATGAAAGATAATAAAAGCTGCATCATAAAAGATGCGGTCAACTGATGTTACTTGTCTCGGAGGAAGCACGTGATAGCCCTCCCTGGTTGGTAGCTGTTATGTGGTATTGGAGAGCAGTCTGATGGGTGGGAATTGGCCATGACTAAATTAGGGAGAAACCATGAGGGGGACACGCATTGTAATACCTTCAGTGCAATACAGCCAGCTGGCTGGAGAGAAGTTAGTTGAACACACACATACAGCGTGTCTCAACCAAGCAAAGTTGTTCATTGGCTAATGCAGATGTCAATCAAAACTATCAACCATTGTACAAGTCAATTGGAACACATTTGCTTTATTTCAGCAGTATATGTGATGATGGTTATATTATCAAGCAGTTTAACAAGCAAGAGCATTTTTAGTATTTTTATGGAATTCAATAATTCCACAAGTCATGCTATGGAGAAATAATCTTTTTAATTATGTTTATTTTTAACTCCTTAAAGCAGATATGCAGAACCTTTATTTTTAAATAAATTTCTGAGTGGATAATATCTCCATCCTTGACTCTTGTGTGCTGCATAAATGGGAATAAAAAAATATATTTTTGAGAGTTAAAATCGACTGCACAGTTGGCATTTGAGCTGCCCCGCTGAGCCAGCCAGCCCTGAGCGCGTGACGTCACAGCAGGAACCGGTTTTAAGGCTGAGGCCTTTTACAGCTATCGACCAAAGTCATATAAATAAAAATTTATGGTGAAAGTAAGAAATACCATTACTGACTTGCTCAACTAAGACTAATTTGACTTCATTGATTGTGGGGTGACTCTCATTAAAACAGGATAGGTGTTATAACTTATGCAACATATATGTACATGCATGCATTTTCACTGATAAAACGTTAAAGGCTAATTAAATAATCAGATGAACTAAGACAATCACATTCTGAAGCAAATTAAATAATCTTATACCGCAAACTTAAATACACAATACAAGCTACATGGATTAATCTAAATGCAGGTAAACAATGTGTTGAGTCAGAGCTTACCCGTCTATGTTCTCGCTTCTTGAAGGCCGATCGTTTTGAAACAATCTGACTTTCAGTTGTTCGTTCAATTCTCTGTTCATTCATTTCTTCCACATAAGGTCGAGATGGCAGCAATATCCAGTTTAGAAATCAGACGACTGCGCCACTCTTTCTCCATTCTCTCCATTCCTGAGTACTCCATCATTACTGCTCGGCTCAGGCGATTACTAAAACCTGGGACGGAACGGGATGTCACCGATTTTAGCAACAACCACGGGGAGGTCACTGCCTGAGTGATATGTCCCATCCCGTTCCGTCCCGGGTTTTAGCAACAACCCTCAGCTCACGCTACACGAGGACTGGTGCAACTGAACTCACTTTTTAAAAAAAATTAAATAAATACTTTGCTTTTCTTGTTTTATTTTTCTTTAATTGTTGGGACTGCACCCTCTTTCAATACGGACTTATAGCCAACGCTTCTCAACAGATCAGAGGTCTCGTATGAGTCTTCAGTAAAATGTGCAGAGCAAAGGAGAGACCACTTCATAGCTGCCCAATGTGTCCGTGAA
The DNA here is from genome assembly GCF_027579695.1 of Neoarius graeffei. Taxonomy (NCBI): domain Eukaryota; kingdom Metazoa; phylum Chordata; class Actinopteri; order Siluriformes; family Ariidae; genus Neoarius; species Neoarius graeffei. Next base: position 58,650,912 of record NC_083590.1, read on the forward strand.
GTTCTCGCAAAACGCGTCCAAATCTTTGCAGTTTGAACATTCTTGGGCCATGAATGCAACATAAATCCACCTTCTGTTACGTTGCTGCACCGGCCAAAAACACATCTACGTAGCATGGTGATGAATTAGCTCAAAATGGAGGATCGGAGTTGAAGTCAGCTCTGTGTTTTAGTTTAGTGGAAATGGTGATGAGACCGATAGACTTCCTGTTGTGACATTACAGACGTCAAGGTCATTCACTCAGACCGCTACCTATATGAATCACTTTAATCGTAAATATTACTATATTAGATTCATTGCTAGCGCTTAAAACTATTCCTGTGCCATTCTTGAGGTCTCAAGGCATTTATAAACGAAAGTGAGGCCATGGTTCTGCGTATATGCTTTAAACTCTTGCAACTGAAGAACTTCAGCATGTTAAGGGACAAGTAGCATCCAATGAATGAATAATTAAACGCATGGATATTTGGTTTGCTTTATGACTACAAACCACACCATGACATTCTTCAAACACTGCATTAGGGAAATTCCTATATTGCTGCAGACCTACTTAAATGCCATCTGAACTGTTGCAGTGTGTCCCTTTTTTTTATATGCTGACATTTATTTTTAAATTGAATGACTATTCTTATATGTCTTAATTTCTGGATGTTGGCTTGCTTGCATCAATTACATTAATATGAATCCACTGGGTTTCACAAAATCCCATAAAATTTAATTTCATTAAATTTGTGTGTAACTGAAATTAATAAGTGTTTTAAACTTGACAACCTAATCCATATTTAAAATTCATATGAAAAAATACAGATTTGCTGTTGTAAATGCTACTAGAAACGATTTGCAAATAAATCTATTCATATCCAGCTTGATAAATAAGGCCCATTGTTGTATCTTTCAGAACCTTGAATGCTAGGGCCGAGTTTCCTTTTCAGTCTTGGAGGCGATGTAAATAAAGCTAGGCATGCCATTACCTCGACTTGACATTCAATCAAACAGAAACCAACAACTCCCCCTTGGTTGCTCAGACCCACTGGGCTATAGCTAGTGCTGTGCATAGCTGCCTGTAGCCGTTCGTTATGAATGAATGGAGCACAGAGGACGGCAGGACAGAGATCAGGTTGATACACGTAATTTATTGTCACACTTTTCAGTCTAACAACTGTTTTACAGTTTACAGACACCCACACACTCGGCGTCTGGTTCCGGGAAGAGCCCCTCTGCTCTCGCTCTCCCTCCTTAAATAGAGCGCGGTCACTGGGAAGACACACACAAACACAGGTTAATTGTAGTCAGGTGTAGCGATTCTGCCACTTACCTTCCCTGACTCCGCCCGCCTGTCACAGACCGGCGCTTGACCACGCCCCCGTTGCCACATACCCCCACCGCCCGACTCAGGCCGGGCGGCCGTCTGGCCCACAGCCGACTCCCCCCCCCCCCTTGACGGGAGAGGAAGTTCGCCACGACCATCTGCACCCCCGGCCTGTGGACCACCTTAAAATTGAAGGGTTGGAGCGCCAGATACCAATGGGTGATCCGCGCGTTGGCATCTTTCATGTGGTGGAGCCACTGGAAGGGCATGTGGTCCGAACAGAGGGTGAAAGGGCGCCCCAGCAGGTAGTAACGGAGGGCGAGGACCGCCCACTTGACCGCCAGACACTCCTTTTCAATGGTGCTGTAGCGCCCCTCACGCACTGACAGCTTCCTACTGATGTAGAGGACGGGGCGGTCCTCCCCCTCCACCTCCTGGGACAAAACTGCCCCAGCCCTCTGTCCAATGCATCGGTCTGCAACACAAAGGGGAGAGAAAAGTCAGGGGAGTGTAGAAGTGGCCCCCCACACAGTGCAGCCTTTACCTCTGAAAAAGTCCTCTGGCATTGCTCCGTCCACTGGACCGGATCTGGGGCCCCCTTTTTAGTGAGATCAGTCAGCGGGCTGGTGACGTCCAAATAATTAGGTATAAACCTACGGTAATAGCCAGCCAGCCCCAGGAACTGTCTCACCCCCTTTTTGGTCTTGGGCCTCGGGCAGGCCGCAATCGCTGCCGTCTTATTAATTTGGGGACGCACCTGCCCGTTGCCCAAGTGGAAGCCCAGATACCGTACTTCCACCCACCCAATCGCACACTTCTTTGGGTTGGCTGTGAGCCCCGCTCGCCTCAGCGACCTAAGGACGGCCCTCAGATGTTCAAGGTGCCTCAGCCAGTCATTACTATAGATGATGATATCATCTAGATACGCGGCCGCATAAGTGGTGTGGGGGCGGAGGACCCTATCCATCAGCCGCTGAAACGTAGCGGGCGCCCCAAACAGCCCAAACGGAAGGGTGACGAATTGGTGTAAACCAAACGGTGTGGAAAAGGCCATTTTTTCTCAGGATAGGGGAGTCAAGGGGATCTGCCAATATCCCTTCATCAAATCCAGTGTCGAATAAAAGCGAGCAGTGCCGAGTCGATCGAGCAACTCAATACAAGGCATTGGGTACGCATCGAATTTAGACACCGCGTTGACTTTTCTGTAGTCCACACAGAACCGGACCGACCCGTCGGCCTTGGGTACCAAGACCACTGGGCTGCTCCAGTCACTGTGGGACTCCTCAACGATGCCCATTTCGAGCATGGTCTCAAGTTCTTCCCGAACCACCTTTTTTTTTGTGTTCGGGTAGTCGGTAAGGGCGGCTACGCACTACTACCCCCGGGGGCGTCTGTATGTGGTGCTCTATGAGGTTAGTGCGACCGGGCAGGGGCGAGAACACATCCTTAAACTCGGTCTGCAACTGGGCGACCTCCGTGAGCTGGGTCGGGGAGAGGTGGTCTCCACAGGGAACCAGAGGGGTACGTGATGTCAATGCCTCTTTTTGAACCTCCGGCCCCAGCTCCGCCTTCTCCGGAACCACCGACACCAATGCCACGGGGACCTCCTCCTTCCAGAGTTTAAGCAGATTGAGGTGGTAAATTTGTAGCGCCCCACCCCTGTCCGTTCAGCTCACCTTGTAGTCGACGTCCCCGACTCGCCGTGTGACCTCAAAGGGACCTTGCCACTTGGCGATCAATTTGGAGCTCGAAGTGGGCAACAGTACGAGTACTTTATCTCCCTGGGTGAACTCCCTAAGGCGCGTACCCTTGTTGTACAGGCGGGCTTGCCGTTCTTGGGCCTGCCGCAAATTCTCCTGGGTTAGGTGGGTGAGTGTGTGGAGTTTTGCACGCAGGTCCAGAACGTATTGAATTTCGTTCTTGCTTTGTGAAGGTCCCTCCTCCCAATTTTCCCGCAGCACGTCTAGAATGCCGCGCGGCTTACGCCCATATAATAATTCGAATGGGGAGAACCCCGTGGAGGCTTGGGGAACCTCTCGCACTGAGAACAACAAGGGCTCGAGCCACTGATCCCAATTACGTGCGTCCTCACTTACGAATTTTTTAATGATATTTTTGAGGGTGCGATTGAACCATTCTACTAAACCGTCCGTTTGTGGGTGATACACACTGGTGCGGATCGGCTTCATCCCCAATAACCCATACAGTTCGCGCAGTGTCTGTGACATAAATGTAGTGCCTTGATCAGTCAAAATCTCTTTCGGGATTCCGACTTGGGAGATAACGCGGAAGAGTGCCTCTGCAATACTGTGTGCTGAGATATTTCGCAGAGGCACTGCTTCCGGGTATCGCGTTGCATAGTCCACCAGAACTAATATAAAGCAGTACCCTTGTGCTGACCAATCTAATGGCCTGACGAGATCCATTCCAATTCTCTCAAACGGGGTCTCGATCAATGGAAGAGGGCGCAAAGGCGCTTTTGGAACGGCCGCTGGATTTACTAACTGGCATTCGCGGCATGCCGTACACCACCTACAAACATCGCCGTGAATCCCCGGCCAATAGAATCGGGCCATTATTCAGGCTAGTGTCTTGTCCTACCCTAGGTGTCCAGCCATGGGATTAAAGTGAGCCGCCTGGAATACCAATTCCTGGCGTCTCTTTGGAATCAAAAGCTGCATGACTCGCTCTTTAGTTTGAGTGTCCTGCGTCACTCGGTATAACCTATCCTTCATAATTGCGAAGTAGGGGAAGGACGGGGTGGCGTTCGGCTGGAGCGTTTGACCATCGATTACTCTCACTTGGTCAAACGCATGTCGCAGAGTCTCGTCTCGCGACTGATCTAATGGGAAATCCGCGAGGGATTCCCCAAGAGAGAGAGGAGGGGCCGGCGGCTCCTCACTCTGACGCGGAGATGACGTAGACGGCTCTGTGACAGCTGCTCCCACCAAAGTGACACCGGGACCTCCCCCCGTTAAATGGCAGGACCCACTCTTGACTAAGTGCGTCATTAAATCCCGAAATCCCGGCCAATCAGTCCCCAAAATTAAAGAGTGTGTAAGGCGAGGATTAACCGCCGCCTTCACTATAACTTTTCCCCCTCTGAACAAAATGTGGACCGACACCAAAGGGTAGCTGTGAATGTCCCCATGCACACACAACACCTTCACCCACTGTGCTCCCCCCAATGCCTCGTCTTGAACCAGGCTTTGGTGAATTGAGGTCTGATTACAGCCAGAATCCACCAACGCCTGATATGTATCCCCTTGGATACTTACCGGTATGCGATATGCTCCGGCCCGATCTAGGGCAGTCTCTGGCGCGTCGGGGATCCGAACCACCGCGCCCACTTCCATCACCGTGCACTGCTGTTGAAAGTGGCCCGGTTCCCCACAGCGCCAGCAAACTGGCCCGGGCTTTCCCTCTGCACCGGTGTTCTGGGGCTCACTCACCTGAGGTGGGGGAGAGACAGACACAGAAGAGAGAAATGGGAGGGCACCGCAGGGGCGGCGGGGCGGCTGGGGTGGTGCCGGCCCTCGCCTCCACGGTGGGGGAATGGGGCGAGGACGGGACACAGGAGGGGGGGGGGGAGAGAGAGAGAGAGAGAAGAGGAGAGAAGAGAAGATGCCGTCTGCTGTCCTGCCGCCGGGACAGCCGCCAAATGGTCCTCCGCCAGCTCGACTGCCTGATCCAGCGACACCGGGCGGTGGCACTGGACCCACTCCGCGGTTCCTGCTGGCAAGCGAGCGATGAATTGTTCCAGCACCACCTGGTCGATGATTCCCTCGGTGTCGCGGTTGTCGGCCCTCAACCACTGCCAGCAGGCATCCCAGAGCTGCTGGCCAAACGCGAACGGCCGGCCGACTTCCTCCAAGCGCAACGCGCAGAAGCGCTGGCGCTGCTGTTCTGGGGTGCGCCCCACGCGCTGGAGGACAGCCCGGCAGAGGTCCGCGTAGGCCAGCTGGCGGTCGGCGGGGAGCTGTAGCGCGGCCAGCTGTGCCTCTCCCGTTAGCAGGGGGAGGAGGCGCACCGCACGCTGCTCCATCGGCTACCCCGAGGCTTTGGCGACTTGCTCGAAGAGCGTGATGAACGCCTCGGGGTCGTCCTGCGGGCCCATCTTGGTGACAGTGAAGGGAGACAGGCCCGCGGTAGGAGCGCTGGTGGACCCCGCCGACACGAGGAGGTGCCGGAAAGCCCCTCGGTCTTCTTGTTGGGCCAGCACCAGGGCCTCGAAGTGTCGTTCCTGTTCTTTTCAGAGGGTGACGAGCGCCTGGTGCAGGCTTTGCTGGGCCATGGCGAGGGCGTGGACCAGGTCGGCGAACGGGGAGGACTCCATGGGGCTGATCGGCTGGTGCTCCACTTTCGTTCCGGGTTTCGGCACCACTGTAGCCGTTCGTTATGAATGAGTGGAGCACAGAGGACGGCAGGACAGAGATCAGGTTGATACACGTAATTTATTGTCACACTTTTCAGTCTAACAACTGTTTTACAGTTTACAGACACCCACACACTCGGCGTCTGGTTTCGGGATGAGCCCCTCTGCTCTCGCTCTCCCTCCTTAAATAGGGCACGGTCACTGGGAAGACACACACAAACACAGGTTAATTGCAGTCAGGTGTAGCGATTCTGCCACTTACCTTCCCTGACTCCGCCCTCCTGTCACAGACCGGCGCTTGACCACGCCCCCGCTGCCACACTGCTGTTCTAGCACCCTTATTGAATCTACCAGTATTCCTAGTTAGAGGCTGCTATATATTAGTCCTTGTTGCATCTGACCAGGTGAGTGGAGCACAAAAGCACAGCAGGCTAGAACTGAGTTCACAAAAACTTTATTCTTAGCTTTTCAGCTTTCCATACTCTCCCAGCCACACACGCACGCACACAAGTGTTCTGTTTGGGGAGAGAGAGCTCCCTTTCTCTGCTCTCTCTCTCTCTCTCTCTCTCTCCTTTTAAAGGGCGCAGTCACTGGGGAAGACATACAAACACAGGTTAATTCCCATCAGGTGCAAAGACTCCACCACTTACCTTCCCTGATTCCGCCCTCCATTCACAGACCGATGCTTGGCCACGCCCCCGCTGCCACAGTCCTCAAACTTTTGTTTTGTCTCAGTCTTTATTCATGTAGAATCTTGAATGTTTGAGGTTCAGGAAAAATGCTACCTTACATTGGGTTAGTGTTGTTACAGTTTATAATCTTGTTGCATTTCATGTTCAATTTCTGCTATTTTTGTCCTTTTGTTTCTCCAGAAGTAAAGAACACTGAAGTAAAGAACGCACTGCTGCAAGTCTTTTCCTGCTCCACATGTCCTCGTTCTTATACATCTCAAATTTACCTCAACAAACACATCCAGAGATGCCACTATAAAGAGTATGTGGGACTACGGGAATCAGGAGAGATTAAATATGAGCTTCAGATCCCCTCCAGATGTCAGCCAACATCAACTAATACTCTCAGTTCTGACACTTCTCGTAATGGTATACAGAAGGAAATTCACCACTGCTCAGACTGTGGAAAGAGTTTTGGTCATCAGAATGCATTCAAGACGCACCAGCGCATTCACACAGGAGGAAAGCCGCATCACTGCTCACAGTGTGGGAAGAGTTTTACTGGACAGAGTGCTCTCCAACGACACCAGCGCATTCACACAGGAGAGAAGCCATATCACTGCTCACAGTGTGGGAAGAGTTTTACTGGACAGAGTGCTCTCCAACGACACCAGCGCATTCACACAGGACAGAAGCCGTATCACTGCTCACAGTGTGGGAAGAGTTTTACTGGACAGAGTGATCTCCAACAACACCAGCGCATTCACACAGGAGAGAAGCCATATCACTGCTCACAGTGTGGGAAGTGTTTTACTCGGCAAGGTGATCTCCGACGACACCAGCGCATTCACACAGGAGAGAAGCCGTATCACTGCTCACAGTGTGGGAAGAGTTTTACTCTGCACGGTCATCTCCAACAACACCAGCGCATTCACACAGGAGAGAAGCCGTATCACTGCTCACAGTGTGGGAAGGGTTTTGCTCGGCAAGGTCATCTCCAACGACACCAGCGCATTCACACAGGAGAGAAGCCGTATCACTGCTCACAGTGTGGGAAGAGTTTTACTCGGCAAGGTCATCTCCAACGACACCAGCGCATTCACACAGGAAAGAAGCCGTATCACTGCTCACAGTGTGGGAAGAGTTTTACTGAACAGAGTGCTCTCCGACGACACCAGCGCATTCACACAGGAACGAAGCCGTATCACTGCTCACAGTGTGGGAAGGGTTTTACTCGGCAAGGTCATCTCCAACGACACCACCGGATTCACACAGGAGAGAAGCCGTATCACTGCTCACAGTGTGGGAAGAGTTTTACTGGACAGAGTGCTCTCCGACGACACCAGCACATTCACACAGGAGAGAAGCCGTATCACTGCTCACAGTGTGGGATGAGTTTTACTCGGCAAGGTCATCTCCAACGACACCAGCGCATTCACACAGGAAAGAAGCCGTCTCACTGCTCACAGTGTGGGAAGAGTTTTACTGAACAGAGTGCTCTCCGACGACACCAGCGCATTCACACAGGAGAGAAGCCGTATCACTGCTCACAGTGTGGGAAGAGTTTTACTGGACAGAGTGCTCTCCGACGACACCAGCACATTCACACAGGAGAGAAGCTGTATCACTGCTCACAGTGTGGGAAGAGTTTTACTCGGCAAGGTCATCTCCAACGACACCAGCGCATTCACACAGGAAAGAAGCCGTCTCACTGCTCACAGTGTGGGAAGAGTTTTACTGAACAGAGTGCTCTCCGACGACACCAGCGCATTCACACAGGAACGAAGCCGTATCACTGCTCACAGTGTGGAAAGGGTTTTACTCGGCAAGGTCATCTCCAACGACACCACCGCATTCACACAGGAGAGAAGCCGTATCACTGCTCACAGTGTGGGAAGAGTTTTACTCAGCAGAGTGCTCTCCGACGACACCAGCACATTCACACAGGAGAGAAGCCGTATCACTGCTCACAGTGTGGGAAGGGTTTTACTCGGCAAGGTCATCTCCAACGACACCACCGCATTCACACAGGAGAGAAGCCGTATCACTGCTCACAGTGTGGGAAGAGTTTTACTCAGCAGAGTGCTCTCCGACGACACCAGCACATTCACACAGGAGAGAAGCCGTATAACTGCTCACAGTGTGGGAAGAGTTTTACTCAGCAGAGTCATCTCCAAACACACCAGTGCATTCACACAGGAGAGAAGCCGTATAACTGCTCACAGTGTGGGAAGAGTTTTACTCAGCAGAGTCATCTCCAAGAACACCAGCACATTCACACAGGAGAGAAGCTGCATCACTGATCACAGTGTGGAAAGATGTTAACTTATTCAGTTACATTTAAGATCTACAAGTGCACTCACTCAGAGACATTGCATGATTTAAAGTAGTCACATTAAATATAGTTGTTATTATGACTGTTTGTTTTGGCTGAAAATGATCTCATCTCATTATCTCTAGCCGCTTTATCCTGTTCTACAGGGTCGCAGGCAAGCTGGAGCCTATCCCAGCTGACTACGGGCGAACGGTGGGATACACCCTGGACAAGTCGCCAGGTCATCACAGGGCTGACACATAGACACAGACAACTATTCCTACTCACACCTACGGTCAATTTAGAGTCACCAGTTAACCTAACCTGCATGTCTTTGGACTGTGGGGGAAACCGGAGCACCCGGAGGAAACTCACGCGGACATGGGGAGAACATGCAAACTCCACACAGAAAGGCGCTTGCTGGCCACGGGGCTCGAACCTGGACCTTCTTGCTGTGAGGCGACAGTGCTAACCACGACACCACTGTGCTGCCCCTGAAAATGATCTGTAATTTGGATTGTCATGTTACATGACTGTTTTAAAATATGTACCTTTATAGTGATGTTTAAAACAAGATTATTAATGTTTTCTTTTGACCTTAAGTAATCATTAATTGCCACTATACAAGTAACGATTAAACTGCAATTCTCATCAGTGTAGTACTGCAGCATGAGACTGATTGTTAATGGAATTATTACTGAACAGGAGTTTAACATTACTATGTTTAACAGAAATGTGGATCAAACCAAATGACTATGGAGCAGTGAAATGAAGCTCATCCAGCTATATGCATCCGCCTCGCCTCACTGGTAGAGGAGGCGGCATCGGTTATTTATAATCATAATCTAGGAATCGTACAAAAATCTGAACAAAAATTCAGTATGTTTGAAGTTCTTTATCCAAACATATGTAGCCAAAAAAAGTCTATGCAGTTGATTCAGCTCATTATTATTTACAGACCCGTGGTCTATATTCTGAAGTTCTTTCTGAATTTGCGGATTTCTTTCGACAACGAATTAATTGTTAGGCATTATTTGTTTTGATCACCTGGAAGACTCTGAGAACAGCATTCGTGTCCATTCTAGATTCAGTAGGGGTTAATCAGGATGTCATAGGACCTAACCCTATTTTTGTTCAGGTTTTTGTATGATTCCTAGTGGTCACACTCTCAATCTAATACTTGTATTTATATTAAACATAGGAAATATCATCACTTCCACAGTCTGAAGCTCCCTCAGATCATTATCTCCTCTCTTTTGAAATGTCTTGGCAATACTATGTGTACCTTGCACACCATCGTGTCAAAAGTACATTCACGTTAACGACTGCATAAAGTTTTATCAGTAGTCTTCCAAGTTATCAACTTGGATTGGCTCACAGTCAGACCCCACAGAACTTGATCAGCTAACTGACTGCTGAGAGTCAACATTCTGCTTTACTTTAGATAATGTAGCTCAACTTAAAAGAAAATAATTCAGGAGAAAAAAAACTAGCACCCTGGTATAACAATCACACATGCACCTTAAAACATAAAATTAGAAAATGGCATCAAACAAAATTGATAGTATTCAAATTTGTGTGGAAGGAGAGCCTCTTGGCTACATGGACAAGCTTTTAATACTGCTTGATCAACAATTTTCTCCACCCTAATAGAAGATGATAACAATAATCTTAAATTATGTAATACTTTAGTAAGAAAAACACCTTCAATATGTAGTGTTGATGACGAAGTTTTTTCGATGGCAAAATTGAAAATATCAGGCAAAATATCAAACTATTAATTTAAAACTAGACAATTTCATAAGTCCCCCTGGAGAGAACAGTACAACTACATCACAGTAACAATTTGTTTTACACCCCTTAGAGAGACTGAACTAATTTCACTTATTTCCTCATCAAAATCTTCAACCTAACAGATAACACCAGAAGCAATCAAACCTCTTTGAAAAACAATCACTTATTCTTTTAGCAATGGCTGTGTACCTAAATCCTTTAACCTAGCAGTTGTCAGACCCTTGATTAAAGAACCTAACCTCAACCCTTGTCAGCTGTCCCAGTATAGGCCAATATCAAACCTCCCATTTATCTCCAAGATCCTCGAAAAAACTGTGGCATAACAGTTATGCTCATATCTACATGGAAGTAACATCCCTGAAAGGCATCAATCAGGATTTAGACCTCATCATAGCACAGCGACAGCACAGGTTAAAGTAGTAAATGACCGACTACTGGCTCCTGATCAGGGTTGTGTCTCCTTGCTTGTGCTGCTTGACCTTAGTGCAGCTTTTGATACCACTGATCATACTATTCTCCTTGATGGACTAGAAAATGTCATTGGTGTTAAAGGAACGGTCCTCTGGTGTCTCAGGTCTTATTTAACTGATCATTGTCAGTTTCTATAAGTAAATAGTGACTAGCATGCATACAGAAAAGTTTGGTGTTCCACAAGGTGCTGTCTTTGGCCCATTGCTTTTTTTCTTAAAATATGCTACCTCTGGGTAATATTTGTAAGCATGGTATTACTTTCCACTGTTATGCTGGGGGCACAGTTGTATGTTTCAGCAAAGCCAGATGAGAGACACCAGCTTAATAAAATTAAGGAATGTGTAAAGGACATTAGACACTGGATGCTTATTAACTTCCTTCTACTTAATTCTGGCAAGACATTACTAGTACTTGTACTAGGACCACATGCAGCTAGAAGTAAATTTTCTGATTAAATAGTAACTTGAGATGGCCTTTCTATTTCTTCGTGGGCAGCAGTAAAAGACTGGCATGATTATTGGCTCCAGTCTTTCATTTGAAGCCCATATAGATAATATTGCTTGGATAGCCACCTTTCAGCTCAGAAATATTGCAAAAAAAAGTAATACTGTAACTACATGATGCAGGAAAACTAGTTCATGCTTTTATTACTTCTAGGTTGGATTGTTGTAATGCCTTACTGTCTGGATGTTCCAGTAGGTGCATAAACATGCTCCAGTTAGTTCAAAATGCAACAGCAAGAGTCCTTACAAGAACTAGAAGATACAGTGGGGCAAAAAAGTATTTAGTCAGTCACCAATTGTGCAAGTTCTCCCACTTAAAAATATGAGAGGCCTGTAATTTTCATCATAGGTATACCTCAACTATGAGAGACAAAATGAGAAGAAAAATCCAGAAAAAAACATTGTCTGATTTTTAAAGAATTTATTTGCAAATTATGGTGGAAAATAAGTATTTGGTCAATAACAAAAGTTCATCTCAATACTTTGTTATATACCCTTTGTTGGCAATGACAGAGGTCAAACATTTTCTGTAAGTCTTCACAAGGTTTTCACACACTGTTGCTGGTATTTTGGCCCATTCCTCCATCCAGATCTCCTCTAGAGCAGTGATGTTTTGGGGCTGTCGCTGGGCAACACGGACTTTCAACTCCCTCCAAAGATTTTCTATCGGTTGAGATCTGGAGACTGGCTAGGCCACTCCAGGACCTTGAAATGCTTCTTACGAAGTCACTCCTTCGTTGCCCAGGTGGTGTGTTTGGGATCATTGTCATGCTGAAAGACCCAGCCACATTTCATCTTCAATGCCCTTGCTGATGGAAGGAGGTTTTCACTCAAAATCTCACGATACATGGCCCCATTCATTCTTTCCTTTACACGGATCCGTCATCCTGGTCCCTTTGAAGAAAAACAGCCCCAAAGCATGATGTTTCCACCCCCATGCTTCACAGTAGGTATGGTGTTCTTTGGATGCAACTCAGCATTCTTTCTCCTCCAAACACAAGTTGAGTTTTTACCAAAAAGTTCTATTTTGGTTTCATCTGACCATATGACATTCTTCCAATCCTCTTCTGGGTCATTGAAATGCTCTCTAGCAAACTTCAGATGGGCCTGTACATGTACTGACTTAAGCAGGGGGACACGTCTGGCACTGCAGGATTTGAGTCCCTGGTGGCATAGTGTGTTACTGATGGTAGCCTTTGTTACTTTGGTCCCAGCTCTCTGCAGGTCATTCACTAGGTCCCCCCGTGTGGTTCTGGGATTTTTGCTCACCGTTCTTGTGATCATTTTGACCCCACGGGGTGAGATCTTGCGTGGAGCCCCAGATCAAGGGAGATTATCAGTGGTCTTGTATGTCTTCCATTTTCTAATAATTGCTCCCACAGTTGATTTCTTCACACCAAGCTGCTTACCTATTGCAGATTCAGTCTTCCCAGCCTGGTGCAGGTCTACAATTTTGTTTCTGGTGTCCTTTGACAGCTCTTTGGTCTTGGCCATAGTGGAGTTTGGAGTGTGACTGTTTGAGGTTGTGGACAGGTGTCTTTTATACTGTTACCGAGTTCAAACAGGTGCCATTAATACAGGTAACGAGTGGAAGAGAGAGGAGCCTCTTAAAGAAGTTACAGGTCTGTGAGAGCCAGAAATCTTGCTTGTTTGTAGGTGACCAAATACTTATTTAACCGAGGAATTCACCAATTAATTCATTAAAAATCCTACAATGTGATTTCCTGGATTCTTTCCCCCCATTCTGTCTCTCATAGTTGAAGTGTACCTATGATGAAAATTACAGGCCTCTCTCATCTTTTTAAGTGGGAGAACATGCACAATTGGTGGCTGACTAAATACTTTTTTGCCCCACTGTATGACCACATCAACCATGTCTTATCCACATTGCACTGGCTCCCAATCCAATTTGATATTGATTGTAAAATATGACCATTGACCTTAAAAGCACTGAATGGTCTCGAGCCACAGTACCTGAGTGAATACCTACCTGCCATGCCTCCTAAGATCAATAGGTATCGGCTATTTTTTGGCACCTCAAGTAGTAAAGGCTACATCAGAGGCAGAGTTTTCACTTACAAAGCCCCATATTTATGAATCAGCCTTCCAAGTAGTGTTCATAACTCAGACATAGTTTAAGTCTAGGGTTACCGGGTTAGGATTCGGTTTCATGGAGGTCGTTTTGTGCACTGTCCTTCCTAGGGCTTCTCCTCGATGTTCCACCAATGCCATGCAGTCATCCCCATATTGCATTTGGGTTTTTCTTGGGGTAGGGTTTATTTTAAGATTGTGAGTAGGGAAGAGGGAAACAATGAAGGTGAGGTGATGGGTTATGGTAAGGTTTTAGGGGTTAGGGTTGGGTTTTAGGGTGAGGGGTGAGGGTTAATTTTGGGGTAAGGTGTAGTGTTAGTCGAGGGTAGGGGTTGTGGAATAACTCTGCTATGCGCAGGCCTATTGGAGTTTGGGGGGGTGGAAAGAGAGGGCCTGGTGAGGCGAAAGCCTGTAATCAACAAAAAAGTAGAAATATTCAGCAAATTTGTTCCAGTAGCCTAATCAATATAAAATTAGTATGATCTACAGTATGTACAGACTGTACAGCTGCTGCCGGCACCTTTGATCTAAAGTTGGGGCTGCTAAATATTAGATCGCTTACATCTAAAGTGCTAATGGTTAATGAACTCATTACTGATCAGGAGTTTAATGTACTTTGTTTAACTGAAACATGGATTAAGCCAAATGAATATATAGCATTAAATGAAGCGAGTCCTCCTGGATACAGTTATATACACCAACCTCGTCTAACTGGCAGAGGAGGAGGTGTCACGGTTATTTATAATGATTATCTAGGTGTAACACAAAAACCTGGTTATAAATTTAATACATTTGAAGTTCTTCATACTAAAATAATGTATGTAGCCTCGAAAAATAGATCTACCCAGTTAATTCCGTTACTTATTATTTACAGGCCCCCGGGGCCATATTCGGAGTTTCTTTCTGAATTTGCAGATTTTATGTCAGATCTGGTTATTTCCTAAGACAAAGCTTTAGTCGTCGGAGATTTTAATATTCACTTCGATAACCCAGAAGACTCTTTGAAAGCAGTGTTTGTGTCCATTTTAGATTCAGTAGGGATTAATCAGAATGTCATAGGACCAACCCATAATGGTGGTCACACCCTCAATCTAATTCTAACATTCGGGTTAAACGTAGAAAATATAGTCATACTTCCACAGTCTGAAGTTATCGCAGATCCTTATCTCATCTCATTCAAAATATGTCTGAGTAATAATATATGCACTTCACCACGCTAATGTATTAAACGTACATTCACGTCAACTACTGCAGAGAGCTTTATAAATGATCTACCAGAGTTATCAACTTTGATTGGGTCACTGTCAGCCCCTGCAGAACTTGATCAGGCAACTGAATGCTTAGAGTCAATGTTCCACCATACTTTAGATAATGTAGCTCCTCTTAAAAGGAAAATGGTCAGAGACAAAAAATTAGCACCCTGGTATAATGATGACACTCACACTTTAAAACAGATCACTCAAAAATTGGAAGGTAAATGGTGTCAAACAAAATTGGTAGTGTTCAAATTAGCATGGAAGGAGAGCTTCTTGAAGTATAGAAAAGCTCTTCGTGCTGCTAGATCAACATATCTCTCCTCCCTAATAGAAGATAACAAAAATAATCTTAGATTCCTCTTTAATACTGTAGCAAAATTAACCAGGAATAAGTCCACTATAGGGCAGCACGGTGGTGTAGTGGTTAGCGCTGTCGCCTCACAGCAAGAAGGTCCAGGTTCGAGCCCTGTGGCCGGCGAGGACCTTTCTGTGCGGAGTTTGCATGTTCTCCCCGTGTCCACATGGGTTTCCTCCGGGTGCGCCGGTTTCCCCCACAGTCCAAAGACATGCAGGTTAGGTTAACTGGTGACTCTAAATTGACCGTAGGTGTGAATGTGAATGGTTGTCTGTGTCTATGTGTCAGCCCTGTGATGACCTGGTGACTTGTCCAGGGTGTACCCCGCCTTTCGCCCATAGTCAGCTGGGATCGGCTCCAGCTTGCCTGCGACCCTGTAGAACAGGATAAAGGATACACTTTTGCCCAGTGTCTGGTTGGACTCTCATCTCATCGCATCGCTCCTGTGGAGGACGGCCCCATGTGGTCAGTTGGGGGTCACGCCTGGAGGACGCTCTGAACTCTTGCAGTGGTGCTTTTGTGGCTGGGGACTGCAGCTGACTTGCTGACTTTGGGACTGCAGTTGTCATGAACAGTTTTGCGCTCGGGTTTCCGTCGGTGGGGGGTTTATAGCATCAACGAAGCTGACTTTATGCTTAAAGCTGAATTTAAGCTGACTGTTAATGTTATAGCCATGTTGTCTGTTGTTGCCCAAATGAGGAAGGGTTCCCTTTTGAGTGTGGTTCCTCTCGGGGTTTCTTCCTCATGTCATCTGAGGGAGTTTTTCCTTGCCACCATTGCCACAGGCTTGCTCATTGGGGATAGATTAGGGATAAAATTAGCTCATGTTTTAAGTCGTTCAAATTCTGTAAAGCTGCTTTTCGATGATGTTTATTGTTAAAAGCGCTATACAAATAAACTTGACTTGATCAAACCTGCGACCTTCTGGTGGGTGGGCTACCATTTAACCTGTTGAGCTGAAGATCCTCTAATGCGATGCATGCTTACTAAGTGATAAAAGAGAGGGGATTGGGTTCGGGTTATGGGTGAGGGAAGGGGAGAAAAACAAACCCTGGTTTGGGTAGAGGGTGGGTGGGATTACAAATAAGGTTTGAAATGGTTAGGGTTAGGAATTGGGGTGAGAGAGTTTAGGGAGTGGGAGATGATAGGGTTGGGGATTAAGGGTTTGGAGAGGTGAGGGTAAGGGATGGGGTTGTGGACGATTGGGGTTAGGAATTAGGAAAGAGAGAGGTTGAGTTACAGATAAAGAGTTTAGAAAGGTCAGGGATTGGGGAGGGAATGGTTTGTGGAGGGTTAGGTATGGAGTTAGTGTAGGGTATGTGTAGTGGAATAACTGCTATGTGCAGGTCTAATGGAATTTGGGGGTGGAAAGCGAGGACCTGGTGAGGTGAAGGCCTGGCATCAAACCCATGACCTGGTGGATGAGCTACCATTTAACCTATTGAGCTAAAGATCCTCTCATGAGATACAGAAATGCTTTAAAGTTTGTTAACCCTTTAGAATTTTCTATATTTCTGCATAAATATGACCTAAAACTTCATCAGATTTTCACACAAGTTCTAAAAGTAGATAAAGAGAACCCAGTTAAACAAATGAGACAAAAGTATTATACTTGGTTATTTATTCATTGAGTAAAATTATCCAATATTGCATATCTGTGAGTGGCAAAAGTATGTGATCCTCTAGAATTAGCAGTTAATTTGAAGGTGAAATTAGAGTCAGGTGTTTTCAATCAATGGGATGACAATCAGGTGTGAGTGGGCACCTGGTTTTATTTCAAGAACAGGGATCTATCAAAGTTTGATCTTTACAACACATTTGTGGAAGTGTATCATGGCACGAACAAAGGAGATTTCTGAGGACCTCAGAAAAAGCATTGGTGATGCTCATCAGGCTGGAAAAGGTTACAAAACCATCTCTAAAGAGTTTGGACTCCACCAATCCGCAGTCAGACAGATTGTGTAGAAATGGAGGAAACTCAAGACCATTGTTACCCTCCCCAGGAGTGGTCGACCAACAAATATCACTCCACGAGCATGGTGTGTAATAGTCAGCAAGGTCACAAAGGACCCCAGGGTAACTTCTAAGCAACTGAAGGCCTCTCTCACGTTGGCTAATGTTCATGAATCCACCATCAGGAGAACACTGAACAACAACAGTGTACATGGCAAGGTTGCAAGGAGAAAGCCACTGCTCTCCAAAAAGAACATTACTGCTCATCTGCTAAATGCAGGGCTTGAAATTTGTGGTGGTCTGGTCGCCTGAGGCGACTTAATTTGTCATTTGGCGGGTAATCCCTGTCACTAGCCAGCCCGGCTGGCTAGTTGAAAATAAATATATATGAAGCGAAGAGGGCAGCACGGTGGTGTAGTGGTTAGCACTGTCACCTCACAGCAAGAATGTCCGGGTTCGAGCCCCGTGGCCGGCGAGGGCCTTTCTGTGCAGAGTTTGCATCTTCTCCCCGTGTCCGCGTGGGTTTCCTCTGGGTGCTCCGGTTTCCCCCACAGTCCAAAGACATGCAGATTAGGTTAACTGGTGACTCTAAGTTGACCGTAGGTGTGAATGTGAGTGTGAATGGTTGTCTGTGTCTATGTGTCAGCCCTGTGATGACCTGGCGGCTTGTCCAGGGTGTACCCCGCCTTTCGCCCGTAGTCAGCTGGGATAGGCTCCAGCTTGCCTGCGACCCTGTAGAACAGGATAAAGCAGCTAGAGATGATGAGATGAAGCGAAGATTCAGACACACCGTCAACTAAAGCCACCACATATTAAGCGCGTGCCGTGTCTGTGTTAATCGATGTGTTTATTGGCAGGATGGAAAATACCGAAGAATTCCGAATCATATCGTGTACGAGTCAGGCTGTCGGTTTTTTCACTACTGTGCGTGGATATAACACATCTCGTTGAATATCGCGGTAATCACATGTAGTATTGGACCAGGTGGGTGGAGCACAGAAGCACGGCAGGCCAAAACTGAGTTCTCAATGAACTATTTATTGCTAGCTTTTCAGCCTTTTATCACTTCCCAGCCACCCGCACGCACGCGCACACGAGTTCTGGTTGGGGAGAGCTCCCTTTCTCTGTTCTCCTCTCCTTTTAAAGGGCGCGGTCACTGGGGAAGACACACAAACACAGGTTAATCCTTATCAGGTGCAATGATTCTACCACTTACGTTCCCTGACTCCCCCCTCCATTCACAGACCGATGCTTGGCCACGCCCCCGCTGCCACATCACGTTATCAAATTCAATAGATGTGGCCACATTATTGCCCATTTAAATCCATGTTGTTTTTGTTGTTTACATCTACATCTGCCAAAGCTACGTTGTGATGTGGAATTTTCTGAAAGGTGTACAGAAACCGCCAGAGACGGGGACAAAGCGACCTTGGTCTGAAGAGGAGAAAAAGGCCACTGATAAAGCGTACGAGAAGGAATGTTAGGGCCATTTTTATGTTTAACTGAAAATTCATATTTGCATTGTAAGAGATGTAAAATAGATATAGATTGCATATGTACATTTAGAATTAATATTTCCATTAATACTTTTTATAATATTTCTGGTTAATTTGTAGAATAAGAAGAATAAGAATATAAATGCATCTTAGTAATGTTAAGAATTAATTTAGTAATGTAAGAATGTAGTTATTACGAAGCTGTGATGCAATTTGACTTGCTGCGGAAGTAGTATAAAAACGTGATCACGCATTAAAGACGACAGAACAGAAGCCTCGAGCCAAGGAGCACCACAGTCTTTTGAACAGCACCATCGGCACTGTGCCTTGCTGCAGCACGTCAGATTTAGAAGTTAGGAATTCATCTTCTGTTTTGTATGATTTAAAGTTTTAGTAAAGATACAGACAACTCAGAAAAGCTGCATTCAAGACTTCTGTTGTGTGCCGCGTCTGAAAGAACTTTGAGGTTCAAGGCTAGTGAGAGTGAACCTGCACTCACATTAAAAGTCAAAAGACTAGCCAGAAGCCACGTGAGAAGCAGAGGCATGATGGAGCTAAGCTACTGGTCTAATTCAAGTCCCTAAGAAGCAAGGTATGCCAACTCAGTAAGAAGACAGAGCCAGCTGAAACCAGCATCGAGTTCTGAGAGTATTTGAGGCATTAAAAGACTCCGTGACTGCACCGTCGGCCAAAGCAAGCTTTCCCTGGGTCAGGTCTGATATTCTCTCATTCTATTAGCATGCTAACGACACTAGCTAGCCTGCTAGCTAACAGAGGAAACTGAAAGTAAATGCCTGAAGGATTTCCAGCTCAGAAAGTAATTGAATTTCATGCCAAACGATCCTACACATTCAGTAACTCTTTTCACAATTGTCTGAGAGTTTATTGGAAGAGTTTAGAAGCTGTGAGTAATTTCTGGAATTGGCACAGTTTATGTGTGGTGATTAATGAATGAAACAAGATGGCAGAAACAAATGCAGATGCGCTGGTTGACCAGAAGAGGGCACCAAAGCCCACGGAAAGGGCAGTAGAGGAGATAATAAAGAGACTGAAAGATGAGAGAAGGGGAAAGTTGGCACATCTAACCAAGCTAAGAAATGACATAGAAACATTGAAACAAGATGAAGACAATGCTCATGACATAAAATGGGAAATTGTGCCTAAGTTTGAAAAATCCTTTGCATTGTACAAACGTCTAAATGAAGAATTATGTGAGCTCTTAACTGAAGATGAGCAAATAAGTGATCAGGAAACATATGAAAGCAGATGTGAAGAATTAAAGGCATTCATACAAGAAACAAATGAATGGCTTGCAAATGCTAAAATAGATCCTGATGAGGAGGAAGATGATGTTAGACCTCAGGATAGTGTTTCTGTTGCTCACACAATTAAAAGTCATGCATCTCAGCAATCTAACACCAGCTTAGTGCGTTTAAAACTCAAAGCAGAGCGTGAAGCACTGTTAGCAAGAGCAGCGGCTATGAAAATGAAACAGGAGATTGAAGAAGAAGAAATGCGCTTGAGAGTGAGAAAAGAGCAATTGCAAATTGAAACTGAGCTTGCAGCTTCAAATGCCAAATTAAGAGTTTATGAAGAATTTGAAGATGCTCAGGAGTCTATTGATGATTTTGTACATCCAGTGACAAAGCCTAGAACTGGAGCTAAGTACATGACTGGTAGCAAAGGTTATTTCACCACCTATGATCATGAGTGCAGTGCAGCAGAGAAGTGTTTGCTTGATGTCAAACCTAAGGCAGCCGCACCAATTGCTGCTGCAGCTGCACCAGTTGTATCTTCAGTCAGAAGAAAATCTCCTTCAAGGCATGACAATGCTCAGAATCCTAATTCTGCTGATGACCTGTATCAAGTACTACAGCGTCAAAATCAGGTGACTGAAATGCTCATTAAGCAGCAAAGTATGGCTCAATTGCCTCATAGAGACATACCAGTGTTCACGGGAGACCCTCTGACATACAGGTCTTTTATAAGAGTGTTTGAGCACGCTATTGACAGCAAGACAGACAGTCAGCAAGATCATCTGTATTATCTTGAACAGTTTACGAGTGGGGAACCACTTGAGCTCATTCGCAGCTGTGAGCACATGAGGCCACACAGGGCATACAGAGAGGCCAGAGCATTACTCGACCGTCATTATGGTGACGAACTGACCATAGCCAATGCATATATCAAGAAGGCAATGGGATGGCCACAAATAAAGCCAGATGACAGGAAAGGACTGAACACCTTCGCTTTGTTCCTGATTGGATGTTGTAACACAGTGAATGATGTGGACTATATGGACGAGATGAACAATCCTACCAACATGAAGTGCATCTTATCCAAGCTTCCATTTCAGCTGAAAGAGAAATGGAAGAGCTTTGCTTATGACATTCAAGAGGGAAGGAGAAGACAAGCGAGGTTTCCTGATCTGGTGGACTTTGTGTACCATCAAGCCAAAGTTGCCAACCATCCACTGTTTGGGGATATCCTGGACACTACCGCAGACAAACAAGGAAACACAAAGAAGAAGGCGAACTCAGGAAAAAGTGAGTCCAAAAGAAGCAGCTTCGCTGTCAGTGTGCAAAGAACACCATCAAAGGCCAAACAGAGAAGAAAGCTCCAGCAGCTAAGTCAGCCAATGCTTTCCAAAGTCCCTGTTTGTACTGTAAGAAAAACCATGCACTAAATGTGTGCAACAAAATCAAAGATCAGCCTCTGAATGACAGAATTGACTTCTTGAAGTCCCAAGGGCTTTGTTTTAGCTGTCTTATGGCAGGCCATCTGTCTAAGGGCTGTAAGAACAAGAGCTCATGCCCTGAGTGTTCCTTTAAGCATCCTGCTATCCTGCATGTTGTAAAGGAAGATGCCACACCAGAGAACAACAGTACAGATGACAGCTCACCAGGCACAGCAGTAGAAACAAATGTGCTTGTGTCTGCAGGGTGTGGAAGAGGTGAACACACTGGGGCCGGGAACAGTGCATGTATTTTTCCCATTGTGCCAGTGCAGATAAAACACAAGAAGGGCACACAAGTAATCAAAACATATGCATTCCTGGATCAAGGAAGCACAGTGACTTTCTGTACTGAGGACTTGGCAAAGAAGTTGAACATCCGAGGAAGAAAGACTGAGTACATTCTTCACACCATGTCTCAGGAACAGAAAGTGAGCAGCTATGTCCTCACAGATTTGGAGGTGTGTGGCTTAGATGGACAAGATTACATTAAGCTGCCCAATGTGTATACACACCCAGATATACCTACAAAGAAAGCCAATATACCACAGAGAAAAGACTTGGAGAAGTGGTCTTACCTGAACCGAGTCCATCTCCCAAAACTGGAGTCAGAGATCAGTCTTCTCATCAGTGCAAACGCCTACAAGGCCATGGAGCCATGGGAGATCATTAACAGCAGAAGCAACGGACCATATGCCGTGAAGACTGCTCTAGGTTGGGTAGTTAATGGGCCCATCAGCAGATGCCAAGAGGAAGACTCTGATGATGCTGAGAGACAGAGTTTCTTCGTCAACCTCATCTCTTTCTCGAGCATAGAGGACATGTTGATGAGGCACTATGATGCTGACTTTCCAGAACGTCGGTGTGATGACAAGCACGAGCTGTCACAACATGACAAGCAGTTCATGCAGATTGTGACAACATCAGCACATCTCATGGATGGCCATTACTGCATTAAGCTGCCTCTGAAGGATGACTGTGTGAAGATGACATGCAACCGTGGTATAGCTGAGCAGAGGCTTAACTCCTTGAAGTGGAAGTTCAACAAAAACTCAGACTTCTTTCAGGAGTACAAGGTCTTCATGAACAACATCTTGGAGAAAGGCTACACCACAAGAGTCCCAGATGAGCAGCTGAATTGCAGTGATGGAAGAGTGTGGTTCATCCCGCACCACGGGGTGTACCATCCGAAGAAGAGGAAGTTGAGGGTCGTGTTTGACTGTGCGGCAACTTACCAGGGAGTGTCGCTGAATGACAGACTGCTGCAGGGGCCTGACCTTACAAATTCTCTAGTAGGAGTGCTACTTAGGTTCAGGCAGGAGCCCGTCGCCCTGATGGCGGATGTTGAATCCATGTTCTACCAGGTGTGGGTTCCGGATGAAGACGCAGATCTTTTGCGCTTTCTTTGGTGGCCAGGCAGCAATCTGAATGAACCTGTGGAAGAGTACAGGGTGTGCATACACCTGTTTGGGGCCACGTCATCCCCCAGTTGCACTTTGTATGCACTGAGGAGAACAGCACAAGATGCAGCTGCGACAAGTTCACCAGAAGCCACACAGGCAGTCTTTAAGAACTTCTATGTGGACGACTGTTTGAAGTCGGTTGCCACAGGAGTCGAAGCTGTTAATCTTGTGAAGGAGTTGACAAAGTTGTGTGCCAGTGGTGGGTTCCACTTGACCAAGTGGG
The DNA here is from genome assembly GCF_027579695.1 of Neoarius graeffei. Taxonomy (NCBI): domain Eukaryota; kingdom Metazoa; phylum Chordata; class Actinopteri; order Siluriformes; family Ariidae; genus Neoarius; species Neoarius graeffei. The sequence continues at coordinate 58,673,920 of NC_083590.1, forward strand.
TCAGCAACAGTAGGGCTTTGCTATGCTCGATCCCTGGCGATGAAAGAGCAGCTGAAGTTAAAGATCTGGACTTGCAGCATGATGAACTTCCAGTAGAACGGGCAGTAGGTGTGCAGTGGTGCACAAGTTCTGATAGCTTCAAGTTCAAGATTCAGCTGCCCGACAAGCCATGCACAAGCTGAGGCATCCTTTCTGTTGTTAGTTTGGTGTATGACCCAATGGGATTTTTGGCACCACTACTCCTGCCCGTCAAGCTTATTCTGAGAAACCTCTGCAAAGAGAAAAGAGGCTGGGATGAGGAAATTCTAGAGAAGCCAAAACGGATATGGCACAAGTGGCTAGCAGACCTTGACAAGGTGTCAGACCTCAGTGTGAGCAGATGTTTCAAGCCAAGCTCATTCGGACCCACAAAGGTTGCCCAAATCCACCATTTCTCGGATGCAAGTCAAGATGGATATGGGGTGGTGTCGTACCTCCTGCTGATGAATGAGCGAGAGGAGAAACATGTTTGCTTTTTGATTGGAAAGTCCCGAGTCGCTCCTCTTAAGCAGGTTACGATTCCAAGAATGGAGTTGACGGCTGCAATGGTCTCAGTCAAAGTTGACCGGATGTTGAAAGAAGTACTTGAAGTTCCCTTGACAGATTCGATCTTCTGGACCGATAGTACAACGGTACTAAGGTACATTGAAAATGATGCTCTTCATTTCAAAACATTCGTGGCAAATCACATCTCTTTCATCAGAGAAGCCACCACAAGAGCTCAGTGGAAGTATGTCAACACCTCTCAGAACCCAGCTGATCAGGCTTCAAGAGGCCTAAAAATTGAGAGCTTCATGTCAAGTGAAAGCTGGTTTCAAGGGTCTAGTTTCTTGAGTAATCCAGAGGAGTGGCCAGAGCAACCTGAACAATCTACTTACCTGTCAGAAAATGATGAAGAGGTTAAGACATCAGCTGCTGTATCATGCACAAATCCAGTAGTAGATAATACAGATTCAGTGAACCAACTTGTCGAGCATTACTCCAGTTGGCACAAACTGAAGAAAGCAACCGCCTGGATTCTGTGCTTAAAAGAGATACTGCGGCACCTGAGTGGGAAAAGAAAAGAAGTTGAGAAGGCTGTCAAACAGTCTGAACATGACACAGAGAAATGCAGATCAATGGTTAAAGAACAAATGACCATGTGTAAAAAGAACCTGGAAAAGAAAATGCTCACAGTTGAGGATTTATCCAAAGCTGAAATGGAGCTGATTAGATATAGTCAGAGAAAAACCTATGCTGAAGAAATAAAAGAACTACAGCAAGGGAAGTCTCACGTCAAAAGAAACAGTTCAGTTTTCAAGTTGGACCCATATTTGCAAGATGGTGTGTTGAGAGTAGGGGGCTGTCTGAACAGATCAGTGATGCCTGAGGAGGCCAAGCATCCTGCCCTTCTGGATAAACAACACAGAATAGCCCACCTTATTCTTCACCACATCCACTTGGAAACAGGACACGGTGGCAGAAATCATGTCTTGGCAAGGTTGAGACAACGGTATTGGATACCCAAAGCCAATACAGCAGCCTGAACTGTGATCTCAGAGTGCAACCTCTGCAGAAGGCTGCGTGCAAAAGCTGGAGAACAGAAAATGGCTGACTTGCCACAAGACCGTCTGCTTCCTGATAAACCACCTTTTACCAACACAGGCATGGATTATTTTGGTCCTTTTGAGATCAAAAGAGGACAAGCCAAGATCAAACGTTATGGAGTGCTCTTCACACACTTGACAGTCAGAGCAGTGCACATAGAAGTTGCCCATACCCTTGACACTGACTCGTGTATTAACGCTCTACGCCGTTTCCAAGCCAGACGAGGACAAGTGTCAGTCATCCGTTCTGATAATGGCACAAATCTGGTTGGCGCAGAGAGAGAACTAAGACAGGCTTTGAAAGAGCTAGACCAGTCCCGCATCAATGAAGCCATGATGCAGAAAGAAGTGCAGTGGTTGTTCAACCCACCTGCTGCATCTCATCATGGCGGCATCTGGGAACGTCAAATTCGTACCATTAAGAAGGTGCTGAGTTCTGTTGTGAGACAACAAATCGCTAGATGATGGACTACAGACCTTCCTGTGTGAAGTTGAAAGCATCATCAATGGGAGACCTATTACCACCAATCCAGATGATCCCAACGACCTTGAGCCATTGACCCCAAATCATCTACTCCTATTGAAGACGCAACCCAGCATGCCACCTGGTGTGTTCAAGAAAGATGACGTCTACGCGCGGCGGCGCTGGAGACAAATCCAATATATGACAGATTTATTCTGGAGGAGGTGGACCCAGGAGTATTTGCCACTTCTGCAAGAGCGGCAAAAATGGCTTAGACTGAAAAGAAGCTTCCAAGTTGGAGATGTCGTCCTTGTTGCTGATCCATCCCATCTCATTATCTCTAGCCACTTTATCCTGTCCTACAGGGTCACAGGCAAGCTGGAGCCTATCCCAGCTGACTACAGGCGAAAGGCGGGGTACACCCTGGACAAGTCGCCAGGTCATCACAGGGCTGACACATAGACACAGACAACCATTCACACTCACATTCACACCTACGGTCAATTTAGAGTCACCACTTAACCTAACCTGCATGTCTTTGGACTGTGGGGGAAACCGGAGCACCCGGAGGAAACCCACACAGGCATGGGGAGAACATGCAAACTCCGCACAGAAAGGCCCTCGCCGGCCACGGGGCTCGAACCCGGACCTTCTTGCTGTGAGGCGACAGCGCTAACCACTACACCACCGTGCCGCCCGCTGATCCATCCCTGGCAAGGAATTCCTGGATGCTAGGAAGAATCACCAAGGTCATGCTAGACTCCAGAGGGATTGTCAGAAGTGCTGAAGTCCGGACGAAGACGAGCACCATACAAAGACCCATAACTAAATTGTGTTTCTTGCAGGGAGAAGAATGAAAGAAGAGACAGACTTACCTGAGTAGACATGGACTGTAAATTGAGTAAAATACATACTTACCTGTAAAGAAAAGAGAGACAATAATATCACACATCATCACATTATCTCTAGCCGCTTTATCCTTCTACAGGGTCGCAGGCAAGCTGGAGCCTATCCCAGCTGACTATGGGCGAAAGGCGGGGTACACCCTGGACAAGTCGCCAGGTCATCACAGGGCTGACACATAGACACACACAACCATTCACACTCACATTCACACCTACGGTCAATTTAGAGTCACCAGTTAACCTAACCTGCATGTCTTTGGACTGTGGGGGAAACCGGAGCACCCGGAGGAAACCCACGCGGACACGGGGAGAACATGCAAACTCCACACAGAAAGGCCCTCGCCGGCCCCGGGGCTCGAACCCAGGACCTTATTGCTGTGAGGCGACAGCGCTAACCACTACACCACCGTGCCGCCCAGACAATAATATTTTGAAGTAAAATTCATGACAATATTTATTGTTGCAGAAATGTGACAGAAGAAGAGTAATGGCTCGGAGTTTGAGTTTAAGTTGATATTTGATATGCTAAGGCCTAGTCAATTAGGGGCCGGGATATGTTAGAGCCATTTTTATGTTTAACTGAAAATTCATATTTGCATTGTAAGAGATGTAAAATAGATACAGATTGCATATATGTACATTTAGAATTAATATTTCCATTAATACTTTTTGTTATAATATTTCTGGTTAATTTGTAGAATAAGAAGAATAAGAATATAAATGCATCTTAGTAATGTTAAGAATTAATTTAGTAATGTAAGAACGTAGTTATTACGAAGCTGTGATGCAATTTGACTTGCTGCGGAAGTAGTATAAAAACGTGATCACGCATTAAAGACGACAGAACAGAAGCCTCGAGCCAAGGAGCACCACAGTCTTTTGAACAGCACCATCGGCACCGTGCCTTGTTGCAGCACGTCAGATTTAGAAGTTAGGAATTCATCTTCTGTTTTGTATGATTTAAAGTTTTAGTAAAGATACAGACAACTCAGAAAAGCTGCATTCAAGACTTATTTCTGTTGTGTGCCGCGTCTGAAAGAACTTTGAGGTTCAAGGCTAGTGAGCGTGAACCTGCACTCACAAGGAGAAACGACAAAGGACTTATAAGCAAACGTGGGAGCAGGGTAGGCCTTGGCTGTGATATGATTTTTATGGAATAATGAATTTTTTTCAAGTTGATTCCTAGTCAATATGAAGCTCCTCATGCTTTCTCTCTCATAAATGGTTAAATACAGAAAGCATGTTGGACATATTTTGGGTGCTATAGTCATGATAGTAAGTATATTTGTTTTCAAAACTCATACATTAAGTTGCCAAGTTTTCCAATATATTATTATTTGTTGATATTATATTATGGTGCTCTGTGTTGTTCTCATTTATGTATTTAACAACAGTATCAAAATACTCGGGTTTTGAAATAAATGCACATTAGTCATGAACAATGGTAACTACTCTCTTTTGCATTATTTTTGACAGAAGTAAAATTCATACATGAATAAATTTTGGCTAGTTGATTTTCTGTTTGGCTAGTTACTTTGGAAGGGAACTAGTCCGGCTGGCTGGTGAAAAAAAATATGAATTTCTAGGCCTGAAGTTATGGACAATTCTATGTGCAAGCTCAGAATTTAATCGATGACCTTTGGATTGAAAGACAGACATTCTAATCGCTGAGCTAAATCTCCCTGTTAAGAACTGGTTTATTCGGTGCTAGAAAAGGTACAGTATAAGGTTATAAGTGGCAAAAAAAGGGAGGGAAGGCAAGAGAGAGGTGTCCAACTCTATAGTAAAAAGCGGTTATACATTTGTCATTAATGTTTCATTTTCTTTCTCGTTTAGTCCATTTGGAAAAAAATTATTTAATTCTAAGATGTCTTATCAAGTAAAAATATCTGTCCATGCAGCAAGATAATTTCACTGGTATTCAATAATTTTCTCCTCAAATTCATTTTTCAATTTTTTGCACTGTGGGTTGGAAGGAGGGAGGTGTCGGGTGAAAGAGGTATGGACTAGAAGATCTTTGAGGTTTTTATTACGTTTGTAGGTGGATATGAGAGTGTGGTTATCAAAAGTTGGTGTTGTGTAGAGAAGTGGGTGACGTTCTCAGTTGTTTATGTAGGAATGGTATATCTTGAGAGAATCTGGGGATGAGGGGGTTTGGGGAGGTGTATTGGTGAGTGAGTGGGAACAAGTCTTGCCAGTGTTTGATTTTTAATGTCGTGGAGGAAATGTTTGGAATAATGTCTGGCATGTAGAGATTTGAAAAGTATGGAAATGATGGGGTGAAACTCGTCTGAAAAGGAGCAGATATGGTGGAGCTGGATGATTTACAATTTAATAATTCCTTTGAATGTATGTTTCGGATGGTTACTGTGTTTATGAAGATGGGAATGTGTATCAGTGGGTTTGAAGAAAACTTTAGTGCTAAATTTCTTATGAGCTGGGGAAATGGGTGTGAAGAACACTGTTGTGTCTAAGAAATTGACCGATTCAGGATGGATGGTGGCTTTAAGTTGAACAGAAGGATGAGAATTGAGTTGAGAATGTCTAAAAAGTTATAGAAATCCGGTCGGGAATATGGTCAAGCTCCAATAATGTCATCTTGGAAACCGAAGAAGAAAGTGGGTTGTTGGATAAGGCAGCTTGTTCCCACTCACTTATGTATATGTTGGCACATGAAGGTGCAAATCTCTGACCCACGGCAGTCCCATGAATTTGTAAGTAATATTTATTGTCAAACAGGAAGTCGTTGTGTGTGAGACTATTTCTGTTAATTGAATGAGTATGTGAGCTGGTCTGGTGGGGTCTGGATAGTTATGGAATGTGTTGTGTAGGGCTTGTAGGCCCATGGGTGTATGGATGTTGGTGTATAAGCTGTCTACATCAAGGATGAAGAGGAGAGTGTGGTTGGGGGCTGCCATGGGTCGGATTCTGTCCAGGAAGTGGTAGGTGTCTTTAATGTAGGAAGGGTGTTTGGTGGAGAGGGGGTTGAAATCGTGGTCAATGAATATTGATACATTGTAGGTGGTACTATTACAGTTGGAAAAAATAGGTCTTCCAGGGGAAACTACAAAGGGAACAGTCCATGTTTCTAGTGGTTTATGAATTTTAGGAAGGAGATAAAACTGGTGTGGGCGGGGTTGATATGGTCTGAATAGGAATATTTTCTGTCTTGAATTCAGGGATTTATTTTATTATTTATTATCCTTTATTTAACCAGGGGAGTCATATTGAGATGATCGTCTCTTTTTCAAATGGTCCCTGGCCAAGAAAGGCAGCACTTGAAAAAATTTAAGTAAAAAATAGAGAAACCTCATCTACAAAAAAAACAAATAGACCAACATCAAACAAAGCCAAACACACATAAACAGCAACAAACACCAATTAAAGCAAACATAAGGACACAGAAGCAACAACAGAGCACACCATATTACACAAAAACATAGAAACACCACACAAATCACACCACATTACACAGCAACATAAAACACAACACAACACAACACCTAACAGAGCAAAAATTAGATATAGTGAAAAACAAAATATAACGCAAGAATATAACATACAACAACCAAGACATCATACAACAAACAGCATAAAAAAACACAAACAAAAAACAAGAGATAAGAACAATAAACTACATACAATCACACTTATAGCTGAAGGCCTCTGAGACACAATTTAAACTCATTAAGTGAGATAAAAGTGCTTAGCTTCAACTGTTTCTGCTAACTAGGCCTTTTCAGCATATCAGGCCGATACGCAATGTTTCCTTACCGCTATGCCCACAATATTGCTGAGACTCCTGTAAAAGTTGCTGCTATACGAATAAAAAGACTTGTCAATGTTGAAAATGTGGTCCTTTGTTTAATTTTCTTTTGTTATTCCATATGGCGATGACAGCGCACTGCCATTCGAATGTTCTACATTTGGACGTACTCCACTCTCTGTCCACGTAAGCACCCAATGCATAGCTGCCTGATTAGTTCCGTGTGGAGATTGTCACTGATCATGCTAGTCCGGTTTACCTCTTTCCTTATGCTGTGTTTGCTGTAAAGTGCCATCTGTGTTAAGAGGCACTTGACATGCCATGCACATAATGCATGCCGGTCCCGGGCAAATTTTTTTTTGCATTGTATTGCAATTAAATGGCTGAAGCTGAAAATAAAGCTGACACTTGGTGAACATCAAATGGTTGTTTTATTTTTATTCCATAAATATGTCACCAATATAGTTTAATATTAATTATAATTAAGTCTTCAATCAAAAACAATCACAGCAACTTTTGGAAAAAAAAATCTCATTAATATTACCAAAAAAGAGTGACTTTCAGGGAGGCTTGCAAGTCCCAGGAAATGCACTAGAATGCATCTCTGAGCATGTAGAATCCATGAGCTTTCAGGGGCCTAAGGCAGCCCCCGGACCCATGGCCGTTATGACTGGTGCCACTATGTGGATATTTTGGTCTAGTTAGAACCCTGTGAATTGATATTGTTGCTGGTGAAGAAAGGTGATTAATTGATGGATGTGATATTGTGCTATGGGTTGTGTGGAATGAGAGATGGGTTGATAATATTTCTGATTGGATAGCTGTCTGTTCGCTTCTTTATTGTTCCAAGATGGCGGCGCGCACACACGCAGCTTCTCCTCTCTGTCCTGACAGAATGGTGTTTTCGTGGTTTTGTGTTTTAAAACAGTGTGTATCTGTTTGTCTTTGTCGCGTCCATCAGTCTCAAGGTGCACATACTCCCGTGAGTTTCTGCTCGACATCCGCAGAACTATATTCATGGATATAAATCCAGCGGAGGTGGAAGTGCTATGTGGCTACGGTTTGCTCCGGAGGCCTGCTCAATCACCGACCCCCACTCCTGCATCCAGCCCACAGTGGAAGCACCACAGGCAGAACATGCGGAAGTAGAAGAGAGGCAAGCGCGGAGGTATCCGAGCTAGGCTAGCGGCTAGCCCTCACCAGCCGGCTATCCCTACCATCACTCTGGCCAATGTATGCTCGCTGGACAACAAGCTGGATTATGTCCGCCTAGGCCGCTCATCTTTTAAGTCTGTAAGTGAGTGTTGTGTCCTTGTGTTTGTGGAAACATGCCTTAACAACAGTGTCCCGGACTGTGCCATTCAGCTAGCATGGCTAACATGCTACCGGTCAGACAGAGCGCTAGTCAAGGGCGGGGAAGACTCGTGGTGGAGGACTCTGTGTTTACATCAGTGATGCCTGGTGCCATGATGCTGTTGTGGTCTGTAAACACTGCTCACCATTGATGGAGTTATGATTATTAAGTGCCGGCCATTCTACCTGCTGAGGGAATTTACAGCCATCTTGCTGGTAGCAATATAGAGTACATCCCTCCTGGCTCCAATAACAACAGGAGTGAAGCACTGAATGAACTCTATCAGCACATCGGTGAGCAGCAGACAGCCCACCCAGATGCTTTCCTCATCCTGGCCGGGGATTTCAACCATGCAAACCCCAAGAGCGTGTTTCCAAAACTCTATGGACATATCAACTTTCCCACACGTGGAAACAATACTCTGGACAATGTTTACACCATGCATAAAGACGCCTACAAAGCCCTACTCCTCCCCCACCTTGGGGCCTCAGATCACTCCACTGTTATGCTAATGCCAGCATACAGGCCACTGGTTAAAGTCACTAAACCAGCTACGTGTGTGGCCAGAGGGGTCCTCAGAGGCACTCCAGGACTGTTTTTCCACCACTGACTGGAGCATGTTCAGACAGACAGCCACCAACAGCAACATCACAGATGTCCAGGAGTACACGGAGACCGTCACTGCCGACATGAAGTGCATGGACGACGTTACAGTCACCAGAACCATCTCCATTTGGGCCAATCAGAAGCCATGGCTGACAGGGGAAGTCCACAGGCTCCTGTGGGCTCAGAACACCGCCTTCAGACCTGGGGACAAGGTGGGCCTGAGGACAGCTAGGACCAACCTGTCACGAGGCATCAGGGTGGCCAAGAGACAGTATTCCAGGAACATTGCTGACCATTTCAATGACAGCAGAGACACCAGGAACCTGTGGCAGGGGATTCAGACCATCACAGACTACAAGCCCTCACCGCAGACCTGTGACAACCCCACATCTCTGCTGAATCAGTTGAACGACTTCTTCGCTCGCTTTGAGGCAGACAACAGCACCACAGCACAGAAGACCACACCACCTCCCGGTGACCAGGTGTTGACGCTGTCCCCAGACAGCGTGAGGAGAGCTCTCAGGACAACAAATGCACGAAAAGCCCTGGGTCCTGATATCATTCCTGGTTGTGTCCTGAGAGACTGTGCTGAGGAGCTCACAGATGTCTTTACAGACATCTTCAACATCTCGTTGAGCCAGGCTGTTGTCCCCACGTGCCTCAAAACCACCACCATCATCCCGGTCCCGAAGAAGCCGTCTCCCTCCTGCTTCAATCACTACCGCCCTGTTGCACTCACTCCCATCCTCATGAAGTGCTTCGAGTGGCTAGTCATGTGGCATATCAAGTCTGCCCTCCCCCCCACCCTGGACCCTTTCCAGTTTGCATATAAGTCCAACCGTTCAACCGATGACGCCATCTCCACTGCCCTCCACTCAGCCCTCACCCACCTGGAGACAAAAGACTCGTATGTCAGAATGCTGTTCATAGACTTTAGCTCAGCATTCAACACAATCATTCCTCAGCAGCTCATTCATAAACTGGACCAGCTGGGACTCAACACCTCCCTGTGCAACTGGCTGCTGGACTTCCTGACGGGGAGACCACAGGCTGTACAGGTCGGCAGCAACTCCTCCAGCACCATCACATTGAACACAGGGGGCACCCAAGGATGTGTGCTAAGCCCCCTCCTCTTCACTCTGCTGACCCATGACTGCACACCAACATCCAACTCTAATCTCTTCATTAAGTTTGCGGATGACACAACTGTGGTGGGTCTCGTCAACAATGGCGATGAGACAATCTACAGGAGTGAGGTGAGCCATTTGGCCATGTGGTGCAAGGACAACAATCTCTGTCTGAACATGGAGAAGACGAAGGAGATTGTTGTGGACTTCAGGAGAGCACACACCCAGCATGCTTCACTATCTATCGATGGTGCTGCAGTGGAGAGGGTGAGCAGCACCAAGTTTCTGGGTGTGCACATCTCTGAAGACCTGTCTTGGAGCAACAACACCGCATCACTGACCAAAAAACCCAACAGCATCGGTACTTCCTCCGCAAACTGAGGAGAGCAAGAGCCCCAGCCCCCATCATGCCCACTTTCTACAGAGGCACCATCGAGAACATCCTGACCAACTGCATCACCGTGTGGTACGGCGCCTGCACCATGTCCTGCTGCAAGTCTCTGCAGCGCATCATGAGAGCAGCTGAGAGGATCATTGGTGTCTCTCTCCCTTCTCTAATGGATATGTATAACTCCCGCCTCACCCGCAAAGCCATCAGGATTGCAGGTGACCCCACCCACCCATCTCACAGCCTCTTCAGTCTGCTGCCATTGGGGAGGAGACTACGGAGTCTCCGGGCCAAAACCAGCAGGCTCAAGAACAGTTTCTTTCGCCAGGCGGTCAAGAGGCTCAACTCCCTCCCTGTTCTGCCCCTCCTCCCCCTACCAAAGATTCTGCTCGCACACACCCCTGCCCCCCCTTCAGCATCTGACATGTCATCCTCACAGTTCCCCCCCCCAAACACACACACATATCGTTCATTAACACACTGAACTCAGGGACCGCACATCTCACTTTACCTCGCTCATTTGCACTATTCCGCACTACCTCACCTTAACAGCTGCTAGTTTGTTTATACTGCTTATTTCATGTTTACCTGCTATACCTCAAGTGCCCTTGACTGTTTGTTTATTTGCACCAATTTAAGTGTGTGTGTGTATATATATATATATATATATGTATATATGAGTGTTTAGTCTATGTCTAGTTCTTATCTAGAGTGTTTATACTGTTTATTTTTTCAATTATTCTATTTTTATTTATTGCATTGCCTGTTTGCACCGTGGGTCAGAGAGGACTGAAATTTCATCTGTGCTGTATGTCAAGCATGTATAGCATATTTGACAATAAAGTTGACTTGACTTGACTTGTAGATAGTGGTAGGTGTCCATAATTACGATTTTTGAACCTTTATCTACTGATTTTATGACTGGTATTTTTGTTTTGTTGAAGTTGTTTGATGGCCTGTTGTTCAGAAGTTGAAAGGTTATGGTGAGGAGGGTGGTGGGGGTCCTGAGGAAATGTTAAAGTGTCTTGTGTGTGTCCTGCATCTCACCTGGTCCCTCAACACCAGCTCCATAGTCAAGAAAGCCCTGAAGCACCTCTACTTCCTATGGAGGCTGAGGAAAACCACTCTCCCATCATCCATCCTCACAATATTCTACAGAGGGATTATTGAAAGCATTCTGAGCAGCTTCATCATGGTCTGGTTTGGGAATTGCACTATCTCGGATTGCAGGACCCTACAGCGGATAGTGAGGACAGCTGAAAAGATCATCAGAGTCTCTCTTTCTTCTATCATGGACATTTTCACCACACGCTGCATCTGGAAAGCCATCAGTATCGTGGCCAACCCTTCACACAATCTCTTCACCCTCCTGCTGTCTGGGAAAGGGTACTGAAGCATTCCGGCATTCACAGCCAGACTCTGCAACAGTTTTTTCCCATGTGCCATCAGACTCCTCAACTCTGAGGGCCTGGACTGATTCTCATGGACTGTTGATCACACCACTCACACTGCAGTATTTGGACAGTGGACAATATTGCATTATTGCTTACAGTGGTTACAATGTCTCACTCACTCTCTCACACACAAGGTTTACATTTATTTATTTATTCCATTTTTATACATGACTTCAATTCCTCATGCTATCAGACTCCTCAACTTGGACTGATTCTCACGGACTGTCGAACACACACTGCAATCTTTGCACAGTAGACAATAATGCACTATTGCCTTACAATGTTTACAGTGTCTCTCACGCACACAAAACTTACATTTATTTATTACCTTTCATATACTACCTCAATGTTCACATTCAACTCTGCACCTGATGTTGCTTGTGTCTGCACTTCATGTTGTTTGTGTCATTTATTGTCTACTGTGTCATTTACTGTCTGCAGTGTTCCACTCTTTGCACTTTATGTTGTTAAATATCGACTTGTAGTCCTGTGATGTTCAATGTAGCACCATGGTCCTGGAGAAACATAGTTTTGTTTTAACCCTGTACTGTACCAACTGTATCTACACCCCAGATTCCAAAAAAGTTGGGACAAAGTATAAATTGTAAATAAAAACAGAATGCAATAATTTACAAATCTCAAAAACTGATATTGTATTCACAATAGAACATAGACAACATATCAAATGTCAAAAGTGAGACATTTTGAAATTTCTTGCCAAATATTGGCTCATTTGAAATTTCATGACAGCAACACATCTCAAAAAATTTGGGGCAGTAAGAGGCTGGAAAAGTTAAAGGTCCAAAAAAGGAACAGCTGGAGGACCAAATCGCAACTCATTAGGTCAATTAGCAATAGGTCATTAACATGACTGGGTATAAAAAGAGCATCTTGGAGTGGCAGCGGCTCTCAGAAGTAAAGATGGGAAGAGGATCACCAATCCCCCTAATTCTGCGCTGACAAATAGTGGCGCAATATCAGAAAGGAGTTCGACAGTGTAAAATTGCAAAGAGTTTGAACATATCATCTACAGTGCATAATATCATCAAAAGATTCAGAGAATCTGGACGAATCTCTGTGCGTAAGGGTCAAGGCCGGAAAACCATACTGGGTGCCCGTGATCTTCAGGCCCTTAGACGGCACTGCATCACATACAGGCATGCTTCTGTATTGGAAATCACAAAATGGGCTCAGCAATATTTCCAGAGAACATTATATGTGAACACAATTCACCGTGTCATCCACCGTTGCCAAGTAAAACTCTATAGTTCAAAGAAGAAGCCGTATCTAAACATGATCCAGAAGCGCAGACATCTTCTCTGGGCCAAGGCTCATTTAAAATGGACTGTGGCAAAGTGGAAAACTGTTCTGTGGTCAGACGAATCAAAATTTGAAGTTCTTTATGGAAATCAGGGACGCCGTGTCATTCAGACTAAGGAGGAGAAGGACGACCCAAGTTGTTATCAGCGCTCAGTTCAGAAGCCTGCATCTCTGATGGTATGGGGTTGCATTAGTGTGTGTGGCATGGGCAGCTTACACATCTGGAAAGATACCATCAATGCTGAAAGATATATCCAGGTTCTAGAGCAACATATGCTCCCATCCAGACGACGTCTCTTTCAGGGAAGACCTTGCGTTTTCCAACATGACAATGCCAAACCACATACTGCATCAATTACAGCATCATGGCTGCGTAGAAGAAGGGTCCGGGTACTGAACTGGCCAGCCTGCAGTCCAGATCTTTCACCCATAGAAAACATTTGGCGCATCATAAAACGGAAGATACGACAAAAAAGACCTAAGACAGTTGAGCAACTAGAATCCTATATTAGACAAGAATGGGTTAACATTCCTATCCCTAAACTTGAGCAACTTGTCTCCTCAGTCCCCTGACGTTTACAGACTGTTGTAAAGAGAAAAGGGGATGTCTCACAGTGGTAAACATGGCCTTGTCCCAACTTTGAGATGTGGTGTTGTCATGAAATTTAAAATCACCAAATTTTTCTCTTTAAATGATACATTTTCTCAGATTAAACATTTGATATGTCATCTATGTTCTATTCTGAATAAAATATGGAATTTTGAAACTTCCACATCATTGCATTCCGTTTTTATTTACAATTTGTACTTTGTCCCAACTTTTTTGGAATCGGGGTTGTATTTATTTGAAGCACTTATACATATTTGTCATGAGTGGTGGAAATTATTTTATTTTTGATTGTGATTTTATGGTTTGGAGCACTTTTACACTGTGTGCACAATTATTAGGCAAGTTGTATTCCTGATGATTAATTTTATCGTTGAACAAATACAGTGCTCTCAGTCAATCCAAATTGTTAATAAACCTTAAACCAGAATGATTAACAAAGGAAAGGGGAGTTTAGGCCTTCTCAGGGGAATATATAAGTGTGCAGAATTATTAGGCAACATTTAGTGTGCAGAATTATCTCATCTCATCTCATTATCTCTAGCCGCTTTATCCTTCTACAGGGTCGCAGGCAAGCTGGAGCCTATCCCAGCTGACTATGGGCGAAAGGCGGGGTACACCCTGGACAAGTCGCCAGGTCATCACAGGGCTGACACATAGACACAGACAACCATTCACACTCACACCTACGGTCAATTTAGAGTCACCAGTTAACCTAACCTGCATGTCTTTGGACTGTGGGGGAAACCGGAGCACCCGGAGGAAACCCACGCGGACACGGGGAGAACATGCAAACTCCGCACAGAAAGGCCCTCGCCGGCCCCGGGGCTCGAACCCAGGACCTTCTTGCTGTGAGGCGACAGCGCTAACCACTACACCACCATGCCGCCCGTGCAGAATTATTATGCAACTAAATGAAAAGCTTAAAGTTTCCCATCTCACTTGTTTATTTTAATTTTCAGTGTAACAAATAAACAACTCAGAATTAACAAATAAACACTTCTAGCATTTCAAAAATATTCAGTGACCAATAAAGCCACCCTTCTTTTCAATAACTGCCATGAGCCTTCCATCCAGTCTGTTAGTTTTTTGATTTGTTGACGATCAACTTTTTGTGCAGGAGCAACCATGGCCTCCCAAATGCTATTCAGAGTGGTGTATTGTCTTCCCTCGCTGTAAATCTCATGCTTAAGAAGGGGCCACAAGTACTCAATAGGGTTTAAGTCAGGTGAGGAAGGGGGCCATGTCATTACTTTGTCATCTTTAAGGCCTTTGTGGGCTCGCCAAGCAGTGGAGTACTTGGGTGCATGTGATGGTGCATTGTTCTGCATAACAATCATGGCCTTCTTGAATGATGCAGACTTCTTCCCATACCACTGCTTGAAGAATGTATCTTTTAGAAACTGGCAGTAGGTTTGGAAGTTGATGTTAAGTCCATCTTCAACCTGAAATGGTCAAACTAGCTCATCCTTAATAATAGCAGCCCATGCCATTACCCCTCCACCACCTTGCTGGTGTCTGAGGCCCTGTCCACACGGCAACGGATTCAGGTGACTCCCATACAATTGCTTATCGTTTAGGCCTGGCGTCCACATGGCACCAGCGTTTTGGGTGCCCAAAACGCAATCTTTTTGAGAACGGGTTCCAGAGTGGAAAGATCTGGCAACGTTGCCGTTGTGAAGTCGTCTGGATGAGTAGAACGGATTTGTTTATGATGACGTCACAACCACATGACTGTGAGTGCTTCACGCCGGGTAGAAGTGTAACGAACTCGATGCGAGTTGTCAACAAATCCTATAACTTGGTTCATGAAACATGCTTACAAAATATTTTCACTGTGAATATTTATTGTGTAATGGTGCAAAGTGAGAGAGAGAGAGAGAGAGAGAGAGAGACTCTGCCCTTAGGGCAGAGTCAATCCCGCCAGCAAAAATAGGGAAAAAAAGGAGCGATCTCACCTCTTCAGATGTTGGTTTAAGTCCTGCAATATATTCCTCAAAAAGGGCATAGAAGAGCAAATTAATCCATCAATGTGTAGCATTTAATTTATTCCGGACCATTAAAGACGCCGCCTTCCATGTAGAATCATACGTCATCCTCGCCGCCATATTGGATAGGTCAAAGCGGAGAATAAAGATTCATGTGCTGCGTTTAACTGTACCAACAGGTTTACCGTCCAAACGAGATCACATGGGATTACCTTTCACAGGTGAGAAACAACAAATTAATCCATCAACGTGTAGCAATCAATTTATTCCGGACCATTAAAGACGCCGCCTTCCGCATAGAATCATACGTCATCCTCGCCGCCATATTGGATAGGTCAAAGCGGAGAATAAAGATTCATGTGCTGCCTTTAACTGTACCAACAGGTTTACCGTCCAAACGAGATCACATGGGATTACCTTTCACAGGTGAGAAACAACAAATTAATCCATCAACGTGTAGCATTCAATTTATTCCGGACCATTAAAGACGCCGCCTTCCGCGTAGAATCATACGTCATCCTCGCCGCCATATTGGATAGGTCAACGCGGAGAATAAAGATTTGCTGCGTTTAACTGTACCAACAGGTTTGCCGTCCAAACGAGATCACATGGGATTACCTTTCACAGGTGAGACTGGAAAAATACTTTTCATTGTATTTGGTCATTATAATGTAATTTTACGAACAGATTTTCCTGACTTTGTGGCTAATATGAAGTCTCGTGCATAATAGTTTATGCGCATGCGTCCTTACTTCTTCTATTGTTCTGGTGTCTCCGAAGGGACCGTCTTACAGCGCCCCTAGAGGTGTGGCATGTGTATTGCATCGTTTTCAGCAAGCGTTGCGTTGCCATATGGACCTGATATTTTACTGATCGTTGCCCATTTGGACGCGATATATTTTTAAATAACATCTCGTTGCCGTTGTCGTGTGGATGTAGCCTGAGTCAAAGTGCCCTGTGTCCATTAGTTATCCAGCTATGGGCCCATCCATCTGGTCTATCCAGAGTCACTCTCATTTCATCTGTCCATAAAACCTTTGGAAAATCTGTCTTCAGATATTTCTTGGCCCAATCTTCACATTTCAACTTGTGAGTCTTGTTTAGTGGTGGTCGTGTTTCAGCCTTCCTTACCTTGGCCATGTCTCTGAGCACCGAACACCTTGTCCTTCTGGACACTCCAGGTCGGTTGCAGCTCTAGAATATTGTGGCACTGGAGGATAATGGGTTCCTGGTAGCTTCATGTTTAATCCGTCTCAAGTCTTTTGTGGTTAATTTGTGTCTTTTCTTCTCCACACATTTTTTGCGACCCTGTTGACTATTTGCAACAAAACGTTTGATTGTTCTGTGCTCACATTTCTATAGCTTAGCTATTTCAAGAGTGCTGCATCCCTCTGATAGGCATTTTATAATTTTTGTCTTTTCAGTGTCTGTTAAATCTCTTTTTTGGCCCATTTTGCCTGAGATAAAGAAGCTGCCTAATAATTATGCACACCTTAATATAGGGTATTAATTACTTTAGGTCACACCCTCCCTCATTACACAAATAAATACCACCTGAGAATGCTTAAATCCAATTAGCATTCAAGTGCATTCAGTTGGAAAACATGCATAGAAATAATGGTAGGGTCAGAGTACTCACTTGCCTAATAATTGTGCACACAGTGTATGTATGTGAGCACTTATCACTGGTTTTTAATTTTTTTAATTCTCTACAATGCAGGGGGTTCTTTTATGTCCCATTAATTACCCTCCCCCTCCCCAATCCCAAACGTTAACCCAATCCTAACCCATCCAATCCCTGAACCTAATCTCCACACTCAAATTCCAACCCTAATCCTGACCGCTCCACAACCTCTCCCTTCCCTAATTCCTTACCCTAACCGTTCCAATCACCTAACCCCTTCCACTTCCAATCCCTAATCTGAACCTCTCCCATTCGCAATTCCTAAACCTATTCTTTCCCAATCACTCCACAACCTCCCCAATCCCTTACCTTAACCTTTCCAGTCTTTATCCCTAACCCTACCTTCCCCCTTCTCCCAATCCCCAAGCCTAACCTCTCCAAATCCTTAATCCTAACCCCATCCCCTCCACAAACCAGGGCTTGCATTCAACCCCGCCCCCATAACCCTAACCCAATCCCCTCTCATCAATTAGTAAGCATGTATAGTGGTGCTTGAAAGTTTGTGAACCCTTTAGAATTTTCTATATTTCTGAATAAATATGACCTAAAACATCATCAGATTTTCACACAGGTCCTAAAAGTAGATAAAGAGAACCCAGTTAAACAAATTAGACAAAAATATTATACTTGGTCATTTATTTATTGAGGAAAATGATCCAATGTTACATATCTCTGAGTGGCAAAAGTATGTGAACCTTTGCTTTTTGTATCTGGTGTGACCCCCTTGTGCAGCAATAACTGCAACTAAACGTTTGCGGTAACTGTTGATCAGTCCTGCACACCAGCTTGGAGGAATTTTAGCCCATTCCTCCGTACAGAACAGCTTCAACTCTGGGATGTTGGTGGATTTCCTCACATGAATTGCTCGCTTCAGGTCCTTCCACAACATTTTGATTGGATTAAGGTCAGGACTTTGACTTGGCCATTCCCAAACATTAAATTTATTCTACTTTAACCATTCTTTGGTAGAATGACTTGTGTACTTAGGGTCGTTGTCTTGCTGCATGACCCACCTTCTCTTGAGATTCAGTTCATGGACAGATGTCCTGACAATTTCCTTTAGAATTCACTGGTATAATTCAGAATTCATTGTTCCATCAATGATGGCAAGCCGTCCTGGCCCAGATGCAGCAAAACAGGCCCAAACCATGATACTACCACCATGGTTCACAGATGGGATAAGGTTCTTATGCTGGAATGCAGTGTTTTCCTTTCTCCAAACATAATGCTTCTCATGTAAACCAAAAGGATCTATTTTGGTTTCATCTCATCTCATTATCTCTAGCCACTTTATCCTGTTCTACAGGGTCGCAGGCAAGCTGGAGCCTATCCCAGCTGACTACGGGCGAAAGGTGGGGTACACCCTGGACAAGTCGCCAGGTCATCACAGGGCTGATACATAGACACAGACAACCATTCACATTCACACCTACGGTCAATTTAGAGTCACCAGTTAACCTAACCTGCATGTCTTTGGACTGTGGGGGAAACTGGAGCACCTGGAGGAAACCCACACAGACACGGGGAGAACATGCAAACTCTGCACAGAAAGGCCCTCGCCGGCCACGGGGCTTGAACCCGGACCTTCTTGCTGTGAGGCGACAGCGCTAACCACTACACCACCTTGCCGCCTATTTTGGTTTCATCTGTCCACAAAACATTTTTCCAATAGCCTTCTGGCTTGTCCACGTGATCTTTAGCAAATTGCAGACGAGCAGCAATGTTCTTTTTGGAGAGCAGTGGCTTTCTCCTTGCAACCCTGCCATGCACACTATTGTTGTTCAGTGTTCACCTGATGGTGGATTCATGAACATTAGCCAATGTGAGAGAGGCCTTCAGTTGCTTAGAAGTTACCCTGGGGTCCTTTGTGACCTAGCCGACTATTACACACCTTGCTCTTGTAGTGATCTTTGTTGGTCGACCACTCCTGGGGAGGGTAACAATGGTCTTGAATTTCCTCCATTTGTACACAATCTGTCTGACTGTGGATTGGTGGAGTCCAAACTCTTTAGAGATGGTTTTGTAACCTTTTCCAGCCTGATGAGCATCAACAATGCTTTTTCTGAGGTCCTCAGAAATCTCCTTTGTTCATGCCATGATACACTTCCACAAACATGTGTTGTAAAGACCAGACTTTGATAGATCCCTGTTCTTTAAATAAAACAGGGTGCCCACTCACACCTGATTGTCATCCCATTGATTGAAAACACCTGACTCTAATTTCACCCTCAAATTAACTGCTAATTCTAGAGGGTCACATACTTTTGCCACTCACAGATATGCAATATTGGATAATTTTACTCAATGAATAAATGACCAAGTATAATACTTTTGTCTCATTTGTTTAACTGGGTTCTCTTTATCTACTTTTAGGACTTGTATGAAAATCTGATAAAGTTTTAGGTCATGTTTATGCAGAAATATAGAAAATTCTAATGGGTTAACAAACTTTCAAGCATTTCTGTATCTCATGAGAGGATCTTTAGCTCAACAGGTTAAATGGTAGCTCATCGACCAGGTCATGGGTTTGATGCCAGGCCTTCACCTCACCAGGTCCTCGCTTTCCACCCCCAAATTCCATTAGACCTGCACATAGCAGAGTTATTCCTCTACCCCTACCCTACACTAACTCAATACCGAATCCCTCCACAACCATTCCCTCCCCCAATCCCTTACCTTTCTAAACTCTTTATCTGTAACTCAACCTCTCCCATTCCTAATTCCTAACCCCAATCATCCACAACCCCATCCCTTACCCTCACCTCTCCAAACCCTTAATCCCCAACCCTATCATCTCCCACTCCCTAACCTCTCTCACCCCAATTCCTAACCCTAACCATTTCAAACCTTATTCCTAATCCCGCCCATCCTCTACCCAAACCAGGGTTTGTTTTTCTCCCCTTTCCCCACCCATAACCCGAACCCAATCCCCTCTCTTTTATCACTTAGTCAGCATGCATCACTTCACAGAATTTGAACGACTTAAAACATGAGCTAATTTTATCCCTAATCTATCCCCAATGAGCAAGCCTGTGGCAATGGTGGCAAGGAAAACTCCCTCAGACGACATGAAGAAGAAACCTTGAGAGTAACCAGACTCAAAAGGGAACCCATCCTCATTTGGGCAACAACAGACAACATGACTATAACATTAACAGTCCTAACATAAAGTCAGCTTCGTTGATGCTATAAACCCCCCACCGACGGAAACCCGAGCGCAAAACTGTTCATGACAACTGCAGTCCCAAAGTCAGCAAGTCAGCTGCAGTCCCCAGCCACAAAAGCACCACTGAAAGAGTCCAGAGTGTCCTCCAGGCATGACCCCCAACTGTCCACATGGGGCCGTCCTCCACAGGAGCGATGCAATGAGATGAGACTCCAACCAGACACAAGGCACCAGGATGGATCATGCAGGTCCGAGGAGCAGAACAGGTCAGCATCTCAATTCTAGGACCGACATGTAACTCAGAGGGACAGATTGGGGGGGGGGGGGGGGAAGAGAGAGAGAAAAAACACAGGTTGTTAGGTATGCCCAATGTCACCTGAATAAGTAGGAACAGTATACATATTGCATTGAGTACAAGCAGGGACTCTGGCAACTAACTATGACAGCATAACTAAAAGGGAGAGCCAGAAGGTAACACAGGCATGAGGGAACCCCAGGACATAAAGCAGCCAGCCACTACTCCATCAACAAACTCGAGTGAGCAAGCGAGTGGGGGACTGACAACATCCATACATCCCAGTTTACCAAAACACTCCAGGTCTGAGGACCCTCCAGATCTACACCTTTACCTCATAAACACCATTAATAAAAGGCTTGACTAAACAGAGATGTTTTCAGCGTAGACTTAAACGCGGAGACTGTGTCTGATTCCCGAACATTACTTGGAAGGCTGTTCCATAACTGTGGGGCTTTGTATGAAAAGGCTCTGCCCCCTGATGTAGCCTTCACGATACGAGGTACCAGCACATAGCCTGCACCTTTTTGATCTAAGTAGGCGTGGCAGGTCATAGAGGACCAGAAGTTCACTCAGGTACTGTGGTGTGAGACCATTCAGTGCTTTAAAGGTCAATAGTAGTATTTTATAATCAATACGAAATTTGATTGGGAGCCAATGCAGTGTGGATAAGACAGGAGTGATGGGGTCATATTTTCTAGTTCTAGTAAGGACTCTTGCTGCTGCATTTTGAACTAACTGGAGCTTGTTTATGCACTTACTGGAACATCCAGACAGTAAGGCATTACAATAATCCAACCTGGAGGTAACGAAAGCATGAACTAGTTTTTCTGCATCATGTAGTGACATTAAATTTCTTATCTTAGCAATATTTCTGAGATGAAAGAACTCTATCAGGGTGATGTTATCAATGTGAGTTTCGAATGAAAGACTGGGGTCAATAATCACTCTGAGGTCTTTTACTGCTGCAAGTGAAGAAACAGAAAGGCCATCCAGAATTACTATTTAATCAGAAAATTTACTTCTAGCTGCACGCAGTCCGAATACAAGTACTTCAGTCTTGTCAGAGTTAAGCAGAAGGAAGTTAATAAGCATCCAGTGTCTAATCTCCTTCAAACATACCTCAATTCTATTAAGCTGGTGTCTCTCATCAGGTTTTGCAGAAACATACAACTGTGTGTCATCAGCATAACAGTGGAAACTACTACAATATTTACGAATAATATCACCCAGAGGTAACATACATACACATACATATATATATATATATATATATATATATATATATATATATAAATAAAAGAAAAAAGCAGTGGACCCAAGACAGAACCTTGTGGAACATCAAACTTTACCTCAGTATGTCTAGAAAAATCACCATTTACATCAACATACTGATAGCGATCAGTTAAATGAGACCTGAGCCAAGAGAGGGCCGTTCCCTTAACTCCCACAACATTTTCTAGTCTATTCAGAAGAATGGAATGATCAATGGTATCAAATGCTGCACTAAGGTCAAGCAACACAAGCAGCGAGACACAGCAATGATCAGACACCAACAGTAGGTCGTTTACTATTTTAACCAGAGCTGTCTCTGTGCTATGATGAGGTCTAAATCCTGACTGATACATTTCATGGATGTAATTCTGATGTAAATATGAGCATAACTGCTGTGCCACAGCTTTTTCAGGGATCTTGGAGATAAAGGGGAGGTTTGATATTGGCCAGTAATTGGATAGCTGACAGGGATCAAGGTTAGGTTTTTTTAATCAGGGGTTTGATAACTGCTAGTTTAAAGGATTTGGGTACATAGCCAATCATAAGAGAAGAATTTATTATTTTTAGAAGCGGTTCAATTACTTCAGGTATTATCTGCTTGAATAGACATGTAGGTAAGGGATATAGTACACAAGTTGATGCTTTTGATGCCGAGAGTCATGAAAGTAATTCAATTTCTCTAAGGGGAGTAAAACATTCTAATTGCTGATCTGATACAGTTATATTGTTAACGACAGGGTCACTTACATTATCTGACCTTAAATTAATAGTTTGAATTTTTTGTTGGATATTCTCAATTTTGTCATTAAAAAAATTCATGAAATCGTTGCTACTCCATACTGCAGGTGTGCATGTGTCTATAGTGGACTTATTCCTGGTTAATTTTGCTACAGTATTAAAGAGGACTCTAGGATTGTTTTTGTTATCTTCTATTAGGGAGGAGAGATATGTTGATCTCGCAGCACTAAGAGCTTTTCTATACTTCAGGAAGCTCTCCTTCCATGCTAATTTGAAACACTAACAATTTTGTTTGACGCCATTTACGTTCCAATTTTCGAGTGGTCTGTTTTAAAAGTGTGAGTGTCATCATTATACCAGGGTGCTAATTTTTTGTCTCTGACCATTTTCTTTTTAAGAGGAGCTACATTATCTAAAGTATGGCGGAATGTTGACTCTAAGCATTCAGTTGCCTGATCAAGTTCTGCAGGGGCGGACAGTGACCCAGTCAAAGTTGATAACTCTGGTAGATCATTTATAAAGCTCTCTGCAGTAGTTGACGTGAATGTACGTTTAATACAGTAGCGTGGTGAGGTGCATATATTATTACTCAGACATACACTACCGTTCAAAAGTTTGGGGTCACTTTGAAATTTCCTTATTTTTGAAAGAAAAGTACTGTTCTTTTCAATGAAGATCACTTTAAACTAATCAGAAATACACTCTATACATTGCTAATGTGGTAAATGACTATTCTAACTGCAAATGTCTGGTTTTTGGTGCAATATCTACATAGGTGTATAGAGGCCCATTTCCAGCAACTATCAATCCAGTGTTCTAATGGTACAATGTGTTTGCTCATTGCCTCAGAAGGCTAATGGATGATTAGAAAACCCTTGTACAATCATGTTAGCACAGCCGAAAACAGTTTAGCTTTTTAGAGAAGCTATAAAACTGACCTTCCTTTGAGCAGATTGAGTTTCTGGAGCATCACATTTGTGGGGTCGATTAAATGCTCAAAATGGCCAGAAAAAGGTCTTGACTATATTTTCTATTCATTTTACAACTTATGTTGGTAAAAGTGTGACTTTTCATGGAAAACGCAAACTTGTCTGGGTGACCCCAAACTTTTGAACGGTAGTGTATTTTGAATGAGATGAGATAATGATCTGAGATAACTTCAGACTGTGGAAGTATGACTATATTTTCTACGTTTAACCCGAATGTTAGTATTAGATTGAGGGTGTGACCACCATTATGGGTTGGTCCTATTATGGGTTGGTCCTATTCTGATTAATCCCTACTGAATCTAAAATGGACACAAACGCTGTTTTCAAAGAGTCTTCTGGGTTATCGAAGTGAATATTAAAATCTCCGACAACTAAAGCTTTGTCTAAGGAAATAACCAGATCTGAGATAAAATCTGCAAATTCAGTAAGAAACTCCAAATATGGCCCTGGGGGCCTGTAAATAATCTCATCTCATCTCATTATCTCTAGCCGCTTTATCCTTCTACAGGGTCGCAGGCAAGCTGGAGCCTATCCCAGCTGACTACGGGCGAAAGGCGGGGTACACCCTGGACAAGTCGCCAGGTCATCACAGGGCTGACACATAGACACAGACAACCATTCACACTCACATTCACACCTACGGTCAATTTAGAGTCACCAATTAACCTAACCTGCATGTCTTTGGACTGTGGGGGAAACCGGAGCACCCGGAGGAAACCCACGCGGACACAGGGAGAACATGCAAACTCCACACAGAAAGGCCCTCGCTGGCCCCGGGGCTCGAACCCAGGACCTTCTTGCTGTGAGGCGACAGCGCTAACCACTACACCACCGTGCCGCCCCCTGTAAATAATAAGTAATGGAATTAACTGAGTAGACTTATTTTTCAAGGCTACATACATTATATGAGTATGAAGAACTTCAAATGTATTAAATTTATAACCAGGTTTATGTGTTACACCTAGATAATCATTATAAATAACTGCGACGCCTCCTCCTCTGCCAGTTAGACGAGGTTGGTGTATATAACTGTATCCAGGAGGGCTCACTTCATTTAATGCTATATATTCATTTGGCTTAATCCATGTTTCAGTTAAACAAAGTACATTAAACTCCTGATCAGTAATGAGTTCATTAACCATTAGTGCATTAACCATTAGTGCTTTAGATGTAAGAGATCTAATATTTAACAGCCCCACCTTTAGATTAAAGGGGCTGGCAGCAGCTGTACAGTCAGTATGATCTAATTTTATATTGATTAGGCAACTGGAACAAATTCGCTGAATACTTCTACTTTTTTGTGGATTACAGGCTTTCGCCTCACCAGGCCCTCTCTTTCCACCCCCCCGCAAACTCCAATAGGACTGCGCATAGCAGTTATTCCACAACCCCTACCCTCGACTAACACTATACCTTACCCCAAAATTAACCCTCACCCTAAAACCCAACCCTAACCCCTAAAACCTTACCATAACCCATCACCTCACCTTCATTGTTTCCCTCTTCCCTACTCACAATCTTAAAATAAACCCTCCCCCAAGAAAAACCCAAATGCAACATGGGGATGACTGCATGGCATTGGTGGACCATCAAGGAGAAGCCCTAGGAGGGACAGTGCACAACGCGGCCTCCATGAAACCGAATCCTAACCCCTTAACCCTAGACTTAAACTATGTCTGAGTCATGAACACTACTTGGAAGGCTGATTCATAAATATGGGGCTTTGTAAGTAAAAGCTCTGCCCCTGATTTAGTCTTTACTACAGTGGTGCTTGAAAGTTTGTGAACCCTTTAGAATTTTCTATATTTCTGCATAAATATGACCTAAAACATTATCAGATTTTCACACAAGTCCTAAAAGTAGATAAAGAGAACCCAGTTAAACAAATGAGACAAAAATATTATACTTGGTCATTTATTTATTGAGCAAAATGATCCAATATTACATATCTGTGAGTGGCAAAACTATGTGAACCTCTAGGATTAGCAGTTAATTTGAAGGTGAAATTAGAGTCAGGTGTTTTCAATCAATGGGATGACAATCAGGTGTGAGTGGGCACCCTGTTTTATTTAAAGAACAGGGATCTATCAAAGTCTGACCTTCACAACACATGTTTGTGGAAGTGTATCATGGCACAAACAAAGGAGATTTCCGAGGACCTCAGAAAAAGCGTTGTTGATGCTCATCAGGCTGGAAAAGGTTACAAAACCATCTCTAAAGAGTTTGGACTCCACCAATCCACAGTCAGACAGATTGTGTACAAATGGAGGGAATTCAAGACCATTGTTACCCTCCCCAGGAGTGGTTGACCAACAAAGATCACTCTGAGAGCAAGGCATGTAATAGTTGGCAAGGTCACAAAGGACCCCAGGGTAACTTCTAAGCAACTGAAGGCCTCTCTCACATTGGCTAATGTTAATGTTCATGAGTCCACCATCAGGAGAACACTGAACAACAATGGTGTGCATGGCAGGGTTGCAAGGAGAAAGCCACTGCTCTCCAAAAAGAACATTGCTGCTCATCTGCAGTTCGCTAAAGATCACGTGGACAAGCCAGAAGGCTATTGGAAAAATGTTTTGTGGATGGATGAAACCAAAATAGAACATTTTGGTTTAAATGAGAAGCGTTATGTTTGGAGAAAGGAAAATACTGTATTCCAGCATAAGAACTTTATCCCATCTGTGAAACATGGTGGTGGTAGTATCATGGTTTGGGCCTGTTTTGGTGCATCTGGGCCAGGACGGCTTGCCATCATCGATGGAACAATGCATTCTGAATTATACCAGAGAATTCTAAAGCAAAATGTCAGGACATCTGTCCATGAACTAAATCTCAAGAAGGTGGGCCATGCAGCAAGACAATGACCCTAAGCAGACAAGTCGTTCTACCAAAGAATGGTTAAAGAAGAATAAAGTTAATGTTTTGGAATGGCCAAGTCAAAGTCCTGACCTTAATCCAATCGAAATGTTGTGGAAGGACCTGAAGTGAGCAGTTCATGTGAGGAAACCCACCAACATCCCAGAGTTGAAGCTGTTCTGTACGGAGGAACGGGCTAAAATTCCTCCAAGCCGGTGTGCAGGACTGATCAACAGTTACCGGAAACGTTTAGTTGCAGTTATTGCTGCACAAGGGGCTCACACCAGATACTGAAAGCAAAGGTTCACATACTTTTGCCACTCACAGATATGTAATATTGGATCATTTTCCTCAATAAATAAATGACCAGGTACAATATTTTTGTCTCATTTGTTTAACTGGGTTCTCTTTACTTTTAGGACTTGTGTGAAAATCTGATGATGTTTTAGGTCATATTTATGCAGAAATATAGAAAATTCTAAAGGGTTCACAAACTTTCAAGCACCACTGTACCTGAGATGCCAAAAAATAGCCTATACCTATTGATCTTAGGAGGCATGGCAGGTATTCACTCAGGTACTGTGGCTCGAAACCATTCAGTGCTTTAAAGGCCAATAGTAGTATTTTATAATCAATATGAAATTAGATTGGGAGCCAGGGCAATATGGATAAGACAGGGTTGATGTGGTCATATCTTCTAGTTCTTGTAAGGACTCTTGCTGTTGCATTTTGAACTAACTGGAGCACGTTTATGCACCTACTGGAACATCCAGACAGTAAGGCATTACAACAATCCAACCTAGAAGTAATAAAAGCATGAACTAGTTTTCCTGCATCATGTAGTTACAGTATTACTTTTTTTTTGCAATATTTCTGAGCTGAAAGGTGGCTATCCAAGCAATATTATCTACATGGGCTTCAAATGAAAGACTGGAGCCAATAATCACACGTGTCTTTTACTGCTGCCCACGAAGAAATAGAAGGGCCATCTAGAGTTACTATTTAATCAGAAAATTTACTTCTAGCTGCATGTGGTCCTAGTACAAGTACTAGTAATGTCTTGCCAGAATTAAGTAGAAGGAAGTTAATAAACATCCAGTGTCTAATGTCCTTTACACATTCCTTAATTTTATTAAGCTGGTGTCTCATCTGGCGTTGCTGAAACATACAACTGTGCCCCCAGCATAACAGTGGAAAGTAATACCATGCTTACAAATATTACCCAGAGGTAGCATATTTTAAGAAAAAAAGCAATGGGCCAAAGACAGCACCTTGTGGAACAACAAACTTTTCTGTATGCATGCTAGTCACCATTTTCATATAGAAACTGACAATGATCAGTTAAATAAGACCTGAGACACCAGAGGACCGTTCCTTTAACACCAATGACATTTTCTAGTAGTCCATCAAGGAGAATAGTATGATCAGTGGTATCAAAAGCTGCACTAAGGTCAAGCAGCACAAGCAAGGAGACACAACCCTGATCAGGAGCCAGTAGTCGGTCATTTACTACTTTAACCAGTGCTGTCGCTGTGCTATGATGAGGTCAAAATCCTGATTGATACCTTTCAGGGATGTTACTTCCATGTAGATATGAGCATAACTGTTATTCCACAGTTTTCTCGAGGATCTTGGAGATAAATGGGAGGTTTGATATTGGCCTATACTGAGACAGCTGACAAGGGCTGAGGTGAGGTTCTTTAATCAAGGGTCTGACAACTGCTAGGTTAAAGGATTTAGGTACACAGCCATTGCTAAAAGAATAAGTGATTGTTTTTCAAAGAGGTTTGATTGCTTCTGGTGTTATCTGTTAGGTTGAAGATTTTGATGAGGAAATAAGTGAAATTAGTTCAGTCTCTCTAAGGGGTGTAAAACAAATTGTTGCTGTGATGTAGTTATACTGTTCTCTCAGGGGTACTTATCAAATTGTCTAGTTTTAAATTAATAGTTTATTTTTGCCTGATATTTTCAATTTTGCCATCGAAAAAACTTCGTCATCAACACTACATATTGAAGGTATGTTTCTGTGGTATTCCATAATTTAAGATTATTTTTATCATCTATTAGGGTGGAGAAAATTGTTGATCAAGCAGCATTAAAAGCTTGTCCATGTAGTTCCAGAGGCTCTCCTTCCAAGCAAATTGGAAAACTATCAATTTTGTTTGATGCCATTTTCTAATTTTACGTTTTAAGGCGCATGTGTGATTGTTATACCAGGGTGCTAGGTTTTTTTTTCTTCCTGAATTATTTTCTTTTAAGTTGAGCTACATTATCTAAAGTAAAGCAGAATGTTGACTCTCAGCATTCAGTTAGCTGATCAAGTTCTGTGGGGTCTGACTATGAGCCAATCAAAGTTGATAACTTGGAAGACTACTGATAAAACTTTATGCAGTCATTGACGTGAATGTTCTTTTGACACGATGGTGTGCAAGGTACACATAGTATTGCCAAGACATTTCAAAAGAGAGGAGATAATGATCTGAGGGAGCTTCAGACTGTGGAAGTGACGATATTTCCTATGTTTAATATAAATACAAGTATTAGATTGAGAGTGTGACCACTAGGAATCATACAAAAACCTGAACAAAAATAGGGTTAGGTCCTATGACATCCTGATTAACCCCTACTGAATCTAGAATGGACACGAATGCTGTTCTCAGAGTCTTCCAGGTGATCAAAACAAATAATGTCTAACAATTAATTCGTTTTCGAAAGAAATCCGCAAATTCAGAAAGAACTTCAGAATATAGACCACGGGTCTATAAATAATAATTAGCTGAATCAAGTGCATAGACTTTTTTTGGCTACATATGTTTGGATAAAGAACTTCAAACATACTGAATTTTTGTTCAGGTTTTTGTACGACTCCTGGATTATGATTATAAATAACCGATGCCTTCTCCTCTACCAGTGAAACGAGGCGGATGCATATAGCTGGACGAGCATCATTTCACTGCTCCATAGTCATTTGGTTTGATCCACATTTCTGTTAAACATAGTAATGTTAAACTCCTGTTCAGTAAAAATTCCATTAACAATTAGTCTCATGCTGCAGCACTACACTGACGAGAATTGCAGTTTAATTGTTACTTGTATATTGGTAATTAATGATTACTTAAGGTCAAAAGAAAACATTAATAATCTTGTTTTAAACATCACTATAAAAAGTACATATTTTAAAACAGTCATGTAACATGAACAATAAATTTCAAATTACAGGTCATTTTCAGCCAAAACAATCATAATAACAACCATATTTAATGTGACTACTTTAAATCATGCAATGTCTCTGAGTTAGTGTACTTGTAGGTCTTAAATGTAACTGAATAAGTAAACATCTTTCCACCCGATGATCAGTGATGCAGCTTCTCTCCTGTATGAATGCGCTGGTGTTGTTGGAGAGTACTCTGATGAGTAAAACTCTTCCCACACTGTGAGCAGTGATACGGCTTCTCTCCTGTGTGAATGCGCTGGTGTTGCTGGAGATTACTCTGATGAGTAAAACTCTTCCCACACTGTGAGCAGTGATACGGCTTCTCTCCTGTGTGAATGCGCTGGTGTCGTTGGAGATAACTCCGCTGAGTAAAACTCTTCCCACACTGTGTACAGTGATATGGCTTCTCTCCTGTGTGAACACGCTGGTGTATTTGGAGAGCACTTCGATAAGTAAAACTCTTCCCACACTGTGAGCAGTGATACGGCTTCTCTCCTGTGTGAATGAGCTGGTGTTGTTGGAGAAAACTCTGCCGAGTAAAACTCTTCCCACACTGTGAGCAGTGATACGGCTTCTCTCCTGTATGAATGCGCTGGTGTTGTTGGAGAGTACTTCGATAAGTAAAACTCTTCCCACACTGTGAGCAGTGATATGGCTTCTCTCCTGTATGAATGAGCTGGTGTTGTTGGAGATAACTCTGCCGCGTAAAACTCTTCCCACACTGTGAGCAGTGATACGGCTTCTCTCCTGTGTGAATGCGCTGGTGTTGTTGGAGAGCACTTCGATAAGTAAAACCATTCCCACATTGTGAGCAGTGATATGGCTTCTCTCCTGTGTGAATGTGCTGGTGCTGTTGGAGATGACCTTGCCGAGTAAAACTCTTCCCACACTGTGAGCAGTGATACGGTTTCTCTCCTGTGTGAATGCGCTGGTGTTGTTGGAGAGCACTATTCTGAGTAAAACTCTTCCCACACTGTGAGCAGTGATACGGTTTCTCTCCTGTGTGAATGCGCTGGTGTCGTCGGAGAGCACTCCGTTCACTAAAACTCTTCCCACACCGTGAGCAGTTATACGGCTTCTCTCCTGTGTGAATGTGCTGGTGCTGTTGGAGATGACCTTGCCGAGTAAAACTCTTCCCACACTGTGAGCAGTGATACGGCTTCACTCCTGTGTGAATGCGCTGGTGTTGTTGGAGAGCACTCTGTCCAGTAAAACTCTTCCCACACTGTGAGCAGTGATACGGTTTCTCTCCTGTGTGAATGCGCTGGTGTCGTTGGAGATCACTCTGTCCAGTAAAACTCTTCCCACACTGTGTGCAGTGATATGGCTTCTCTTCTGTGTGAATGCGTTGGTGTCATTGGAGATCACTCTGTCCAGTAAAACTCTTCCCACACTGTGTGCAGTGATACGGCTTCTCTCCTGTGTGAATGCGCTGGTGTCGTTGGAGATCACTCTGTCCAGTAAAACTCTTCCCACACTGTGTGCAGTGATACAGCTTCTCTTCTGTGTGAATGCGTTGGTGTCATTGGAGATCACTCTGTCCAGTAAAACTCTTCCCACACTGTGAGCAGTGATGTGGCTTTCCTCCTGTGTGAATGGACTGGTGCGTTTTGAATGCATCCTGATAACCAAAACTCTTTCCACAGTCTGAGCAGTGGTGAATTTCCTTCTGTATGCCATTAGGAGAAGTGTCAGAACTGAGTATTAGTTGATGTTGCCTGACATCTGGAGGGGATCTGAAGCTCATATTTAATCTCTCCTGATTCCCGTAGGCCCACATGCTCTTTATAGTGGCATCTCTGGATGTGTTTGTCGAGGTAAATTTGAGATGTATAGGAACGAGGACATGTGGAGCAGGAAAAGACTTGCAGCAGTGCGTTCTTTACTTCAGTGTTCTTTACTTCTGGAGAAACGAAAGGACAAAAATAGCAGAAATTGAACATGAAATGCAACAAGATTATAAACTGTAACAACATGAACCCAATGTAAGGTAGCATTTTTACTGAACCTCAAACATTCAAGATTCTACATGAATAAAGACTGAGACCAAAAAAAAAAGTTTGAGGACTGTGGCAGCAGGGGCATAGCCAAGCGTTGGTCTGTGAATGGCGGGCGGAGTCAGGGAAGGTAAGTGGTGGAATCATTGCACCTGATGGGAATTAACCTGTGTTTGTGTGTCTTCCCCAGTGACCATGCCCTTTAAAAGGAGAGAGAGAGCAGAGAAAGGGAGCTCTTTCAACAACCAGAAAACTTGTGCGTGTGCGGCTGGGAGTGTGGAAAGCTGAAAAGCTAAAAAGTTTTTGTGAACTCAATTCTAGCCTGCCGTGCTTCTGTGCTCCACTCACCTGGTCTGATGCAACAGTGGTGCCGAAACCCAGGAACGAGTGCAGAAGGGAACGGCCACATGGAGTCCTCCCCCTTCAAGGACCTGGTCCATGCCCTCACCACGGCCCAACAGAGCCAGCACCAGGCACTGATCGCCCTCCGGAAGGAGCAGGAACAACGGTTCGAAGCCCTGGTGCTGGCGCAACAGGAAGATCACCAGGCGTTCCGGCACCTGCTTGCGTTAGCGGGGTCCACCACCGCCGCGGACTCTCCCCACCTCACGCTAACCAAGATGGTCCGCATGACGACCCCGAAGCCTTCCTCACTCTTTTTGAGCAGGCAGCAGAGGCGTGGGGTTGGCCGGTGGAACAGCGCGTGGCATGCCTCCTCCCCCTGTTAATGGGCAAGGCGGAGCTGGCCGCGCTACAGCTCCCCGCCGACAGCCGGCTGGTCTATATGGACCTCGCCAGGGCCGTCCTCCAACGCGTGGGTCGCACCTCGGAACAACAATGGCAGCGCTTCCGCGCGCTGTGCCTGGAGAAGGTCGGCAAGCCGTTCGCGCTTGGCCAGCAACTCCGGGATGCCTGCCAGCGGTGGCTGAGGGCCGACAACCACGACGCCAAGGGAATCGATCTGGTGGCGCTGGAACAATTTGTCACCCGACTTCCGGAAGGAACAGTGGAGTGGGTCCAGTGCCATCACCCAGCGTCGCTGGATCAGGCCATCGAGCTAGCGGAGGACCACATGGCGGCCGTTCCAATGGCAGGACAGCATGTCTCCCCTTCTTCCCTCTCTTCTCCCTCTGTTCCTTGTCCTCGCCCAATTCCCCTACCGTGGAGGCGGGGGCCGGCTCCACCCCAGCCAGCCCACCGTACCTGTGGTGCCCTACCGTTTCCTACTTCCTTGTCTGTGTTATCCACCCCTCAGGTGAGCGATCTCTGGAACACCGGTGCAGAGAGAGAGCCTGGGCCGGTATGCTGGCGCTGCGGGGAGCTGGGACACCTCCAGTATCAGTGCTCGGCGATGGAGGTGGGCGTGATGGTCCGGATCCCCAACGTTCCAGGGACCGCCCTCGATCGGGCTAGAGCGTATCGCATACCAGCGAGTATCCAAGGGAATACGTATCAGGCTTTGGTGGACTTCGGCTGTAATCAGACCTCAATCCACCAAAGCCTGGCGCAAGACGAGGTATTGGGAAGAGCACAATTGGTGAAGGTGTTGTGTGTGCACGGGGACGTTCACAACTACCCTTTAGTGTCAGTCCACATTCTATTTCGAGGGGAAAAATTTAAAGTAAAGACGACGGTTAACCCTCGCCTTACCCACTCAATTTTGGGAACTGATTGGGATTTTGGGATTAATGACGCATTTAGTGAAGAGTGGGGTCTCCCATAGTTCAGCGGGGGGAGGTCCCGGTGTGGCATTGGTGGGAGCAGCTGTCACAGAGACGGCTACGTCATCACCGCGTCAGAGTGAGGAGCAGCATGCTCCTCCCCCTCTCGGGGATTCCCTCACGGATTTCCCATTAGTGCAGTCGCGAGACGAGATTCTGCGGCATGTGTTTGACCAAGTGAGAGTAATCGATGGTCAAACTCTCCAGCCAAACGCCACACCATCCTTCCCCTATTTTTCCGTTATTAAGGAGAGATTACACCGAGTGACACAAGACACTCAGACTAAGGAACAAATAAAACAGCTTTTAATCCTAAAGAGCCACCGGGAATTTATATTCCCGGTGGCTCACTTTAATCCCATGGCCGGACACTTGGGGCAGGATAAGACACTAGCCCTAATTAGGAAAATGTAGGGGAATATACTGTCTAGGTGGAATTCGATTCCACAAATCAAGTCCCAAATTTAAAAAAGCTATTAAATAATAATCCTGTGGCATAGGTCACTTTTGGAGATTGTGTAGAAGGTTATTACAAATTTTTTGACACCTTTGAAATAAATTTTCGACCTTCCTACGATTTTATACCGCAATAAAACCCCTTAAGCCTAATTTCCACTAATTTTGTTGCAATATAGTACCCTACCACCGGGTGGCCATTGTCACAGACTAGGTTCCTGGAATATTCCAAGAACCTAGTTTGTGGAATTTCAGACTGCTTTTTTGGAACTTGCTCCAAACTCAATTCTGATAGGCTGGGGCACCCACCCTGGCCCTAAGCCACACCCCCCAGACTCGGTTTCTGGGTTCCAGACTAGTTTTTTGGAACTTGCTCCAAACTCAATTCTGATAGGCTGGGGCACCAACCCTGGCCCTAAGCCACACCCCCCAGACTCGGTTTCTGGGTTTCAGACTAGTTTTTTGGAACTTGCTCCAAACTCAATTCTGATGTGCTGACATGTGCCACCAGACCATAAGACACTTCACCACACTCTTTTCTTTGGAAAACAGAACTTTATCAGGAAAAACCCTTATATCTCGCTCCCTGAAAGACATTGGAGGAAACTTTCACCACAGGGTCGTACAGACTGGGCTCCTCTATCAAATGCCAGTGCTATTACACTAGACTTGATATCTGGAATTCAGACTTGATATCCGGAGCAAATTAGGGTTGCGACTTGATATCTGGAACTCTAGACTTGATATCTGGATTCAAACTTGATATCTGGAGCAAATTAGGGTTGTGACTTGATATCTGGAACTCTAGACTTGATATCTGGAATTCAGACTTAATATCTGGAACCCATTAGGGTTCACACTTGATATCTGGAATTGAGACTTGATATCTGGAACAAAATAGGGTTGTGACTTGATATCTGGAACCTGGACACCAAAAAACATTTTATTGCAATTCAATAACTTTAATACACTTCCATATCTTTAATAAGCCAAAAAAACTTTAAAGAAATACAATAACATCAAACTCAAATTCCAAGAACCTATTTTGTGGAATTTCAGACTGCTTTTTTGGAACTTGCTCCAAACTCAATTCTGACAGGCTGGAGCACCAACCCTGGCCCTAAGCCACACCCCCCAGACTCGGTTTCTGGGTTCCAGACTAGTTTTTTGGAACTTGCACCAAACTCAATTCTGATGTGCTGACATGTGCCACCAGACCATAAGACACTTCACCACACTCTTTTCTTTGGAAAACAGAACTTTATCAGGAAAAACCCTTATATCTCGCTCCCTGAAAGACATTGGAGGAAACTTTCACCACAGGGTCGTACAGACTGGGCTCCTCTATCAAATGCCAGTGCTATTACACTAGACTCGATATCTGGAATTGAGACTTGATATCTGGAATTCAGACTTGATATCTGGAATCAAGTCTCAATTCCAGATATCAAGTCTCAATTCCAGATATCGAGACTTGATATCTGGAATTCAGACTTGATATCTGGAGCAAATTAGGGTTGCGACTTGATATCTGGAACTCTAGACTTGATATCTGGAATTCAGACTTAATATCTGGAACCCATTAGGGATCACACTTGATATCTGGAATTGAGACTTGATATCTGGAACAAAATAGGGTTGTGACTTGATATCTGGAACCTGGACACCAAAAAACATTTTATTGCAATTCAATAACTTTAATGCACTTCCATATCTTTAATAAGCCAAAAAAAACTTTAAAGAAATACAATAACATCAAACATTTCAAAACACACTTTTAATAGAACAGTATGGAACAGAAGGTCATGGGGACACTTCGGGCTTGTTCTCCCACAGCCCTAAATCCTCCTGGGGAAAGTTGTTAGGAGCATGTTTCAGGCCATTTGGAGTGTATTGGTACCTGTTTTGGAGACATGACCAATTAAATTTGATATTGAACTCTTAGTTTGAGCCTAGGCTCATAAGCCCCAACACCATGTCAAAGTAGAGTTCACGTTGGGGTTGTTTTTTTTGGTCCACTTAAGGTGTTTTTTTTTTTTTTTTTGGTGATTTTTGGGGTTTTTTTGCCACACAACACACACTTTTTTTGTTAACACAATGTGTTTTTTTTGTTTGTTTTTTTTTCCCCACACAATCCTACATCATGGATGGTTTTTTTTTTTCTGTTGGAACTGTTAAAACATTAAAAAATTAAGAACATTAAGAACATCAGTAACTATAAGGAAAGAAAGTACAATAAAAAAAATTAAACTGAATATTGAGAGGGGTTCATCTCCTTTGTGCAGATTAAGCTGGAGACACTCAGGGTGGAGCTTCTGGGTGGAGGGGAGGTTTGAGTGGGGGGGGACTCAATAAGGGATGGGGACAAAAGCGGTCTTATTTTTTTTGGGGAGGGCGTCATGAGCCCCTTCCTCCTGAGGGGGAGGAGGTTGAAGCCCTGGGCTGTGTTGAGAGAGTGAAAAAAAAAAACCACAATAAGCAATAATAATAGGATGTCTACATTTTGGAAACATTTCTTTATATTCTTTGATATATATCTCACCTCTTCTTTTAGATGGCGTTCTCAGGCCTATTTTGACAAAAGGGTAATATCAATTTTAAAATTATTTGTAAATGTGCATTATGTACAGCGATTTCTTTAAAGTATTGGCATTGGCATATAAAGTACAGTTCCTTACCTGTCCATCGACCAATCCGCCTTGGGGTGAGGGGGGATATGAGGACCCCCAAGCGTCTTTTTGTTGCCAATATTTTTTTCTTTGGGAAATACAAAGTGAGACGTGTTAAAGTTTGAAGTTAGTATTTCCTTATCTCTGTCTTTCGGTCTGTCTGTCTATCTGTCTATCTAGGAAATAGGTAAATGATAACTACCTTCAACATATGAAGCCGCCTGGAAGGGGTGTGCGCCCCCTGCGGTGTGGAAGGACTGCGCGCCCCCTGCGGTGTGGAAGGACTGCGCGTCCCCTGCTTTCTGGAAGGAGTGCGCGGCCTAGAAGCTGAGCGCCAGTGTGAGGACTTCGAGGTTCCCTCATCTGGATCGCCTCCCTGATGCAAGAAGTCAGACACAAATGTCACAGTGATGTACAAAGTGTAATGTCTGGTCTTTGTGTGTGGACGGTAGAGTTAGAAGATTCTATGCAGGGATAGTAAGAAAAGTAATTGTGATGCATTGTATGTCTAGTACATGTGAAGAATTGACAATAAAATTGACTTGAATTGGTCTCTTGGAACATTTTTTGTGTGTTTGAAATAGGAACTCAGACTTACAGTGAAGAGGGCCCTCCTTGTTCTCTTCCTACTTCTTTCCTCCTCCTTTTCCTCCTCACTGGAGTCCCCAATAATTTGGGCCCTGGCCTTCCGTTTACAGCCGCCCACCTGCTCCACCTCACTCTCATCCTCTGTCTCCTCTGTCATTTGGATCCCCTCCTCCTCACTGGCATCAGAGTCTTCATCCTCCTCTTCTTCGTCAGAGTCTTCGTCCTCCTCTTCTGCCCGCTCCTCTCCTGACTCCTCGCCCTTCTCCTCTCCTAGCTCCTCGCCCTGCTCCTCTCCTGGCTCCTCACCCTGCGAGTCATTATCCTCCTCCCCTTCTGAGTCATTGTCCTCCTCGTCGCCTGTCATCATGGTCCTCAGGATCGCACTCCGGACCTGGGCAGTGGCTTTGGGGGGCGGGTGCGCCTTATAAAACTTTTTAGACGTCTCGAGGTCGTGGCACATAAGCTGGGCGATCTGTGCCGCCTCCCTCTCGCCAGCTGTCTTGACGGCCTAAGAACATACATACACACACACATACATGCATACATATAATACAAACATACATACATACTGTGACAGGGACTGTTCTTGTACTCACATGAGTGGCCAATGAGCTCCTTAGAGCGTTAAACGTTGGTGGGGGTGCGGGGAAGCCCAGGTCCAGCCAGGTTCTCTTAAAATCCTCCAAGAGGAGTGGCGCCCTCCCCCCAGCACTACTGGAAAAAAAGGGGCCTTCCCAGCCCTGCAGGTCCTCCCTCCTTTTCATCCAGGTCTTCATCATGCGGTAGACATTGGCGTGCACAGGCACCCTGGCATCGCCAAATGTGCGGCGTGTCTTGTGCTCCTTCACCTGTATGAGGACACGATGAGTAAAACAGACATATTACATTACACTTATCCAAAGGGGCGGTTAAGCCACGGCTGCCCCATATGTCCAATATATGAAATATATTGTTTTTAAAATATATGAAAGAGCTTTACTAAACACATGAATGGAGATGAAAACATACGTATATCACGTGGCACTGCCCCGCTTCCCGAGCCTCTAGGACATCAGTCCCCCTCATGTTTTTCAACACCGTGATCCTGTGGCCAGTCTCACTAATTATCAGCCCCGCCAGCAGGGCAAGAAATCTCTGAATTTGGGGCCTTTTTTTGGTTGTCACAGCTTTCTCTAAGAAAACGTAAATAAAATATTACAGGAAAAAATATATGCATAAACAATTGTAAGTCATTAACACCCTTATAATTTTGGATATGTAAATGTATGTATAGACTTACTGAAAAATTGGGGCAGGAGCTTGTTGGCCTTTTTAATGAAGTTGCGGTGTACAGCCAAGGGGAGGACATTTTCTGGAATGCAGAATAGAATAGAACAGAATAGAATAGAAATAGACAACCTTTAACATCATTTCAAAAGTATATTGAGATTTCAAAAGCTTCACGGTACAGTGCACACATGAATAGGACTATATGGGAAATATATCTATTAAATATTAAATGAAATTAATCTATGTTTGCAGTCTACAGATTGGGCCCTGACACAGTAATGACCTTACCGGATTTGTTGCGCCTGACAGATACCACGTGCGACGTCACGCTGCCCCTCAGACTTCGTAGCTCTCTAGAGAGCTCATCTTTGAGACCCTCTATGGATCTCTGTGAGAGCCGGACACCCCCTGGCCACGCCCTTCCCACCCACTTAAGAAAATCCATGGTATCAATAATTTTCTTTTTGACCGTGGTGGGCTTCAGGCCGGATGCAACCCATGTTCTCACAGCTCTAAAAAAGTTAAAAAAGACAATTTTTTGGGATTTGACACAAATGACAACTTCTTTGACACACATGACCACATAAGTGATCATCACAACATTCATTACATTGACATTACACTTTTTTTTTTTTTATCAGAATAGATTCAACCTTGTGATTGCTCAGTATAAATACAGGGCAATGAAATACTGTTTACTGCACATTTAACAAAACAGTACTTACTCCCGGATCCTGCTGTGGTCGCGCAGATATAACAGGTCAGCATGTGGCACGCCGCCCACCGCACTGTTAATAAGGAACTGGCGCACCGACTGCACGCGCTGCTGTGTGTTGCTCTGCTCTTTGCATGTGGCATTCTCGGTGGTGATGCGTCCCTTATATTTTGAGAGGAGTATTTCTACAAAAATGCAGCAGGAAGTTAACAATAAATTACATTACCCTTTGCTGACAGTTTTTTCCAATGCGATTTACAGTTATGTACAGTATATTGGTTACAGTCCCTGGAGCAATGTGGGGTTGGGTGTCTTGCTCAAGGGCACTTCAGCCATGGATCGAGGTGTAGGGAGAAGTAGGGGTGGGGTTTGAACCTGCAACTCTCTGATCTTAACTCCACCTCCCTAACCATTAGGTCACAGCTGCCTCCGTTTAGCAAGGAAATGAATCTTTGGAGAGCTGTGGGGAAAAAAGCATTTAAAAAATATACAAACCATATCCAGGCTCTCCACTGTCATCTTCAGTGGCAGCTTCCCTCCTCTTCTGAAACTTCACCCTCTTTTTTTCTTTTTTCCCCATAAGGAGCTTGATTTTGCCCCGAAGCAGAATGTTGTTATGGCGGAGGCGCCGGTTTGCCTCTTCCCTTGCCCGACACCCGGGGCATGAGAGGATGGAGCGTCCTTTTGCGGGTGCCGGTGCAGCAGAGGAGGTGGCAGCAGGACCGGCAGGGGCATCACGGGAGGCAGCAGGACCGGCGGGGGCATCACAGGAGGCAGCAGGACCGGTGGGGGCATTGGGGGAGGCGGCAGGACCGGCGGGGGCATCGGGGGAGGCGGCAGGACCGGCGGGGGCATCGGGGGAGGCGGGCAGGATTGGGTCAGCTGGCACCTCCCTGAGATCTTCTTCTGTGATGTCCAGCTGGCTGACCATTGGAAGAACCGGGAAAGTCAACCTCAGAGCCCTGAGGCCATCAAGTGCTTTTTTTTGTATCCCCTGGTTGTACATGTCCTTCCGTTGTTCAGCCTAATAAAGAATGGTAATAAGTGTGTAGTGATTTAAACAGAATTGTTGTCTCATCTTGTCAGAATTCTTTTGTGTACAATTATATTTTTAAAAAGCTCAATGTCTCAATGTCATGTTTCTTATGTGTGCGCAAATATCTGTGCAAAAAGCTCACCGTCCAGTTCTTGTGTGACTGGAGGAAATGTTTGTCCAGCCGGACACATTTTATCTGGCACTCCATACAATAGAGTCTTCCTTTCACTCCTCTGAAGTAAATAAAGAGAAATATAACTTAAACTTAAACTCATAAAAACATATAAAAACATCAAATGCTATTATATCAGACATTGAGTTGATACAATATTGTTTTAAAAAAAAAAAAAAAAACCTCACCGCCCGCTCGCGTACAACATTAATAGGTCCAGCTCATCATTGTTTACCACATGATGGCCTTTCCTGAGGTGTTGGCGGAGGTATTTGTGGTCCACATCGCATAATGGACACAGCGGCATGCTAAAATATGAATAAAAAGTAGTTACACATGTGATAACATACGATTCCCTAGTCTTGAAGTCCAACAAATATTCCATTCCAGAAAAGATGTGTACACAATAGATTATGTTCCTTACTTCAAGATTAATCTCCTAACTGACTAAACAGTCCAAAAATATTGTCTACATAAGAGACCCTGTGTTTGACTTACCTCTCCTTTGTTTGTGAAAGAAGTGTGTGGGGGATGGGCAGTAGCAGCAGAGAGCTTCTTCTAAGAGCTTTTCTTTGACTTTGACAAGGCCCCGGACTGGATTTTTGGACTTCAGACTACTTTTTTGTAACTTGGTCCAAACTGAATTCTGATTGGCTGGGACACATCCCCCGACTCTAGGACACACCCTCCAGACTGGATTTTTGGACTTCAGACTACTTTTTTGGAACTTGGTCCAAACTGAATTCTGATTACCTGGGACGGGCCCCTGGGCCATAGGCCACGGCCCCGTACTCTTTTTTTTGGGAAACCAGACAACTTTATCGGGAAAAAAGTATAACATTGTAGTATAACTATAACTCGGCCCCCGAAAAACATGGGAGAAAAGTTTTACCGCAGGCTCATACAAACTGGGCTCCTCTACCAAAATCCAGTGTCACCTGACTTTGGCTCCAAAAACCTTGGACTTGATATCTGGAACCCTGGACTTGATATCTGGAATTCGGACTTGATATCCGGGTGTAGACTTGATTTTTGGATTCCAGATGTCTAGTCTGAGACTTGGTATCTGGATGGACTGGATATCCGGATATCAAGTCTAAAGTCCTAACCCGTCATTTTGAGTGATTTCCAGAGTCATTTCACCCACTTGAAAGTCAGAAAAGTCATTTCTGATGGGATATTGTGTTTCAGCATCCCATATAAGCCCTGGGAGTGGAGAAAAATTTTTTTTTTTTGGATGATTTTAGGCCCACGGTGTCGAGTAAGGGTATTAGGCCTTTGACCCATCCGTAGGGGCTGGCAACGAGGCCAATTTTTTTTTTCAAAAATCCGTTAAATATGGTTACCCTGAGCCCCATGCATCCTTTTTTGTACACATACAACTTTCAGCCTGCAAAAGGGCTCGCTCTGAAGTAGCCAAATATCGGGTTAGGGAAATAGACTTCATTTCCAGAACGAATCCTAACCTAACTCATTGCTTAGACTTGCAGGTTGGAATTTCATTTTCCCTCCAAAAATGGTCAA
Source organism: Neoarius graeffei (assembly GCF_027579695.1). Lineage (NCBI taxonomy): Eukaryota > Metazoa > Chordata > Actinopteri > Siluriformes > Ariidae > Neoarius > Neoarius graeffei. The sequence continues at coordinate 58,715,887 of NC_083590.1, forward strand.
TTTTTTTGGGCCTAGGTTTCGCGTCTTTGGGTTTTGGTAGAGGAGCCGGGTCTGTCCGGCCCTATGGTAAAAGTTTTCTCGGGTGTCTTTCATGGACCGAGTTATGGGCCTTTTTCCAAATAAAGTTGTCCAGTTTCCCAAAAAAACACCTTGGGGGCGTGGCTTAGGGTCCGAGGGCATGTCCCAGCATGTCAAAATTGAGTTTGGACCAGGTTAGGACATTGGACTTCAATTCCGGAATTAGGCCTATTGACAGTATCCTATACCTGGAACGAGGCCTAACCTTTCAAAAACATTTTAAAAAATCATGTCTCCAAAATAGGTAGACTCCAAATGGGCTGAAACGTGCTCCTAACACCTTCCCCCGGGAAGTTTTTTGGCAAGTGGGACTTGGGAAATTTTCACTACCGGCCATCCATTGAAATGAATGGGTTAGGGTTTGTTTTTGAATAACTCTGAAACTAAAGGTCCTACGGCTTCGCGGACGCCTCAGCCACGATCGGGGACCCCAAATTAGGGTGTGCGACGATTTTGAAGCCGCGGGGACATTCAGGTAATTTTTCACAAATATTTTTACACTTTTTTTTCTGACCTTTGGGCGTATCTCGGGACAGGAAGGTGCTAGAGACTCGGTTCCAAGTCAGGCGCGCTCAGCGCCCTCGATTTAGGGGGAGTAGACTTGATTCCGAGTCAATAGCACCTTTTCCTGATTTTCTTGTGAATATTTTCAACTATTTTTATGACGCCTTTTGCCGAGTGCTTTTTGGGCCGCTGCTCTGGACATGAAGGTGCTAGAGACTCGGCTCCAAGTCAGGCGCGCTCAGCGCCCTCGATTTGGGGGGGGGGGGGGGTAGACTTGATTCCAAGTCAATAGCACCTTTTCCTGATTTTTTTGTGAATATTTTCAACTATTTTTATGAGGCCTTTGGCCGAGTGCGTTTTGGGCCGCTGTTCCAGACAGGAAGGTCGTACAGACGTCAGACAAGTATCCCCCGTTTCGTCTCGCTTAGGGCTATCTACTGATACCACATTTGTTATGATTTGACCGCGTTTTAGGTGCGAGACGGTAGGCCACGCCCCTGCGGTTCGGCCCCCGAAAAACGTGGGAGGAAAGTTTCGCCACAGGTTCGTACAGCCCGGCCTACTGTACCAAAATCCAGCGGCGCGAGACCCTAGCCTGAAAAGGCGGGGCCTTCCATTGAAATGAATGGGTTAGGGTTTGTTTTTGAATAACTCTGAAACTAAAGGTCCTACAGCTTCGCAGACGCCTCAGCCACGATCGGGGACCCCAAATTAGGGTGTGCGACGATTTTGAAGCCGCGGGGACATTCGGGTAATTTTTCACAAATATTTTTACACTTTTTTTCTGACCTTTGGGTGTATCTCGGGACAGGAAGGTGCTAGAGACTCGGTTCCAAGTCAGGCGCGCTCAGCGCCCTCGATTTGGGGGGGGGGGTAGACTTGATTCCGAGTCAATAGCACCTTTTCCTGATTTTTTTGTGAATATTTTCAACTATTTTTATGAGGCCTTTGGCCGAGTGCGTTTTGGGCCGCTGTTCCGGACAGGAAGGTCGTACAGACGTCAGACAAGTATCCCCCGTTTCATCTCGCTTAGGGCTATCTACTGATAGGGGCGTGAGACCCTAGCCCGAAAAGGCAGGCCGTGATTGGACAAAATCAAAATTCCAACAGGTAATGTCTAAGCAATGGAGGCCTCAACTGAAGTTCAATCTCCTAACCTATTTTTATTGTTTGTGAAAGAAGTGTGTGGGAGATGGGCAGTAGCAGCAGAAAGCTTCTTCTAAGAGCTTTTTTTTTTTACTTTGACAAGGCCCCGGACTGGATTTTTGGACTTCAGACTACTTTTTTGGAACTTGGTTCAAACTGAATTCTGATTACCTGGGACGGGCCCCTGGGCCATAGGCCACGTCCCAGTACTCTTTTTTTTGGGAAACCGGACAACTTTATCGGGAAAAAAGCCTATAACTCGGCCCCCGAAAAACATGGGAGAAAAGTTTTACTGCAGGCTCGTACAAACCGGGCTCCTCTACCAAAAAACCTTGGACTTGATATCCGGAATTGGGACTTGATTTCTGGAATTACCTTTGACCCTAGATTTTGGTAGAGGAGCCGGGTCTGTACGACCCTGTGGTAAAAGTTTTCTCCGATGTCTTTCGGGGACCGAGTTATAGGCTTTTTCCCCGATAAAGGTGTCCGGTTTCCCAAAAAAAACACTTTGGGGGAGTGGCCTGGGGTCCGGGGGCATGTCCCAGCATATCAGAATTAAGTTTTGAGCAAGTTCCAAAAAAGTAGTCTCAGATCCGGAAATCGAGTCTGGGGGGTGTGGCCTAGGGTCCAGGGGTGTGTCCCAGCCTATCAGAATTAAGTTTTGAGCAAGTTCCAAAAAAGTGGTCCCAAATCCAAAAATCGAGTCTGGGGGCATGGCCTGAGGGTCCAGGGGTGGGCCCCAGCCAATCAGAATTGAGTTTGGGGCAAGTTCCAAAAAAGTAGTCTGGAGCCCAGAAAACATGTCTCTGGTGTTAGAGGGCCACCGACAGGCCAATATACCCCCGGCCTAGCCGACTATGCTAAGCTATCCCAATTCCACAAAGCGGTTTGTGGAATTCCAAGTTACATAGGCTTAACAATGGTGGTAATCTGTTGTGATCGCTTGCAACGGATCGGTTCCAAGTCACCAGTCCCCGCAATAGGGTCGGTTCCACAAATCAAGTCTATTGGCCTAACCCTAACCCAAATAATGGCCCGGCTCTATTGGCCAGGGATTCACGGCGATGTCCGTAGGTGATGTACGGCGTGCTGCAAATGCCAGTTTGTAAATCCCACGGCCATTCCAAAAGCGCCTTTGCACCCTCTGCCATTAATTGAGACCCCGTTCGAAAGAATTGGGATGGATCTCGTCGGGCCATTAGATCGGTCAATACAAGGATATCGCTTTGTTTTAGTTCTGGTGGACTATGCAAAGTGATATCCGGAAGCAGTGCCTCTTCGCAATATCTCAGCACATAGTATTGCAGAAGCGCTCTTCCGCGTCACCTCCCGAGTCGGAATCCCCAAAGAGATTCTGACTGATCAAGGCACAACGTTTATGTCACGCACACTGCGCGAACTGTATGGGTTACTGGGAATTAAGCCTATCCGCACCAGCGTTCATCACCCACAAACGGATGGCTTCGTCGAACAGTTTAATCGTACCCTCAAAAACGTAATTAGAAAATTTGTAAGGGAAGATGCACGCAACTGGGATTAATGGCTTGAGCCCCTGTTATTTGCAGTGCGAGAGGTCCCGCAAGCCTCCACAGGGTTCTTCCTGTTTGAATTATTCTACGGGCATAAGCCGCGTGGCATTCTGGATGTGCTATGGGAAAACTGGGAGGAGGGACCTTCGACCAGTAAAAACGAAATTCAATACGTTATCGACCTGCACGCCAAACTCCACACCCTCACGCACCTAACCCAGGAGAATTTGCGGCAGGCCCAAGAACATCAAGTCCGTCTGTATGATGGGCACACACCTTAGGGAATTCACACGGGGAGATAAAGTACTCGTGTTGTTGCCCACGTCGAGCTCCAAATTGATCGCCAGGTGGCAAGGATCCTTTGAGGTCACACGGCGAGTCGGGGACGTCGACTATGAGGTGAGGCAAACAGACAGGGGTGGGGAATTACAGATATACCACCTCAATCTACTAAAACTTTGGAACAAGGAGGTCCCCGTGGTGTTGGTGTCAGTGGTTCCCGAGAAGGCGGAGCTGGGGCCGGAGGTTCAAAAAAGAAAATTGCCATCACCCACCGCTCCGGTCCCCTGTGGAGACCACCTCTCCCCGACTCAGGTCACGGAGGTCACCCAGTTGCAAATAGAATTTTCTGACGTGTTCTCACCGCTGCCCGGCCGCACCCACCTCACAGAATACCACATTGAGATGCCCCCAGGAGTAGTAGTGCGCAGCCACCCTTACAGACTGCCCAAACACAAAAAAAGGTGGTTCGGGAAAAACTCGAGGCCATGCTCGAAATGGGCATCGTCGAGGAGTCCCACAGCGACTGGAGCAGCCCGGTGGTCTTGGTTCCCAAGGCCGACGGGTCCGTCTGGTTCTGTGTGGACTATAGAAAAGTCAACGCGGTGTCTAAATTTGACGCGTACCCAATGCCTCGTATTGATGAGTTGCTCGATCGACTAGGCACGGCTCATTTTTATTCGACACTGGATTTGACAAAGGGATATTGGCAGATCCCCTTGACTCCGCTATCATGAGAGAAAACAGCCTTTTCCACACTGTTTGGCTTACACCAGTTTGTCACACTTCCTTTTGGGCTGTTTGGGGCGCCTGCTACGTTCCAGCGGCTCATGGATAGGGTCCTCCGCCCCCACGCCACCTACGGGATTGAAAAGGAAACTCAGCCCTAGCATTCAAGGTTCTGAAAGATACAACAATGGGCCTTATTTATCAAGCTGGGTATGAACAGATTTGTTTGCAAATAGTTTCTAGTAGCATTTATACAAGCAAATCTGTATTTTTTCATACGAATTTTAAATATGGTTGTCAAGTTTAACCCTTTGGTGACTGACCCCTTGAAAATGGTTCCTCCAGGAACGATGACGTTTCAGTTGTCAAGACAACGGAAAAACTAAAATACAAAAACAGAAAGATACGTCACAATGCTCTTGTGCACAAAACAAAATGCTCTTGTATTTTAGTTTTTCCGTTGTCTTGACAACTGAAATGTCATCGTTCCTGGAGGAACCATTTTCAAGGGGTCAGTCACCAAAGGGTTAAAACACATTAATTTCAGTTACACACAAATTTAATGAAATTAAATTTTATGGGATTTTGTGAAACCCAGTGGATTCATATTAATGTAATTGATGAAAACAAGCCAACATCCAGAAATTAAGACATATAAGAATAGTCATTCAATTTAAAAATAAATGTCAGCATATAAAAAAGGGACACACTGCAACGGTTCAGATGGCATTCAAGTAGGTCTGCAGCAATATAGGAATTTCCTTAATGCAGTGTTTGAAGAATGTGATAAAGCAAACCAAATATCCATGTGTTTAATTGTTCATTCACTGGATGCTACTTGTCCCTTAACATGCTGAAGTTCTTCAGTTGCAAGAGTTTAAAGCATATACACAGAGCCATGGCCTCACTTTCGTTTATAAACGCCTTGAGACCTCAAGAATGGCACAGGAATAGTTTTAAGCGCTACCAATAAATCTAATATAGTAATTTTTACGATTAAAGTGATTCATATAGGTAGCGGTTTGAGTGAATGACCTTGACGTCCGTAACATCACAACAGGAAGTCTATCGGTCTCATCACCATTTCCACTAAACTAAAACACAGCTGACTTCAACTCCGATCCTCCATTTTGAGCTAATTCATCACCATGCTACGTAGATGTGTTTTTGGCCGGTGCAGCAACGTAACAGAAGGTGGATTTATGTTGCATTCATGGCCCAAGAATGTTCAAACTGCAAAGATTTGGACGCATTTTGCGAGAACTTCATGGACACATTGGGCGGCTATGAAGTGGTCTCTCCTTTGCTCTGCACATTTTACTGAAGACTCGTACGAGACCTCTGATCTGTTGAGAAGCATTGGCGATAAGTCCGTTTTGAAAGAGGGTGCAGTCCCAACAATTAAAGAAAAATAAAACAAGCAAAGGATTTATTTTTTTAAAAAGTGAGTTCAGTTGCACCAGTCCTCATGTAGCGTGAGGTGAGGGTTGTTGCTAAAACCCGGGATGGAACAAGACATATCGCTCGGGCAGTGACCTCCCCATGGTTGTTGCTAAAACCGGTGACATCCCGTTCCGTCCCAGGTTTTAGTAATCGCCTGAGCCGAGCAGTAATGGCGGAATACTCAGGAATGGAGAAAGAGTGGCGCAGTCGTCTTATTTCTAAACTGGATATTGCTGCCATCTCGACCTTATGTGGAAGAAGTGAATGAACAGAGAATTGAACGAACAACTGAAAAAGTCAGGTTGTTTCAAAACGATCGGCCTTCAAGAAGTGAGAACATAGACGGGTAAGCTCTGACTCTCATTTGGATAAAAAAAAACAACAAAAACAACACGTTGTTTACCTGCATTTAGATTAATACATGTAACTTGTATTGTGTGCTTAATTTACAGGTACAAGATTATTTAATTTGCTATAGAATGTGATTGTCTCAGTTCATCTGATTATTTAATTAGTCTTTTACATTTTATCAGTGAAAATGCATGCATGTACATGTATGTTGCATAAGTTATAACACCTATCCTGTTTAATGAGAGTCAACCCACAATGAATGAAGTCAAATCAGTCTTAGTTGAGCAAGTCAGTAATGGTATTTCTTACTTTCACCATAAATGTTTATTTATATGACTTTGGTATATAGCTGTAAAAGGCCTCGGCCTTAAAACCGGTTCCTGCTGTGACATCACGCGCTCAGGGCTGGCTGGCTCAGCGGGGCAGCTCAAATGCCAACTGTGCGGTCGATTTTAACTCTCAAAAATATATTTTTTTATTCCCATTTATGCAGCACACAAGAGTCAAGGATGGAGATATTATCCACTCAGAAATTTATTTAAAAATAAAGGTTCTGCATATCTGCTTTAAGGAGTTAAAAATAAACATAATTAAAAAGATTATTTCTCCACAGCATGACTTGTGGAATTATTGAATTCCATAAAAATACTAAAAAAGTTCTTGCTTGTTAAATTTCTTGATAATATAACCATCATCACATATACTGCTGAAATAAAGCAAATGTGTTCCAATTGACTTGTACAATGGTTGATGGTTTTGACTGACATCTGCATTTGCCAATTAACAACTTTGCTTGGTTGAGACACGCTGCATGTGTGTGTTCAACTAACTTCTCTCCAGCCAGCTGGCTGTATTGCACTGAAGGTATTACAATGCGTGTCCCCCTCATGGTTTCTCCCTAATTTAGTTATGGCCAAATCCCACCCATCAGACTGCTCTCCAATATCACATAACAGCTACCAACCAGGGACGGCTATCACGTGCTTCCTCCGAGACAAGTAACATCAGTTGACTGCATCTTTTATGATGCAGCTTTTATTATCTTTCATGCAATGTCAGGGGGTGGCAAAGCACACTCAGAGGAAAGCCCAATCCATTCATGTCCTATTAATGTGCTGTAGAGGAAAATATAATTTTTAGAGAATTGGTCATTTTAGAGAGCAGTGATCTTTAGAAAGGTAAGCTTCAGAGACATTGTCTCTCATGTTGATATAAGATAATGTTTTTGTGACACATTATTCTATTCTGCAAGATTATCTGAAGCATGTGTATATGCAAGATAGCAGAAAATATGCCCCTGACTGTGAAAGGAGATAAAAAAGGGAACACCTGATGTGTCAGTCATGTTAAGCTGTATAAAGAGTGCGCATGATATCAAAAGGGCGCTTCTCTGGGTGAAATGCTTTGTGATTTTCATTGTGGAGAAGCCAGCTCTTGCAAGAGTATAATAAACTCATATTTCTGTCTGCTTTTTCATAACAGTCTCGAGGTGTTGAATTATTACGCTTTTCCACTGCAGTGCTCTCACATACCCATGACTGGCTAGTGTAATTGACCGAGCAGGGAAGAGAGAGCATGCCATCTCTCCCTCCCAGAGAGCCCAGACAATTCTGCTCTCTTAAGCGCCCAACCACAGATGACTGTGACATCATCAAGATTCAAAAGTGGCAATATCTGGATGACGGGGAGGATGATGGGGACAACACTTTCCTGCTGTGCCACTCGGGATCCACAGGGCATGCATTTTACACTACTTCTGGTGCATGATGAATAAAACTGCAACAGTATTTTGTGGTTTACTATACAGTCAGTTTCGCAATAAGATATGCAGTGGGCTGACTTCATGTCACAAAGGAAGCCAATAGACTTCACCCTCTCTGGTTGGTCATTGTCACATGATAGAGAAGACCTACCTGGTTGGTGGAACAGGCCAAAATGAGTTCTCTGGGAGTGTGTTCTGGTTATTGTAGACTGCACTGTGCAACAGCTTTCATCCCAGAAACACTGTTTGGCTCAGAAATGTGTCACTAGATGATACAGAAAATAACCTCTATAACCTCTTAAACAAAAGTAACACCTTGCTGGCTGGTTGTTCCTATAGGTGCAGGACTGAGTTCTTTGGTGTACTCCTCTTCATACCACACCAAGAGCTCATGTCCTGGGTTAATGGGTCGACAGCAACGGTACAGAATTCCCCCTCGATACCGAAATGCCACAAGATTCTGTTCTTCTTCATTACGGGCACAATTCACATACCTAAAAGAGTGAGGCAACATTCCAGAAAAGGTAAAAATCAGATCAGAGTCACAGACTTGGAGAAAGCAAGGCAGAGATATCAGTGACATGAAGATAAAGTTCTTCCAACAAATGAGGAGCTGTAAAATCAAATCACTAAAACGACCCAACAACTGGTGCATTCCTCACCTCATCCAATTCACATCCATCTCTCTTTTGGCATCAATGTATTGTTCACACTGCATGCTCCTGTATACCTGTAGAAAAATACCACATTTACATTCTTCTTCACTAAATCAATCTGTTGCTTTAAATGAGGTATACAGAAATGAGAGCAATGGCTCATGCCAATATTATATTAAGCCTCATGAAGGCTGAAGTAAAAGGTTCTCGACTGTATCTTAAGATTTACAAAACAGCTGACAAGCTCCAAGATGAATTTAGTAACTGTAGAAAAATGCAGGCAAAGCTTTATCAGAATTTAGGCAAAGGAAAGGTTCGTCATGAAAGACTTTATGTCCGACATGGCAAAGCCGTGCTGTGAATCAGACCTCTCTGATAAATATCCATCCCTTGTTTTTTGGTCTCTAAACAGAAAGTTACAAAAATGCGCAACTTTAAAGTCAGTTCTGTCACTAAATGGGTTTTACATAAAATATTTTGGATTTGTACAAGTAATATTTATTTGCCATAAGTGTTTGGGAGCTATTGTTGGTTTAGTTCAGTGTAGCAGTGTTCATTTTTAGTTTAAAGAATTTTAAATTTACTTTTAGTCTTAGTTGTGGACTGAAAATTGCAATTATATTTTAATCTTTTTTTTTCATCAAGATTTAATTAGTGGAACTCAGTTTTAGTCTAATTCTAGTTTAGTCATAATTTTTTCAGATAGTTGCATGGTATTTGTAAAATGTGCCCTGTAGTTTTAAAGGAGAACTGAAAGCAAATTTATCATCAAAATTCTCTCATATTTTATAAAATGTAGGAATGCATTTCTGACAGCTATTTTGTCACTGCTATAGCAAGTTATGAGTGTGTGAAATATGCTATGTAATAATCAGTCCATATGTCAAAACAATGGCCGTAAACGAGATTCGCAGAGACCTGTGCGAGACTTCATAGGACGGAAGTAAAACATACAGCGGAAATCAAAGTGACCAACATCTGCCAATGTTGTCAAAAGACATGCGCGCCCTCCTTCGAATGCTGAAGTAATCAAGCCAGAAGTTTTCCCTGTGTCTGAAATCGCTCCCTACTCACTATACATGGCACTATACAGTGGGGACGCCATTTTGTAGTGCTGTCCGAAACCTTAGTGAGGATTACGTGGGAAATACACTCAGTATAATATGTATTTATCACAAAAATACATGCATTTATTATTTTGAAAACCCACCAGCCGCCTGATCTGGCACGTTTTAATTTCCATTAAAATTCATTTCCATCTTCACGCTTGGCAGAGTGTAGGAGGAAACATCAAGTCCATAAGACGAAAGCAGCAGGCACCTCATTAGCCATCACTGAACATTTGTGCCCAACATGTGGTCGATACTTTCGTGCTCAAATTGGCCTTAGTCATCTTCGGACACACAGAACCTAATCAAGTACTCCGATGTAATGGTCATCTTCGCATTGGCAATGGACGAACATCAATTATGTGACAGTAATGGCGTAACTACCAGCACAACAGACTAGTCCTTATCCTGTCATCTTTCCAACTCTTCTCAGTTGGTTCAAAGTCGTATGGAATAATCTCCATGTCATGTATGCAAGGGAGGTGGATGTATGTGCACAAGTATACAGTTTTATAAAATGCAGAATATATCTATCAATCACAACATGTAGTTGATACTTTCATGCTCGAATTGGCCTTATCAGTCTTCTTCGGACAGTCATCTTAATCACCACTACTCCCAGGTCCACTCTGGCCCGGAGTGGTAGTACCTGTGAGGGCCCCAACTATGGGTTAAATAATAACCAATGGAATGCGCGAGGACGTAGAAATACTTGGGATGGTGTCCGAGCACGCGGTAACCCCACTGGGAGTGAAGGACCCCTAGTTCTCGTCAGAACATTCTTCTCGGAGAGGGAAACTCGTAGATAAAACCTGAGGTTCAGTTGGTTGCTGGTCGTCTCAACCTCTGTTGTGCTACTGGTGTCAAACTGACTGTACTCAGAAGTGGGTTTAGTGATGTGCAACACTTTATCCACTCAAAACAAACTCACGCACAGGAATTTCTTGGACTCTTGGAACATTATATGGACTCACGATTAAGCCCTGCGGCGATAGGAGCACAGTGAAGCATACAGGCCTAAACAAGCTGGGAGTATGTAATTGTTAACCTACACATAGACGGCTTGGGATATTGGTCGCTTTGTCGCCAACTCATGGCAATGGCGTGATTCAGCAGCACCTCAAGCGACTTAGCAGCCCTCTTTAGGGATAGCCTGCTCACCTGCTGGTCAGGAGGGGACCTAGAAAAGGTGATTCTAAAAAAAGCTTGCCAGGGCTGGCGGTTGTTCACTGTGTGGGTGAAATACAAGCAATGAACAAATCACTGAGTTAAATCATGGACAACTACAAAAATGGAAGCGATCAAATCTATGGATAGCATGTTGGAATGTACGTACCCTGTTGAACTTACCGGGATCTCATCATCCTGAGCGTCGCACTGCACTTATATGTAAGGAATTGTCTCGATATGGTTTAGACATAGTTGCACTCTCAGAAACAAGATTCTCTGATGATGGCCAAATAGTTGAACCAGAGTCAGGCTATACCATCTTCTACAAAGGCCAGCCGGCTAATTTGTGCCAGGAATCCGGTGTGGGGTTCGCTGTAAGGACACATCTAGTGGCAAATCTTGCGGACCTTCCATATGGTTTTTCTGACTGCATCACGACTCTGAGGTTGCAAGTTAAGTCAAAACAATTCTTGACAGTAGTTAGTGTATACGCACCGACTCTAGTTAGTTCCCAAGATGAAATAAACACCTTTTACGATGATTTGAGAACAGTTCTGAGAAATGTTAAGAATGACAAACTTGCACTTCTGGGGGACTTTAATGCCCGTGTTGGACGTGACCATGAACTTTGGAGTAGCATAGGTAGACATGGAATGGGAATGTATAATGCAAATGGCCTACTCTTTTTGCAGCTTTGCCAGGAGTTTGATTTAGTGATAACCAATACTTGGTTCGGGCAGAAAGACAAATATAAAGCTACTTGGAAACGTTCTCGACTACATAATTGTTTGCAGAAAAGACATATGTGATGTAACATCTACTCGATGCATGCGAGGGGCTGAATGCTGGACAGACCACAGACTCGTGCGTGCCTGTATGGCTATCACAGTCCATAAGATCCAAAGGTGTCATTGTGCAAAGTCACTTAAGCACATCGACATATCCAAACTAAAAGATCCCTGGGAAGCTCATAGAATACCAAGAAACAGTGCGATCAATTAACCTAAACAAGGATGACGCATGTGCGAGTTTTAGCAAACAGCTCTATGATGCCGGTTCTTCACTGTTGGGATTTGTTAAAAGGAAACAAGAGGACTGGTTCCAAGAAAACATTGGGTTAGCATCAAGGTTACTTGAAGAAAAGAAAGTGGCGTATGACGAGCTTTTGTCTTGTCATGCGCCAGAGCGTGAACGGGATAAGCTTGAGAAGGATTTTAAGGAATGCAAGGCCAAGGTCCAACGAGAGCTGAGAACAGCGAAGGATACATGGTGGCGGGATAAAGCTCACGAAATGCAGGCATCTGCTGACAAATGGGACTCGAAGTCTTTGCACCATCAACTGCGTGCAGTCTATGGCCCACCATCATCAGTGTTTGTACCTCTTCGTGCGAAGACTGGAAATGTGCTGCTGCATAAGCCAGACGAAATCAAGGCAAGATGAAGAAAGCACTTCAGTGATGTCTTAAATCGTGAGTCTGTTGTCAATCCTGCTATCATTGAGAAACTTGCACAAGCACCTATCATCCACCAGCTTGATGATCCACCCACAAATGATGAAATAATGGCCACTGTAAAGTTAATGGATTCCAGAAAAGCACCTGGGAATGATGGAATTACCTGCTGAACTACTTCAGCAAGGTGGCGACGTAATCTCTAGTCATTTCACGATATGTGGGTGAGAGGTGCAACTCCACAGCTATGGAGAGACACCATTCTCATTTCACTTTATAAGAAGGGACCCAAAGATATATATGTGACAAGTATCATGGGATCTCTCACTGTCAGTTGTTGGAAAAGTGTTTGCCAGGGTACTGCTGCATCGGTTGCTGGATCATGTTGCGCCAAACATTCTGCCTGAGTCGCAATGTGGCTTCAGGCCGAATCGAGGAACAACTGACATGATCTTCACACCCCGACAGGTTCAAGAGAAGTGTAGACAGCAACAACTGGATTTGTATCAGTGTTTCATCAACCTCACAAAGGCTTTTGACACCGTGCATAGGCCAACTCTTTGGGGTATTCTTCTTAAGCTTGGGTGTCCAGAGAAGTTCACTGGGCTCATTCAATCTCTTCATGACAATATGAAAGTGTGGTTCTGTGTCAAAAGTGAGCTCTTAGAACCTATCCCAGTCGAATCTGGAGTGAAACAAGGTGATATTCTGGCACGTACGCCATTTGCTATCTTTTTTGCCATCGTGATTATGCAGGCTTTTTCACAAAGCGATGCTGGCATACACACTCGATATCGCACAACAGGAAGGCTTTTCAACATCCGTCGATTTGCTGCTGTAACTAAGACGTCCGTGGCTCTGATTTGTGTTCATTTTTAGGCTGACGACTGTGACCTTGTTACCGACAATGAGAGAGCTTTACAGCTCCTTATGGACTGCTTTTCAACCACCTGTGATGAACTCAGACTTACTATCAGTCTCAAGAAAACAGTCACCATGCTGTGTCCAGCACCAGGCAAGCCATACACCCCGCCATCGATATTCGTCAAGGGTAAACAACTAGAAGTCGTGGACACGTTTGTGTACCTCGGTAGCACATTATCTAGATCCAACACACTTGACGAAGAGTTCTCTTACACTACGTTCAGACTGCAACCTGAAACGACCCATATCCGATTTGGTGTGAAATCCGATTTTTTTGTTAGGCCGTTCACATTACCAATTATATGAGACTTGTATGCGATCTCCAATATGAACGGAAAACGACTCAAAAGTGTCCCGCATGCGCAAATTGACACGCAATAAGCACATCTACGTAATACGTAAACAAAAAAAAGCGCACTCTTCAAGTTTGCAAGTAAAGCATGGAGATGAGGCGAGACCTGGCGATGTGGTTTTTGTGGCGGCGGCAGAACTCACACAATAATCTGATTAATGTGGGCAGCAGACTAATGAGACCGAAGGTGTCAAATTACTGGAAATTTCCAGAACAATCTTATAATACAGGATGGTTTAAGTTATAAATCAGTTATAGAAACTGTTTTATTTAATCAGGCTAACAGATCAACATCCAGGTCCCTACCAAATCCACCATTAGCTTGATCAATTCTATAAAAGTCTATTTAAATTCTGAAAACTGTACAAATGTTGTTTTCCACCAAAGAGGCGGGATTAGCCAACGCAGAACAGTGACGTTTGTCTCTTGTTGATGACGTGTAGGTCGCATGAATGCGACCTGTCCGGTCAGACTGCAGTCACATGTGAAAATAACGGATATGCATCGGAATTAGGACCACATATCCAAGCGGCCTGGATCGCATGTGAAAAAAATCGGATCTGTGTCGTTCAGTTTGTCAATAACAAATCGGATACAGGTCGCATATGGGCAAAAAAAATCGGATATGGGTCGTTTCAGGGTGCAGTCTGAATGTAGTCTTATAGACTCTCGAAGGCATGCGATGCATTTGGTAAACTGGAATCAAGGCTCTGGTCACAATCAGACATCAAAGCAGCAACAAAAGTCAATCTGTATCATGCATGTGTTAACAACCATGCTGTACGGCTGTGAGACATGGACAACTTACAGCAGGCATATGGGACATTCCACCGAATGGGTGCCATTTGCTTGTTGTACCACTCCCAAATTAAACTTAATTTGCTTTATCTTTTCAACACTGATTATAACACCACACATATTTAACTATTCAAAACATGTATTGGTCAACCTCAGGCTACGTTACAAGGTTTGGAAGTCAAAGATGGCTGCATTTTTTCAGTCCTGTTAGCAAAACTCTGAAAGTAACAGGACTGAGTTTTTAGCCTAGGATTAGCTAATACATGGAATTAAGCCACATGGCGTCATTGCTAATAGCATGACCGCACTTGGCACATTCTAGTAATTTACCAAAAATCTGTATTTTTAAAATAAACAAGTATGATCTAAGAAATAATTTAAGTAACAGGGCAGTATGTTGACATTGACCATTGAGCAAGACAAGTGGTTGGAGGCATGAGGCTGCCGTCTGGAGAAAGACTTCCAGCCCTGAGAGGGTACATGGATGATGTGACGAGTATTTTACAGACTGCTCCGTGTACAGCAAGGGTCCTCAAATGCCTGGATGAGCTTACGCAATGGGCAAGAATGAGGATAAAGCCAGCTAAGTCCCGGAGCCTGTCAATCAGGAGAGGAGTAAGGTCTGATGGGACGGTGTTCAGGGCAGGGGGGGAGAGGATACCCCTGCTGTCAGAACAGCCTATTAGAAGCCTTGGAAGAGAATACACCGCTGATCTCTCTGACAGGCAGGTGGGCAAGCTGGTGCAACAACAGCTGGGGCGTGGCCTGGCCAGGATTGATAGCAGCCAACTCCCTGGGAAGTTTAAATTGTGGTGCTACCAGTTCACATTATTCCAGCGCGTGATGTGGCCACTTAAAGTCTGTGAAATTCCATACACCACGGTCAGCAGGCTAGACAGCATTGCAAACACCTTCATAAGGAAATGGTTGGGTCTCCCGTGCTGCTTCTCCAATGCAGGACTCTTTGGAAGAAATGCACTTCAGCTTCCACTGAAGTCAGTGTGTCTGGGGTACAAACAGGAAAAGGCCCGCCTGGTGTTTGAAATCAAGGAGTCCAGGGACCCTGCAGTAAGAGCCGTGGCAGTAGCCGTTAGAACGGGGCGCAATGGAGGGCCCAATCAGAAGTGAATCAGGCTGTCAGTAGGCTGCAGCACAGAGAGATCACCGGGAGAGTGCAGGAAGGCCGGGCTGGAGTCGGCTTCGGGGAACCAGTAAGATTCTGGTCAAAAGCCTCAAGACAGCAGAGAAAGGCCATGATCGTGGAAGAAGTGGCCCGTGTGGAGCAAGAGCAGTACTTCAGCAAAGCTGTGTCCCAGGGCAAGCAAGGGGCGTGGACCCGGTGGGAGGATATTATCCACAGGGTCGTAACCTGGCAGGACATCTGGAAAGCCCCACAGGCACGGCTCAGCTTCATGGTTAGGGCAACGTATGACACCCTCCCGTGCCCTCAGAACCTCTCCACATGGCTCGGAAGTGAGGACAGATGCCCTCTGTGTGAAAGTGACAAAGCAGGCCTTCAACACATCCTGGCATCATGCAGAGTGGCACTGTCACAAGGACATCTTAGATGGTGGCACAATCAAGTGCTTAGAAAGTTGGCTGAGTACCTGGAGATGAGAAGAACAGCTGCTAACTCCTCAGCAAGCAGCCAAAAGACTAGCATCTCCTTTGTACGACCAGGGGAGATCCAGAAAAAGCCACAAGGCAGTCAGGCAAGATCATTGCTAACCCCTGGGAAGGCGTGGGAGATGCGTGTCGACCTGGACAGGCAGCTCACCTTCCCGAGTGAGATTGTGCAATCAATCCTAAGACCAGACATCGTGATGTGGTCAACGGCTGTCAAGCGTGTCCTCATCATCGAGTTAACCGTGCCGTAGGAAGAGGGAATACCATCTGCACACGAGATCAAGCGGCTCAAGTACACCGAGCTGGCAGCAGAGTGCAAAGAGGCAGGGTGGGCAGCATCCATCCACCCAGCGGAGGTCGGGTGCAGGGGTTTCGTTGCCAGGTCGGCGATCCAGCTTCTCCGCACTCTAGGAACAACAGGGGCAAGATTGCAGTGAGCAATCAAGGAGCTAGCAGAAGAGGCGGAAAAAGCAAGCTACTGGTTGTGGTTAAGGAGGAAGGACAGTAGATGGGGTCAGACACCCCAGTAGGGTCAGATGCAGGGAGTGGTAGGGAGACGTCCCAAGATGCCACTTGCCCCCCCACCTGGAGATGTACTGGTTACGGGGCGAAACATCAGAGAAGGGTGGCACCAGCTGACGATCCTGCATCTGACCCAAAGTGCACTGGAGGAGGTGCGACAGGCAAAATGCCAAGCAGGGAATACCACCTAAACCTGTATATACTACTATATATATATATATATATATATATATATATATATATATATATATAAAATAAATAAAAGTGTGTGTGTGTGTGTGTGTGTGTGTATATATATATATATATATATATATATATATATATTTTTTTTTTTTTTAGGGCTGTCAAAAGATTAATTTTCTTGATCGCAACTAATCTCAGAAATTTCATAGTTAATCGCGATTAATCTTGATTTACTTTGCATGTGTAAAATTGATATTTTGCAGTAAGACCGTTCGAATCTAAAGTTAAACCCACAATGCAAAGTATTTCTGACCATTGTGTCTTAAATTGGAATAAAATGAAGACAGAGACAAAAGCAGAATTTATCTTTTGGCCTTTTTTATTTCAAAAAGAGTGTAGAGAAAGGAAAAACAAGTATTAAGAATGAATGACTGGCTACTTTGGAGAAATTGTAAATAAATGAACACAAGAAAAAAATCAGAAAAAGTGCCATGTAGACCCACTTGTCTCTACTTCAGATTTGACTATGAACAATGTAATGTCAGGCCACTCTCTTCTTCAAAAATAAAATGTCACCATAAAAAAATAAATAACCATACAAAGCACTTCATAACTTAAAATTACTGTCAAACAAACTAATTCTGTCCAAAGTCGTAACAAATGTAATTGTCATTGGATTTTTTTTTTCAGAACTGCCTGACTGTGAAGTTTACACTCCTTTTTTTTTTTTTTGGCGGGGGGGGGGGGGGGGGGGGGTGGACTGCCAAGGACAAGGCCCTACTTCTTTTCTTTGAGCCAATTACTAACACAGACCAATCTAGTGACGTTATCAGTGGACAGGGCTGCTCTCTTCTTTTGGATAATGTGACCAGTCGATGCACCTGGGTGTTTAGCCTGGACATGGTAGCTCAGACTAGAAGTGCTCCTGTGGTATTGAAACTCTGCTTGACACAGGGTGCATTTTACTCTCGTCTTGTCGACTTGTCCGTCTGGATGTTTTTTAAATTCAAACAAACCATTCAGAGGTCCACAAAACCGTTGCTTATCCATCACAAAAGAGGACTAAACTGAAGACAACAGCGTGTCCTTCCATGCCAATGCCAACGACTCGATGGAAACCACACGCTTCCGCTCGAGTTGCCTACGGATGCGTAGAAGGAACAAAAGACTAGCAAACTCAAAATAGCGCGTTTAACCGAAAATGAGTTTAATTAATACAACCAGAGGAGCTGCATGTGGATGGTAGAAGTGCGGAAAATGCTGGTAAACTCTGATCGCGATTAAAAAAAATATTTGCGATCACAATTTACATTAATCTAATCGCGATTAACGCGTTAATATTCCCAGCCCTAATATATATATATATATATATATATATATATATTGTCAGCTGGATAGTACAGTGGTAACACTCACTGACTACGACGCAGGAGATCGGGGTTCGAATCCCGGTCGGGGCAAAACATCATCCAGTAAGGGTTCTTAGGCAAAAACCCCTCATGATATATCAGCCTACCTCAGGAATGAGTGAAGACATAACTGATAGAGTCATACCGGCTCAGACGTCGCCCGGGTCAACAAGGTCTGCGTCAGTTGCTAGGGAACCAGGGCAAACTGATGAGAAATGGGCTACTGGAACAAGACATCGATGGACGAGGACAGAAAATACGGATTTGCTGGAATGCTACTATACAAGCAATCCCAGAGAGAGGGGATACATGCAGAGAATGTGGGACCATTGGATACTTCGAAACCCACAATCAAGGCTAACAAAGAAACAGCTATTAGCCCAGTGTTCCAACATCCGTAATCGAAATCTACTATCACAACTAGAGATTAATGAAATACAACAACGATGCTACGGCAAGGGGGAGCCAGGAAGACAGGTCAGCGGGGAGATGTCATCATCCCCACAACCAGAGATTGGGTACCAAGCCCCAAAAACTAACAGCCTCAACACAACAGCTGCTGACCTGAGAAGGAAGATCGTGACCCAACTGGAAACCTGGAGCCCCCGACGAATACCGAAGCTGAGTTGCCAAGTACCTTCAGAAGATCTACTAGTAGATGTGAATGCTGCTCTGAAGACAATCTCCACAAGAACCATCACTGAGACCAACAAGCTGATACACAGTACAGCAACAGTAATCATGGAGATGCTTGGACACAAGGTGGGCTTGGGACATAACAAACAGTATCCACCATGGAAGAGACGATTAGAGGCCAAGATAAAGGCAGCACGGAGAGAAGTTAGCCAGCTAGCTGAACTACAGAAAGGGAACATGGTGAATAAAGGGGCACCCAGGAAGTACAACTCACTCTCCATACCAGAGGCACTCGAAACTGCCAAACAGCGACTAACAGCTCTGGCCACCCGGTTGAAGAGATACACCAAGGAGGGAGAGGCCAGGAGAATAAACAAGCTGTTCTCCACTGAACCAGCCAAGGTGTACTCTCAGTGGCAGGGGAACAACAACCAGTCAGACCCACCAAGAGCTGAGGTGGAAAAATACTGGAGAGACATATGGGAAAGAAAGGCATCACACAACACCGATGCCCAATGGTTAGTGGACCTAAGAGCTGACCACAGCAACCTCCCAGAACAAGAACCAGTAACCATCTCAATGGCAGACGTCCAAGAAAGAGTGTCAAAGATGAAGAGCTGGACAGCACCAGGCCCCGATATGATCCATACGTACTGGCTGAAGAAGCTAACTGCACTCCATGAACGCCTAGCAGCACAGATGAACCAGCTGCTGAGGGATGGGACCCACCCAGAATGGCTAACCCAAGGCAGGACAGTCCTAATCATGAAGGACCCCCAGAAGGGACCCATCCCATCCAACTACCGGCCAATTACCTGTCTCTGCACAACATGGAAGGGCCTGTCAGGCATCATTGCAGCAAAAATGAGTAAGCATGTGGCTCAATACATGAGCGAGGTACAGAAAGGAATTGGCAGTAACACCAGAGGAGCCAAGCACCAGCTACTGGTCGATAGAACAGTCGCCCGAGACTGTAAGAAGAGACAGACCAACCTGTGCACTGCCTGGATTGACTACAAGAAAGCCTACGACTCAATGCCACACACATGGATACTGGAATGTCTGGAACTGTATAAGATCAACAGGAACCTAAGGACCTTCATCCAGAACTCAATGGAAATGTGGAAGACAACCCTAGAGGCCAACTCAAAACCCATTGCCCAAGTCAACATCAAGTGCGGCATATACCAAGGAGATGCGCTATCACCACTGCTGTTCTGCATAGGCCTGAACCCCCTCAGTCAGATCATCACGAAGAGCGGCTACGGGTACCGATTCCGTAGTGGGACAACAATCAGCCACCTGCTCTACATGGATGACATCAAGCTGTATGCCAGGAACGAGCGAGAAATAGACTCGCTGATCCACACCACCCGGATCTACAGCGATGACATAGGGATGTCATTCGGATTGGACAAGTGTGGCCGGATGGTCTCAAAGAGAGGCAAGATCATCCGGACTGAGGGGACTGACCTACCAGAGGGCAACATAGGTGATATCCAAGACAGCTACAAGTACCTTGGCATTCCACAGGCTAATGGAAACCATGAAGAGGCCACAAGGAAGTCAACCACAGCCAAATACCTCCAGAGAGTAAGGCAGGTCCTGAAAAGTCAGCTGAATGGTAAGAACAAGGTCCGAGCCATCAACATGTACGCACTACCAGTCATCAGATACCCCGCTGGTATCATAAACTGGCCAAAGGAGGAGATAGAAGCCACAGATATCAAGACTAGAAAGCTCCTCACCATGCATGGAGGGTTCCACCCCAAGTCCAGCACCCTGAGACTATACACTAAGCGGAAAGAGGGAGGCCGAGGGCTAGTGAGCGTCAAGACCACGGTCCAGGATGAAACATCGAAAATCCGAGAATACATCAGAAAGATGGCCCCAAAGGATGAACTGCTAAGTGAATGTCTCAGGCAGCAGAACCCTGATGAGAGTGCAGAGGAGGAGGAGGAACAGACAACCTGGAGAGACAAACCCCTACATGGCATGTACCACCGTCAGATAGAGGAAGTGGCTGATATCAAGAAATCCTACCAGTGGCTGGATAATGCAGGACTGACAGACAGCACAGAGGCACTAATCATGGCAGCACAAGAACAGGCCATAAGCACAAGAGCCATAGAGGCCAGGATCTACCAGAGTAGATCAGACCCAAGATGCAGACTGTGCAAAGAAGCCCCTGAAACAGTCCAGCACATAGTAGCAGGGTGTAAGATGCTAGCTGGATCAGCGTACATGGAGAGGCACAACCAAGTGGCTGGGATAGTATACAGGAACATCTGCAACCAGTATGGAATAGAAGTACCCAAGTCCCAATGGGCCATACCACAGAAGGTGGCTGAGAACAACAGGGCCAAGGTTCTGTGGGACTTCAGCTTCCAGACTGACAAACAGATCCTGGCTAACCAACCGGACATAGTGGTGGTGGACAAAGAGCAGAAGAGGGTGGTGGTGATAGATGTGGCGATCCCAGCTGACGCCAACATCAAGAAGAAGGAACATGAGAAACTTGAGAAGTATCAAGGGTTGAAAGAACAGCTGGAACGGATGTGGAAGGTCAAGGGTTGCGTAGTCCCCGTGGTAGTGGGGGCACTTGGGGCAGTAACCCCCAAACTGGGAGAGTGGCTCCAGCAAATCCCAGGAACAACATCTGAAGCCTCAGTCCAGAAGAGTGCAGTACTAGGAACATCGAAGATACTGCGCAGAACCCTCAAACTCCCAGGCCTCTGGTAGAGGACCCGAGCTTGAGGATGACATGGATACCACCCCCCCGCCGGGGGTGAGAAGGAGATTTTTTTTTTATATATATACACACACACACATATATATATATATATATATATATATATATATACACACACACACACAGTCTTTCAAACAGGGGAGGCTGGTCGGTTACGATATTTCCAGATTTTAAAAGAAAAAAAACATCAGTTTTGTCCATACTCTTGTCTCTGATCTGGCTGATTGTTGGCAGGGATACAAACTGTGAAATAACAGGTTCTTTTGGCCCATTAGCCTACTGTCCAATATACATGATGGTGGTGTTGGGGGGGGTATATTTTAACATTTTATATTTTAAAATTGTGGCATGTTGTTTAAAAATTGACCTCGGCTGTGTTTTCGTTTAAAAATGTTTTCCAAATTGTAGCTGTGTTTAATTCATATCCAGAAAAATATATATTCCAATATAATATACTCAGCATAAACATTTTAAATAGATTCTATATTTTTGGTCCATCCATGACATATTACTAAAGTAGCCTATTTACCGTTGTTGATGTGGGTCACTTGCTGTTAGCCAATTCACTTTCTCGTACCAGGAGAGCTGAAAGGAACGAGTATTATTCCCTACCTTTTTCACCAAGTCAATTTGAGGTGTTGCTCTACCCTCCTCTTTAATTTTAATTTTTTTCCTCGAAAAGAAGACTGGCAAATGGCTTCGCCAAAATTAAATCAGCAATGCTTGGCATCCGTGCGCAGCTTTCTTGCTAGCTGACTAGCCCCCTCAAGTTCAAGTTCAGTCACTCAAATAAACGAAATTTCTGGAACTAAGATAGCAAACTTGACAACACTATATTTACACTTTATTTACAATGAAAATATATACAAACTAAAAAAAGCTGGTAGAAACCGCATTTAATGAATGAAACCGAAATGTAAGCTGATCTCTTACAATACACCACAGCACTTGCGAATCCGCATGGGACTGAACTGATGTTGCCAGATACTGCTGACGTTATCCAGCCCAAAATATGTTCAAAACCCGCCAAAATGCACTTAAAACCGCTCAATCTGGCAACACTGTACCGCTGCCTGTCTATAGTTGAAACGAGCTGTCAATCAAAGAAAATATCCGGCGGCTTTCACCAATCACCAGTCTCCTTGCGGAAACTGCCATGTCCCTCCCATGTGAGGCTCGGAGTCTGTGGGCGGGCATTTTCGCAGTATTTGTCCAATAATCGTCTTGCATTTTGAGATTGACAAGCACATAGCTCCCAATCCACTGAGGCTGGACTGCATCGCGCTGTCACGAGGGGGAAAAACTCACGCACACATTAGGTGAACTGGGGAAAGTTATAACGGAATGATTTCGCACAGTAGTGGGTTGAGCACATATATTTCTATGATTCTGGATCTGAAATAGCAATGTTATAAGGTCGGCTATAACATAAGCCGAGCGCAATTCATCCTACACGATGTTAGAGGAGGCAGCCTCCCTCGTTGTCTTAGAGCAATCGCCCATGATATATATATATATATATATATATATATATATATATATATATACACACACACACACACACACACACACACACTCTTCCATACCAGAGGCACTCGAAACTGCCAAACAGCGACTAACAGCTCTGGCCACCCGGTTGAAGAGATACACCAAGGAGGGAGAGGCCAGGAGAACAAACAAGCTGTTCTCCACTGAACCAGCCAAGGTGTACTGTCAGTGGCAGGGAAACAACAACCGGTCAGACCCACCAAGAGCTGAGGTGGAAAAATACTGGAAAGACATATGGGAAAGAAAGGCATCACACAACACCGATGCCCAATGGTTAGTGGACCTAAGAGCTGACCACAGCAACCTCCCAGAACAAGAACCAGTAACCATCTCAATGGCAGACGTCCAAAAAAGAGTGTCAAAGATGAAGAGCTGGACAGCACCAGGCCCCGATATGATCCATACATACTGGCTGAAGAAGCTAACTGCACTCCATGAACGCCTAGCAGCACAGATGAACCAGCTGCTGAGGGATGGGACGCACAGATGAACCAGCTGCTGAGGGATGGGACCCACCCAGAATGGCTAACCCAAGGCAGGACCAGTCCTAATCATGAAGGACCCCCAGAAGGGACCCATCCCATCCAACTACCGGCCAATTACCTGTCTCTGCACAACATGGAAGGCCCGGTCAGGCATCATTGCGGCAAAAATGAGTAAGCATGTGGCTCAATACATGAGCGAGGCACAGAAAGGAATTGGCAGTAACACCAGAGGAGCCAAGCACCAGCTACTGGTCGATAGAACAGTCGCCCGAGACTGTAAGAAGAGACAGGCCAACCTGTGCACTGCCTGGATTGACTACAAGAAAGCCTACGACTCAATGCCACACACATGGATACTGGAATGTCTGGAACTGTATAAGATCAACAGGAACCTAAGGACCTTCATCCAGAACTCAATGGAAATGTGGAAGACAACCCTAGAGGCCAACTCAAAACCCATTGCTGCATATACCAAGGAGATGTGCTATCACCACTGCTGTTCTGCATAGGCCTGAACCCCCTCAGTCGGATCATCACGAAGAGCGGCTATGGGTACCGATTCCGTAGTGGGGCAACAATCAGCCACCTGCTCTAAATGGATGACATCAAGCTGTATGCCAGGAACGAGCAAGAAATAGATTCGCTGATCCACACCACCCGGATCTACAGCGATGACATAGGGATGTCATTCGGATTGGACAAGTGTGGCCGGATGGTCTCAAAGAGAGGCAAGATGATCCGGAATGAGGGCACTGACCTACCAGAGGGCAACATAGGTGATATCCAAGACAGGTACAAATACCTTGGCATCCCACAGGCTAATGGAAACCATGAAGAGGCCACAAGGAAGTCAACCACAGCCAAATACTTCCAGAGAGTAAGGCAGGTCCTGAAAAGTCAGCTGAATGGTAAGAACAAGGTCCGAGCCATCAACATGTACGCACTACCAGTCATCAGATACCCCGCTGGTATCATAAACTGGCCAAAGGAGGAGATAGAAGCCACAGATATCAAGACTAGAAAGCTCCTCACCATGCATGGAGGGTTCCACCCCAAGTCCAGCACCCTGAGACTATACACTAAGCGGAAAGAGGGAGGCCGAGGGCTAGTGAGCGTCAAGACCACGGTCCAGGATGAAACATCAAAAATCCGAGAATACATCAGAAAGATGGCCCCAAAGGATGAACTGTTAAGGGAATGTCTCAGGCAGCAGAACCCTGATGAGAGCGCAGAGGAGGAGGAGGAACAGACAACCTGGAGGGACAAACCCCTACATGGCATGTACCACCATCAGATAGAGGAAGTGGCTGATATCAAGAAATCCTACCAGTGGCTGGATAATGCAGGACTGACACACAGCACAGAGGCACTAATCATGGCAGCACAAGAACAGGCCATAAGCACAAGAGCCATAGAGGCCAGGATCTACCAGAGTAGATCAGACCCAAGATGCAGACTGTGCAAAGAAGCCCCTGAAACAGTCAAGCACATAGTAGCAGGGTGTAAGATGCTAGCTGGATCAGCGTACATGGAGAGGCACAACCAAGTGGCTGGGATAGTATACAGGAACATCTGCAACCAGTATGGAATAGAAGTACCCAAGTCCCAATGGGCCATACCACAGAAGGTGGCTGAGAACAACAGGGCCAAGGTTCTGTGGGACTTCAGCTTCCAGACTGACAAACAGATCCTGGCTAACCAACCGGACATAGTGGTGGTGGACAAAGAGCAGAAGAGGGTGGTGGTGATAGATGTGGCGATCCCAGCTGACGCCAACATCAGGACGAAGGAACATGAGAAACTTGAGAAGTATCAAAGGTTGAAAGAGCAGCTGGAACAGATGTGGAAGGTCAAGGGTTGCGTGGTCCCCGTGGTAGTGGGGGCACTTGGGGCAGTAACCCCCAAACTGGGAGAGTGGCTCCAGCAAATCCCAGGAACAACATCTGAAGCCTCAGTCCAGAAGAGCGCAGTCCTAGGAACATCGAAGATACTGCGCAGATACTCTAGTAGAGGACCCGAGCTTGAGGATGACATGGATACCACCCCCCCACCGGGGGTGAGAAGGAGATTTTTTTACACACACACACGTATATATAATTAATATATATAATTAATATATATTATATATATACACACACACGACATTTTATATACACACATACATATATAAAGTGTGTGTGTATATAAATATACACATGCATTTATTTTTATATATATATATATATATATATATATATATATATATATATATATATATATATATTACACACACACGACATTTTATATACACATACATATATAGTGTGTATATAAAATGTCGTGTGTATATATATATATATATATATCAGCTGGATAGTACAGTGGTAACGCTCACTGACTACGACGCAGGAGATTGGGGTTCGAATCCCGGTCGGGGCAAAACATCATCCAGTAAGGGTCCTTAGGCAAAACCCCTCATGATATATCAGCCTACCTCAGGAATGAGTGAAAACATAACTGATAGAGTCATACCGGCTCAGACGTCGCCTGGGTCAACAAGGTCTGCGTCAGTTGCTAGGGAACCAGGGCAAACTGATGAGAAATGGGCTACTGGAACAAGACATCGATGGACGAGGACAGAATGCTGTGATTGTCTGAAGACAATCTCCACAAGAACCATCACTGAGACCAACAAGCTGAACAAGCCCAAACTCACTCTCCATACCAGATGCCTGTCATGCAATAAAACCTACATTGGGGAGACAGGAAGGAGTTTTAGTACACAAAAAAGGAACATAAATAGGAATGTGAAAAAGAAACAGAACAGAGACAAACAAGAGCAATAAAAGAAAAAGCTATGCAAGAGAACCTGAAATCAGCAATAACGGACCATTGCAGAAGGGAAAATCATATAATGGACTGGGACAATGCTCAGATCATACAGCAAGAGAACAACAGATACCACTGTTGGATCAAGGAGTCAATAGAAATCAGAAAGCGTAGCCCAAGAACAATAAACAGGAATGAGGGGGCATACATGCTCTCCCACACCTGGAGCGCCGTCCTGAGGGGGCAACACTGACAGCGGGAGGTGTGACCGAACTGTCAATATTGACAGGGAGGTCACACCTCCATAACATCAGCTGATTATAAAGGCACGTCACACACCAACATCCGGGTGACCCTCTGATGAAGACGGAAGTTACACCGTCGAAACATGTCAGGTAAAGGTAAAAAGCTTTTACATGTCTGAAACAAAAGAAAACTAATTATTTTGATTTAAGAAGACATAATGAACGTAATATATTTATTGGTCTTCGTGTACTCCTGGAGATCTGTGTTGTAGGTGGCCGCCTGTCTGAACATGCTCCAGTCAGTGGTGGAAAAACAGTCCTGGAGTGCCTCTGAGGACCCCTCTGGCCACACATGTACCTGCTTTTTAGCTGGTTTGGTGACTTTAACAAGCAGCCTGTATGCTAGCATTAGCATAATGCCGCTTTTCCACTACCAACGCGGCTGAGCCGTGCCGTGCTGAGTCGAGCTGAGCGGGGCTGTTGGAGTTGCATTTCGACTACAACCGCGCTGAACCATGCTGGCTGGAAGTGGGTGGACACATTGGGTGGA
The DNA here is from genome assembly GCF_027579695.1 of Neoarius graeffei. Classification (NCBI taxonomy): domain Eukaryota; kingdom Metazoa; phylum Chordata; class Actinopteri; order Siluriformes; family Ariidae; genus Neoarius; species Neoarius graeffei. The sequence continues at coordinate 58,742,932 of NC_083590.1, forward strand.
GTTAGCAAAAGTGGGTGGACGTTACGTGATGTCGTTAGGCGGCGCAAACAGTGACATCAGTGACCTTTTAAGCGGTAGTCTCCCAACCCGGATAGTAAACAATAAACATGGAGGACATGGAGTCGTTAGTGTTGCTGGTCTTGGTGCTGTGGCTTGTTGTCACCGACAACGCCAACAGATACTGGCAAGAGCGTATAGATGAGGCGAGGCGCATAAGGCTTCAGAAATTCTCATAATTTGTAATTATTCTTCTTCCGGGTTTACGGTGTTTACAGATCCCAGCGTGCTCGCGGGCCGTGTGTGGGCATGTGAGGACACTCCTCCTCACCAATCAGTGCACAGGGGAGTGTCTCCTCACGCCCCAGCCCCACTCGGCTCGGTTTGGCTCGCTTCAGCCCTACTCCAAAACCGTGCGAGTTTTGGGGGCTGAGCAGGGCTGAAGCGAGCTGAGTCGTGCTGTTCGTAGATAGTCGAAACGCGAGCTGTGTCGGGCTGAAGTGAGCTGAAAAAGGGTAGTGGAAAAGGGCCATAACAGTGGAGTGATCTGAGGCCCCAAGGTGGGGGAGGGCTTTGTAGGGGCCTTTATGCATGGTGTAAACATTGTCCAGAGTATTGTTTCCACGTGTGGGGAAAGTTGACATGTCCATAGAGTTTTGGAAACACGCTCTTGGGGTTTGCATGGTTGAAATCCCCAGCCAGGATGAGGAAAGCATCTGGGTGGGCTGTCTGCTGCTCACCGATGAGCTGATAGAGTTCATTCAGCGTTTCACTCCTGTTGTTATTGGAGCCGGGAAGGATGTATATTGCTACTAGCAATATGGCTGTAAATTCCCTCGGCAGATAGAATGGCCAGCACTTAATAATTATAAACTCCACCAGTGGTGAGCAGTGTTTGCAGACCACAACAGCATCACGGCACCAGGCATCACTGATGTAAACACAGTCCTCTGCCGCGAGTCTTCCCCCCCTCGACTAGTGCTCTGTCTGACCGGTAGCATGTTAGCCAGGCTGGCTGAATGGCACAGTCCAGGAAGCTGTTAAGGCATGTTTCCACAAACACAAGGACGCAACGCTTACTCACAGACTTAGAAGATGAGCGGCGTAGGCGGACATAATCCAGCTTGTTGTCCAGTGAGCATACGTTGGCCAGAGTGATGGTAAGGATAGCCGGCCGGTGAAGGCTAGCCGCTAGCCTAGCCTGGATACCTCCGTGCTTGCCCCTCTTCTGCTTCCGCATGTTCCGCCTCTGGTGCCTCCACTGTGGGCTGGATGCAGGAGTGGGGGTCGGTGGTTGAGCAGGCCTCCGGAGCAAACCGTAGTCACATAGCACTTCTGCATCCGCTGGTTTTATATCCGTGAATATGGTTCTGCGGATGTCAAGCAGAAACTCACGGGAGTATGTGCGCCTTAAGACTGATGGACGCGACAAAAACAAACAGATACACACTGTTTTAAAACACAAAAAACACGAAAACACCATTCTGTCGGGATGGAGAGGAGCCCCTGCATGTGTACGTGCCGCCATTTTGAACTTTTTTTTAGCTTAGTTAGGGAACATTAACATCAGCGTGTCCAACTAACTCCTTGCTTTAAAACAGTGCGCTGTTGAATTTGTAGAGTTTTAGCTTGTTTGAATCAGAAAAGCTGCTAACACATCCAGTAGCATGTATCAGTCATTCAAAATACAAGCACATGCTCTAACCAGAGTTCAAAATAGGTATATTTTTGGCTAAAATGAAATTATTCTGCATGTTCTCTAATATTTTATAAAAAAAAATATGAACCATTTGAGCACAGGTAACCACTTCTGCTTCATTTCTTTGAGGGCTGAAATGTATGCTCTTAGTCTTTTTTTTTAAACAGTTGAACTGTTAAACTCCTTAAGCCTAGGTCACAACCGGACGTACGATTTTTTTGGCCGTGCAATTTTTGGCGTTTCCCAAATAGCTGCGGGTTTTTTTGTTAATGGAGAAAGACGCATGTTGGCCGTAAGTTTGTCTTGCAACCTGAAAAAAACATAAGTGCCCGTAGAGTTTGTTTGACATGACAAAGAACCTCTGCGGCCGGTCTGCGGCCAGTCTACGGCTCGAAAATCAGCACGGCACACGCGCGCCCTCCGTGCGTTTCTTGCACGTAGACCGGCCGTAGGAGCACGTATGGCCGGTTGTGACCGAGGCTTTAACCATGCATTTAGAGCCAATGATTTTCCGTTTCAAAATCTGGCTTTTTCCGTTTCAGACAATGAAAAATTCCGTTTCACAATTTCAGCTCAAAATTGTTCCGTTTGACTCCAATTGAGTAATTCTGGCTGGCATAATTTTACTTGGGTTTCAAAGTATTGCATCTCTAGACACAAATGGTCCTTTGCATGATGAAGTCATTCATTTAAAAAAAAAAAAAAAATTATTTATATATATATATATATATATATATATATATATATATATATATATATATATAAAATAAAACAATCACACTGACAGTAGGCTGATAAATTACATTAAAAAAATTAAAGTGGGATCACAGATTGAGAACTCAAAATACTTGACATACTGATAACAAATCAAGAAACTAGGATCACAGTTAACTAAAAACCCGTCTCATATATAATATATGCAATACAATAGTATTATATTGTATATAATACAATATAATATTATCTCAAAAATATTGAGAGTACTGATAGATTAATAGGGATAAATTAATATTCAGTAATACTTACTGAGCCTGTAATGACAATACTCATAACTGACTGCTTAAAAATATTACTCTATATCCATCTTTTTTAGTACACCATAAACTCATGAAACAATGTTTCCTAACAAAACACAACACACTCTCAAAAAGAGTAGAATAGCCCAACTTTGATTGCAATGACAGTCCTGAACATTCCTTGCAGATTCATCATTGAGCACTCTCAGAGTACCTCGAAACGCTGCTCAATATCACCATTATGATAGAGCATCATAAGTGTTGGTCTCCGTGAGACTGAATCTTCCATCATTTAGATGATGTTTATGAAGCATGTGTTTTTTGGATTTCAGGTGGTTCTTGCACGTGTCAACCCTGACGAAATCAATGCTGTGGTCACAAAACTGACAAAATAAAATGTCACTGCCAGCGTAGAAATCATCTGGAAATTGCTTCCCACACTCAGAAGCCGTAACTCGACTGATAAGATGCATTTGTTTCTTTTTCGTGGTCGCCATTCTGGTTGCGATGCGGGGAGCGAATCCATAAACGAGGAGCTCATTAGCTGGCTAGGTGTGCCACAAGCCAATCACAATCAGCGACAAAGCTGCCTTGACCGGAAGGGCACATCTGCTTGGGTGTTAGCAGCAGTTACGCAGAAGCCTTCTGCAGCAGTTACACTTTGACATGCGAGCAATGCTGAAAAAATGAATACAAGCGCAGATGTACTAAAAAACCATTATTTCCAAAAATTCCGTTTGGCAGTCAAAAATCCGTTTCACTATAAAAATTCCAAAATTTCTATCCATTTTCCGCGATTGCGGAAAATCATTGGCCCTATGCATTGCAGGTGTGACCTTTTTGCTGAGGCATCACCATTCATACCGATACAACCAGTGTGTTGATGCTTAAATTACTAAAGCACAAAATTGTTTTGAGCAAGTTCTTTATAGATCTAACCTCTTAATTTTGCTCTCAAAGTGCACCAGTTTGATACATTTAACTTTAAAATAAACAAAATTGTCTCTCAGGGGAGCATAGCCCCCAGAGCGAGGGCCACAGACCATAGTTTCACAAAATCCTGAGGGAAACACTGTATAACTGTCTTTTTTTTATAAATACTTTCAGTGTAGGGGTGGCACGGTGGTGTAGTGGTTAGCACTGTCGCCTCACAGCAAGAAGATCCGGGTTCGAGCCCCATGGCCAGTGAGGGCCTTTCTATGCGGAGTTCACATGTTCTCCCCGTGTCCGTGTGGGTTTCCTCCGGGTGCTCCGGTTTCTCCCATAGTCCAAAGACATGCAGGTTAGGTTAACTGGCGACTCCAAACTGACCGTAGGTGTGAATATGAGTGTGAATGGTTGTCTGTGTCCATGTGTCAGCCCTGTGATGACCTGGCGACTTGTCCAGGGTGTACCCCACCTTTCGCCCGTAGTCAGCTGGGATAGGCTCCAGCTTGCCTGCGACCCTGTAGAACAGGATAAAGCGGCTTAGAGATAATGAGATGAGACTTTCAGTGGAACATCTACCTGTTCTTTTGCAAGTTAGGGTAGCTATGAAAGAAATCCCTCTCAACTCAAAATGTAAAAGTAGGTGACTGTGCGACATATCCTAGGAGCATGTTGATGGGTAGTGAACTAATGTAGCGAGTGTTTGTGGAAGGAGGAATCATGAGACTGAGATCTCCACTTTTGAATATGAATATATATTTGTCACTGCACATTGTACAATGAAATTGGATGCCATCCTACCAACCAGTGCAATATCTGCTTATATTAGATAAGAACTCAAACTTTAAAAAGACATACACACAAACAAGACCTTCATACTCCCTGCATTGCACAGTCCCTTTAAAACAAGAAGCATTTAGTGCAGTTCTGGCTCTTGGGTAGAAGCTGTTTTTCAGTCTACAGATGTCCCCCCTTGCACTGATGTCACATTTACGCTAGCAACCATCGCTACCCTATACCTGGGGGACAATCGAATTTTGTTTACATACTGTTCACATACTAAAGCCAAGCAAAGATGTCTGGCATCTGTTGCTGTTGTCCAAAGAAAACTACAGCTAAAAAGCTCTACTACCAAATTACTTAGATAATCTTGGTCAGAAAGAAGCAAAGGATTGATATCTATGGAAATTAGAGTTTATTAGTCGGTATGATCCATATAAAATTCCTCGAAACAACTGGAGTGACTGTGTAGATTTGTAGCCTAGCATTAGCTACATGTTGGATCATACTTCCTTTTCCCCCACAAAGAGTCCCGACATGCAAGAACAGTTAAAATAACTACAAAAGCAAGAAAACCACCTTTGTGAAAAGAAAGTTTTTCCGACATCAGCTTTTGGGAACAGAATGTTGCAAAAGCCAAAGTATTGACTCTCAGTGGACTCCTCCCTGAACTGTGGGCTAGATGATATTCCTGGCCCTCCATGTCTCAACAACCCCAAGGACATCTAGTTACAGAGCTATCTGCACTCCATAATTTATACATTGATACTTATTATTGATAAATCAGACACTTTCATGAAAAAGCTAAATCAAATGCGAGCAGAAAAAAATAAAACGAGATTCTGAAGCAAACTCTTCCATACTCACTTCCGACTTTCTACCTTTTTAAAATACATTTTAAATTCAATCACGAATTTCTCTAGAGTTCTCAGGCTTAGCGCCTCTTTTCGTATTCTCTTTAACCACGCATTTCTTTGTTGTTCTTGAAGCATTTGCTTCTCTTTGTTAACAGTTTTGTTGATGGCGGATAGATGGTAATACTTATCTATTTCTTTATTTTCATGATTTGAACAACCAAAAACAAAAGGTAGTGTTAACTGCAAGGAGTCTATTTACCCATCTCTTAATTGACCTGCACTGTCTGCCCAAGGACAGCAGTTCAGAGAATGTCTGGGGTGGGCTGGATATTTTAATATACCCTGGGGTCTTTTGAGGCAGCAGGAACTGTAAGGCTCTTCCAGAGGACAGAAGGCATCCGATGATGATCTGGGCAGTGGTGACGACCCTCTGAAGCACTTTCCTCTCTGCTGCTATGCAGCTGGCAAAACCACACACTGATGCAGTATGCAAGTATGCTCTCTGTGGAGTAACAGTAGAAGGACACAAGCAGTTTTTTAGTGAGGTGGCCCTTCCAGAGGATCCTCAGGAAGTAAAGTCTCTGTTGTGCCTTCTTTATCACTTGTGTGGTGTTAGTGTTCCAGGTCAGGTCATCCTCAGGAACTGGAAGTATGAGACCCTCTCCACACATTCCCCGCTGATGAGAATAGGCTGAATGTCGGTTTTCTTTTTCCTGAAGTCTATGATCACCTCCTTGGTTTTGGTGGTGTTGAGGACCAGGTTATTGTCTCTGCACCACCAGACAGCTGCTCTATCTTCTCCCGATAATTGGACTCATTCACCCCAGAGGTGAGCCCCACTATGGTAGTGTCATCAACAAATTTGATGATGCCATTACTGGAGTGGGTGGGGTGCAGTCGTAAGTGTAGAGGGTGAAGAGTAGGGAGGTAGGGGGCTCAGCACACAGCCCTGTGGGGAGCCAGTGCTGAGGCTGAGGAGATGTGGGGGGCCCTACTCTCACCCTCTGGGAGCGATCAGACAGGAAGTCCATTATCCAGAGGCAGATAGATTGAGACAGTCCTAGGTTTGTCAGCTTGGACACCAGTCTGTGAGGGAGAATGGTGTTGAATGCTGAACTAAAATTCACAAAGAGCAGCCAAGCATAGCTCACCTGCTTCTCAAGGTGAGTGAGGGCAGTGTGGAGAGTTGTGGCTATGGCACCCTCTGGACCTGTTAGCTCTGTAAGCATACTGGTGTCTGTCTAACATGGGTGGGAGGTTTGTGATGACGCGAGTCCGGACCAGTTTTTCAAAGCACTTCATGATGACAGGAGTAAGTGCCACTGGACAGTGGTCATTCAGGTTGCTGCTGCTGGTCTTTTTTTAGCGGTGCAACTATGGGAGAGGACGTCAGGCAGGGTGGGATGGTGGACTGGGACAGGGACTGGTTGACTTCTCATGTGATACCCTATGGTCTTGTACATAACACGGTTCGAGGAGATGTTTTATTTTACTCCAAGATGAATGCCCATCAGCAATACTGGCCAGAGGTGATCAATTACTGCAGGAGTCCCAAAACAATAAGACTTCATTTTTTTGATGGCCAGTTAATTGCCCAAATCAATGGAGCAGATTTAAGTTTTTGTGCTTGGTACATTCCTAAGACTCAACAGAATCACCTCAAGTGACTAAAATAGTTTGTCACAATGGGTAGTTTCCCCCCCCACACACACACACAGGTCAATACAGTTCTAAAACTACTTTTTACAACAGTTTAATTTATCAGTTATTTGCCCTTATTTCATTTTGATAAATGAGACTGTTGTAAAAAGTAGTTTTAGAACTGTGTTGAACTGTGTGGAAAAAAAACCTACCCATTGTGACAAACTATTTTGGTCACTTGAGGTGATTCTGTTGAGTCTCAGGAATGTACAGTATCAAGCACAAAAAATTAAATCTGCTCCATTGATTTGGGCAATTAACTGGCCATCAAAAAATGTATACGTCTTATTGTTTGGGGATAACGAGTTGATAGTGGGAGAGGTATTCAATGAGTAGTGTAAAAATTTCCATTCCATTCAATGAGAAGAGTGAAAAACCCTCCCACTGCCAATTCTTAATCCCATTAGAGCAACTCTTAATCCCATCAGGTTAAATCACAATGGGTAAGGCAATGTTTTTTCACACATTCCAACACAGTTCTAAAACTGTTTTTTACAACAGCTTCATTTATTGGTTATTTGCCTTTATTTTGGTATTTGACTAGTACGTCTTGAAATTAGCTCTTGTGCTAATTTACTCAGTTCAGAACCACAAACAACTCTGTTACTATGTTATACAATTACTCTGTAATTTTGCTCCCACTCTAGCTCCAAATTTTACTTTCTAAACTAAAAATAGAGCAAAATTAACTATTACTGAGGAAAATCCTTTTGACTCTGGAAAAATAACTCCATCATTTTTCCTGTGTATGCACTACAGCACATGCATATCAACCGATCTGCTCATCAGAAATGGAAGAAATATTTACACTTACTCCAGTTGATTTTTGGCTGGATCAAAACAAAGTTAAAAAGCCACACATCGGCCACACATGACTGGCCAATGTGTGGCTTGGATGTATGGGCTTCGTCATGTTTTGCTTCTGCACTGACAAATTTTAATCGCAGATAAGCGATAGGCTGATGAAGGAGGAGGTAGGGCATTGATGGATGTCCGCCTGGTCTCCAGCATTGAAGCAAGGCACTTCAGCACCTGGTCGTGTCACCAGGTGTAACGGCCTTGTTTCAGGCTTGTTTTGCATCACACCAGGATGTGCTTCAGGTTGGCCGGAGACTGACAGAGGAGGCATGTAGGGTCTTCTCCGTATCACTGGTTGAGGTTGATTGGAGATGGCAAGACATCATAGGTGGCTTGTATGACGAAGCTGCTTTGATGTGCTTCCATGTTCCACAGATCCCTCCAAGAGAATTTTCTTTTCTCAACCCCTCCCATCGCATCCACTGCCCCTGCGTTGCTTGAGAAGCGGCCTTTGCGCACCTCATTGCCTGTTCTTGGTAGCATACCTCCTCAACTACAAGACCTCGGTGCTGTGATGGTGTTGCTTTGTGCCAGAATACATTACTTTCTCCAAGCTCAAGGCCTCCTCTCCCTTGCTGCACATGAACAATGATGTCCTGATGCTTAAGGGATGACTTTGCCTGCTGCGTAGCTAGTGAAGGGGTCCACTTTCTTCCAGTTTCCAGAATGGGAGCTGTTCAGACAACATAAGGATCGTGGGATTCTGTCTGTCATTTCCAGCCTAACTTTGGAGCACTTGTATTCCTCTGTTAGAGTGGATACTGGAAGTTCTAGAATACCTTTCCCATACAGGCCTGTACTGGTAATGCACCTAGGGAGACCAAGCCATTTTTTCGCAAATGAACTAACCAGCCTCTCCAGTTTTTCAACCTTGGAGAGTGGGATCTCATAGATGGTCAAGGGCCACAACAGCCAGGTGAGGAGACAGAACTGAAAGCACCAGAGCTTCAACCTGCCCAGTAGGAAGGACCCGTCAGTGCTCTCCAGGCCACTGATGGTATCCTTCCTAATCTAGTCTGCTTGATCTATATCTTTGAAGGTTGCATTGTACCAGTGTCCAAGACTCCAAGACGTTGGTATGGGCTCCTCACCAATGTAAAAGCGTTGCTCGAACAGCTTCCCTCTGACGACCGATATGCTCCTGGACTTGCTTGGATTTATTTTCATTCTAGCCCACTCAATGTTCTCTTGGAGCTTCTTCAGTAGTCGCCTAGTGCAGGGCTTGCTTGTTGTAAGTATGGTCATATCATCCATGTATGCCCTGATAGGAGGGAGTCGGAGACCAGGTTTGAGCTGCTCTCCTCCTACCACCCACCGGGAGGCCCGGATGATGACCTCCATGGCCACGGTGAAAGCTAGCAAGGAGATGGTGCATCCTGCCATGAGGCCAATTTCCAGACACTGCCATGCTGTAGTAAATTCATCAGTTGTAAGGCAAAGCTGTATGTCCTGGAAATAGGATTTGACTAGGGCTGTGATGGGCTCTGGGACACTGAAGTAACTGAAAGCAGACAAAAGGAGATTGTGAGGGACTAAGCCTAAGGCAGTGATGAGGTCCAAGAATACAACATGGAGGTCTCTTCCATCTTTTTTGGCGGCTTGGATTTGATGCCAGATCATGTTTGCATGCTCCAAAACACCCAGAGAAGCCTGGGATCCCCACCTTCTAAACAGACATGTCAATGTAGTAGTTCTTCTCGAGGTAGGCTGTCAGCCTGTGAGCCAAAATGCTGAAGAAAACCTTCCCTTCAAATGTTCAAAAGACTGATGTGGCAAAACTGGTTGATAATAGCAGAATCCTTTTGCTTTGGAATTAGGACACCCCCTGCCCTCCTCCAGGCTGTGGGTATTGCTCGTTTCTGCCACAACCACCGTCATCAGTCTCTACAGGAACCATAAAGGGTCATTCCGTGCCAACTCACCTAAATTTCAGGAACTCCCCCACATCACTGTCTCAGATTTTACTCAAAAAATTCTCTAATCAAGAATCATATGTTTGTACCACACATGCAAAATATTAGCCCCCAATTATGTTGTAGTTTTGGAACTACAGGCCTTTGAAATATTGATGTCAAAACACCACGTCGAAATTGGCTCTTTCCCCAACTTCAGAGACCCATAACTTTTTATTGCAGCTATCTAGAAAGTTGTGTGTGCAGATTCTTACTGAATGATACCCACTCTTTTCAAATCTGTTGCCAGAAAGCCTCTGAAGGACATACTTTTTGCATAATAGGAAGCCAAAAATGGCATTTTGGCCAAAATCGCTTAAAATTCATTAAAACTCAAAGGGGCCTAGTAGAAATATGAAACTAGTTAGATTTTTTTCCTCATTACATAGTAATTGTAGGGTTGTTATCTGTTCACAGAAACATATTTTGCGATGAAAATTATATTCCTGAATTTTTAAAATTTTTTTTAACATCTTACGTCCTTTCCGAGGGGGCTAAAATAGGGCATTTTTGCCATCTTATTTGTTAATGTGGCTAGGGGTTTAGGATCTTCTAGTTTTTTGTGAAGATGCTCTCATATAAGATGTAACTACTCCCTGATTTTTTTTAACAAACGCCCCTTGCTTCATATTTTAATAATTTTTTTTGTACATGGACAGTTTCATCATTTTTCACTTTTTTCCACATTCAGAACTCTGTAACTCTACATTGGAAAATTCCTACTAGCAGCTATTTCAGATTTACATACACTGACATACAAATTTTCATATTTTAGTAGTAGTCTGCCCAAGAAATTCATATTTTTCTTTCTATTGGGACCTAAAAACAGCTATTTGGCCAAAAATGACAAAAATGTTGACTCGATATTTTTCAAGTTCTGGAGGGAATGGGCTATTTTCCTCATAAATTAAAGATGTGGTGACTTTTTCTATCCTGGAACAAGATCTCATCACAGCTTCTGCCCAATTGCACCCACTCAGCTGGAGATGAGAAGGGTTTCTTCTGATGTGGTACCATCATCGGTAGTGGACATAGGACCTGAAACCACACCAGTTTTACAGTCCCAGTTACAGGCCCCAAGCCAAATGTCCCAATCTGCACCAAATATGTACCAGCCAGGCAAATATATTGCCTGTGTTTATGACAGAAAATGGTACATTGGAAATATTGTCACCAGAAATGAAGAAGAAAATGATGTGTATGTCAATTTCATGAGACAAGGACGAGGCAACACATTCTCATGGGCACCACAAAGCAGGAAAGATGAATGTTGGGTGCCTTTGCTTCATGTCCTTTGTGTGGTAGAGGCCCCAAACATAAAAAGTGGGGGACGCCATTACCAACTAACAGAGGATGACTTCAAACTTGTGAAAGACTTAAGTTTTAACTTATGTACTACTAGATGACAGTTTATGAGTGTCTTAGCACATCACATGAAACTGTACTGCCTGTGAATGAATTACCCATTATCACGGATGCCCATATTTGACTTTAAATTATGTACAAATCTTGTGATGTTTTTCAACATCATGATCATGGATCATTGAATGTGTTAATATGTAAATAAAACCTCATTGCTAAATGTTTTGTGCTTACACAACCTTGAAGTATATAAAAAATACTACTCCAGAATTTTGTTGTTATTTTTCTATATTTTCCAAGGATATTCAACAAAAATTGCAATTATACCTAAAATTTTCTAATTGCAAAAAATAATATACAATACAGAAAAAGTTGTTCAGGAAATGTGTATGCCTAGATTAGGTTCTTATAAGCCTTAATTTGTGTGCAAAACACCCCTTTATTATTCCCTTGTTTATTAAAAGCTGCCCAGCGTTTTTGTCATTTTTGGCCAAATAGCTGTTTTTAGGTCCCAATAGAAAGAAAAATATGAATTTCTTGGGCATACTACTACTAAAATATGAAAATTTGTGTGTCAGTGTATGTAAATCTGAAATAGCTGCTAGTAGGAATCTTCCAATTTAGAGTTACAGAGTTCTGAATGTGGAAAAAAGTGAAAAATGATGACTGTCCATGTACAAAAAAAATTATTAAAATATGAAGCAAGGGGCGTTTGTTAAAAAAAATCAGGGAGTAGTTACATCTTATATGAGAGCATCTTCACAAAAAATTTGAAGATCCTAAACCCCTAGCCACATGACCAAATAAGATGGCGAAAATGCCCTATTTTAGCCCCCTCGGAAAGGACATAAGATGTTAAAATTTTTTTTGTAAATTCAGGAATTGAAATTTCATGGCAAAATATGTTTCTGTGAACAGATAACAACCCTACAAATACTATGTAGTGAGGAAAAAAATCTAACTAGCTTCATATTTCTACTATGCCCCCTAGAGTTTTAATGAATTTTATGTGATTTTGGCCAAAACGTCATTTTTGGCTTCCCATTATGCAAAACGTATGTCCTTCAGAGGCTTTCTGACAACAGATTTGAAAAGCGTGGGTATCATTCAGTAAGAATCTGCAAACACAACTGTCTAGATAGCTGCAATAAAAAGTTATGGGTCTCTGAAGTTGGGGAAAGAGCCATTTCGTCATGTGGTATTTTGACATCAAAATTTCAAAGGCCAGTAGTTCCAAAACTACAATGAATTGGGAGCTAATATTTTGCATGTGTGGTACAAACATATGATTCTTGATTATAGAATTTTTTGAGCAAAATCTGAGACGGTGATGTGGGGACCCTTAGGTGAGTTGGCACGGAATGACCCTAAAACATCTTGGAGCATTCTTGTAAAGCCTGTATAGTACTCCGTTGGGCCCAGGGGACGATGCAGCTCTTGACCGACGTACAGTTGTTACTATCTCACTCCACTTGGGAGGGCTGATGTCTAGGGGAAGGTACTGGTGGCATGTCGGGTGGGGGGATGATCTGTTCGCAATGCCAGCTGTCCATGTGGATTGCTTGAAGGTGAGCCTCGAGGTTTTTTTGATGCAAGTTTGTCACTTTTCTTCTTTATACTTAACAAGTCTGTCAATCTGTTTGTCATGCTTGTATGATAAAAAAATTCTAAAATATTTATCTAAATACATGACCTAGTCATTCTAAACCTGTGGAGCTTTGCCGACGAAGCTCTCAACCCCAGAGAGATAAATTATACAATAAAGAAATATTTGCTTGACCATTATTCAGGTGTTACTAGTATTTCTATTATTAACAGGTGAATTTCCACCACACTGGCTAAAAGAACTGATGTAGGATCACATTGTGATCAAATTTGTGATTTACACCACTATTCCACATATCACTGACAAAAAGAAACTGATATTAATTGGAGATACCTTCATCTAGTCATCATATTTTTTTACTTAAATATATACAATCTTTATAATAAATTGATGACAAACTCACAACCAAGGAGTCTCCACTGTTCCCGGCTTCCTCTCCATTTACCAACTCTCCCTGGTAGGGTCCGAAGTGTGCACCTACTGGAACAGTACCTCCCTTATTAAACACTCCCAGGCCTGCATCAGGGATACTAGACTTCTGGATTTCTAGCCCAGGAGGAAGAGTTTGTCTGGCTCGGTCAGGGACTCCCATGGGAACAAGAGTATCTGGGATGAAGAGGGGCGGTCCATGAATCTCACATTTGTTGAGGAAGAAGGATTTGCAAACTTCGCAGTCTGGGAGTAGAGAAAAAACAACAGGAAGAAATGAGACCCAAATGTGTGTGTATATCTAAGACCATATACAGTATGTTAGTACTGTATAAAGATTATTCAAAGAAAGCTTGCCAGTAAGGTTTACTGAACAGTTGAGATGAGAGGTGTCCATCAGGACTGAGATCACACAGGATAACAAGGTACACGAGTACGAATTTTTTTTTTTACTTCCTTGTGGGAGTAAACAAGAGGTCAGGTATGAAGCTTGCAGGGCAAAATAAAACAAACAATGTTCATTTACATGACTGTGGCACTGTATGATGTATTTGCAGTATTCTTAAGACTTGCCTGGTCAGGCTCATGCTCATTTTAAATTCGGTTACTTGTTTGCTTATCTTCTGGGAAACAGAATATCCCAAATTTGTTATGAAATCACATGCAGGTACAAACAAAATTAACTGTCCACACAGTAAGTAAGTAGTCCAACGCACCTCTCTATTTGAGCTTGCTAACAATTTTGGCAGTTCTCGATCTAGGCATTTTTCCCCAATGCCATACATCTCGGATTCAGATTTAATTAAAAGAAAAAAAAAAAAAATCACTTGATGGCAATTTAAGCATAACCTATTTGCTGAAGAAGAAACCAGTGGACCCAGAGGAACTCCCGTCAGCATGGGTGAGAACTTGTAAAACTTCACACAGACAGCAACCTGAGCTTAGAATTGAATCCAAGACCCTGGAGTTGAGCCACTGACGCCCCTAAATCCATATACAAATATCTGGACTCCTGTCTCTCACACCCATACGTGCTTATTGAACATCCCATTCCAGGGTCATGCTGAAGGGCATACTCTTTGGCCCCTATTAAATCACAGCTGGTTGGGGTCTTCTGCGAGCTCATGCATGTGGGGAAGAGAGCACATAGCACTTTCCTCCAGGTGTGTTTTGCTATCCTGTGATGCAGCATGGGCTGCATTTGGAAAAGAGGAGTATGGCAGTGGGGGTGTGGCCAAGTGTCAGTTTGTGAATGGAGGGCGGGGCTGGGGAAGGTTTGTGGCAAAGTCAATATACCTGTTGTCAAATAATGTTTTCTGTGTGTGCGCGTGCGTGCTGCAGTGATGATGGAGGATAGAAAAGGAGGGGAAGAGCAAAGAGAAGAAAGCTCCCTGGACCAGAACACAACTGTGTGTGTGTGTGTGTGTGTGTGTGTGTGTGTGTGTGTGTGTGTCCTAAAATTGAGCGAGTATGAAGCAAAAAAGCCAAAAATAAATGTGTGTGTATATCTCCCACCTGCCGTGTTTCTGTCCTCCACCCACATCAGGGACTTGTTACAGTGGTGCTGAAACCCAGGAGTATGGAAGGGAACCACCACATGGAGTCCTCACCATTCAAAGATCTCATCCATGCCCTCGCTACTGCCCAACAGAACAAGCATCAAGCAGTGATCGCTCTACGGAAAAAGCAAGAACAATGCTTCAAAGTCTTGATGCTGACCCAGCAGGAAGATCGCCAGACGTTCTGGCACTTGCTCGCATCGGCGGGGTCCTCGACCGCCACCACAGCAGACCCTACCTACATCACGCTCACGACAATCTGGAAGCCTTTATAGCACTCTTTGAGCAAGCGGCCAAAGCATGAGGGTGGCCGGTCAAGTAGCGCACGGCGTGCCTACTGCTGCTACTGATTGGAGAGGCACAGCTCGGCACTGACAGCCTACTCGTATAAGCCAACATGCGGTATGTTGGCCGCTCCCCGGAACATTGCCAGTGCTTCCGGACACTGACATGGGAGGAGGTCGGCCAGCCATTTGCATTTGGCCAACAGCTCCGGGATGCCTGCCGGTGATGGCAGAGGGCAGACGACTGCAACGCGGAGGGGATCATCGATCTGGTGACACTGGAACAGTTCATTGTGCAACTTCTGAAAGGAATGGCGGAGTGGGTCCAGTGTCATCACCCGGCGTTGCTGGATCAAGCCATCAAGCTGGCGAAGGACCATCTGGAGGCAGTTCCGACGGCAGGCGGATGAGTCACCTCTTCCCTTTTTCTCTCTCCTCTCCCCTTCCCCCAACAAGGAGGTGGAGGCCCATCTTCCCCTTATGTCGGATCCCCCCCCCCAAAGTGAGTGATGCCTATCACGCCGGTGCAGAGGGGAAGCCTGGACTAGTGTGCTGGCACTGCGGGGAGCCCAGACATCTCCAGAGTCAGTGTTCCACAATGGAGGTGGGAGCTGTGGTCCGGATCCCCGACACGCCAGACACCATCGGGCTGGAGCACATCGTATACCGGCAAGTGTTCAAGGGGATACAGTACATATCACACGTAGGTGGATTCCGACAGTAATCAGACCTCAATCAAACAAAGGCTGATGCAAGGTGAGGCATTGGGCAAGTGGTGAAGTTTCTGTGTGCACAGGCTGGGCTCACGCTAGCCGCTCGCACGTCCGCAAATTGCGAAGTCTTATTTCAATTTGCGAAAAGAAAATCATCTGTATTCACATTTTATGCAAAAGTCATTTAAAGTTTAAGCAAAAGCCATCAAACAATTGCAATTTTTCAAGATAAACAGTACCTTTCGTGTCCATCTTCGATGTTTTCATTTATAACCAAGGCCCCGAGTTTTGAAGCTTCTTATTGGTTGACCGCAAATTACGTCTTCCAATAGCATCGGACCTTACATATAAAATGATCAATTTCCGAGTTGCACTGATAATGTCAGCAATTCTCACTCATTAGTGAACAAGATTATAGCGAGGTTTGTTTAAAATAAATTATCCAACTTTACGTATGACAAAAACTTATCTAAAAAGTGAGATAACATATTAGAATATTCTGTTAGCTTTCTCAGTTAGGGATAAAAACACGATATAACCATTCTAAAGACGTATTTTCTACATAATATCAACCCTGACAGAACTTTGGAAGAACTCACAGATGAACCAGGATACATCAACCAAGTGTACCTTGTTTTCAGAGCGTTTTGACGTACATGGTTCAAAGTTTTGACTGCAAGTGTTTCATTTGAGAAATTAATGGTGAATATCATTATATTTGGGTTATGAGATTAATTTATAAGAAACAACCATTGATTTTAACTCCCTAAGCTCCCTTCATCCTACCCATAAAGACACCCCCCTACCCCTAAACACACACACGGATCCCAATTATATACACACACACATACCCACACAATCCCAGTCACACATCTCAATCATGAACACACACACAATCCCAATTATACACACACACACACAATCCCAACCACACACATACACACATCTCAATAATGAAAACACACACACGAGGCAATACCTGTGGTTGAGATGTTAAAATAGAATTTTGAAAAAAAAAATTAAAATTTATATATTAGCAAGGCCAGCCACTGATGTTGGCCAGGCCAACTTGGCCAGTTCAAATTTATACATGACCTTGGGTTACCATGGACCTCTAAATGGCCTCTAACTCCCAAACCATGGCAGATGAAGCTTAAGTTTGTATGAGCAGTTAATATGAAATGTGATAAATCCCTGATAGAGTTGGAAGCCACTCACCATGCAGTTATGTTACACAGCCAGACAGCATACTACAGAGGGTGACTAAGGGCTAAAAGGTGTATAGATAGCAAAGAAAGCAAAGCACATCACACCAGATGTTAGATATAATTATAATGAAAAATATGGACTCCGTAAACCAGATTAAGCGGGTTAAATTAAACACACAATTTCATTACATATATAGTTGATGAAATGATCAAAATAAGAGGATTCAAGAATAAATAAGAATGCTATGAACATAAATCAAGAACATGGAAAGACAAAGGCAGGAAACAAGCTTACAAAAACCATTGAAACACCAACAAACTACAATAGCAATTCATTTTTCAATATTACGTCAGTGCAAGAAACATTTAGAAGTATAACATATCTTGCTAAAAAAAAATTACTTTGCTAAAAAGAAAAAATTCTTCTTTTAGCATTTCTTGCTAAGCGAAATTGCAAATTGCTAAAGAAAAATTTGGAGTCTTTAGCACTTTTTGCTAAAACAATTTGGGTCCTAGAGTGAGTACAGATAGTGATATTCACAACTACTCATTAGTGTCCGTCCACATTCTATTTAGGGGAGAAAAGCACAGAAGAAAGGTGAGCAAAGGGAGCCCCCCTTAGGGCTCGAAAAAAAAATTTAAATTACAAGTTAAAATGGTTGTCTCTCATGCAATCTCATACAAACATTTATAATATTAATAGTTGTATGATTTGCATATTCACATCAAATGTTTAATCAGACCCTCCAGGATTTCGCGATGTTGCGATTTGCAAATTCAACCAATTCCTGTGAATTCAGGGCGGTGTTGCAATTATATCCAATCACCGCAACTTTCCCACAAATTTGACCAATCGTTGGCGTCGTCTTGAGGTGACGTCGACAAACTACCTTTCGCCTTACTTCCGTGTACATGTTCAAGAGAAGCAGCATGTGCGAGTCAGTGTTTATATAGGCTTAAATTATGTTACTGAAAGTGCGTTATGTTTACAGTGAAGGACTGCGTGCACTTTACATTATTTTTTTTTTACTTAATACAAGAAATTAATGGATGCCAACATTTTTGCCAAAATGGTATTTTATTTTCCATTGTTTAGGCAGCTTCAGCATCATACTATGTTCAAATTGTTTTTTTCCCCCCCTCGATGAAGCCTGAGCCATTTATTTTATTAGTTTATAATTATTGTTTAATTTAGTCTTCAGGAGAGACTGCCTGCACACAGTACTAGTATTAATAGTTTTTTTTTTCTTACATGAAAGCTGAGGCATTTATATTTTAAGGTAACTTCATGTTGTGCTGTGAGGTTCTATGCACTTTAACTTTTGAACCAACAGGTGCATTTGGATAAGTAAAGCCTATTTTTCTACATTTTTGTAGTCCTGGTTATCTTTTATATTGGTAAAGTTGTTTATAGGACCATTTCTCAGTGTCTTTGCTTTTAAATCAATAGTTTTTCAGTAATAGCTTAATATTTAACATACTCAATTTTAATCACAAAAAGAGAAAATCGCAACAATTTCTCGCAACTTTCACTTCCTCCCGCAATGTAATTGCAACAAAAACCTAAAAAACACCGCAACTTTCATTGCAATTTTTTTGGAACCCCCCCACAAAACCCCTATGGAGGAAAAAAAAAAAAATCAAGGACCGTGACGTCGCCCGGTATGACGCAGCCGGGGCCCCACCCTGGAGCCAGGCCCGGGGTTGGGGCTCGTATGCGAGCGCTTGGTGGCTGGGCCTTTGCCCATGGGGCCCGGCCGGGCTCAGCCCGAAGAGGTGATGTGGGCCCGACCTCCTGTGGGTTCACCACCCACAGAGGAAGCAGTAGGGGATTGGTGCAGTGTGAATTGGGTGGCAGTCGAAGGCAGGGGCCTCGACGACCTGATCCCCGGACACAGCGGCTGGCTGTTGGGACATGGAATGTCACTTCGCTGGGGGGGAAAGAGCCTGAGCTTGTGAGGGAGGTTGAGAGGTACCGGCTAGAGATAGTCAGGCTCATCTCCACGCACAGCTTGGGCTCTGGAACCCAGCTCCTCGAGAGGGGCTGGACTCTCCACTTCTCTGGAGCTGCCCGTGGTGAGCGGCGGCAGGTTGGTGTGGGCTTACTTATAGCTCCCCAGCTCAGCCACCATGTGTTGGAGTTTACCCCAGTGAACGAGAGGGTCGCCTCTCTGCGCCTTCGGATTGGGGAGAGGGCTCTTGCCGTTTGTGCCTACGGGCCAAATAGCAGTATAGAGTATCCGGCCTTCTTGGAGTCCCTGGGAGAGGTACTGAGGGGTGCTCAGACTGGGGACTCCATTGTGCTACTGGGGGACTTCAATGCTCACGTGGGCGACGACAGTGACACCTGGAGGGGCGTGGTTGGGAGGAACGGCCTCCCCGATCTGAACCTGGTTGGTGTTTTGTTATTGGACTTCTGTGCTAGTCGCGGTTTGTCCATAACAAACACCATGTTCGAGCATAGGGGTGTCCATAAGTGCACGTGGCACCAGGACACCTTAGGTCGGAGGTCGATAATCGACTTTGTAGTCATTTCATCTGATCTCCGGCCCTATGTCTTGGACACTCGGGTGAAGAGAGGGGCTGAGCTGTCAACTGATCACCACCTGGTGGTGAGTTGGATCTGCTGGCAGAGGAGGAAGCTGGACAGACCTGGCAGGCCCAAACGTATGGTGAGGGTCTGCTGGGAACATCTGGCCGAGCACTCTGTTGGGGAGGTCTTTAACTCCCACCTCCGGGAGAGCTTTTCCCAGCTTCCGAGGGAGGCAGGGGATATTGAGTCTGAGTGGACCATGTTCTCTACCTCCATTGTGGACGCAGCTGTTCGGAGCTGTGGCTGCAAGGTCTCCGGTGCCTGTCGTGGTGGCAATCTCCGAACCCAGTGGTGGACACCGGAAGTAAGGGATGCCATCAAGCTGAAGGAGTCCTATTGGGCCATGTTGACCTCCGGGACTCCTGACGCAGCTGACGGGTATCGGCAGGCCAGGTGTGCTGCAGCTCGGGCAGTTGCGGAGGCAAAAACTCGGAACTGGGAGGAGTTCGAGGAGGCCATGGAGAAGGACTATCGGTCGGCCTCGAAGAAATTCTGGCAAACCGTCCGGCGCCTCAGGAGGGGGAAGCAGTACTCTGCCAACACTGTTTACAGTGCAGGTGGGGAGCTGTTGACCTCGACTGAGGACATTGTCAGGCGGTGGAAGGAATACTTTGAGAATCTCCTCAATCCCACCGTCATGTCTTCCACTGAGGAGACTGAGGCTGATGACTCAGAGGTGGACTCATCCATTACCCAAGCCAAAGTCACTGAGGTGGTTTGCAAGCTCCTCGGTGGCAAGGCACTCAGGGTGGATCTCATCCACCCCCGGTATCTCAAGTCTCTGGATGTTGTGGGGCTGTCTTGGTTGACACGCCTCTGCAACATCGTGTGGCGGTCGGGGACAGTGCCTCTGGAGTGGCAGACTGGGGTGGTGGTCCCTCTTTTTAAGAAAGGGGACCGGAGAATGTGCTCCAATTATAGGGGAATCACACTTCTCAGCCTCCCAGGGAAGGTTTACTCCAGGGTACTGGAGAGGAGAATTCGACCAATAGTCGAACCTCGGATCCAGGAGGAACAATGCGGTTTTCATCCTGGTCGTGGAACACTGGACCAGCTCTATACCCTTCACAGGGTGCTCGAGGGTTCATGGGAGTTTGCCCAACCAGTCCACATGTGCTTTGTGGATCTGGAGAAGGCATTCGACCGTGTCCCCCATGGTATTCTGTGGGGGGTGCTTCGGGAGTATGGGGTTGGGGGCTCTTTGCTAAGGGCTGTCCAGTCCATGTACAAACGGAGCAGGAGTCTGGTTCGCATTGCCGGCAGTAAGTCAGACCTGTTCCCAGTGCATGTTGGACTCAGACAGGGCTGCCCTTTGTCACCGGTTCTGTTCATAATTTTTATGGACAGAATTTCTAGGCGCAGCCGGGGCCGGAAGGAATCCTGTTTGGGAACCACAGGATTTCATCTCTGCTTTTTGCGGATGATGATGTCCTGTTGGCTTCTTCAAACCAGGACCTTCAGCATGCACTGGGGCAGTTTGCAGTCAAGTGTGAAGCGGCTGGGATGAGAATCAGCACCTCCAAGTCCGAGGCCAGGGTTCTCGACCGGAAAAGGGTGGCTTGCCCTCTCCAGGTTGGTGGAGAAGTCCTGCCTCAAGTGGAGGAGTTTAAGTATCTCGGGATCTTGTTCACGAGTGAGGGAAGGATGGAGCGCGAGATCGACAGGCGGATCGGTGCAGCCTCCGCAGTGATGCGGTCGCTTTACTGGTCCGTCGTGGTGAAGAAGGAGCTGAGCCAAAAGGCGAAGCTCTCAATTTACTGGTCGATCTACGTTCCGACTCTCACCTATGGTCATGAGCTTTGGGTAATGACTGAAAGAACAAGATCGCGGATACAAGCGGCCAAAATGAGTTTCCTTCGCAGGGTGGCTGGGCGCTCCCTTAGAGATAGGGTGAGAAGCACAGTCACTCGGGAGGAGCTCGGAGTAGAGCCGCTGCTCCTCCACATCAAGAGGAATCAGCTGAGGTGGCTCGGGCATCTTTTTCGGATGCCTCCTGGACGCCTCCCTGGGGAGGTGTTCCAGGCATGTCCCCCCGGGAGGAGGCCCCAGGGAAGACCCAGGACACGCTGGAGGGACTATGTCTCTCGGCTGGCCTGGGAACGCCTCGATGTTCTTCCCGAGGAGCTGGCCGAGGTGTCTGGGGAAAGGGAAGTTTGGGCTTCCATGCTTAGACTGCTGCCTCCGCGACCCGGTCCCGGATAAGTGGAAGACGACAAGACGAGACCCCCCCGCAACATCAGACACTTTAGCCCACAACAATCACAAAAAAGGCCCACGAAATCCTGGGGGGACTGTTTAATACATTTCATCAATTCATCTGAAATAATCTTTCAAGTACAAGGCTTGATATTTCAGAACATCTCGCAACTACTAATTTAAATGTTGAAACAACCATTTTTAACATGCTTTTGCTGTGATACCTTTTTTACAATATATACACTGGAATAGCTGTGTTGATTTGGTCGAACAACGTGCTACATGCGTGAAACATATCACACATGTATAACACCGTGAAACAACGGGCTAGTCAGGACCGCTCATCGGTGAGCGGCGTATAAATTGAATGAGGTTTGTGGCAAAGACGAGATGAAAAGATTTGTCTCCTGCAGAGACTGTACCGCGATAACCCAATAATACACTGAGAGTAGAGCCAATGATTTTCTGTTTCAAAATCTGGCTATTTCCGTTTCAGACAATGAAAAATTCCTTTTCAATTCCGTTTCACAATTTCAGTTCAAAATTGTTCTGTTTGGCTCCAATTTAGTAATTCTGGCTGGCATAATTTTACTTGGGTTTCAAAGTATTGCATCTCTAGACACAAATGGTCCTTTGCATGATGAAGTCATTCATGAAAAAAAATATATAAAACAATTACACTGACAGTAAACTGATAAATTGCATTAATAAAAAAAATTAAAGTGGGATCACAGATTGAGACAAAATATTTTACTTGACATACTGATAACATAAATCAAGAAACAAGGATCACCGTTAACTAAAAACCCATCTCATATATATGCAATATAATAGCATATATAATATCTCAATATAATATTGAGAGTACTGATAAATTAATAGGGATAAATTCATATTCAGTAATACTTACTGAGCCTGTAAGGACAATACTCATAACTGCCTGTTTAAAAATACTCTATACCCATCTTTTTTAGTACACCACAAACTCATGAAACAATGTTTCCTAACAGAACACACTCTCAAACAGACTAGAATAGTTTAACTTTGATAGTAATGACAGTCCTGAATATTCCTTGCAGATCAATCACATAGCTGCCAACATTCTGAAATTGTAAATAGTAATACAAGGTTGGGTACCGAGTCTTGGTGGGGGGCCACCCCCCCGCCGCCAAAGCTTTCTAGCAAAACTACCCTGAAAAATCACACCAAAACAAAATAGTTTGACAAAATTTATTCTACAAACTAAACTATCATCTTACATTAATTTGCAAAGTTCTTTTCAACAATGGAAACAAATTTACCTGGAACTAGAATACATATATCATCAAAACAATTTGGCACAGATCAAACATAAAAGGAACCTCTTGTAATCAACACCAAACATAAAAATGTCTCAAAACATGCTTGGCACAAAGTGAAACAGCTCAAAAAAGTGTCAATTTCAACTTGCTTCTTCACATGACTACAAATCAAACAGAACAGAATCAACAACACACCCCAGGAATCAAATCGTGCCCGCCAATCACAACGCAAGGTTTTTGTTTGGATTCTTTGGGCGGGCTTTTGCAGGAGTGATGACAAGGCTGCGCGACGCTGGAGAAAGCGCTATTGAACAGCGCTCGTTTGACTCCGCTTTGGAATCAGTTTTAGAAGAATTAGGAGATTTCGTTGAAACATGAGCAGGAAGAGGCTCTCCGCTCATTCCATGATCACTGAATCTTCACCAAAACACTCGACGCTCCAATGGTGTCCCTCTCCACATGCTGTTTGTTTACCCCATAGACATATAAACATAGACGCCGCATTGAGCTGGTGGCCCCGTTGCTGGGATACGTCAGAGTGTCCGCCACATTTGATGTGGCAAATCTTCCCCGTAAACCAATGCAAGTAAATGGACTGAACTTCATAAAGCCCCTTTCTACAATAATATTTAACTCAATGCCTTTTATTCACCCATTAAGACACACACGTATATATTTGGGAAACAAACAGGCATCAAAACAACACATATAACTTTTAATGTGATGGTTATAAATAGTGTACGAAATACCCTGTACACTGCAAACTAGCGACAGATACGCGATAGATAGCTCAGGTAAGCTAATCAGTCAGCATACCGTAGCAAGCTACCAAAACCTGAGGCCACAATAACCAACCTACAAGACTGAATATGATAAATGATGGAAATAGTGGAAAAACTGGAAATAGTGAATGAAAATAAAAATGTACTGTTTTATTTATTGAGTCACCACACAGACCTGCTCTCACTGAATAAAGTGAGCTGAATGACCGCCAAACTGAGTTCGGCCAGGTTCTAACGTCACACCAAAACAAATCACTGATTCCTTCACATTCAGAAAGGTTAAAAACATTCATCATGCGTTCAAAAACGTTCATCATAGTGTGGCACTGTATTATCTAATTCTCACTGCTTATAACTATACACCTCCCCGGTGGAGATCAGCTGGGAAACTGAAGACTGAAGGATCAGTATTTTTCCAGTCTCACCTGTGAAAAGTAATCCCATGTGATCTAGGGCTGGGCGATTTTACGATTACGATGTTATTCATGATATAAAATCTCTACGATTAGAAATTAGACACGTACGATATGCCTACGATAAGCCTACGCTTTCAATAAAATTACTTCATCCGAAGTTTTGACAGACACGCGAATAGCCAATCATAATTAAACAGTACCGCACGTAACCAATCAGTTGGAAGAGAGCCACGTCAAGTTAGGTTGCGTGCACACACAAACACACACGTGTAGCAGCAACGCACAGCATGGCTGTGGTGAAGTTTGCAGGAGCGCGTGAAACAAAGTGATTATAAAAATGAGCGAGAAGCCGACTGACCGGAGTTCTGAACAGGAAAGTCAGAGCACTGCCCTGAAGGACATCGTTGAAAAGAAGGGCCAGAGATCTTTGGTTGTGTGGAGGTATTTTGGATATTTTAAATCGGACATACAACAAAGTGTTACACAAAACCTTAAACACTGACGTACAGGATTGCACTTTTTTTCTCCTTGCAGCATAAGGTTTACATGTCAATATGTCTTTTATGTTTATTTGAAAGCTGCTAGAATTTGCACAAATGATTAACAATGGTATATAGTTTTTATTTTTCAGTTTCAGTTTATTCATTTGAACAAAAAGAACAAAAGAATGTGCATCCAGGGGCGTCGTGGCTCGGGTGGATAAGGCGCCGTGCCATGGGTCCGGGGACCCAGGTTCGATTCCGGCCTGAGGTCGTTTCTCGGTCCCTTCCCCGTCTCTCTCTCCTGCTCGTTTCCTGTCTCTACACTGTCCTATCCAATAAAGGTGCAAAAAGCCCAAAAAAAAATCTAAAAAAAAAAAAGTGCATCCAGTTTGTTTTGGTTCTGTGAAACTTGAAGGCTTGTTAAGCTATTTTTGTTAATTAGGAAGGAACTACTAATTTGTAATGTTCATATTTTGAGCAGAAAATTAAAGAAAATACAAAAATGGTGATTTGATTTATATCGTGATATATATATCGTTATCGAAATTTTTGAAAAAATATATCGTGATATAATTTCTCATATCGCCCAGCCCTAATGTGATCTCGTTTGGACGGTAAACCTGTTGGTACAGTTAAACGCAGCACATGAATGAGGCATCTTTACAGAGTGCTTCGAGGTCAGCGCAAACCCAGCAGCGGCCATATTGGAAGTCAAAGGTCACCTGGGTCAGGTTGTGTCAGTGCATTGTTGTTGTTCAGCGAAGCAAAAAGGGGTGACAATGCCGAATACGTGTGTCATTGTTGGCTGTAGTAGCCGGGGGGAAAAGGGTGGCAAAAGCTTCTACAGACTCCCTAAAGTCGTGACTAACCAGGGAATTGCAGCACAAGAGAAAAGCGAACAGAGGAGACGACAGTGGCTGGCTGCCATCAACCGATCAAATTTAGGACAACTTGACTGTATCCGGATTTGTTCTGATCACTTTGTGACAGGTAGGTTAATATTGTCTTGAATTTCATAGTTACTAAAATAAATGTGATACAAACTATTATCTTTTCTATGTACTTTCAGCAATGATTAATGGATATGTGTCACATTAGGTAGCTTATGTCTACTGCAGTGCATTGTTGCATCAAATGGCATTAAAATCTATCGTATGCTTCCATACTCTTGTAGTTCTGGAAATCCTTTAGTTCACAAAATGGACTTGGGTGAAACACTAGATAGTTCACAAGATCGATGTATGTCACATGTGGCAACCAGCTGGGGTCAGCTTTCCATTCCTTCTCACTAACAGTGTATGGATCTACATTCCCAATGAAACGTAACTTCTCAGCATAACGCTCCCGTGCCTGCTTATCTAAACTATCACAATAGTGCTCCATCACTTCAGATGTCTAAATTCTTAAAAAATCCAAGCTTCTAAGCCCTCTAACGCGGAAACGAATCTGTGAATGTAAATAGCTGATGTGTACTCTATGAGCGCTCTGGAACGAGTGACTTCCAAGATGGCCTCGCAGACCGCAGTGTTACTATTTTTAGCATCATCTTGGAGCACTCTCTCGGTTACTGTCTAGACGCTATACCAGAGACGGTTGAAGAATCTCCACTTTGCCACATCCAATATGGCGGCGAGGATGACGTATGATTCTATGCAGAATGCGGCATCTATGTCTATGGTTTACCCTCCCCCACTGCTTTCTGTCGCTCTGACTACGTCACAGTCACTGTCGGGTTCAAATATGAATCCCACCGGTGATAGACTATGAAAATTGGCAAAATCGTATTTTATTGTAGTAAATTTGTATTTTCGTAATCAAAACGACAAATCGTAATAAATACAAATTTATTCGTAGTAGTTGGCAGCTATGCAATCATTGAGCACTCTGAGTACCTAGAAACGCTGCTCGATATCGCCATTATGATAGAGCATCATAAGTTGTTTAGTGTTGGTCTCCGTGAGACTGAATCTTCCGTCATTTAGAAGAGGTTTATACATGGAAAAGGAGCGCTCAACATCCACACTCGCCACTGGTAACCATATGGTGTCCTTGGCCACCAGATGCATTCGTTTCTTTTTAGCGGTCGCCATTCTGGTTGCGACGCGGGGAGTGAATCTGTAAACAAGCAGCTCGTTGGCTGGCTAAGTGTGCCACAAGCCAATCACAATCAACGACAAAGCTGCCTCGACTGGAAAGGCATGTCTCCTTGGCCGTTAGCGGCAGTTACACTCTGACACGCGAGCAATGCTTCACGATAAAAATTCCGTAATTTCTGTCCGTTTTCCGCGATCGCGGAAAATCATTGGCCCTATGAGAGCGAGACAGTGAGAGGACCACCCCCCTCCAAAAATCTTAACGGATTTACACGATTTGGAAAAATGACTTTCAGAACCGAAAAAAACGGAGCTTCCGGCACATGCCAGAAAACTTGCACCGATGGATTTAACAAAGGGATATTGGCAGACCCACTTGACTCCTCTATCCTGAGAGAAAACGGCCTTTTCTACACTGTCTGGATTACACCAATTTGTCACGTTTCCTTTTGGGTTATTTGGGGCACTCCCTACATTCCAGCAACTCATGGACAAGATCCTCTGCTCCCACGGTCCCTCTACTTCAGCTTCCCTCAGTGACCTCAATATTTATAGCAACGATTGGCTGTGGCACCTCAAAACACCTTAGGGCCGTCCGAGAGTTACTGAGGCGTGCAGATCTCACAGCTAACCCAAAAAAAAAAAAAAAGAAGTGTGTAATTGGGTGGGTGGAAGTACAGTATCTGGGTTTCCACTTGGGTCATGGGCAGAGTCGTCCCCAAATTGACAAGACTGCAGCCTGCCCGAAACCCAAAGACCAAAAAGGGGGTGAGACAGTTCCGGGGATGGCTGGCTACTATCGTCAGTTCATACCTAATTATTCGGATGTCACCAGCCCGCTGACTGACCTCACTAAAAATGGAGCACCAGATCCAGTCCAGTGGACAGAGCAGTCAACAGGTTTTCACTAAAGGTAAAAGCTGCACAGTGTGTATTTGGAAAGGGGGGGGGCATTTCTACACTCCCCTAACTTCTCTCTCCCCTTTATTTTACAGATGGATGCGTCGGACAGAGGGCTGGGGGCCGTTTTGTCCCAGAAGGTGGAGAGCGAGGAACATCCCGTGCTGTACATCAGCCGCAAAATCTCAATGCATGAAATTAAGTCCAGCACCATTGAAAAGTAGTGCTTGGCCATCAAGTGTGCGGTCCTCAGTCTCCGATACTACCTGCTGAGGCACCCTCTCACCCTCTGTTCGGACCACATACCCCTCCAGTGGCTCCACCATATGAAGGATGCCAATGCGCAGATCACCTGTCGGTATCTCGCCCTCCAGCCGTTTAAATTTGAGGTGGTCCACAGGCCGGGGGCGCAGATGGTGGTGCCGGAATTCCTGTCCCATGGGGGGGGGGGGGGGGGGGGGGGGGGGGGGGAGTACGCTGCAGTCTGGACGGTTCCAGTGAGTTGGGCGGGGATATGTGGCAGTGAGGGCATGGCCAAGTGTCAGTTTGTGAATGGAGGGCGGGGCCGATGAAGGTCAGTGGCAAAGTCATTACACCTATTGTCGATTAATGTTGTGTGTGTGTTGCAGTGACAGTGGAGGATAGAAAAGGAGGACGAGAGCAAAGAGAAGAGAGCTCCCTGGACCAGAACACAACTGTGTGCACACATGTCTGTGTCCTAAAATCGAGTGAGTGGGAAGCTGAAAAGCCAAAATAAACGTGTGTAAATATCATCTCCCACCTGCCGTGCTTCTGTACTCAATCCACATCATGGACTTGTTACAAGGCATTTGATGGCTTTACATGTCTTGGAGGAATCACGTGTTAGCCTTCACTCACATGGTTAGAGAGACTTGGCAAATAGGTGGATACTAGCAGGTGACCACACTGGAGAGAAAAATGGGTGGAAGAAAAAAAACAACTATAATCTAATGTGGTGAAGACATAAGGACATGTTTATTTAACGTTTATGGAAGGAGATCCAGCTATCAGTCATTAAATTTCCCCATGATGGGAAAGTCTTCAGGACAGAAGAGTTTGTGCTTTCTGGTTTCTCAGTCACACAACCACTTGCATTTTTTTTTTGTCTCAGAAGAAAACACACGAGTGGCTGGAGAGAATGGCAGACATTCTGTAACATTAAATGTAAACAGAAACAAATAAAACATGCAATGTGTCATTCATTAATAAATTAAAAATGATAATCGTAGACAAATCAGTGCAGTATGAGGTGAATACTTTGGGCTTTGGGCTGTGCTGTTATATGAAAATAAATCACCCGGCATAGATTTTTATCTAACAGCATGACCCATCATGTGATATTCCATACTTATTTGGTTCAGGTTAACATCATTGGTTTATAATGACTAATGTATTTTAAGGAAACAAATGGGCAGCACGGTGATGTAGTGGTTAGCACCGTCACCTCACAGCAAGAAGGTTCTGGGATCAAGCCCAGCGGCTGGCGGGGGACCTTTCTGTGTGGAGTTTGTATGTTCTCCCGTGTCTGCGTGGGTTTCCTCCAGGTGCTCCGGCTTCCCTCACGGTTCAAAGACATGCAGTTAGGTTAACATGGGATGGCCTTGGGCTGAAGTGCCCAAGAGTGGTGGCACGCATGTACGCAGTGGCTTTGCTCTCCTATGACGAACTAAATTTTGTTGTACATTTGTGCAGTGACAAAGGCATTCTATTCTAAATAAAATAAACAAACAAATAAAATGTTTAGTTTCTCTCATTCCTTGCTACCATATTTTACAAAGTTCATACTTTATCAATAAAAATATCAAGTTCAATTTGTTGATGATCAGAGACTGAAGCTACATCCCAAATGTACTGTATTGCACTTTTAGTGCACCAGATAGTGTGGAGGGTAGAATAAACAGTGAGTGTTACTGAGCACCAGAGTGGCCTGATGTCTTACAGAGGTAGTCTTTATTGTCAGGATCTTCCACTTTAACAGAGAGACCTTCAGGTGGATTATCGAGGTCATCTCCATGGTTGTAGATTTTCAGCTCCAGTGTCTCCTCTTTCTTCACATGGATTTCTGACGTCCCTCCATCTGTGGATATCTCGGTTTTCATGTCCTCACACAGCTAAAAATCAAACAACAAATCTGTTAGGGCGGGACGGTATTCATCCCACTCGGGAAGGTGCTGTTCTCATTTCTCACAGCGTAGCTCATATTCTCAGTAGAGGCCTAGTTAATCTGTGACAATCCAGAGCCAAGGCCAGGGAGTAGACGAACAGGCTAAACTGACTGTCTGCTAGCTGCACAGAGTCATCACTCAGGGTCCACTATATAGAGACTGTGTTTCCCAAGCTAAACGAAAAACTAGTAGTAATACTCAGAGGTTGTTCTAGTAATCTAGATAATATAAAATTGCATCATACTGACTGTACAGCCACTGCCAGCACCTTTGATCTAAAGGTAGGACTACCAAATATGAGATCTCTTGCGTTTAAAGCACTAATTGTTAATGAACTTATTACTGATCAGAAGTTTAATGTACTGTGTTTAAGAGAAACATGGATTAAACCATGCATTAAATGAAACTAGTCCTCCTGGTTACAGTTACTATATACACCACCCTCACCTAACTGGCAAAAGAGGCGGTGTCGCGGTTATTTATAATGATTATCTCGGCATAACACAACAATCTGGACAGTTAGTATGAAGAACTTCAAAACATATTGAATTCATGTTATGTATTACAGTTAAATTAATTTAATTACTGTTTAAAGATTGCATTTGGTACACATCTGCATCATACCGCAAATCGTCCGGTACAAATGTGTGTACCATCACACCCCTACAAGATGGTAAACTGGAGTACAGATTGGGCAGCACGGTGGTGTAAGTGGTGAGCACTGTCTCACAGCAAGAAGGTTCTGGGTTAGAGTCCAGCGGCGGCCTTTCTGTGCGGAGTTTGCATGTTCTCCCCGTGTCTGGTGGGTTTCCTCCGGGTGCTCCGGTTTCCCCCACAGTTCAAAGACATGCGGAGAGGTTAATATGGGACAGCCTTGGGCTGAGGTGCCCTTGAGCGAGGCACCCAACTCCCAACTGCTCCCCGGGGGCTGTTAGCATGGCTGCCCACTGCTCTGGGTATGTGCGTGTGCTCATTACTCACGTGTGTGCAGGTGTGTGTTCACTGCTTCAGATGGGTTAAATGCAGAGAGGAATTTTACAACTGTGTGATGAATAAAGTTGTGCTTTCTTTCTTCTTTTTCTTTTCACAGCAAGAGGCAGACATAAGAAGCTGTTATCACCAATCAGCCACACCTGGGGCCTCATTTATAAAACTTTGCACAGGATTTACACCAGAAGATGGCGTGCGCACGAAACTCAGAATGTGCGTGCGCACAGAAATATTCTGATTTATAAAACCGTGCGCACGCACGTTCCACGCCAATTTCCCTTTATAAATCACAATCCACTCTAAATTTGCGGCACCTGTGCGTACCTCAAGACACACCCACAATTGCCTATAAATATTCAGCGAAACGCCCTTAATGAATATTGATATCTGTGGACAACATGCCCAAAACAGAAGGAAAGACAAAGAAGCGCAACTTCACTGACTGTGAAGTTGAAGTGCTAGTAGATGAAGTGGAGCAGCGTCGAGCTGCTTTGTTTGGAGGCCATAGTACGGGAGTTACAAATGCGAAAAAAAAAAAAAAAACATGTGAATGGCAGCATGTGGCTGATGCAGTCAATTCCGTAGCTTCACAAGGCCGTACTATGTCAGAGGTTAAAAAAAAAAAAAAAATGGTCTGACAAAGGTGTACGCCAAGAAGAGGATCGCGGCACACCTCCAAAGCGTCCGTGCAATGGGCGGGGGGAAGGAGGAGCCGGAGCTCACCCCACTGGATCAAAAACTGGCTGGCATATGGGAAACCCTCCTGAGTGGAGTTGTGCGTGAGGAGGAGGGTGACACCAATGCTGGGCCACATGAACCAGCCGAGGACTCGGGTATGTAATTTTTTTTTTTGGTTGTGCATCAAGGAACCACCTCACATTGCACATGTGCCCCCCTTGATTAAAATGGGTGTGAAATTAATTGAAATGAGTCTTCATCCAGAAAAAGTATTTAACAAAAAAAATCCCTTGCATTTGCTGGGTGTGCCAGTGAGGCCAGCAGTGTGTCAGCTGCAGCAGCGGAGGTCCCAAGGACATCCACAGCCTCCGATACATGTGCATTCATGCCGCCACCAGCGCCTGTATCCTAACAGATTCAGTGCTGCAGGTGCAGCGGGAACATGTGGATGCCGTCCGCGAGGTCGTCCGGGAGTTAAAAGAAATAAAAAATGAGTTGTCTGCATTAAATGCCAGCATTAAAGAATTTCTTAAAAAAGTAATCATTTGTTTCCATACCTAATTATTTACAAGCGGCGCATCACCTCCTCGCGCTAGCGCATGGCTCCTGCGTTTGGGTGGAATGCCTGGGGATAGGGATCAGGGTTGAGGTCAAGGTTGACCTCTTCAGCTTGCAAAGGCACGTCTTGTAGCTGTGCCAAATTGTACAGCACAGCCCCTAACAATCCAACAGACCTTTTCGGGTCTGTAACATAGCGCTCCCCCCGTGGCATCCAGACAATGCTATCTGCCCTTCAGGAGCCCGATGGTGCGCTCCACAACAGCGCACGCCTGGCTGTGGCGCAGGTTGTAAGTGGTCTCCTCAGGCGTTTGGGGGCTCATAAATGGCGTGAGCAGCCACCGTTTCAGCGGATACCCACTGTCACATACAACATAACTGAATGAGTAAAGGGTTGAATATTTAGAAATGGTCTAAGAATGGTTACAAATACTTTCAGGATTTACGCATTAAAATCACCCGCACCCAGAAGCCAACCATCGCGCACAGCTCCAGCATCCAGTCTCTGCCCAACGTTGCTATGTCTCAATATAAATGAATCATGGGTTGAACCAGGCCACCGGGTGACAACATTTGTGAGGACCATGTCCGCGTCACATATAACTTGGACACTGAGGGAATGAAAATGCTTCCTGTTAACAAAGGCAAATTAATTTTCACTCGGTGCCCTTATAGCAATATGAGTGCAGTCAATAGCACCGATCACATTTGGGAAATCGGACTTTGCTGCAAATTGCGCTTTTTTATTTGCCTGTTCACCCACTGTGTAAGGAAACTTGATGTAGTTTGGTGATAAACCAATTCCACCTCCTAACACTTCTGGCAAAATGCAGCTGAAGGTTGGCTGCGATATCCCAGACCGGTCAGCCAGTTCTCGCTGTGCGATATCCCAGACCGGTCAGCCAGTTCTCGCTGAAAAGTGCCAGAATGGCCGATGCAAAGCCGATGCAAGTCAGCACTTGCAGCGAGACTGGAATGGCATGATTCCGGCGGGTACCTCTCTCCAACGCTGGGCCCAACTCGGCTATCAGGTGTAAAAGGACAGCTCGTGGCAATCTGAATCGGCTCATGAGCCACTCATCGTCATTGGCCAACAAATCTTGTTGGTCTCTGAAGACTCGCCCTCTCCTAATTCTTCCATTTGCCACATCCTCCAGCAATGCCAAATACACCATAGTGCATCATAAGACCTACCACGGCAAATCCCTCTTATATACTATTTACAGAGTAGGCAACCTAACAAGCAACGTGTGTGATAGCCTAATGATCAATATTGAAAAATGACAACATGCATGAAAGCCATAAGTGGATAATTAACAAAACTTAGCCTACTGCTTATGTTGCAAAAACATACAATGTATAGCCTATCAATTTGTCTTTATTGCCTTAAATAAGATGTTATTTTTGACAAGTGCACAAAATTAAGGATTATAAATGTTAAGTCAGTCAATCACGTCTTTGACGCGCGATGTTATGTTTGTGTTAAACTTCGATATTGAACCAATTTTGGTCGTTCTCCCCTTTTCCTCCTGAGGTCGCACTTTCAGCGTTTCCCTTTTTTTTTGTGCGTACGCATGGATCAGAGCTTGCGTGGAGGTGTGCACATTTTACCGTCAAGTTCACTTTTTATAAATACCGAAGCTTGCGTAGAACGTGGCATACGCATTCTTTTGTGCGTATGCATCGTTTATAAATGAGGCTCCTAGTCCTTTGGGTAGTATCTCACTGGGCTGCGACAGCCCGCAACTAGTTGGAGACACAACAATTGCGATAAAATATGAGAATTAGCGACAATTTTCACTTGGAATCACACTGAATTGATATTCGCATATCTTGAGAGAAATTTTGTCACATGAATTTTTTGAACACGTTCAAAATTTCAGCGACGAAGGAGTGACACTTTGCAACTTATGCGAGGAAACTGAGAAGCCCCGCAAATGTTCAAGACACTTTTGAAGCTCTCTCGCAAATGACGTTTGCAATTTGTCGCAAGCTGTCGCAGCCCAGTGAGATACTAGCTTTTCTTGGCCAGGTATGTATCATCCCCCTGGACACAGTATCCTCCAGGCCTGTAGAGGGTGCGCACACACTAACACAAAGGGTTAATACTGGCTCCAACATCCATCATTGCTCACAGTGGGGAAAGAGTTTTACGATGCAGAGTCATCTCGAAATACACCAGTACAACCTGATTCCAAAAAAGTTGGGACAAAGTAGAAATTGAAAATAAAAACGGAATGCAATAATTTACAAATCTCAAAAACTGATATTGTAGTCACAATAGAACATAGACAACATGTCAAATGTTGAAAGTGAGACATTTGAAATTTCATGCCAAATATTGGCTCATTTGAAATTTCATGACAGCAACACATCTCAAAGTTGGGACAGGGGCAATCAGAGGCTGGAAAAGTTAAAGGTACAAAAAAGGAACAGCTGGAGGACCAAATGCAACTCAGGGCTCGAAATTCGCAGTGGTCCGGTCGCCCGAGGCGACTTAATTTGTCATTTGGCGGGTAATTCCTGTCACTAGCCAGCCCGGCCGGCTAGTTGAAAATAAAAATATATAATGAAGCGAAGATTCAGACTAGGGCTGTGCGATATATCGAATATACTCAATACATCTCCAAAAATTCTGTGCGAGATACATAAAATTATTGTATTGTAACTATCGAGTATTTATGGTCATCTGCCGACTTGCGTTTGTTTCGTGTTTGTTGCGTTTGTTTAAAACCTTTTGCGGTGGTTTTCACTCTGTCCCTCAGGCAGTAATGTGAGAGGCTGCCTAAGGGTAAAAAAACCCCAATAACATCACGCACTCGCCAACCAATCCCGGGTGACATCTCGGTGCTGAAAGGTACTTGCGGGAAGATTTTCTAGTTTCGGTTTCTGGTTTCTAGTCAGCGCTGACTCAGTTCGTGCAATCGCTGGTGTTGCATAGGCTACCGTGTAAGCTCTGTCAATTTCAGCGACAAATTAAAAATGGAAGCGGACAAATTGGTTCCTAAAAGAACTAGTAAGAGGTCAGTCATCCGGCATTTTTTTGGATTATATTATGGTGCTCTGTGTTGTTCTCATTTATGTATTTAACAACAGTATCAAAATACTCGGGTCTTGAAATAAATGCACATTAGGTCATGAACAATGGTAACTACTCTCTTTTGTGTTATTTTTGACAGAAGTAAAATTCATACATGCACAAATTTTGGCTAGTTGATTTTCTGTTTGGCTAGTTACTTTTTTTTTTCACTTTAGTTTTTATTCAATTTTAACATTTACAACAGACCAACAAGGAGCATCAACAACAAAAGGATATAATAATAATAAAATAAAGTAGTAATACTAATTGTCCTGTTGGGAGCTACATTCTTCTTTATCCATCAATTCTCGCAGTTTTGTCCTCTATATCAATTGTCTTTTCATTTGTCTGTCGCTATCCAAGGTCCTCCAATTAGTCCACTTCAGCCACTTGTCTTCTAGCTCTGTTTCTTGCAATCTCAGACGGTGTGTCAGTTTTTCCATTGTATAGATTTCCTCTATTATTTCTATCCATTGTTTCCTGGTCACAGGGCTCTACAGTGCGCACATTTCACTCGCATTTGCGAGCGAATTTTTCGGCATGCGAACGACAAAAAAAAAAAAAAAACGCGCTTTCGTGCGAGGGCTTCTTGCGGCCGACAATTTAGGAAAGCACTGAGCACAGACGCGACGAGTTTAACATTCTAAAATGTATCAAACGTTAAACTGAAAAGTATGTAAATCCAGCGCTGGATAGCCTACCTAACAGAGTAACGGCCTGTATTGTTGCAAGTGTGTGTGTTCAGTGTTGTGTATGTGCGTGTTCTGCCTGCGCCTTGCTCCCTGTCTGTAGTTGCGTGCATTGCCTCTGTCTTGCACTGCGGTGGTTCCCATGGTAGCCGGGGGGAGTGAAAAAGTTACATTTTTTTTGCCGTTCTGCCATGCTAGTGCGTTTTACCGGGACATGAGATTTCAGCATTTTTATTATTCTCGGTCTGTAGCTTGAATAAGTTTAGGCTACTGAATAACACTTTCAGTTAAAGTTGAGTCTGGTGCTTTTGTGCTGACGCTACAATAGCCTACTATCACAATAAATATCACCCGTAACATTTCCCGTTTTCTACTCAACTTTCTGTGATTGCCCCTCTTTCCCACGGTTGTATGTTGTGGGTGTGGCATTAGTGGCAAAAGTGCTTTTTAGGGATTCATCAGATCATTCAACTGAGAGAACTGAGAGCTGGTTCAGACCGAGCTGAGAAATATATTCGCTATGCAGAGAATAACGGCGTTTTTAAAAGCAAGGATGGTGGAAACAAGAATAAAAGAACGGACGAGGAAGAAAGTGTAGTGAAGAAAGCTAGAACGACAGGAGAAGGTGCGGGAAAATTATATAATGAGATGGAAAGCACACACCCCAGTGCAAACATTTAGATGGGAACATACAACACAGCAGAAAAAACAAATAATATACAGTATATACAAATGGTGCATGTCACAACACAGCAGAAAAACAAAGAATATATGTGCCCAAATCCAGAATCCAGGGACACGTGTCTGCCATTTTGAGTTATTGACAGATTCAGAAAGTACAGTTTCTAAGCTTTCCAATGATGCCTTCCATGTGGAGATCTGACAATATTTGAAGAATGTGTGGCCTTTTGAAAGTGTATACTTCTTAAAACAGAAAAGGGAGAAAATCACCCTCAAAGTTTTCCATCTCAGCTACTCTGGGTGCAGGGCGGGCACATAATGGTGCTCATCTGCATGACATTAAGGAAAGCCCTACCCCCTATGAGCTAGCACGATACTACCTTCATGTAAACAAAGATCACCACGTCAATTTTCCTTCCATGCAAAGTATGCCCAAAACAATTATGAAGTACAAAAATAAGTCCTGAAGTATACTTTAACGTTTTGTGGTTGAAAAATTACTCACACCGTAAGAAAGAAAGCACGATCATAACACAACTAACACAACACTAGTTTCATGTAAAGCCTTGGTCACAACCGGCCGTACGTGCTCCTACGGCCGGTCTACATGCAAAAAACGCAAGAAACGCACGAGAGCGCGCATGAAACGCACGAGAGCGCGCGTGTGATGTGCTGATTTTCGAGCCGCAGACCGGCCGCAGAGGTTCTTTGTCATGTCAAACAAACTCTACGGGCACTTACGTTTTTTTTTTCAGGTTGCAAGACAAACTTACAGCCAACGTGCGTCTTTCTCCGTGAACAAAAAAAAAACAAAACAAAAAAAAAAACGCAGTGATTTGGGAAACGCCAAAAATCACACGGCCAAAAAAATCGTACGTCCGGTTGTGACCTAGGCTTAACCAAACCACAACACACTCCGTTACATGCAAAAATAACCACACAGCCTTAGATTAATAAACTTACCCCATCAGAAAGAGAATCGGCGCCTTGCACACACCAATGCCTCCGATGGAATGTAATCCTAGCTTCCTTTTGGTTGCGTTTTTTTTGCTAGAAATGGTTATCTCCGATGTAAATACTGTGTGTCTGTTTGCTTCGCGGTGTTTCAGCTCCTCTGCGCTCTGTTTAACTTGCTCATTCCATAGTGAAATTACATGCCTGTATGCAGGTTAAGTAGCCACGAGCTCAGTTCATATCATACAGCTGATTCGCGAAAAAAAAAAAAGACTTAAATCATCATGTGAATGGCCAATATGGTAATTTACCCACACCCCCCAGCAGGCTACAGTCCTGACAAAAACGAGACAATTTGCAACAAAAAATGTATGCTTTTCCAACAAAATCTATAATCTGAAATACTGATTGCATTCTTCAAGATCTCAACTTGCACATGATGGAAAAAAACGAAAATCACAAATTTCGAAAAAAAAAAAGCTTCTTTTGCGATTATCTCAGATTCGTTTCGGCCGACATGTGTCCCTGGATTTGGTGAGGCGTCACATATATACAACTGGGCGTGTTGAGTTGCAGATGTTAATTGCACATTAGTTATAGAAACTCAGTTCAGCTACAAAACTCAGGATATTGCACTGTATTTGGTATTGCATTGTATTGGCTATGGATGTAAAAGTGTAGAAATATAAATATAAAATATACAAAAGCTATAAAAACTAAAAAGTTGCTCTGTGAGGTTGCACTGTATCAGGCAAGTGTGAGACTACTGTCCTTTTAGGTCCTTGTTGGTGCATTGTTGCACCTGCCAGAAGTGGCATCAGTCAGTGCATGTAATTGGCCTTTTTCACATTACGTCACTTGCAGAAGAACCTCACATCTGTTTTCAGCCTTCTGAATGGAAGAGGTGGCATGCTAATCTGCTGGCTAACAAGTAGCAACCATAGAAAGTCAGTAAACTTCCTTTCCAAAACAAGGCAGATAGGTGACTGGAATGGTCGCTAACAATACGTAATGATAAACAACAATGCGCAATATTATCAATAATCTTATCTGTGAATGACACAGTTTTGTTAACATATGTTGCCGCCGTATACCTCTTCTTCCACTCAAAAGGCTGAAAACGGATACGAGTTCCCCTGCAAGTGACATAATGTGAAAAAGGCTAATTGTTCAAGGTGGTTATGGCCTGTGGGGGAAAAAAACTGCTTTTGAGTCTGTTGGTCCTTGCTTTGATGCACCTGTAACGCCTGCCTGAGGGCAGCAAGTCAAAGAACTCAGAGTCAGGGTGGAAGCTGTCCTTGATGTTGTTAGCTCTGCTGAGCTCTGCTCTCTGTTTAGCTACTGTTTGTTCATTCATTCAGTTGTTCGTTATTCATTTGTTTGCTCATTCATTCTCAATTGAATTTTGCGTTTTGTGTGTTGGTGTGTCTAAGGTTTGCGCTGCAATAAACCTTTAAACTGAAAACCTACTTGTGCCCCCATTTTTTCCCCTGTGCTCCTAAAATTTTTAACTTAGGAGCACGTGTGCTCCTGAAAAAAAAAAAAAAAAAAGTTAGTGTAGAGCCCTGCCTGGTCAGAAGATCTACTTTGCCACATTTCCTTATTGCCTTTTTACTAGCTATTAACAGTATTTTTGTAAGGTACTTATCTCCTGCATGTACATTGCCCTCTGTGAAATTACACAGATAGAGTACCGTGCAGCTTATGGGAATGCCATACCTCAGTATCTCTTGCAGAGTTACATGTACAATTCTCCAAAACACCTGTATCTCATGGCATTTCCAAAATACATGTGCATGGTCTGCATTTAATATTCCACATTCTCTCCAACATGGTAAGTTTACATTCAGATATTTACTCTTGACCTTGGGTGTGATAAAAAATATCTAATTAGATTTTTCCAGGAGAATTCCCTCCATATCCATGAATTGGTGGAATGTTTAATGTATTTTCCCCATATTCTGCCACTCATCGTCTGAGATTTTTGTGTTGAGCTCCAATTCCCATTTTTCTTTTATATAATTAGTTGAATTTTTGCTTATTGTCAATTTTGGTACAGTGAAGATATTATTCTGACTTTTGTGCCTTTATACGTATTGATTATGATTTGTATCACACCATTCACTACCATGGAGGGACCCGTCCTGATTTCCTTCCTGTAGTAATCTCTTATTTGTAAGTACCTATAGAATTCATGTTTACCCAGATCATATTTGTCGCTCATATTCTGGAAACTCTCCATCTCCCCATCTCTCTCTAGAGTACACCATGCTGTAATTCCTTTAGTTTCCTACTGTTTAAATCCCTTGTCGTATGTGGCCAGTTTAAAGTTACTATCAAATGCAACCCACCTTAACAGATTACTATCCTTCTTTATCCCATGTTTTTTAACGATTCTAAACCATAATTCCAAAGTAAACAATGTAATTGGATCAAGTTGTTTCTTTATTTTGTTGTATACTTCTTTATCTCCAATCACATTCTGAATTGGGTGTCCTCTGAACTCTTTTTCCATGTCTTTCCACTTAGCTGTGTCGTCTGGTTGACACCAGCATATCAAATATCTAAGCTGGGCTGCATAGAAATATTCCCTGAGTTTTGGGAGACCCATTCCCCCTCTGTCTTTTGGCAGCTGGAGAGTCCCATACTTAATTCTGGGTTTCTTGCCTGCCCATATAAACCTTGATATCATCCTGTCCCAGGTCTCAAATTGGGTTTGCGGGATCTCTATAGGTAAAGAATGAAACAGATAAAGAGCTTGGGTAGTACATTAATTTTAATTATTTCAATCCTCGAACTGAGATCTAGTGTCAGAGTGGACCATTTTTGAATATCTTTTTGTATCTCTTGTGATATTTTGTCATAGTTTTCTTTATATAGTTTTGATAATCCTTTAGTAATGGAGACCCCCAGATATTTAATTTTCTTTAAATTCCAATTAAGATCAAAAGATTCCTGTATCTCTCTCGGTGGCGTGTAGTTAAGCGATAACACTTGTGTTTTTGAGATATTAATTTTATATCCCGAGAGGTGTCTATAGATTTCTAAAAGTTTCATCAGTACTGGGAGTGATTTAGTTGGTTGCTCTAAGGCGGTGATGACGTCGTCAGCAAAAAGTCCTATTTTATGTTCTGTTCCATTTACCATAACTCCCACTAGTTCTGTATTCTGGCGGACTGCCTGTGCCAAAGGTTCCATGGAAACGGCGAATAAAGTGGGTGACGGGCAACATCCCTGTCTGGTTGACCTCTGTAAATTAATTTTGTTAGTCAGATTTCCATTTATCTTGATTCTAGCGGTGGGCAGTTGGTATAGTGTCTTTATACATTGTACTGATTTACTATTAAATCCCAATCGTTCTTACACTTGATACAAGTATTTCCAATTTACACAGTCGAATGCTTTCTCAGCGTCTATGCTTACTAATACAGTGCTTTGTTTATGTTGAGCTTGAGCTATAATATGCAAGGTTCTTTTGACGTTATCCTCCACTTGTCACCCTTTTATAAACCCTGTTTGGTCTTCCTCTATAATTTCTGTTATGAAGGAGTTCAATCGTTTTGAGATGATTGTTGTATATATTTTATAATCTACATTTAGTAATGAGATAGGTCTATAATTCTCACAGTTCTCTTTATCTTTCCCTTGTTTGTGAATGACTGTAATTATTGCCTCGTAAAAGGTATCCTTTTCAATTTCAGTGATTCAGTGATTTTAGGAGCACCTGTGGTTACTCTCAATATTCATCTTCCAAGTACTCTACCACAGGTGCCCCTAAAATTACTGAATCATTGAAATTGAAAAGGATCCCTCCACCCCTGCACAGGCACTCTCAGGTGATCATGTCAGGGCAAAATTGGCCTTTGGTTATTTACTCTACATTAATGTTATAGAAAACATATTGCTCTCAATGGTGCATTTTGCCCATGTTCAGGGTGGAAAATAAAAAAAAGAAAGATTCGAGTAAGACAAGCCAAATTGGTGTTTTTAAAAAGAAGGGATCATGGAGAATAAAGAAAAAATATTTTAAGAATCTGCACACATTCCCACAAGGTGTTACGGTGCTCTGAAAATGACATCCAAAATGATTTGTCAGACTTGTGAGGTCTTCTGTTCAAACACTGATAGAGTTTCCTTTCTGTTTCTTGCTTTGAGAGTGTTTCTACTTATCTCAATAAGGGAAAAAAATCAAGAGCCTATGTCGGGTAAAAATATGTCTTCTGAAGACCTAAACAGAGCACAGCCAAAAACTCCAATAAAATTTTGATCATCTTTGAGGGAGTGCCATGACCATGCAGGATCATCCAGACCCAAAATGACAGTTTTGCTACATACTATTCCTATTTTTGTACCAGCATGCAAAATTTGAGCCTCCTACATGGTTTAGTTCTTGAGCTATGGGCTTGTGAACTTTGACAAAAAAAAAAAAAAAAAAAAGTGAACAAAATTGACACCCCCCTCCCCCAGTAAAACTGGCTGTAACATGGAAAGTATACATCTTACATTCAAATAAATTTACAGTGTTTCTCCTAGGTAACATGGGTACATCTGGTGATTTTTTTCAGAATTTTTTGAGCACCAAGTGCGCGGGCCCCGGTTAAATTGACGTGGAATGACCCTTCTCTATCTTTGAGTTCTTTTTCATAGTCAAGTTGTATTGCATTTGATATTAATGTTAGAACTCCCCTTCTGTGTCCCTCTTAAAATATGCACTGTAATACAAGTTCCTATAGCCGTATCTGAGCAATTCCAGCGTTATGGACGTGACGAACTCAAAATGGCAACAAATGACCCAGTGCATGTTTTATTGTCTCCCAGTATTTAAACAGGTGTTGCATATTTTAAGGCTGTACCATACTGGAGAAGTGATAGAACAAGAACAATTCCCATAGTACATCTAGGGCATGCCAGAAAATGCCAATAAAAGATGCGTTATGGATGTGACAGAAAAAGTATCACTTTTCTTGGGTGACTGTACATTTTTATCAAACACTGTGAAATTGTAAACCTAATGTCGAAATTGAGATATCCATTTGATAGAGGGATCCAAGGTGAATATTAAAAAAAATCTTTGTTTAAAATATTTTGTATTTCATGCAGAGTTTCGGAAGGAAAAGTCAGCGTTATGGATGTGACGAAATTCCGTTATGGATGTGACGCGTCTGAAATAGACATGGCATATGTTTAGAAAATCAGCAATTTAACCACCATAACCCTTTGAAAAACTCTCTAAATATCAGCTAAAACTATCAAAGTTCTTAAATAATATTTAGGATGGCTATTGTTTTGCTGTTTTGTGGATTTTAGCATACATTTCTGTGGCTTCTGGGAATAATATAGAATTGTACAT
Organism: Neoarius graeffei; assembly: GCF_027579695.1. NCBI lineage: Eukaryota > Metazoa > Chordata > Actinopteri > Siluriformes > Ariidae > Neoarius > Neoarius graeffei. The sequence continues at coordinate 58,785,808 of NC_083590.1, forward strand.
GATCAAAGTTGATTTTAGCTTGGGTTTTACATTATAAGAAAGAAAGACTGACAGTGACATTAGGTTGGTTACAAATTGGTTCAACTTATTCACATCTGTAAAATACAGGCCTAGGTGATATCTCTGGGAGTGGTTTTGATGTATTACATGTTGCTTTATTTTTGCATGGTGAGGTTGACATTTACATGGAATTGCCCATCTTTTTAATTTATCATGCTCTGACTGGGATAAATGGGTCTCTTGCAGGAATATGATGTGCTTTTTTCTTTCTTCAGTTTCGTCATAACCCTTTCTCTTTTCATTGGCATATTGAGACCATTTACGTTCAGCGACGGGTGGCACGGTGGTGTAGTGGTTAGCGCTGTTGCCTCACAGCAAGAAGGTCCGGGTTCGAGCCCCGTGGCCAGCGAGGGCCTTTCTGTGCAGAGGTTGCATCTTCTCCCCGTGTCCGCGTGGGCAGGGCTCGAAATTAACTTTTTTTCTTTGTGTCCCCCAGTGGTCCCGAATTCTGTGTTGTATTGTCCCGAATGGAAGCAATAGTGTCCTCATTTTTTTCCTCTCTGAAATAACCAGTGGTTAATATTATCATATGAAGTTTCTATTATATTTGTAACTATACGATTTTGAACCCTCTATATCATTTTTACAATAAGTCACAAAACACAAGTGACACATGTCCAATACATCATCTACTTCAAAATTACAGTTATTGCATTTTCAGTTTATTAAACTTTGGTGATCTCACTGTATGAATAGATACCCGTTTATTTAAAAGGGGCCAACTAGCTCATTCAGAAAATGTTTCAACTCACTACATCTGCAGTACACTAGCTGAAAATAAGACCCCTTTTATGTTTGTTTCATCTACTTATACCTTGAATATCTGTTGGCATATATAAGGCCAACTTATCATTTTCACCATTACCGTTATCCATTTTTATGTAATATACCTGTTGCCCCATTCAGAGATGTTTTGAAAGCCATCAGCCATACCATCAATGGATGAAATGCACACCCATGTTGCAAGCAGTACAATAGAAGGTTTGACCCAAAAAACGAAATATTTTAATCCAGTCTACAGTGTAAAATAAAGGAAAAACGCCATCCAATCATATCGAGGTACCACCTCAAAATGATTGGATACTGACACGTCAATCAGACTGAAGCCCGCGACCAGCCCGTCCCTTCTGTGTGTGTGTGAGAGAGCGAGCAGAGTGTCACACAGAGCGCAGGATTCTCTCAGTGCGCTCCTTCCAAACAACGGGGATTTACACGAAAACGGAAGGAGATATTCACAAAATTCTTTCACAGTGAGCGCCACAAGGCTCTCCTGAACACACGGATGTAATTTTTTTTGTCTGTAGTGTAAAAAATGAGGTCACTAGAGCGAGTTAAAAACGAGTGACTTTTCTGCCACGTTTATAATGGGAGTCTATGGGGCTGCGCGGCTGTGCTCTCGTTACTTTCAGGCTTCTCATTCAAAAACAGTAAATCCTATCGCTCAGGTAGACACATTGTGTGAATCAGGACAAGTGTGGCTACTACTTTTGAGAAAATTATGTGTGTGGAGTGAAAATTGGGGCTGAAAACACAGTTTAAATGAGAAAGTTTGAGCTATTTTTCCAAGCTCTTTACACTCTAACTTAACGAGCTCCACTAGTGTGTAACGCAATAGACACCCATTATAAAGCCGGACTTTCTCAGGCTTTAGGAGGGGGAGGAGGGGTGGAGACGCGGGGGGTGGGAGTGTTTCTTTTCAAAATATGGCTTGCGGGAACCGTTATTCCAAAATCTTGTACTGCACCTTTAATGTAGAACTTTTTTTCTAGATCTATTTTTTTTCCATTGTCCCGGGATTGTCCCAGATATGATAATTTTGTGTCCCGATGACATTTTTTATGGTCCCCGGGACATCGGGACACCGTTAGTTTCGAGCGCTGCGCGTGGGTTTCCTCCGGGTGCTCCGGTTTCTCCCACAGTCCAAAGACATGCAGGTTAGGTTAACTGGTGACTCTAAATTGAGCGTAGGTGTGAATGTGAGTGTGAATGGTTGTCCGTGTCTATGTGTCAGCCCTGTGATGACCTGGCGACTTGTCCAGGGTGTACCCTGCCTTTCACCCGTAGTCAGCTGGGATAGGCTCCAGCTTGCCTGTGACCCTGTAGAACAGGATAAAGCAGCTAGAGATAATGAGATGAGACTTTCAGCGACATGAATTTGACAATATTAGCCATCATTCTGTTTTGTTATTTTCAGAAAATGTGCTCCCAGACAACTCTGAACTAAATTCTCTGAACATTTTTTTAAGATATTTTTGGGGGCTTTTTTTCACCTTTATTGTACAAGACAGTGTCGAGACAGGAAATGAGCGGGAGAGAGAGACGGGGAGGGATCGGGAAACGACCTCAGGTTGGAATCGAACCCGGGTCCCCGGATTTATGGTATGGCGCTTTATCCAACTGAGCCACGATGCCCCCAATTCTGTGAACATTTAACATAACATGAAACAGAAAACAAGAGAACTTCCAGAGGTGGTGGTGGTGGGGGGGGGGAATGTTCCTCCCTCCCCAAGTCCCCATTGGTGGGTGAAGAGGAAATCCTCATCTCTAGGAGAGGGCTCCTTCCTAGGCCCAGAGCTAACCCAACTTGTGGTGTCCCTAGTGTCTAGACAAGCCCAACTTAAAATTACCTGACTTCTCCCAGTCGGTTCTTAACTAAAATTAAGCAAGTCTTTGAATCAGTCATTTCAACCCACACTGTGGACAAAGTCCCGTTCAATGTGCAGAGATGTATTCAAATAATGTTTGCTGTGATTAAGGGTTTTCCTCACATCTTTTCCTCTGTCCTATCTTAGTACTTTGTCCATACCTGTATTCTCTCTGACCCTCGGTGTTACCTCTTTTCTTAAGCAAAACACTCTTTACAGTTTCCACTTATAGTTTTGTAGTTTTCCTCTCGCTCGGTTCGTTGTACCTCGGTTCCGTTCTTTCCCTGTCACTTTCTGCCATCCCGCGGCTCCTCTTTAGTCCGAATGACACGGCATCCCTGATTTCAATAAAGAACTTCAAATTTTGATTCGTCTGACCACAGAACAGTTTTCCACTTTGCCACAGCCCATTTTAAATGAGCCTTGGCCCAGAGGCAGGCATGCATGCATGCATATATATATATATATATATATATATATATATATATAAATAAAATGTGAAAAAGATAGTGGCAAATACATTTAATGAATGGAAAGACATGCCTTTGTGTCTCAAATAGTAAAATGCATAACATTTATATAGTGAATTATCCCATAAATAAATACATCTTACCCCATTTATCATTTGACATTGGCCCATCATGCAGGTGAAGATGAGGGCAGGTTGTTTAATTGCCTCCTAAATGCAATGGGAACCTGAATGATAAGACAGTACTGCAGTGCAGACTCCTGTTTTATCATGTTTTTAGTTTTATAATTCATCTTTGCAATACTGCTAGTTATTGTTATAGGCAAAACAAAGTATGCTTTGTGTCCTAAACCCTATATAAAAAGAGGTATTGCGTACTAGAGTACAGTACACAAGTCTTACATATTTGATATTCATTTATGCGTCATGTTTTCAGGGCTTGTCTTACTCTTCTGTTGCAGAAATAAATGTGTGTAAAAAAGTTTCTTTAAACATGTACTTTTGTCAAAATAACTCAGTTATACCCCTAGAAAACATATCAGTATTGCCTTGAACCATGTACTTGAAAACTTGCCCAAATACCACAAAATTTTAGTGCAAAAGGAAATTCAAGGTGGGCAAAAGTTTTTTGAGGCAATTTTCCCTGCAGGGCAAAAGGTGTCAAAAGTTAACATTGAGTCCTGGACTGTTGGCGTCTGATCAGGGCTGTGTCTCCCTGCTTGTATTGCTTGACCTTAGTGCAGCCTTTGACACCACTGATCATTCCATTCTCCTGGATAGATTAGAAAACGTTGTGGGAGTTAAGGGAACGGCCCTCTCCTGGCTCAGCTCTTATTAAAGGGCTGATGACACGAACATGACTATGCAATTTCTTAAATAAACTATACAACATGGCAAACATGTTAGATTTCTGTTATAATTACGTGAAAAGCTGTTATGCGAATATCCAACTTTTAATTGCACAGCGCAAGAAAACTGGGTCCGTGGCTCGCGGCCATGTTGTGACGTCAGTGGGAGAACACGCTGCGGTTCACTGGCTGTTCTACTCTGGTTCTACTCAATGGAAATGGCGCATGAAAATACCGGTGAACTCTCTAGTGCTAGCTCTTCCTCTTCTGGGAGTCTAGAATTGTGTTGAGCTCTTCCGAATAGAATCTATGATAGCCTACCCTCTTTACCCTTTGCCTCTCGTTGCTAGGCGGCAGTTACATGAAAGCCGCAAGCTTTCACAAGCAAATACATGACTGATATCACGCCGACTTCATGATTACATTTATGATTATCATGTAGAATCTATAGCTCTACATACCTTTATCTTATGTCGTTTCACAACATGTTCTGACAGGAGGACTGTCTTTGGATCCGGCATAGCTACTAGTAGACCCCTCCGGAATACTGGCAGTGTTGCCAGATTGGGAGGAATCCCGCCCAGAATGGGCGGTTTCAAGTGCATTTTGGTGGGTTTTGAACACATTTTGGGCTGGAAAACTTCAGCAGTATCTGGCAACAGATATTGCTGACGTTATCCAGCCCAAAATATGTTCAAAACCCACCAAAATGCACTTGAAACCACTCAACTGGATGGGAAACCTCCCAATCTGGCAATACTGTGTAGGCACTGCTGATGGTAGCAACAGACGTTTGTGCTGAACTGAAAACCCAAGAGATTCTTTTAAGCTGGGAAGGGTGTCAAAACAATCCAAATCGAAGTGTTCAGAGCACAGGACGGATGTTGGTGAGGGCTCCCACTTGTCACGAGTGCGCCCGACTTGCTTCACCCACTTCGCATGCAGCTCGGGATCTCTGAGAAACTTGAATAAACTTACCCCATCCTTGTAGGTTTTGGAGCAAAAGCCGGCAACACAACGCGAAGGCATAATAACTAATATAAATAAAATTATATATATATATATATATATATATATATATATAAAATCCTTCTCACCCCCGGCGGGGGGGGGGGGGGGGGGGGGGGGGGGGGGGGGTGGTATCCATGTCATCCTCAAGCTCGGGTCCTCTACCAGAGGCCTGGGAGTTTCAGGGTTCTGCGCAGTATCTTCGATGTTCCTAGGACTGCGCTCTTCTGGACTGAGGCTTCAGATGTTGTTCCTGGGATTTGCTGGAGCCACTCTCCCAGTTTGGGGGTTACTGCCCCAAGTGCCCCCACTACCACGGGGACCACGCAGCCCTCGACCTTCCACATCCGTTCCAGCTGCTCTTTCAACCTTTGATACTTCTCAAGTTTCTCATGTTCTTTCTTCCTGATGTTGGCGTCAGCTGGGATCACCACATCTATCACCACCACCCTCTTCTGCTCTTTGTCCACCACCACTATGTCCGGTTGGTTAGCCAGGATCTGTTTGTCAGTCTGGAAGCTGAAGTCCCACAGAACCTTGGCCCTGTTGTTCTCAGCCACCTTCTGTGGTATGGCCCATTGGGACTTGGGTACTTCTATTCCTTACTGGTTGCAGATGTTCCTGTATACTATCCCAGCCACTTGGTTGTGCCTCTCCATGTACGCTGATCCAGCTAGCATCTTACACCCTGCTACTATGTACTGGACTGTTTCAGGGGTTTCTTTGCACAGTCTGCATCTTGGGTCTGATCTACTCTGGTAGATCCTGGCCTCTATGGCTCTTGTGCTTATGGCCTGTTCTTGTGCTGCCATGATTAGTGCCTCTGTGCTGTGTGTCAGTCCTGCATTATCCAGCCACTGGTAGGATTTCTTGATATCAGCCACTTCCTCTATCTGATGGTGGTACATGCCATGTAGGGGTTTGTCCCTCCAGGTTGTCTGTTCCTCCTCCTCCTCTGCGCTCTCATCAGGGTTCTGCTGCCTGAGACATTCCCTTAACAGTTCATTCTTTGGGGCCATCTTTCTGATGTATTCTCGGATTTTCGATGTTTCATCCTGGACCGTGGTCTTGACGCTCACTAGCCCTCGGCCTCCCTCTTTCCGCTTAGTGTATAGTCTCTGGGTACTGGACTTGGGGTGGAACCCTCCATGCATGGTGAGGAGCTTTCTAGTCTTGATATCTGTGGCTTCTATCTCCTCCTTTGGCCAGTTTATGATACCAGCGGGGTATCTGATGACTGATAGTGCGTACATGTTGATGGCTCGGACCTTGTTCTTACCATTCAGCTGGCTTTTCAGGACCTGCCTTACTCTCTGGAGGTATTTGGCTGTGGTTGACTTCCTTGTGGCCTCTTCATAGTTTCCATTAGCCTGTGGGATGCCAAGGTACTTGTAGCTGTCTTGGATATCACCTATGTTGCCCTCTGGTAGGTCAATCCCCTCAGTCCGGACCATCTTGCCTCTCTTTGAGACCATCCGGCCACACTTGTCCAATCCGAATGACATCCCTATGTCATCGCTGTAGATCCGGGTGGTGTGGATCAGCGAGTCTATTTCTTGCTCGTTCCTGGCATACAGCTTGATGTCATCCATGTAGAGCAGGTGGCTGATTGTTGCCCCACTACGGAATCGGTACCCGTAGCCGCTCTTCGTGATGATCTGACTGAGGGGGTTCAGGCCTATGCAGAAAAGCAGTGGTGATAGCGCATCTCCTTGGTATATGCCGCACTTGATGTTGACTTGGGCAATGGGTTTTGAGTTGGCCTCTAGGGTTGTCTTCCACATTTCCATTGAGTTCTGGATGAAGGTCCTTAGGTTCCTGTTGATCTTATACAGTTCCAGACATTCCAGTATCCATGTGTGTGGCATTGAGTCGTAGGCTTTCTTGTAGTCAATCCAGGCAGTGCACAGGTTGGCCTGTCTCTTCTTACAGTCTCGGGCGACTGTTCTATCGACCATTAGCTGGTGCTTGGCTCCTCTGGTGTTACTACCAATTCCTTTCTGTGCCTCGCTCATGTATTGAGCCACATGCTTACTCATTTTTGCCGCATTGATGCCTGACGGGGCCTTCCATGTTGTGCAGAGGCAGGTAATTGGCCGGTAGTTGGATGGGATGGGTCCCTTCTGGGGGTCCTTCATGATTAGGACTGTCCTGCCTTGGGTTAGCCATTCTGGGTGGGTCTCATCCCTCAGCAGCTGGTTCATCTGTGCTGCTAGGCATTCATGGAGTGCAATTAGCTTCTTCAGCCAGTACGTATGGATCATATCGGGGCCTGGTGCTGTCCAGCTCTTCATCTTTGACACTCTTTCTTGGACGTCTGCCATGGAGATGGTTACTGGTTCTTGTTCTGGGAGGTTGCTGTGGTCAGCTCTTAGGTCCACTAACCATTGGGCATCGGTGTTGTGTGATGCCTTTCTTTACCATATGTCTTTCCAGTATTTTTCCACCTCAGCTCTTGGTGGGTCTGACCGGTTGTTGTTCCCCTGCCACTGACAGTACACCTTGGCTGGTTCAGTGGAGAACAGCTTGTTTATTCTCCTGGCCTCTCCCTCCTTGGTGTATCTCTTCAACCGGGTGGCCAGAGCTGTTAGTCGCTGTTTATGTCCCGAGCCCACCTTGTGTCCAAGCATCTCCATGATTACTGTTGCTGTACTGTGTATCAGCTTGTTGGTCTCAGTGATTGTTCTTGTGGAGATTGTCTTCAGAGCAGCATTCACATCTACTAGTAGATCTTCTGAAGGTACTTGGCAACTCAGCTTCGGTATTCGTCGGGGGCTCCAGGTTTCCAGTTGGGTCACGATCTTCCTTCTCAGGTCAGCAGCTCTTGTGTTGAGGCTGTTAGCTGTTGGGGCTTTGTACCCAATCTCTGGTTGTGGGGATGATGATATCTCCCCGCTGACCTGTCTTCCTGGCTCCCCCTTGCCCTAGCATCGTTGTTGTATTGTATCATTAATCTCTAGTTGTGAGAGTAGATTTTGATTACGGATGTTGCAACACTGGGCTAATAGCTGTTTATTTGTTAGCCTTGATTGTGGGTTTCGAAGTATCCCCTCTCTCTGGGATTGCTTGTATAGTAGCATTCCAGCAAATCCGTATTTTCTGTCCTCGTCCATCGATGTCTTGTTCCAGTAGCCCATTTCTCATCAGTTTGCCCTGGTTCCCTAGCAACTGACACAGACCTTGTTGACCCGGGCGACGTCTGAGCCGGTATGACTATCAGTTATGTCTTCACTCATTCCTGAGGTAGGCTGATATATCATGAGGGGTCTTGCCCCTTACTGGATGATGTTTTGCCCTGACCAGGATTCGAACCCCGATCTCCCACATCATAGTCAGTGAGCATTACCACTGTACTATCCAGCTATATATAAAAAATGTATAAGAATACTAATAATGACAAACTGAACACCTGTCGCATCAACAACAAACGGGTAAGTTAGGAGGAAGGTTCTTTCGCTGACGTCATATAGCTCCTCCTCCTCTTTCGTCTCCTGGGTGCTGCAGCCCCATCAAATTTGCCCAAATAGCCGCGTTTATCATAACTTGTAAAATAGGCGCCTTCGTGAATTAATATATGGATCATCGGGAATTACTTATGTTATAAAACATCGCCAAAGATGTCAAAAACGTGTCATCAGCACTTTAAACCAATCATTCTCAGTTTGTTGATGTAAATAGTGATTTTTCTGTGCATACTATGGTCAAGTTTGATGTTCCACAAGGTTCTGTCTTAGGCCCACTGCTTTTTTTTTCCCTTTATACCTGCTACCTATCGGTGAGATTATTCGTAAGCATGATATCAGCTTCTACTGTTATGCGATGACACACAATTGTATGTCTCTGCAAAGCCAGATGAGACAATAGCTTAATCAAATAGAGAAATGTGTAAAGGACAGACACTGGATGCTTATGAATTTCCTTCTAATTAACTCGGACAAGACGGAAGTACCTGTACGAGGACCACATGCAGCTACAACTCGGTTTTCTGATTACAGGGTAACTCTCAATGGCCTTTCTGTTTCTTCACATGCAGCAGTAAAAGACCTCGGTGTGATCATTGACTCCAGTCTTTTGTTTGAAACTCATTCTGATAACATTATGTTAGCTTTCTTTCATCTCAGAAATATTGCCAAGTCAAGAAATATCACTGCATGATGCAGTAAAACTAGTTCATGCTTTTGTTACCTCTCGGTTGGATTATTGTAATGCCTTACTGTCTGGATATTCCAATAAGTGCATAAAACAGGCTCCAGTCAGTTCAAAATGCAGCAGAAAGAGTCCTTACTAGAACTAGAAGATATGACCCCATCACCCCTGTCTTATCCAAACTGCATTGGCTACCAATCAAATTTTGTATTGTTTATAAAATACTACTATTCATCTTTAAAAGCACTGAATAGTTTCACACCACAGTACCTGAACAAACTTCTGGTGCTTTTTGACCCGCCATGCCTACTTAGATCAAAAGGTGCAAGCTATCTGCTGGTACCTCATATAGTGAAGGCTACATCAGGGGGTAGAAATTTTTCTTACAAAACCCCACAGATATGGAACAGCCTTCCAAGTAGCGTTCAGGACTCAGACACAGTGTCAGTGTTTAAGTCTCCACCGAAAACATCTCTGTTTAGTCAAGCCTTTTGTTAAGTTTTTTTATGAGGTAAAGGAGTAGATCTGGAGGGTCCTCAGGCATAGAGTGTTTTGGTAAACTGGGATGTATGGATGCTGTCACCCCCCACTCTCGCACATTCACTCAGGTTTGTTGACGGTGGAGTGGCTGGCTGCTTTATGTCCCAGGGCTCCCTTTTAATTATGCTGTCAGTCTTGCCAGGATCCCGGCTTGCACTCAGTGCAAAATGTATACTGCGACTCATTAGGTGACACCAGGCATACCCAACAACCTGATCTCTCTCTTGCTCTCTCCTCAGACACCATTAAGATGCTGACCTCTCCTGCCAGGATCAGGACACCTTGGTCCAATGAACATTTCATCCAATGCCATTTTATCCAATAGTTGAGACATTTTGTCCAAAGCCTTTTTCATACACACTATCGATTATTTTATATGTGGTGAACATGCCCAAAGTTGACACTCGTTGATTCCCATCATTTCTGTTTTTTTTCATTTTGCAATGGTGGCCCCTAACATACACAAGGAAAGAGTTTTTGTCAAATATTTCTTGGATTTTACATGAATACTAGATAAGAACCCATCATTTTGACCACACTTGCCAAGAAAGGCGAGCCTAGGATGCTCTTGACTTGCCCTTAGATTTCACAACTCGCAGTTGGTGAGTGGCAGATGGTTAAACTACACGCTGCAAAAATGTGTTTTGCATCGGTCAAATTCCATTGAGAATTCCTCCTTTTTTCAAACAAGTACAAGAAATATAAAATAATAGTGCATATGAAAAAGGCTTTGGACGAAACGTCTTAGCTATTGGAGGAAAAGGCATTGGACGAAATGGTCGTTGGACAAAATGGCCTGTATTCCTCCTGCTCCTCAGACCTGCCTGATCCATCCTGATGCCCTACATCTGGTTGGATGCTCATTGCATTGCCCTTGTGGAGGATGACCCTGTATGGACTGTCAAGAGACACACTTGGCAAAACTGTAAGTGTCCAGAGCCATCTTCTTTAATGGATAAGGACTACAATCATCATGATAACTTTAAGACTGCAGTTGTTCTGAATAGTTTTACACTCAAGTCTCCATCAGTGAACAGCTGCTAACTTCAACAAAACAGACTTCATATGAAAACTAGAATGAATTTCCTGGATACACAGTTGTACTTTGTACACAGCATGACGGATGAAGAATAGCAGCGAGAATAGCATCCTGAAAGAAGCATCAAAGCAGTGGGGATACAAATCACTTCTGGTCACAACTTTAAGAATAAAACCAGAACGAAAACAGGATGCAGAGCTTTGCGAGTTGGGCCTTTAGCCTTGAGTTAAAGTAACCGGCTTCGTTACTGCCAGAGCTAATTGCTAGACAGAGTTCTCCCTCTCCAGGGATCAGAGGCTTGGAGCTCAATAGACCACTACCACTGACGTCACCACTACCAGAAGTAATAGCACTCTTTGCCATATCGGAAATACAACAAACTTATGGTTTGGGGGGGAGGGAACCCACGGGAATTAAGTGAAATGACAAACGACTTAAACAAATCTGAGGTGTTTTATTTATGATTTATTGACAACAGTTGACTTGAAAGAAACCTGTGAGAGATTTTTTTTTGGGGGGGGGGGGGGAAGCGATACAGTGGCTCGTCTGGAGACATGGCAGATTATTTCAAAACCCTGAAGCCTGCTAAAAGGAAGCAATATGTAGAAAAACTGACCGATAGATGGTTTTGACCCTTCCAGTGATGCTGGGGCTGAGTGGGAGCAAGATGCTGACATCCTGCCAGATGTGACCTATCCAGACATAGTAAATTATCTGGCACTCTCGCCAAGTGCCTACACCATGCACAGTCTAAAAGCCTACAAAAGCCTGGATGCTTATAATCAGTTTGTGTGTGGTTGGGTCCGTCGTCTGTCATGATGAAGAAAAAAAAAATCATGTTGTAAAATGCAAGGTAATTTTCTCATGTTTTATTCAGATTAATATCAGTAAAAAGTAAAATAAAGTTTATTTGTATAGCACTTTTAACAATAATCATTGTCACAAAGCAGTTTTACAGAATTTTAATGACTCTAAACATGAGCTAATTTTGTCCCTAACCTATCCCCAATGAGCAAGTCTGTGATGACAGCAACAAGAAAAAACTCCCTCAGACGACATGAGCAAGAAACCCCGAGAGGAACCAGACTCAAAAGGGAACCCATCCTCATTTGGGTGATAATAGACAACATAACAGTTTTAACAGTTTTAACAGGAAGTCTGTTCAACTCTTCACTGATGGAAACTTGAGTGCAAAACTGTTCATGACAACTGCAGTCCTCAAGTTAGCAAGTCAACTGTAGTCCTCAGCCATAAAAGCATTACTACAAGTGTCCAGAGCATCTTCCAAGTGTGACTTTCAACTGTCCATATGGTGCCGTCCATCACAGGATTGATGTGATGAGACTCCAACCAGACATGGGGCATCAGGATGGATCAGGCAGGGCGAGGAGTCAGCAGCTCAATCTCAGAATTGACATGTGTAACTCAGAGGGACAGACGAGGGGGAGAAGAGAGAGAAAACACGAGTTGTTTGGTATGCCCAATGTCACCTCATGAGTAAGAACAGTATACTGTGGCAGCGGGGGCGTGGTCAAGCATCGGTCTGTAACGCGGAGTCAAGGAAGGTAAGTGGCAGAATCACTGCACCTGATGTTAATTAATGTGTTTGTGTGTCTTCCCCAGTGACCGCGCCCTATTTAAGGAGGGAGAGCGAGAGCAGAGGGAGCTCTTCCCCGAACCAGATGCCGGTTGTGTGTGTGTGGGTGTGTGTGTTTTTAATTTACTACAACCCCGATTCCAAAAAAGTTGGGACAAAGTACAAATTGTAAATAAAAACGGAATGCAATAATTTACAAATCTCAAAAACTGATATTGGATTCACAATAGAACATGGACAACATATCAAATGTCAAAAGTGAGACATTTTGAAATTTCATGCCAAATATTGGCTCATTTGAAATTTCATCACAGCAACACATCTCAAAAAAGTTGGGACAGGGGCAATAAGAGGCTGGAAAAGTTAAAGGTACAAAAAAGGAACAGCTGGAGGACCAAATTGCACTCATTAGGTCAATTGGCAATAGGTCATTAACATGACTGGGTATAAAAAGAGCATCTTGGAGTGGCAGTGGCTCTCAGAAGTAAAGATGGGAAGAGGATCACCAATCCCCCTAATTCTGCACTGACAAATAGTGGAGCAATATCAGAAAGGAGTTCGACAGTGTAAAATTGCAAAGAGTTTGAACATATCATCATCATCTACAGTGCATAATATCATCAAAAGATTCAGAGAATCTGGAAAAATCTCTGTGCATAAGGGTCAAGGCCGGAAAACCATACTGGGTGCCCGTGATCTTCGGGCCCTTAGACGGTACTGCATCACATACAGGCATGCTTCTGTATTGGAAATCACAAAACGGGCTCAGGAATATTTCCAGAGAACATTATCTGTGAACACAATTCACTGTGCCATCTGCCGTTGCCAGCTAAAACTCTATAGTTCAAAGAAGCCATATCTAAACATGATCCAGAAGCGCAGACATTTTCTCTGGGCCAAGGCTCATTTTAAATGGCCTGCAGCAAAGTGGAAAACTGTTATGTGGTCAGACGAATCAACATTTGAAGTTCTTTATGGAAATCAGGGACACCATGTCATTCGTATGAAAGAGGAGAAGGACGACCCAAGTTGTTATCAGTGCTCAGTTCAGAAGCCTGCATCTCTGATGGTATGGGGTTGCATTAGTGCGTGTGGCATGGGCAGCTTACACATCTGGAAAGACACCATCAATGCTGAAAGGTATATCCAGGTTCTAGAGCAACATATGCTCCCATCCAGACGACATCTCTTTCAAGGAAGACCTTGCATTTTCCAACACGACAATGCCAAACCACATACTGCATCAATTACAGCATCATGGCTGCGTAGAAGGGTCCGGGTACTGAACTGGCCAGCCTGCAGTCCAGATCTTTCACTCATAGAAAACATTTGGCGCATCATAAAACGGAAGATACGACAAAAAAGACCTAAGACAGTTGAGCAACTAGAATCCTACATTAGACAAGAATGGGTTAACATTCCTATCCCTAAACTTGAGCAACTTGTCTCCTCAGTCCCCAGACTGTTGTAAAGAGAAAAGGGGATGTCTCACAGTGGGAAACATGGCCTTGTCCCAACTTTGAGATGTGTTGTCATGAAATTTAAAATCACCTAATTTCTCTTTAAATGATACATTTTCTCAGTTTAAACATTTGATATGTCATCTATGTTCTATTCTGAATAAAATATGGAATTTGGAAACTTCCACATCATTGCATTCTGTTTTTATTTACAATTTGTACTTTGTCCCAACTTTTTTGGAATTGGGGTTGTAAGTGACCACTGAAAAGTGTGATGATAAAAACGATTTACCAACCTGAGCTCTGTCCTGCCATCTTCTGTGCTCCGCCCATACGTAAGAACTGCCACAGTGGTGCTGAAACCTGGGAGAATTTGGAATGCAAAAGCAGAACAGCCCCATGGAGTCCTCCCCGTTCGCCGACCTGGTCCACGCCCTCGCCACGGCCCAGCAAAGCCAGCACCAGGCGCTAGTCACCCTCCGGAAGGAGCAGGAACAGCGGTTCAAGGCCCTGGTGTTGGCTCAGCAGGAAGATCGTCAGGCGTTCCGGCACCTCCTCGCGTCGGCGGGGTCCACCAACTCCACCACCGCGGGCCCGTCCCCCCCTCACCCTAACGAAGACGGGCCCGCAGGACAACCCCGAGGCATTCCTCATGCTCTTTGAGCAAGTAGCAGAGACCTCGGGGTGGCCAGTGGAAAAGCGCACGGCGCGCCTCCTCCCCCTGCTAACGGGAGAGGCCCAGCTGGCCGCGCTACAGCTCCCCGCCAACCGCCGGCTGGCCTACACGGACCTTCGCCGCGCCGTAATCCAGCGTGTGGGGTGCACCCCCGAGCAGCAACGGCAGGACTTCCGCGCTTTACGCTTGGAGGAAGTCGGCCCGCCGTTCGCGTTTGGCCAGCAACTCCGGGACGCCTGCTGGTGGTGGTTGAGGGCCGACAACCGCGACGCCAAGGGGATCATCGACCAGGTGGTACTGGAACAATTCATCGCGCGCTTACCAGCCGGAACCACAGAGTGGGTCCAGTGCCACCGCCCAGCGTCGCTGGATCAGACAATCGAGCTGGCGGAGGACCATTTGGTGGCTGTCCCGACAGCAGGACAGCAGACAACCTCTTCTCTCCTCTCCTCTCCCTCTCCTCCTGTGTCTCATCCTCGCCCCATACCCCACCGCGGGGGCCGGCGCCACCCCAGCCGGCCCGCCGCCACCCCAGCCGGCCCGCCGCACCCGCGGTGCCCTCCCGTTTCTCCCTTCTGTGTCTGTCTCTTCCCCCCCCTCAGGTGAGCGAGCCCCAGCACACCAGTGCGGAGAGGAAGCCCGGACTGGTTTGCTGGCGCTGCAGGGAGCCGGGCCACCTCCACCAGCAGTGCTCGGTAATGGAGGTGGGCGCGGTGGTTCGGATCCCTGACGCGCCAGGAGCCGCCCTCGATCGGGCTGGAGCGTATCGCATACCGGTGAGTATTCAAGGGGATACAGATCAGGCGTTGGTGGATTCTGGTTGTAATCAGACCTCAATCCACCAAAACCTGGTGCAAGATGGGGCACTGGGGGGAGCACAATTGGTAAAAGTGTTGTATGCACACGGGGATGTTTACAACTACCCTTTAGTGTCGGTCCACATTTTTTTCGAGGGGAAAAATTTATAGTAAAGGCGGCGGTTAATCCTTGCCTTACCCACTCGATAATTTTGGAGACGGATTGGCCGGGATTTGGGGAATTAATGAGTCATCTAGTGAAGAGTGGGTCCTGCCGTAGTTTAATAGGGGGAGGTCCCGGTGTCGCATTGGCGAGAGCAGCTGTCACAGAGCCGTCTACGTCATCTCCGCGTCAGAGTGAGGAGCCGCCAGCTCCTCCTCTCTCTATTGGGGAATCCCTCGTGGATTTTCCATTAGAGCAGTCGCGAGACGAGACTCTGCAGCATGCGTTTGACCAAGTGAGAGTAATCAATGGGCAAATGCTCCAGCCAAACGCCACCCCGTCCTTCCCTTACTTCGCAATTATGAAGGATAGATTATACTGAGTGATGCAGGACACTCAGACTAAGGGCCTCTGCATGCTCTTGCGACAAAGCTTTCGCAGATAGCTTTTCGCAGACAGTTGTAAATTATCGTTGAGCGGGGAGTAATAGGCGTGCGCGATGTTATTCTCCGCCACAATGCAAGGGGGCGTGAAGTCGCGAAATCGCTAGGAGTAGTTGGTGGGTGTGGTTAGTGGAGTGTTTATCCTCCAGTTACTTATAATGACTAGAACTGGAGACGTATAGATGTACATACTTCCTCACTTCCTCGATCAACCGCTCTTCGTGCTGCTCCATCTTCGCTCATGTTTTTAAAAATGGCGGTTGTGAAAACAAAAACCGGGAAAGTAGGGAAGCGGAAGTGCATGTACAGCGGATGTAGAGTGGACCAATCAGAGCCCTCTTGTCTGCGACGCTGTCTGCGAGGCTTCTGCGGTGGTCACAATTTTTGGGAGGTGCGCACAGAGCGTTTGCGAAGGGGGGGGCTACGCAGACGCCATCTGCAACGCCATCTGTGAGGACTGCGTTGTCAGCATAAATTGGCCTTAAAGAGCGAGTCACGCACCTTTTGATTCCCAAGAGCCGCCGGGAATTGGTATTCCAGACGGCTCACTTTAATCCCATGGCTGGACACTTAGGGCAAGATAGCCCAAATAACCAGCCCGAATAATGGCCCGGTTCTATTGGCCAGGGATTCGCGGCGATGTTCGTAGGTGGTGTACGGCGTGCCACGAATGCCAGTTAGTAAATCCAGCGGCCATTCCAAAAGTGCCTTTGCGCCCTCTACCATTAATCAAGACCCCGTTCGAAAGAATTGGGATGGATCTCGTCGGGCCACTAGATCGGTCAACACGAGGGTACCGCTTTATATTAGTTCTGGTAGACTATGCAACGCAATACCTAGAAGTGATGCCTCTTTGCAATATCTCAGCACGCAGTATTGCGGAAGCACTCTTCCACGTTATCTCCAGAGTTGGAATCCCGAAAGATTCTGACTGACCAAGGCACCTCGTTTATGTCACGTACACTGAGCGAACTGTATGGGTTGTTGGGTATTAAGCCGATCTGCACCAGCGTGTATCACCCACAAATGGACGGTTTAGTTGAACAGTTCAATCGCACCCTCAAAAATATAATTAAAAAATTCATAAGTGAGGATGCACGTAATTGGGATAAATGGCTCAAACCCTTGTTTGCAGTGCGAAAGGTCCCCCAAGCCTCGACGGGGTTCTCCCCATTCGAATTATTATACGGGCGTAAGCCGCGCGGCATTCTAGATGTGCTGTAGGAAAATTGGGAGGAGGGACCTTCACCAAGTAAAAATGAAATCCAATACGTTATTGACCTGCGCGCAAAACTCCACACACCCACCTAACCCAGGAGAATTTGCGGCAGGCCCAAGAACGACAAACCCAAGAACGACAAACCCACCTGTACGACAAGGGTACGTGCCTTAGAGACTTCGCACCGGGAGATAAAGTACTCGTACTGTTGCCCACATCGAGCTCCAAATTAGTCGCCAAGTGGCAAGGACCCTTTGAGGTCACACGGCGAGTCGGGGACGTTGACTATGAGGTGAGGCGAATGGACAGGGATGGGGCGCTATGGATTTACCACCTCAATCTGCTCAAACTCTGGAACGAGGAGGTCCCTGTGGCGTTGGTGTCGGTGGTTCCGGAGAAGGCGGAGCTGGGACCAGAGGTTCAAAAAGGAACATTGGCATCACGTACCTCTCCAGTCCCCTGTGGAGACCACCTCTCCCCAACCCAACTCACGGAGGTTGCCCAGTTGCAGACTGAGTTTTCGGACATGTTCTCGCCCCTGCCCAGCCGCACCAACCTCATAGAGCACCACATTCAGACACACCCGGGGGTGGTAGTGCGTAGCCACCCTTACAGGCTACCCGAACACAAGAAAAAAAAAAAAAAGTGGTTCGGGAAGAACTTGAGGCCATGCTCGAAATGGGCATCGTCGAGGAATCCCACAGTGATTGGAGTAGCCCGCTGGTCTTGGTACCCAAGGCCGACGGGTCGGTCCGGTTCTGTGTATACTATAGAAAAGTCAACGCGGTGTCTAAATTCAACGCATACCCAATGCCTCGTATTGAGTTGCTCGATCGACTAGGCACGGCTCGCTTTTATTCGACACTGGATTTAACAAAGGGTTATTGGCAGATCCCCTTATCCCACCTATGCGGCCGCCTACCTCGACGACATCATTCTCTATAGTAATGACTGGCTGAGGCACCTCCAACATCTGAGGGCCGTCGTTAGGTCACTGAGGCGAGCGGGTCTCACAGCCATCCCGAAGAAGTGTGCGATTGGGCGGGTGGAAGTATGGTATCTGGGCTTCCACTTGGGCACCGGGCAGGTGCGTCCCCAAATTAACAAGACCGCAGCAATTGCAGCCTGCCCCAGGCCAAAGACCACAAAGGGGATGAGACAGTTCCTGGGGCTGGCTGGCTATTATCGTAGGTTTATACCTAATTATTCGGACGTCACCAGCCCACTGACTGATCTGACTAAAAAGGGGGCACCAGATCCAGTCCAGTGGACAGAGCAATGCCAGCGGGCTTTTTCTGAGGTAAAGGCTGCACTGTGTGGGGGGCCACTTTTACACTCCCCTGACTTTTCTCTCCCCTTTATGTTACAGACAGATGCGTTGGACAGAGGGCTGGGGGCTGTTTTGTCCCAGGAGTTGGAGGACCGCCAAGTCTTGTACATCAGTAGAAAGCTGTCGGTGTGTGACGGGCGCTACAGCACCATTGAAAAAGAGTGCTTGGCAAACAAGTGGGTGGTCCTCGCCCTCCGTTACTACCTGCTGGGACGCCCTTTCACCCTCTGTTCGGACCACACGCCCCTCCAGTGGATCCACCGCATGAAGGATGCCAACGCGCAGATCACCCGTTGGTATCTGGCACTCCAGCCCTTTAACTTCAAGGTGATCCACAGGCCGGGGGCGCAGATGGTCGTGGCGGACTTCCTCTCCCATCCGGGGGGGGGAGTCAGCTGCAGGCCGGACAGTCGCCCAGCCTGAGTCGGGCGGTGGGGGTATGTGGCAGCGGGGGCGTGGTCAAGCATCGGTCTGTGACTGGAGGGGAGTCAGGCAAGGTAAGTGGCAGAATCACTGCACCTGATGTTAATGTGTTTGTGTGTCTTCCCCAGTGACCGCGCCCTATTTAAGGAGGGAGAGCGAGAGCAGAGGGAGCTCTTCCCCAAACCAGACGCCGGTTGCGTGTGTCTGTGTTTAATTTACGAAGTGACCACTGAAAAGTGTGATAAAAACGGTTTACGAACCTGAGCTCTGTCCTGCCGTCTTCTGTGCTCCGCCCATACGCAAGAACTGCCACATATACATTTTGCACTGAGCGCAAGCAGGGACTCCAGCAAAACTGACAGCATAACTAAAAGGGAGAGCCAGAAGGTAACAGAGGCATGAGGGCACCCCGGGACATAAAGCAGCCAGCCACTACACGGTCAACAAACTCGAGTGGGAGACTGACAGCATCCATACATCCCAGTTTACCAAACAAACACTATGCCTGAGGACCCTCCAGATCTACTCCTTTACCTAATAAACACTATTAACAAAAGGCATGTTTTCAGCCTAGATTTAAACTCTGAAACTGTGTCTGATTCCCGAACACTACTTGGAAGGCTGTTCCATAATTGTGGGGCTTTGTAAGAAAAGGCTCTGCCCCCGATGTAGCTTTCACTATACAAGGTACCAGCAGATAGCCTGCACCTTTCGATCTAAGTAGATGTGGCAGGTCATAAAGGACCAGAAGTTCGCTCAGGTACGAGACCACTCAGTGCTTTCAAGGTCAATTGCAGTATTTTATAAATAAAACAAAATCTGACTGGGAGCCAATGCAGTGAGGATAAGACAGGGGTGGTCATATTTTCTAGCTCTAGTAAGGACTCTTGCTGTTGCATTTTGAACTAACTGGAGCTTGTTTATGCACTTATTGGAACATCCAGACTGTAAGGCATTACAACAATCCAACCTGGAGGTAACAAAAGCATGAAGTGGTTTTTCTGTCTCGTGACATTAAATTTCTTATCTTAGCAATATTTCCGAGATGAAAGAAAGCTATCCGGGTAATGTGATCGATACGAGTTTCAAATGAAAGACTGGCATCAATAATCACCCCGAGGTCTTTTACTGCTGCACATGAAGAAACAGAAAGGCCATCCAGAGTTACTGTGTGATCAGAAAACCCACTTCTTGCTGCATGTGGTCTTAGTACAAGTACTTCAGTCTTGTCCGAGTTAAGCAGAAGGAAGTTAATAAGCATCCAGTGTCTGTCCTTTATACATTCCTCAATTCGATTGAGATGGTGTCTCATATCTGGTTATGCAAAAACATACAACTGTGTGTCATCAGCATAACAGTGGAAACTAATACCATGCTTATGAATAATCACCCAGAGGTTACATTTAAAAAAAAAAAAAAAAAAAAAAAAAAAAAAAAACACAGTGGGCCTGAGACAGAATCTTGTGGAACATCAAACTTTACCTCAGTATGTCTAGAAAAATCACTATTTACATCAACATACTGATGATCAATTAAATAAGAGCTGAGCCAGGAGAGGGCCGTTCCCTTAACACCCACAACATTTTCTAGTCTATCCAGAAGAATGGAATGATCAATGGTATCAAATGCTGCACTAAGGTCAAGCAACGAGACACAGCCCTGATCAGACGCCAACAGTAGGTCGTTTACTACTTTAACCAGAGCTGTCTCTGTGCTATGATGAGGTCTAAATCCTGACTGATACATTTCATGGATGTTATTCCTTTGTAAATAGGAGCATAACTGCTGTGCCACAGCTTTTTCAAGGATCTCGGAGATAAAGGGGAGGTTTGATATTGGCCGATAATTGAACAGCTGACATGGATTAAGGTCAGGTTTTTTTAATCAGGGGTTTGATAACTGAAAGTTTAAAGGATTTGGGTACATAGCTAATCCTAAGAGAAGAATTTATTATTTTTAAAAGTGGTTCAATTACTTCAGGTATTATCTGTTTGAATAGTTGTGTAGGTAAGGGATCTAGTACACAAGTTGAGGATTTTGATGATATTAATGAAAGTAGTTCGATTTCTCTAAGGGGAGTAAAACATTCTAATTGCTGATCTGATAGTTATATTGTTAACTACAGGGTTACTTAAAGTGTCACTTCAGTTGTCTGACCTTAAATTCGTAGTTTCAATTTTTTGTCGGATAGTTTCAATTTTGTCCTTGAAAAAAAAAAATTCATGAAGTCGTTGCTACTGCAGGTGTGCATGTGTCTATAGTGGTCTTACTCCTGGTTAATTTTGCTACAGTATTAAATAGGAATCTAGGATTATCATCATCATCATCTTCTATTTGGGAGAAGAGATATGTTGATCTAGCAGCACTAAGAGCTTTTCTATACTGCAGGAAGCTCTCCTTATAAGCTAATTTGAATGCTACCAATTTTGTTTGATGCCATTTACTTTCCAATTTTCAAGTGGTCAGGTTTAAAGTACAAGTGCCATCGTGATACCAGGGTGCTAGCTTTTTCTCTTGAATTATTTTATTTTAAGAGGAGCTACATTAAAGTATGGCGGAATGTTGCCTCTAAGCATTCAGTTGCCTAATCAAGTTCTGCAGGGGCTGACAGTGACCCAATCAAAGTTTATAACTCTGGGAGATCATTTATAAAGCTCTGTGCAGTAGTTGATGTGAATGTACGTTTAATACAGTAGTGTGGTGAGGTGCATATATTATTACTCAGACATCAGTGTTTCCCCAGGTTTGACTACCATAAATTTAAGACCTTTTTAAGACCACTTAAATGAGAATTAAGACCCACATCGCACCCATTATGTGGTCGTAGAACACCAGATTATATTCCCAATAATGACAAATGTTTCAAGTAAAATTACTTTTATTATAAAAGTTATATACTTAAGTCATTATGTGCATTGCTGGTCAAATCTTCACATTCAAGACAAAAAAACCAAGTCTAAACCTGGAAGAAAGGAGCACAACGTAGGGTCCAAGTCATGGCCTTAAAAGGTACACAAAAATGCAATAGGCATACCAGCACATTAATGCCAAAAGGTGTGCACTCACCAGTCAAAAAGCCAAACTGAGGGCCTAACTCGAGGCCTAAAGAACTGTCTCTGAACTAATTATGACCATGCACCCAGAGATGATACTTAAAAGTGATGTGGGTGTATTTTTTTAAAATATCAAAACATACACAACACTCTAAACAGACAAACTCTTTGTCTTAGTTTCCCAGCACTTGCTTCAACCATTTTACATTTTGTACCCTTGTAAACGAGAGAGGGAGAGAGATACAGAGGGGCATAGATAGATAAGAGACGAGGGGGATAGATAGATAGATAGATAGATAGATAGATAGATAGATAGATAGATAGATAGATAGATAGATAGATAGATAGATAGATAGATAGATAGATAGATAAAGAGGCAAGCCTAAAGTCTCTTAAAGGTGCACAAAAATGCAATTGGCATACCAATACATTGGTACAATGGTGTGCGCTCACCAGTCAAAAAGCCAAACTGAGGGCCCAACTCAAGGCCTAAAGAACTGTCTCTATTGCCGCTTTTCCACTACAAACGCGGCTGAGCCGTGCCGTGCTGAGTTGGGCTGTTGGAGTTGCATTTCGACTACAACTGCGCTGAACCATGCTGGCTGGAAGTGGGTGGACACATTGGGTGGAGTTAGCGAAAGTGGGTGGACGTCAGGTGATGTCGTTAAGCAGCGCAAACAGTGACATCAGTGAGCTTTTAAGCGGTAGTCTCACGACCCGAATAGTAAACAAACATGGAGGACATGGAGTCGTTAGTGTTGCTGGTCTTGGTTCTGTGGCTTGTTGTCACCGACAACGCCAACAGATACTGGCAAGAGCGTATAGATGAGACAAGGCGCATAAGGCTTCAGAAATTCTCGTAATTCTTCTCCTTCCGGGTTTGCGGTGTTTACAGATCCCAGCGTGCTCGCGGGGCGTGTGTGGGCATGTGAGGACACTCCTCCTCACCAATCAGTGCACAGGGGAGTGTCTGCTCACGCCCCCAGCCTCACTCAGCTCGCTTTGGCTCGCTTCAGCCTTACTCCAAAACCATGCGAGTTTAGGGGCTAAGCAGAGCTGACACGAGCTGAGTCGTGCTGTTTTTTGGAAGTCGAAACGCGAGCCATGTCGGGCTGAAGTGAGCTGAAGCGAGCTGAAAAAGGGTAGTGGAAAAGGGCCATAAACTAATTATGACCATGCACCCAGAGATGATAAACAGACAAACTCTGTCTCATACCCTGTCCACACTAGGGATTTTGTACCAATACGATACTACTTTCGTACCGCAACACCTGTCCACACTAGCAACTATACCGGTACTGTAGCGGTATAACGGTATCGGTACGAAACCCACAAATGTATGGGTTTCGTACCGGTACAGTATCCGTACTGTAGCGCTTCGCTGTAGTGTGGAAAGATGAAGCGGTTCTGTGTCGATACAAATATAACGCGCATGCGCAAAGTCACACGCCTCAATGTCTTCGCTGAATAAAATAGTGAAGAACGGAGATTCGTTTTCTTTGTTTCGTTCTCAACTACCTCGCGCGCTTTTATACGATTAGACTGAATAAATGACCACCAGAAATACAGACTGTACATTGACAAAAAGCGCACACACGTTGTTTCATCCGCCATGTTCTCAGAAGGAAGTTACTCGGTAACCACGGAAACATTTCGCGCACGCGCATTTCAACTACCGTGAAAGAAAACCGCAAACATTTCTGGCTAGTGTGAACAGATGCACTAAACTGTACCAGTATACTTTGTATCGATCCAGTTATACCACTATCGTACCAGTATATATGTGAACACAGCTTTAGTTTCCCAGCATTCAACTTGCTTCAACCATTTTACATTTTGAAGAATAAAAAGAAATGTAAATACTCCTAGTAAACAAGGGAGGGAGGGAAGGCATAGATGTGGAGGTGGATAGATAAGAGACACAATGAGATAAATAGATAGGAAAGAGGTATACAGACTTTAAAATGTTTCAGTAGGTCTTCAGCTTTTGCGTGACCCATAAACTGGGAGCCAAGATATCTGGAGTTCACACGGTCGCCACTCCAGTACCGGAGGTGGATGTCCATTTGTTTACTTTTCGTCATCTTGTTAAGACTTTTGTCGAACATTATGATGAATCCACCACTTACCTCGTTAACATCTTTGACCAACTCCGTCATATAAGGAGCAAGACCGAATTTTGTTATGCAAGACGTTTTGTTTTTTCCACAAGAGAATGTTGTAGCGACTTCCGAGTCTGGGAACATAGCCTTAAAGAGTTTGCTTATGCCCTCATTCGAGCTGTACAAGTGGTGTTCCGTAATTGTTTTTAAAATCCAGAGCACCTCTGCCCGAAGTGTCGGGATTCCACTGACACCCATCATGCCACTGCTTGGCCCTTGTGTTGTTGCTAGCCTTGCCAATGTCGTCTGGCTTGGCTGATGCTGCTGACGTTCGACAGTGGTGCTAGTGCCAACTCCAGGTGCATTCGGAGGTTGAACTATGCAGAACTGAGGGATGGGCTGGTGGCGGTGGAGGGCAGATGCAATGTGCTTTGAGCTCTTCATGTGAGACTCTAAAGCGAAATGACCTATAATGGACAACTTGAAGGTCTTTTGACAAACACAGCATCTTGCTTCAATGTCGCTTCCAGGAACCTCCCTCACCCAATCACGATATCCTTCATCTGAAAGCCACTGCTGATTAAAACGACACTTCCCCATGCTGTGATTCGTGGAGTCTCCTCTCCACCACGGACTCCGACGATTGTGCCGGCGCGAAAATGTATCAATATTGTTTCTTTCTTTGCGCATACTCCAAGAAGTTCACTGTTACACAAAACCCACATTTTCACATTGTAGAATAGTATGAGTAAATTTAAGACCTTTGTTTAAAAAATTAAGACTTGGGCAAAGCAATTTAAGACTTTTTAAAGCCTTAATTTTGGAATATTAAATTTAAGACTTTTAAAGACCCCGCAGCTACCATGGACATATTTTGAATGAGATGAGATAATGATTGGAAATAACTTCAGACTGTGGAAGTGTGACCTATATTTTCTATGTTTAACCCAAATGTTAGTATAAGATCGAGAGTGTGACCACCATTATGGGTCGGTCCTATGACACTGATTAAGCCCTACTGAAACCAAAATGGAAACAAACGCTGTTTTCAAAGAGTCTTCTGGGTTATTGCAGTGAATATTAAAATCTCCAACAACTAAAGTTCTGTCTAAGGAAATAACCAGGTCTGAGATAAAATCTGCAAATTCAGAAAGAAACTCTGAATATGGCCCCGGGGGCCTGTAAATAATAAGTAACGGAATTAACTGAGTCGACTTATTTTTCAAGGCTACATACATTATATTAGTAATGAATAGATAAAATAAATTTCCCATAGGAACTAGATTAAATTATTTTTATCAGCAGCAGCATGAGAATGCTCAACAAAAATAGGCCTTTATTATTTGCTATATTATTATAAATAAAGTTGTTGCTGATTCTATATCGTTAATTTTCTCTGTTTAAATTTTAACATAATTTGAAAATAGAGTTTCAAGTACTGTGGCTTGTGTGAAAATATATTCCACACAGCTAATAATGAACACTTTCTTTTTACATTATACTAATATAAAAACCTTAAAAATGTGTGGAATATTTTGAAGTACAATTTGTACTGACTACAACTTCCAGTATTCAGTCAACACCAGAGGCCCTGTGAAGTGTTTGTGTGCGTCTCTCATTCTGGTCGTCCAATATGGCGGTGCAAACATAAATCACGTGACCCCTGACGTCACACGGTAGCGGTCTACACCATGCGATTCTTCTAGTAACAATAATGGATGCCATTCCCTCCGGTATCCTAACCCTTCTAAGAGGGGCTGAAAAAACAGTTTGCTTACCATCTCTGGACCCCATATTGACCTCAGTGGATCATGTATGCTTCTCTGTCACATCCAAGAACAATAATTGCAATATCCACGCATTATTCCAGACAGATATCATCACTATCCCCTATGTGGTTCAGTACTGGACTGGTCTTGTTGGTGACCTGAACTGGAGCAGTGTGTGGAACCTCCCATACAGATACTTCTTTACAAACAAAGTAAGGGAGGTGTCTTTCAAACTGATTCATAGATACTATCCTGCCAAGCATTATATGCTTAAAAGAGAGACATTTGTGAGGACTGTTCATTGTGTGAGATGGACCCGGAAACAATAACACACCTGTTCTGGCAACGTCCCTTTACCATCGCATTCTGGACAGAAATAACCCGGTACATTACAGCCAAGCTTGACTCTGATTTTTCTCTGTGTTGGAAATATGTACTGTTTGGTTTCCATAACAACTAAATAAAAAACCCAGAAAGAATTATATATAATAAATTTGTTGATCATTTGAGGAAAATACCATATTCATAAAGCCAAGTTTAGTCGCTCAAAACCTTCATTTATAGCCTTCGAAAAGGAAACTGAACAGTATATCAAAATCATCTCCAACTCTAAAAACAAAGCTGCTAAATTCTCATTTGTGCTGATTATTTAATGTTTTGATTTGAAAACTCCCCCTGGCTCTTGCTTTGTTGTTTGTGTGTGTATTAATAACTGTATTTGTATTTTGTTGCTGTTATTTTTAATAAAGATTAAAAAAAAAAAAAAAGTTCTTCCAGTAACAAGATCTCCCGGTTCGGGAAACCATGATTAAAATACTCCCCTCAGATTTCACTCATTTTCATTCTCAATGTTTCAAGCTTTCGGCTTAACATACTGCAGAGGGGGTAACGCTGCCTGACTGGCTTAATAAACAAACACACACACAGAGGAGAAAAAAGTCTGTGAGAAATGAAGCCGGAATTCCGAGAAATAAAAAGTTGGAATTGCGAGGAAGTCGCAAATTAGCAATAAATAAATAAATAAATAAATAAATCGGTGGAAATTAACTTGAAATGAAGATTTAAATACTTTAAACATACAATTAAAAAGGTTAGCCAAACTACAACTCTCTCCTGAGTGGATAAATAGTGCACTATCTAGAGTGCACACGGCATTTTTTCAGACTGACCGTAGTTCACTAAAACAGTAAAGTGGACATGTGTTTGGGATTCGACCGCACACCTTCAGTTTAACTCACCTCAGGGGTTTAAATCCTCAGAGCCAGACACAATAATGTGCTTTTATTTTTATAAATCGAGGGGCTAAAGCGGTTCAGACGAGCATCAGCTTTTTCTTCTCCAGTGTTTACTGGCGGTTGGAGAAGCAGCTACTGGACGCGTCACCGCCACCACCTGGACTGGAGTGGAGTTTCAGGGTGGAGGACGCCTATCCCAACCCAACCCTCACACACTTCTACTAATAACAATTATAATGTCATTTTAAAAGTGCAATGTTAAATGCCTGGACCCATTTGATTGTTCTGAACATGTCTGTGCTGGTTTTTTGTTTTGTTTGTTTTTTTGGCTGCTCAAAGCTAAAATTCTCTGGGACTGGTTTGCTTCCAGTAGAACTGGTGCATCGCACAAAGTGGGCAGAATAACAAAGAAGACTCTTTTGAGGTACATAAAGCCAGCAGACTGAATCTATTTGAACTGCTTATCATACAGCATAACACACCTGCTGTCTACCTACTTCCATATGTATGAGCTCAAAGACATTTGACTAGTGTTCCTTGCAGTTGACACCCCCTCCCTTCTTGATTTGTGACAG
Organism: Neoarius graeffei; assembly: GCF_027579695.1. Classification (NCBI taxonomy): domain Eukaryota; kingdom Metazoa; phylum Chordata; class Actinopteri; order Siluriformes; family Ariidae; genus Neoarius; species Neoarius graeffei. The sequence continues at coordinate 58,813,405 of NC_083590.1, forward strand.
CATCAGGATTTAAACTCACAATCGCCAGATGATAGGGTGAATGCTTTTCTGTTACACCAATTAGGTACCTCTACCCAATCAGCTTTCTGTCAAAATCTTGTTGACGTCTACAAAAAGTGTCTGTCCAAGGTGATATTTCATCAAAAATAAGGGATGCTGGATGTATAGTTATTATCCTGTAGGTATAATTTTAAGGCATTTTGGTGGTTAGTGCCTCACAGCAAGAAAGTTCTGGGTTCAAGCCCAGTGGTTGGTGGGAAGGGCCTTACTGTGTGGAGTTCACATGCTCTCTCTGTGTGGGTCTCCCCTGGGTGCTCTGGTTTCCTCCAAAGACATGCAATTAGGTTAACTAGTTACTCTAAACTGCCCATAGGTGTGCATGAGTGCACAGAAAGGAACTGGCCACTGAACTGCTACAATTCTAGCCAAGTCAACCAAACATGGCTTGGCTGAAGGCTGCATCAGGTTCAGCAGTTCACTTCAGAAAACCCAAAATAAATTAAACCTTGTGCACAAAATTTTAGGGGTTTTTTTTCTGTTAAAGATGTATGTTGTACCATCATTGTTCCACAGAATACAGTGGTGCTTGAAAGTTTGTGAACCCTTCTGCATAAATATGACCTAAAACAACATCAGATTTTCACACAAGTCCTAAAAGTAGATAAAGACAACCCAGTAAAACAAATGAGACAAAAATATTATACTTGGTCACTTATTTATTGAGGAAAATGATCCAATATTACAGGGGTTTTCAAAGTGTGGGAGAGTCAGCCCCCCCTCAGAGAGCAAATAAACAACAGCGCCCCCCCCCCTTACAATTTGTGTTGCTATACTTAATGTTCCATTCGTATTTTTAAAAAATGGTTGTTGTACACATTTTTTTCTTTTACACATTTAAAACATCTGTGCTTTTTTTTTAAAACATCTTGTTTAACACATTTTAAACATCTGATAGCATCGTTAGCGAGCAACTCTTGGCAGACAACACACTGTGGCAGTGGAGCATCTTCAGATCCAGTCAATGAAAATCCAAACTTTAAATAATCGTGGTCATACTTCCTTCTTTTTTTGCTTGGGCCAGTCTGTCTCCTCACTCACTGTAGCTTTAGGTACTAAAAATCGATCCATTTTGTCTCTGGCAAAGGCTAGTTCGCTAAATGTCCGCAATAGTAACTTATTCTGGTTTATTTTTCCTCACATTGCGCCCCCGCCCCGAAGAACTCTGGCGCCCCCTAGGGGAGGCACGCCCCACACTTTGAAAAGCCCTGCAATATTACATATCTGTGAGTGGCAAAAGTATGTGAACCTTTGCTTTCAGTATCTGGTGTGACCCCCCTTGTGCAGCAATAACTGCAACTGAACATTTCCGGTAACTGTTGATCAGTCCTGCACACCAGCTTGGAGGAATTTTAGCCCATTCCTCCGTACAGAACAGCTTCAACTCTGGGATGTTGGTGGGTTTCCTCACATGAACTGCTCACTTCAGGTCCTTCCACAACATTTTGATTGGATTAAGGTCAAGACTTTGACTTGGCCATTCCAAAACATTAACTTTATTCTTCTTTAACTATTCTTTGGTAGAACGACTTGTGTACTTATGTTCATTGTCTTGCTGCATGACCCACCATCTCTTGAGATAGTAGACAGATGTCCTGATATTTTCCTTTAGAATTCGCTAAAGGAAAATAAAAATTACAGAATCTGAGCACCTCCAGGGGGGAGCTTTGTTACACCTGCACCAGAATCCACAATGGATTCCACTTCCCACGAATGCCCACAGCCTACTACAGTGGCCCATAAAGTTCTCCAACTTCTTTTTCTTCTTCTTTGAGGTTTTGAGCTTTCTTAGAGGCTTTGAGCAGCTGACATCCACAATGTTGCATTACTGCCATCTATAGATTTTTTTCTATGTCCTTATCACATCATATTCAAGCTGTCTTTCCAGTCCAGTTGTTCTTAAAAGTGTAAATAACCACTTCCTCCCCTTAGTAGTTTCTCCATATTTTAATACACTTTTAATGCTGTCCTCTACCTGGCCTTTTTTCTGTAACTCTGTCATCATTTCTTGCCTCTCAGATCTAAATTTCTTGCATGATGTAAGGATATGCTCAAGTGTCTCAGCTTCATGGCATTGATTACAGAAACCGGTTGGAGGTTTTCCCATGATGTTAAGTGTACTGTTACAATTGCTGTGTCCAATCCTGAGCCTGCTTATTATTATCTCATCTCATCATCTCATTATCTCTAGCCGCTTTATCCTGTTCTACAGGGTCGCAGGCAAGCTGGAGCCTATCCCAGCTGACTATGGGCGAAAGGAGGGGTACACCCTGGACAAGTCGCCAGGTCATCACAGGGCTGACACATAGACACAGACAACCATTCACACTCACATTCACACCTACGGTCAATTTAGAGTCACCAGTTAACCTAACCTGCATGTCTTTGGACTATGGGGGAAACCAGAGCACCCGGAGGAAACCCATGTGGACACGGGGAGAACATGCAAACTCCACACAGACAGAGATTGTATATGTTTTGACATGGAACTCGCATCTCTGTCATTCATACAATTGCTTAAAGTAGTGTGCCCCTTCTCAGCACTGTTACATATAGGCAAGAGGCGGGGTACACCCTGGACAAGTTGCCAGGTCATTGCAGGGCTAACACATACAAACAAACAACCACTGCCAAAAAAACCTAACATCAACATCCTGAATGACTACCACCCAGTGGCACTTACACCTGTCATCATGAAGTGCTTTGAGAAACTGGTGTGGAGTCATATCCTTGCCAGCCTGCCTGCTGAGCTGGACCCTCTTCAATTTGCTTATAAAGCAAAGAGATCCACGGAGGATGCTGTATTCACAGCACTTCATGCTGCACTGACCCACTTGGAGCAGCAGAGGAGCTACACCAGAATGCTCTTTCTAAACTTCAGCTTGGCATTTAACACCATTCTTCCACAATGACTGGTGTCCAAGCTGGCAGACCTTGGGCTTCCACCACTCACCTGCAGCTGGATACTGGACTTTCTGTCAGGCCGCTCCCAGAGAATCAGGCTGGGTTCCCACACCTCCACTGCTCTCAGCCTGAACACTGGCTCGCCACAGGGTTGTCTACTTAGTCCACTCCTTTACACCCTCTATACGTATGACTGTGTCTCCACCCACCTCAGCAACAAGATTGTAAAGTTCGCAGATGGCACGACCATGGTCGGACTCATCTCAGGCGAAGAGGGTGAGCTAGCATACAGGGACAAGGTGGAGCGGCTGTCAGAGTGGTGCAAAGTCAACAATCTGCTCCTCAATACCACCAAAACAAAGGAGCTGGTTATTGACTTTAGGAAAAACAAAGCTGACATCCAGCCACTCATCATCAACAGGGCCTATGTGGAGAGGGTCCCGGTGTTCAGGTTTCTCGGCATTGAGCTGGAGAACAACCTAACCTGGTGTGCCAACACCAATGAGCTGCTGAAGAAGGCACAGAAGAGACTATACTTTCTGAGAATCCTCAGAAAGAACTGTCTCCCCCAAAATCTGCTCCGGACCTTCTATCACTGCTCCATAGAGTGTGCTCACGAACGGACTGTGTGTATGGTACAGTAGCTGCACATCCTCAGAGAAGAAGGCGTTCCACAGGGTCGTTAGGGCAGCAGAGAAAACAATAGGCTGCACCCTCCCCACTCTGGAACAGATTTACACCTCCAGATGCCACAGGAAAGCAATGGACATTTCAAAAGACTCTTCACACCCCGGTCATGGTCTCTTCCAGCTTTTCAATTTCCAAAAAAAAAGGCCGCACCTTGCATATAATGTCCTTTTATTGCACAAACGCGTTTCGGCGTGTGCCTTCCTCAGTGTGCAACAATGTAACCACAAAAACACTTTTAAATACCCACACCCATTACCACACCCCATTACAACAAACCAATGACAATGAAGTATTTAGACCATGTGTCAAATAATCCTTCGATTGGAAAAATACATTCACAAAACGTTACAGACATTATGTGCATATTTACAATTATGCAATGCAGTATAGCCATCAGTACATTATTACCTTCATAAAAAACAAGTCAGGGATAGCTCTTCATTCATCCCATTCGGTATACACGTATTCAAATTAAAAATATACCACGCCTCTCGCTGTAAGAGATGGTTCTCTCTATTTCCCCCTCGTGGAGACTGTAAACCATCTCTAGTCCCATAAATTTCAACATACTAGCGTCATGGCCAGCAGACTGGAAATGCCTTGCCACAGATGATTTTTCATCGTTTTTTCTTATTGAGCATTTATGTTCAAAAATTCTCGTTTTTATGAAGGTAATAATGTACTGATGGCTATACTGCATTGCATAATTGTAAATATGCACATAATGTCTGTAATGTTTTGTGAATGTATTTTTCCAATCGAAGGATTATTTTGACACATGGTCTAAATACTTCATTGTCATTGGTTTGTTGTAATGGGGTGTGGTAATGGGTGTGGGTATTTAAAAGTGTTTTTGTGGTTACATTGTTGCACACTGAGGAAGGCACACGCCGAAACGAGTTTGTGCAATAAAAGGACATTATATGCAAGGTGCGGCCTTTTTTTTTTTTGGAAATTGAGTTGCACATTTGGGTCAGCACCCTTACATTAGGAATTATTTAAGCGTGAAGCCTGCTCCAAGTAGAAAAAATACTCTTCCAGCTTTTGCCATCAGGCAAGAGATGCAGAGCAATGAAAACCAGGACAAACTGCCTAAAAAACAGTTTTTATCCCAAAGCAATCATGGCTTATTCTGTTTTACTATTTTCAGTGCAATCCGTGTACATATAGAACCATACAAAAGATTTCTGTTTATATTCTGTTTATACCATTTTACCAGTGCAACTCTGTATACTTTACTATTTATTTTTATACTTTATTTGTTCTCCCCTTTTTTCCTTTCTATAACTCATAATGAGTCAACAGCACCTTCAATTTCGTTGTACCTTTGGAAAAGTGACAATGACAGGATAAGAGATAAAGTCTTTATCTCTTTTGCAGTCTATCTGATCAGTCCATTCTAAGGCTAACAGTATGGCAAACAATTCCACTGTATATATGCTCGAACAGTCAGAAGTTCTCTTACTCATTTGCATCTGGTAAACTGTAAAAAATGGCTGTGAAACCTACAGTTATTTACTGTATTAAACACAGTAACATTACTGTGTATGATTTTTACAGTAGAATGCTGTAAATTTTACAATAAAACTTTGTCCACATGACAATCACAGTAGTCTAAGTATTAGTGAAAATCACAGTAGTCAAAGCGTTACTGTAAAGAAAATCACAATAGCCGGTATAGTACTGTAAATAGAAAAGTAGTACTGTAAATAGAAAAGTAAGCTACTTATATATATTTATTTTAATTAGATTAAAAAAAGTACCTGGGCACATACTTTTTACATCATATTTATGACTTCTTATTGCATTATTAACTCATCATGCATTTTTATTTTTTAGCAACAGTAAGTTTTATCTTTTTTTTTTCTTTCACTGGCTGACATGGGGTAACATAAATTTATTCAATGAGGATCAAGAGAGTTCAACGGTCGTGCTTCGAATGGGCCAGTCACATCAACGTAAACGGGACAACCCACGAACACAGCACTTGCAGTTCTGACTCTGTCAGAGTAAAGAAAGCTTCGTGATCGCTCCTAATCACTCTATCGGTTCGTTAGACAAGGCGTTTTGTGCTTGTGTTCATTTTTTTTTTTTTTGCGTTTGTGTGTTTGCATTGTCTATGTTCGTTTTTTTTTCACTGTTTTAACATTTTTCGTTGCGCGGGAGACAGGTTTTTTTTTTCCGCCTTTTTTTTCCCCTCCAAATTTTACTTCTGTGGGAGTATTCATCCTAGATCCACCACCAAGTAGCGTCGGGACTTCCAGAAAATCGGTAAGCAGATAATATTTTCCTGTTCATATATTTTATTCTATAAAATTTTTAAAAAGCAGCAGCAAAAAAAAAAAAAAAAAGTTTTACACTCTGTGCCTCCCTGTGATCAACCACAGGTACTGTATCCAGCTAAGTGTTAACCAGTTTCCTTGCCATCAAAATGAATCACTCATGCAAGTACTGTAATTTCACCACAGCTTCAATTCCTGCATTTGTTCGTCATTTGAGGATTCACAGAAATCTAGTGAACTTCAGATTTCTATGTCGGGTAGCAGAATGCTCTGCCACTTTTTTTTAAACGTGGCGCCATTCAAGTCCACATGTACGGCTCTCACAAGAAGACAGCTAAACCAGGACTTAAAAGGCAAATTGATGGAGTTGATTTGGCTTGCACTATTGACGGTTGTACCTTTGTGTCAGCAAATTTTTCAACCTTATGTGAACATATTCATTGGCATATTAAAGATGGCAAAAAAGTGTCATGCCCCTATACTAACTGTTCAAAGTATTTTCATGTCCGTTCATCCTTTTCCTCACACTTGAGCCAAAAGCACAAAAAGACCTCTAGTTCTCCATGTAGTAGCCAAACTTCTACCAGTACTACTAACATTACTAGCACCTGCATGAATACCTTATCAGACTGTGAACTAGGTCATACTTTTGAGACAATCTTTGATGATGATGATGATAATGATAACACAAATGATGAAGTGGACACAGATGATTTTATGAACAATCTGGCCATGTTTTATCTCCGAATGCAGGCCGAAATGCTGTTACCAGCCAGTACAATTCAGACCTTAATAGAGGAAATACAAGCGGTCCACAACACTGGTTTGACTCATCTTTTGTCTAGGATGCATGAAGAATTAACAAAGCTGAATGTGCCTGAAAGTGATATTAGGAGGCTCCTAGATGATCTCTCAAAGGATAACCTTCTGAAAATGTGCAATGAAGGAGTGTTTAAAACCAATCAAACATGTAAAACCTTCTTTAAGAGCAGATTTAACTATGTCGAGCCAGCTAAGACTTACTTGGGCATTGATCCTAAAGGCAAAGAGAGGTTCTATCAGTATGTGCCCATCAAGGATACAATCAAATCACTCCTCAGTCAGAGCTCTGTTAAAGAGCAGTATGCCCAAGCTAAAGCTGACACAGGAACTACTCCTGATGTTCTGGAAGATGTGAGAGATGGTAGAAACATTAAAGAGAATATACTTTTACGAGAATCACCATCTTCATTGTCTATCATTTTGTATCAGGATTCATTTGAAGTTGTGAACCCGCTGGGCTCAGGCAGAAAAAAACACAAAATATTGGCTATGTACATGACACTTGCAGAGGTTGAGCCACACAACAGGTCTTCCATTGATCCAATGCAACTTATGTTGTGCAGAGAGGAGGATTTCAAATTTTTCGGACAAGAAAAAGTGTTCTCCACTTTAGTCAGTGACTTAAAACAAATGGAGGAAAATGGAATTGAATATGGTGATGGGGAGAAGATCAGAGGTGGGTAGTAACACGCTACATTTACTTGAGTAATTTTTTGGATAAATTGTACTTGTAAGAGTAGTTTTAATGCAGCATTCTTTTTACTTTTACTTGAGTATATTTGTGAAGAAGAAGCGGTACTTTTACTCCGTTACATTGGCTATATTCTGCTCGTTACTCGCTACTTTATTTTTATTTTTGCTGATCCGTGCGATGCGTGGTCTGTTTGTTTATGTTTTGTCGAGACTTCCAGCAGAGGCTCTGTCACGTGACCGCATCTGACCGATCAAATGTAGCAGCCAGAGCCATAGTGGGAGGAGCTATGGTTTAACTCTGTTTCGCCAATCAAACAGAGCCAAGCCGCTGTGCGCGCCCGCACACAAAATTCCCGCGGCAAGAGCAGTCCAGGTGGAAAAGAGCACGGAAGCAGAAGAAAAATGGCAGAGACAGCGGCCAGCGTTTCTTATCAAGCTGAAGAGGCACACCCCTGGCCACACATACAAACCATGTTCACTCTCCAAACAACAAAAAATAATAGTTATGTTATGTAGTGTCACATGTGTCTTCCCAAACCAATGGACGTTTCAGCTTATAAAAACTCAACGTCGAATTTGAGGAAACACGTTGCAGTAAGTAGGCTATGTGCTTTTGGCTGTCTTCGTAGGCAGATGTTAGCCCTGTTGTAGCATCATAAATAACTGTAAAATACATTATTTTGTGGAAATGTATTGACGCACTGCGTCCTCAGACGACAAGATACACACACACACACACACCAGAGAACCAAGAAATAAAACTACAAAAAATCTTCCTAACAATCATTTTTTTTATTGATGTGAAACCAAAAAATGCTCATGAAAATAAGGTTGCTCGCCTAATGTCAGCTCCTCAATAGCGTTACAGTTGTACACGGCTCTGGTCAAAAACTGGGAATGGAAGACTGGTGAAAACTTACTAAATAACAAAACCAGGGTTTCCCATACATAGACCATTGTGTTGCGCAGCGCCACACAATGGATTCCTATCTCCACACAATCAGACTCGTGATTTTGGAAAAAAAAAATTCCATTGCTTATCGTTCCGTTCATTCATACTGCTTTTTCTTCTCGTTCGCGCACGCGCACACAGACAGAGAGAGACGGAGAGGCGTGTACACAGGCCTGCCGGTGCGCATATACCCGGACTGCAAGTAGGCCTGTTAGGCTAATTAAAAATAATGCAGCCTTCCCGATTCGCCTTCCGCCCCCTTATTTTAAAAGGTAGCCTATGTCGTGCTCGTGATGAGCTTCATCATAGCCTTCTTGGCTTACATGAAACGGACATCCCTGAGTCAGGCTATAAACCAATTTTGATGCATACAGTAGCAGCTTGACGCGAGGAACCGGCCTTATTGCATTATCCCGTTTATCCTGCTTCAGCAGTGACTTCCCTTACGATAGGGCACTTGAGTTTTTTTTCAGGAAGCCACGCAGAATTAAATGTTCTGATAGGGCATGCAGGCTTTGCAACAATTAGGGTAATGCTTTTTCATTGTTAGTTGCCTTGGTGTTACCTTAAACGGTTTCTTACATCTAATTATGATATTTTATTATTTTGTTACATTATACTATTTATTTAATTTTAGTATTGGTTGAGGTAAGTGTTGAGTTCAATATTTAAAATAAAAACCTCCAGCTTGTTTTTTACAATTTTTTCCTTGAATGTCAACTAAAGAATGATTGAAAGATTGCCACCAAAAAGGCAAAAAACTAAGGTAAAAACCAGAGACGCACCAATTGACCGGCTGCCGATCGGAATCGGCCGATTTTCACGTGATCGGCCATGACCGGCGACCGGCCGGTCAAAATTAAAATATGCCGATTTTCTGCCAATCAAAACTTGTGTATCACATAGAGATGAAAGTGGAAATGCTCGTAATTTGCAACTAAAAAGACTGCAGCTACACTGGCAGCTTGAACATGCTTTCTAGTGCGATTGTGTTGCGCTTGCGCAGAACAGTGTCAGTCCTGCGCGCCTAACGAGCTCCGGCGCGCGCGCCTTTAACAACAAAAAATTCACAATATTTGGATATATTATATATCCAAATATAGTGAATTTTTTTTTGTGTGTGCCAGATATTGGATGTGAAAAGAAGAAAATGTTTGTGGTTGTGTGAATTTCCCATGACAACAATTAATACGTTAGCCTATTACCAAACATCTAGTTAGATTTGTACAAAGAGAGAAAGAAAAAATGTCTTTTTGTTTGTTTTACAGCCTTGGTTGCACTTGATTCCATTGGAAATTACTGTTGGGGTTCACCCAGTTGGAAACGGTCAACTTACTTCTCGGGAACCCCGCCCTCGTGCCACCCAGAGCTCGGGGGGGGGTCAGTCGCCAAGAAAGACAGGAACCCCAATGTAGTTCACATCTTTATTCGCAAGTTTCCCCCTCATTGGAGAAGAATACAGAGGGTTATTATATACGAGTGTTATCTGTGTGTAAATGACATCATTTGTTTGATATCTATGTGTGTGTGTGCATGAATGTGTGTATGTGTGTGTCTATGGGGGGGGGGTGTGTGAGTGAGTGACATCATTCTGATATCTGTGTGTGTGTGTGTGGGTGGGTGGGTGGGTGAGCAAGTCACATCTTAATTACATCACTGTTCTGATGGAATGTTCAGATGTATGTGTGTGTGTTTGACTTGCGTGCAAGTGAGCAGCTTGATCTTGGGGCAGGTCAAATAATCTCCATCAGTGTGTGTGTAACTCATAACATAACATATTTCTGATCATATGACATGATAGCAGGGTACAAACAGATTTTAAAGGTCATTGCTTACGTACATCCCTTCAGGTCAGATAGAACATAGGGCGATATGTACGTAAGATGGTGATGGAATTTTTCAACAAAGATATGTTATAAGAAAGTAAACAAAAAATAAGAACAAACCTAAACAAAGACAGTCATAAGCAAAACATCTCATATCAAGAATATGTTCTTAACATTAGAATCATAAAGTCTTAACAATCCTAAATTATATTCTGTAATTATAAAACTAACTTAAAACTATAAAACTAACTTAAATCATTGAAGATTAAAGAAACTGGTTAACTCTAACAATCTTAAATCACAATCCTAGCTATAAACTAACTTAAATCATGGCTTTAAATCTAACTTTTAATTCCCAATACACATTGGCTATGCAGCTGTGGTTGTGTGTGATATCAAAGGCCATTGTGAGTGTGTGTGATATCATCGCAGACCCTGTCGCCATCTAGACACATCTCTGATCAACAATACACATTTCATATCAAAATAAACAAAATGTTCCCAAACAATGTCCAGCCGAGACATAAGGTCATTTTAACTGAACATAAATTAATCCTTAATTTTGTCACAAATATAAATTACTGCCTTCTTGGTCAAGAATAATACTTATATAAACCTAACAATTACTCTACAAATACACATTTGACAAAGATGATAGAATGGCTATGGTATAAGTATGACTAGAAATTATTTTTGTATTTTGATACTGAATGAAGAAATGGGTTGTTCTATAAGGCATAAGTTTTCAGATCTAAATAGGCTTATGAAAGTGTGTTCCATAGCAGTAGGCAAATAATATATGAGGGGGAAGTTGTTTTTGTGCCAGATATTGGATGGGAAAAGAAAAAATGTTTGTGTGAATTTCCTATTTCAGGAATTAATATGTTAATACCCAACATGAAGAAAGATTTTACAAAGAGCAATGTTTTTTTGTTTGTTTTCAACCTTTGAGGTGTTGAAAATGTATTACTGAAAATCTGGCAGAATGTTCTATTAAAGAAAAGATAAAAAGGAAAATAGTCTTTGTATGTGCTGTGAAGTGGTTTGAAAAAATGAAATCGGAATCGGCCAAAATCGGTATCGGCAGGTCACTCTCCATGGAAAATCGGAAATCAGAATCAGCCCAAAAAATTGCAATCGGTGCATCTCTAGTAAAAACTAAACTTTAACTTCAATTTTGGTGAGTAATTTTCATAAATATAAAAGACAGGTTTTCCACCAACATCAAGCCCAGCAAACTAATGGCCTGCCCTGTAATGTAAAGTTGGGTCGAGGAATGAAACCAGGCAGGGTTCTGGTAAAAATTGTTTTAGCTGTCTTCTCTTAAAGAATTTAAAAGAATTTAGATTGAACTGAATAATCTCAAATGCTTCTTGTAGCTTTAAAATAGTCCCAGCAGGTGACTCTGAAGAAAAATACTGTGTTTGAACACCGCCCACTGTAAACACTTTGCATACACCCCAATGACCGACTCCACCGACCGCCACGACACCACCGCGCACGATTCCCTCATCGGCACAGTGGAGCACCACAAATTGCTACCTGGTCTGTGGGAAACACTGAAAACGCATAACATATCGTTTGTGAAATCTCCATTTTTCAAGCTACTGGATTTGTTGTGGATTAGAGGGATTTGTGAAGACTTTAGGTGGGTTTTTTTTCTGTGAGATTTGTTTTATTATTTGTCTACAAGTGCTTGTTCACAAAAGGAAGGGCGTTAGCTTGACCGCTTGCTAGCAATCCCCACCACCACCCAGCCAAGCTGGGCACTGGCAGCTAGTTAGCAACCTTTTTGCTTGTTACTTCCACTTGCTAACTCCTCTGCGAGATGGAGCCAGTAAACAACTTTTTGGGAGATGAAAGGATTAACATCGTTGATCGCATCTTACAGGATTATTTCCAGTCTTTTTCGTACGAGGAGATATTATGTGTGATGTTCAGCTGCTGTTAAAGCTGAACAGTCACTTCATGGAGTGAACATGCACACACACAGTGTTATGGTTTATGTGCAGACTGCCTTGAGCTTCTTGTTGTTATTGTTAATACACAGAACTACACACACATAGTTTATGTGTGAAATATATATGAAATCTCTGCCTGTTATGACATCCTGATCAATAAACAAAGTTACTCAGCAGTTACTCAGTACTTGAGTAGTTTTTTCACTTAGTACTTTTTACTCTTACTCAAGTAATTAATTGGACGACTACTTTTTACTTTTACTTGAGTAATATTATTCTAAAGTAACAATACTCTTACTTGAGAACAATTTTTGGCTACTCTACCCACCTCTGTAGAAGATAAAAGGCTCTGTGATTGCCATTACTGGAGATAATCTGGGGTCACGCTGTATTGGTGGGTTTACTGAAAACTTCAGTAAAAGCACACATTTTTGCCGGTACTGTGTCATAGATAGAGAATCTTTTCACACAGATCCCACCAAATCTGGTCCTAAAAGAATCATTGAGAGTTACAAAAACAGTGTGGCACAGGTAGCCTCAAACCAGGAAATGACCAGTGGAATAAAGTTTGACTCAGTTTTCAATCAGTTGAAATATTGTCATGTTTGCCAGCCAGGACTCCCTCCATGTCTGGGTCATGACCTGTTTGAAGGGGTTGTTTCATTTGATCTTGCCATGTACATTCAACAATTAGTGAAAGTGGGCAACTGAATCAGACTAGTTCTCAGTTCACATACCTAGGCAGTGATGCAAATAACAAGCCATGTGAGGTAAAATCTGATGGGGAGAAGCTGGGAGGGCATGCTACTCAAAACTGGTGCCTCTTACACAGGGCCGTGCAAAGACCTTTGGAGGGGCAGGGGCTCAACATTCAAAAAAGGGCACTTGGAACAAATTTTTCACACAAGTTAACTTTATTCAAAACTAAATTTCAATTGCAACTGAACATTGTGTGTATGATTTTCTACATCTTCCACACTCTCTGCATTCTCTTCCTCTTCCTCCACATCAACATCTCTCTGTGACTTCACTGTTTCCTGCACACTTCCTTTGCCTCCTGCGCTAACTCCAGCTTCTACCTCAACCTGTTCATCTGATTTGGAACTTTCCACTCCTGAGAACAAGTAACAGTTTGTTATTTAGCATTCAGTAGTCTATTCAGCAATCACTTCAATGTAAGCAACTGGTACATTAGTTCAGAATTGACAACATGCATCTGACTTATTACCAACATTTTCATACTGTATTTATTGAAGCATTAATATGAAAATATAGTTGATCTTGGTAACAAGGCATGTCAGATAGTTCTTGTTCATTCTGAAGTGAAGATTAGTCTGACCTGTAGTTTTCTTTCTGACCCAACTGGACAGAGATCCACTGCCTTTTGCTGCCTCCCACAGCTCCTTCTCTTTCTCTTTCTTTATCCTCTCTTTCCTTGGCATCTTTGCATAATGCAGGATTTCACTTATTTAGAAAACGTTTCCCTATGTTTTAACTCAACTAACCTAAGCTACTATAACAAGTCTCATCTCATCTCATCTCATTATCTGTAGCCACTTTATCCTTCTACAGGGTCGCAGGCAAGCTGGAGCCTATCCCAGCTGACTACGGGCGAAAGGCGGGGTACACCCTGGACAAGTCACCAGGTCATCACAGGGCTGACACATAGACACAGACAACCATTCACACTCACATTCACACCTACGCTCAATTTAGAGTCACCAGTTAACCTAACCTGCATGTCTTTGGACTGTGGAGGAAACCGGAGCACCCGGAGGAAACCCACGCGGACACGGGGAGAACATGCAAACTCCACACAGAAAGGCCCTCGCCGGCCCCGGGGCTCGAACCCAGGACCTTCTTGCTGTGAGGCCACAGCGCTAACCACTACACCACTGTGCCGCCCTATAACAAGTCTTGATAGAATATGTTGTGGACGTCGTCATTCAGCCTTAAGTTTTCGAAGCTGCTAGAATGTTATTAACGCCGTCGTTCAAACTAAAGTTTCCGAATCTGCCACGTTAATGCAATGGATGGAGCAAACGGTTTAAATATAGCCTAGGCGGCTTCATTAAATGATAAACAACCCTATGCATTTACTGTTGTGTTCTAAGCTGCACAATATTGCATGTTCAGATAAGAAATGAAAGGAGACTTTCAGTGTGACCTTACCATGCCGTTCCTCGCACTGTCTCCCACTGTCAACCGCCTGCATGCGCTTTCTGCACAGAGGCTCACTGAATGCATGACGTCACGGATTGATGCCCGCATTTACATAGAAAAACATTATTTTATAAATCTATAATTTCATATGTTGTCAAATTGTAGAGAATATTGATGTTGGAGCTAACTTATCTTTTACAAATATAAAAAAAAAAAAAAACCAAAACAACAAAACGGTCCCTATGAAAAGGGCACTTTGGACAGCAAACAGAAAAGGGGCAGGGGCTAGAGCACCTGTAGCACCGGTTCATTGCACGTGGGTGCTCTTACATCTCTTTCCTATTCTGGTTGGAGACAGAATCAAAAATCCACTTGATGACGAGGTGTGGCAGTTGTGTTTAAAGCACAGAAAAATTGTGGATTTGATTTGTGCACCCAAGATCCATACCAACCAAGTAGCATATCTTAAGATTTTCATTGAGGAATACATCCAGCTTAGAACTGCCACATTTCCAGAAAATACACTAAAAGCCGACCACCACTATCTTGTCCATTACCCAGAACTCATTCTTCGGTTTGGTCCCCTCATTAGGTTGTGGACATTGCGCATTGAAAGCAAGCACTCCTATTTTAAGCAATGTGCAAGAAAACTGCATAACTTTAAAAACCTCTGCAGTACCTTAGCAGAAAGACACCAGTTGCTACAAGCATATTTACATACTGGTAGCTTATTTCCACCAACTCTGCAAATGGGCCAAGCAAGTAGATTTGAATGAATGAATGAATGAATGAATGAATGAACCCTTTATTATCACTGTTACCAGTGAAATTGACCATCAACCTGTCCTTACAGAGGGGGAACAGGACAGGAAGACAGGGATAAAAGAAAAAGAAACACAGTAGTAACATAAGGAAAGATGAGGAAAAAAGAACCCCCCCCCCACTATGCTCCTATCAGGAGTACAGTGTGGGAGCATTTAAAAACCTCTGCACATAAGCCCACAATAACACAAGTACACTTTAAAACACGGGACTTGAGGGGGGGAAAGGAGGGGGCAATCAGGGGTGGGGGTAAGGGAGGGAGGGAGGGGGTAAGGGGGTAGGAGGGGAGGGGAGGAGGTAGAGGTAACCCAGCGCAAGCAAGCAGCCATCCGCTCCTGCAGCCATGAGGGCGCTGGTCACGCACCCGCTTGTCACACTGGGGGTGAAAAACGGCGACTGCGGAAAATTGGGGAAGGAATGCGAAGAATGCAAGAGTGTCTCCCAGCAGTGACCTTCTGGGGGAAATGTTTCCCCAGCAACGGCCTTGATCGAGGCTGGTGCTGTTCAGGGAGCTGAATGTCGATAAGATAGAGATTGTTTGGTCTTTCGAACAGATGCAGTCTTTACACGTCCACACCACTCGTCCATATCCAGTGGGGCAAAAAAGTATTTAGTCAGTCACCAATTGTGCAAGTTTTCCCACTTAAAAAGATGAGAGAGGCCTGTAATTTTCATCATAGGTATATCTCAACTATGAGAGACAAAATGAGAAAAAAATTCCAGAAAATCACATTGTCTGATTTTTAAAGAATTTATTTGCAAATTATGGTGGAAAATAAGTATTTGGTCAATAACAAAAGTTCATCTCAATACTTTGTTATATACCCTTTGTTGGCAATGACAGAGGTCAAACGTTTTCTGTAAGTCTTCACAAGGTTTTCACACACTGTTGCTGGTATTTTGGCCCATTCGTCCATCCAGATCTTCTCTAGAGCAGTGATGTTTTGGGGCTGTCGCTGGGCAACACGGACTTTCAACTCCCTCCAAAGATTTTCTATGGGGTTGAGATCTGGAGACTGGCTAGGCCACTCCAGGACCTTGAAATGCTTCTTACGAAGCCACTCCTTCGTTGCCTGGGCGGTGTGTTTGGGATCATTGTCATGCTGAAAGACCTAGCCACGTTTCATCTTCAATGCCCTTGCTGATGGAAGGAGGTTTTCACTCAAAATCTCACGATACATGGCCCCATTCATTCTTTCCTTTACACGGATCCGTCATCCTGGTCCCTTTGCAGAAAAACAGCCCCAAAGCATGATGTTTCCCCCCCCCCCATGCTTCACAGTAGGTATGGTGTTCTTTGGATGCAACTCAGCATTCTTTCTCCTCCAAACACGGCAAGTTGAGTTTTTACCAAAAAGTTCTATTTTGGTTTCATCTGACCATATAACATCCTCTTCTGGATCATCAAAATGCTCTCCAGCAAACTTCAGATGGGCCTGGACATGTACTGGTTTAAGCAGGGGGACACGTCTGGCACTGCAGGATTTGAGTCCCTGGCGGCGTAGTGTGTTACTGATGGTAGCCTTTGTTACTTTGGTCCCAGCTCTCTGCAGGTCATTCACTAGGTTCCCCCGTGTGGTTCTGGGATTTCTGCTCACCGTTCTTGTGATCATTTTGACCCCACGGGGTGAGATCTTGCGTGGAGCCCCAGATCGAGGGAGATTATCAGTGGTCTTGTATGTCTTCCATTTTCTAATAATTGCTCCCACAGTTGATTTCTTCACACCAAGCTGCTTACCTATTGCAGATTCAGTCTTCCCAGCCTGGTGCAGGTCTACAATTTTGTTTCTGGTGTCCTTTGACAGCTCTTTGGTCTTGGCCATAGTGGAGTTTGGAGTGTGACTGTTTGAGGTTGTGGACAGGTGTCTTTTATACTGATAACGAGTTCAAACAGGTGCCATTAATACAGGTAACGAGTGGAGGACAAAGGAGCCTCTTAAAGAAGTTACAGGTCTGTGAGAGCCAGAAATCTTGCTTGTTTATAGGTGACCAAATACTTATTTTACCGAGGAATTTACCAATTAATTCATTAAAAATCCTACAATGTGATTTCCTGGATTCTTTCCCCCCATTCTGTGTCTCATAGTTGAAGTGTACCTATGATGAAAATTACAGGCCTCTCTCATCTTTTTAAGTGGGAGAACTTGAACAATTGGTGGCTGACTAAATACTTTTTTGCCCCACTGTCTGTCCATTTTGTCCATTCTGTTCAATTCAATTCAATTTGGTCTCCGAAATACTTATTCCTTGCAAAGTCGAAAGCGTCTCCAAGATGACAACCATGTTGTGGTTCAAGTTCTGCCACAGTCTGAGTGCCGACAGCTTTGCCCACCATTTCAATCATATTGGGCAGCTTTGTGGGGCTTTGAACAGCTGTCACCATTGTCTGATTTCCTCGATATACCAGGGCAATGCCTAATCCAATCAGCAAAAGTCCAGTAATCATGGTTCCGAACAGGTAGATATCTTCAATGTCCTCCACAGACATTCCAGCAGGATAGGTGGGTTCCCCCAAACCCAGGCTTCTTGTCGAGAAAACTGTGTCAATTTCGTTAGGAGACCAGTTTATCAAATCCATGCTTTTTTAGTTTATAAATTCAATGCAGAGAGAGTCTCTCAAAAAAAAAAGTATAGGCAGATGAGACGAAACAAAGAGCACAAGCAGGAAAAAAAAAGAGAGGAGAGGAGAGCAGAGAAATGTGACCGCCTTCCGTGAGAGCAAGGAGGGAAAAAAAACAGTTGGTCATCATACAGTTTGATGACCAACTGTACCAGATAGGCATTCAGAGAGCTGTCAGTCTTAAGGGTCTCTGCCCGGAACACACAATTGAAACACCCTCTGTCACTTTCAAAGGCACTCTGTACAAAAGAGGCATGACTGTTGTAGTGGACCAAAATGACGCAGGGTATCTCTTTGGGAAAATACTGTTGATACTGTTAAATGAGTCAAACCTGCATTTTGTTGTCCAGCAGTATCAATCTGTGCCTGTTGTGGATCCTGGTGTGTATTGCTTACAAAGCAACTCAGAAGCACAGTATCAGTGTTTGACTGTAGACAAGCTTGCAGATTATTACCCTCTTTCTGTATATAATCAATTTGGTCTTAATCTTGTTGCTCTGCATCATTCTGTGTTTCAGAAGAATGAGTAATGGACTCCATTGAGAAGGCAATACAGACTGCACTACCACAGCTAGATGAAGCGAAACTTCAAACTTTGGTCAATGAGTTGGTGACCAAAGTAGGTGTTGAAGGACCAGATGATCTGCAGTTCATTCAAGAAGATGACATCAAACATCTGCTCACACCCATTCAGTGCAGAAAGATTCTTCATTCCTTGAAAGGTGAGATTACAGTTGCTTTAATTAACATATTAGTTTAGTGATCTTTATTTCAAACATGTAAATAAATAAATAAACAAGAAAAACATCACAGATTTATGACTTCATAATGTCAGAGCATGTTAAACTGTTTTCTTGCAATTTTGTTTGTTTGTTGCTCATTAATTTGTGACTTAAATGTCAGAGAATTTAAGTCTTTTCCAGATAGTGATTGACAGATTATTCAATAATCAAAATAAGTACTTGCAGACCTATATCTTAATATGGGGTTATATAGAAAATTTGGAGGACATTATTTTATGGTATCAAACTGGTCACAACCTTTTGTGTGTTTTCACTCATATGTGTGTAATGCAGGTCCTGTCGATCCCCAGCTGAGCCCTTCATCGTCTGAGCCACGGCCAGTTGCCTCTTCCAGCACATGCCCCATATCACCCACCAGTCCCATCTCTGCATGGGTGGACAGTTTTGAGGTGCCATGGAACAAAGTAAGGCCGACTCTTAGAAGAGCAGTAGATGCTAGTGAAAGGCCAGCTACGGAGGACCGCCGACACTTGATAAGAGTCACCGTTGATGCGATAAGAGAGCATTCCTTGAACCTTACTCGCAGAGAGTGTGTGGTAGTGGCAAAAGCTATAACTCAAAAATATCCAAATAGCTTTTTAGACAAAAATGAAGAGGGGGAGCTAATTGGATGTGGGTATTTCAGTGTTTTAAGTCAGCTCAAGACCAGAGTAGAGTATTTGAATTGAGGCAACAATCTTTCCTGTCTGAGGAAGCCCAAATGCACCCAGAGAGATGATGACGATGGTGATGATGACCAGCCAGCAGTGTGTAAGAGTCAACATGTGTAAGAGTCTACATGTGTAAGAGTCAACAGTTATGGGTGTGTTCGTTGGCAGCCAGAGGACTATCCAGATGGGGAAACATCAGCATCATTAGACGAAAAGAAGCTTGAGATGTTGGATATACAGTTAGGTCAATAAATATTTGGACAGAGACAACATTTTTCTAATTTTGGTTCTATACATTACCACAATGAATTTTGAACAAAACAATTCAGATGCAGTTGAAGTTCAGACTTTCAGCTTTAATTCAGTGGGTTGAACAAAATGATTGCATAAAAATGTGAGGAACTAAAGCATTTTTAAAAACACAATCCCTTCATTTCAGGGGCTCAAAAGTAATTGGACAAATTAAATAATTGTAAATAAAATGTTCATTTCTAATACTTGGTTGAAAACCCTTTGTTGGCAATGACTGCCTGAAGTCTTGAACTCATGGACATCACTAGACGCTGTGTTTCCTCCTTTTTAATGCTCTGCCAGGCCTTTACTGCAGCGGTTTTCAGTTGCTGTCTGTTTGTGGGCCTTTCTGTCTGAAGTTTAGTCTTTAACAAGTGAAATGCATGCTCAATTGGGTTGAGATCAGGTGACTGACTTGGCCATTCAAGAATATTCCACTTCTTTGCTTTAATAAACTCCTGGGTTGCTTTGGCTTTATGTTTTGGGTCATTGTCCATCTGTATTATGAAACGCCGACCAATCAGTTTGGCTGCATTTGGCTGGATTTGAGCACACAGTATGTCTCTGAATACCTCAGAATTCATCCGGCTGCTTCTGTCCTGTGTCACATCATCAATAAACACTAGTGACCCGGTGCCACTGGCAGCCATGCATGCCCAAGCCATCACACTGCCTCCGCCATGTTTTACAGATGATGTGGTATGCTTTGGATCATGAGCTGTACCACGCCTTCACCATACTTTTTTCTTTCCATCATTCTGGTAGAGGCTGATCTTGGTTTCATCTGTCCAAAGAATGTTCTTCCAGAACTGTGCTGGCTTTTTTAGATGTTTTTTAGCAAAGTCCAATCTAGACTTTTTATTCTTGAGGCTTATGAGTGGCTTGCACTGTGCAGTGAACCCTCTGTATTTACTTTCATACAGTCTTCTCTTTATGGTAGATTTGGATATTGATACGCCTACCTCCTGGAGAGTGTTGTTCACTTGGTTGGCTGTTGTGAAGGGGTTTCTCTTCACCATGGAAATTATTCTGCGATCATCCACCACTGTTGTCTTCTGTGGGCGTCCAGGTCTTTTTGCATTGATGAATTCACCAGTGCTTTATTTCTTTCTCAGGATGTACCAAACTGTAGATTTTGCCACTCCTAATATTGTAGCAATTTCTCAGATGGTTTTTTTCTGTTTTCGCAGCTTAAGGATGGCTTGTTTCACCTGCATGGAGAGCTCCTTTGACCGCATGTTTTCTTCACAGCAAAATCTTCCAAATGCAAGCACCACACTTCAAATCAACTCCAGGCCTTTAATCTGCTTAAATGAGAATGACATAACAAAGGAATTGCCCACACCTGCCCATGAAATAGCCTTTGAGTCAATTGTCCAATTACTTTTGGTCCCTTTAAAAACAGGGTGGCACATGTTAAGGAGCTGAAACTCCTAAACCCTTCATTGAATTTTAATGTGGATACCCTCAAATGAAAGCAGAAAGTATGGACTTTATGTCCATGTCCATTATATAACTATAACTTGAATATGTTTCAGTAAACAAGTAAAAAAACAAAATTTGTCAGTGTCCAAATATATATGGACCTAACTGTATTCAGCCGAGAGGGACTCAAGGGTGCTGAGAGAGGAAGGGTAGAAGACCTAATGGCAATCACTTACGCCAAACAGCAGGAATATATCAGTGCAAACCCTTCCCCAAGTATTGTGGACATGGGTAAAGAGTGGCCATTTCTCTTTTCACAGAAGTTTTTATTGTCACAATTCACCACTCTCACCAGTGTTGACCTATACACAAGACTGAATGAAGACTTGGACAAAAAGGGTAAAAGAGTCCTGGATTTCTTCAGAAGTCAGATTACAAGGTGGGGGAAGGAAGTAAGAGCTGTTCTGAAGGAAGCCCTGAAGGAGGACTGAGAAGGAACTAACGGCCTAGCAGTAATGCTTGTGATGTTGGCACACTTCAAAGAGCAAGAGGATTCACTTTTTCTCCTTGCTGATGTAAACGCCTTAATTACTTAAATATTTTATTTACAGTTTTCAACAATTGTCACATTTAGTGATACCAGAATTATTTTCTCTGATTAGAGTGAAACATTTTACACCCCCCAAATTGTATTGCAGGTTGGCGAGCCTCCAATGGCATCTTGTACTTGAGTTCAAGTAAATGCAGGTTTGCATCTGGCAATCCTGTCTTCCTAGGAGTTTGTAGTTTAAGGTTGTTAATAGTTTGAGACAGTGGGTTTCAGGCCAGGTATATTGTTAGAGGGCACCTTTATGTTATTGGTGATTAAGCACTTTTTCATTGATATACCTCACCTCACACTATAACCCACATCTATCCCACAACACTTCTATCTCAATTCTTTTGTAGAGCATGCTGGGTATAGTCACTTGTCCACTGTGTGCACAATATTTGAATTATTAGGAGAAAACTGATATAGCCTGGCATAAGGTTAGTGTGGCACTTTGTTATTTTTTTTATTTCCAAGGGGTGTAAATGTGCACAAACCATCAGAGCAACAAAAAATATGGCATATTGCTTCCTTATCAACAAATTCAAAAAAGCATTTTTTTCCCTAGAGATAATATACCATCTAGTTCATTTCAAGTAACTCTTATCTTTACTGGCATTCATAGGCGACAACCACTGCCGCAGACGCAGAGACCCAGCTGTCTCTCCCCATCACTCCAAGGATCATAATGCTTGGTAAGTTTCACATTCTATGTTAATGATTCCTTTGAATATAGACGGCGCAAGCAAAGAAAGTCTAGTCTGGAAACAGTAGTGAATGCAGCTCGTGTTGCGTCATTCACTGCTTCTGCACCGTTCAGGATTTCCAGCTTGTAATACAAGGCCCACACAGACTTCAAAACCTGAACACATGCACACACACACACCTCTCACTCTCGCGCTTGCTCTCAGACCACATAAGGAACATTGCATTTGACATTGTCCTGCTCCCACTGCTTTAAAAAAAAAAACTAGAGGAAACACTAAACACACACAGTAATAAAAAAAAGTTATGTTGAGTACGAAAACTCGAGTTCATGCATTTTACTTCATACCTCTTAATCCTGCATGTGTTCATTGATTCACTGAAGTTTATTCATGTTCTGTTTATAAAACCTTTATCTGTAAATAGTTCTCTGACTCTTGTGATCAAAAACATTTATCTGAAGCTAAATTTGGAGGCTTTTATGTAAATAGTTTTCTAATAAACAATACATATAGAAACTTCTGATCAACTCGTATAAATTTTTGGCGAAAAAGACAACTTCTGGGGTAAGACCAGCCTATTTCTGGGTTAAACCACACCCACTTCCGGGTTAAGCCCCATTCAGAGTACGGATATAGATAATTTAGTTGATTTGAACAGATACAGATAATGGTGTACTCATCATTCCTAGTAGCCACCTCTGCTGTCATTATTGCTATTTCAGATTGCTTGCTATGCATGTGTCTCTCATCTCATCTCATTATCTCTAGCCGCTTTATCCTTCTACAGGGTCGCAGGCAAGCTGGAGCCTATCCCAGCTGACTATGGGCGAAAGGCGGGGTACACCCTGGACAAGTCGCCAGGTCATCACAGGGCTGACACATAGACACAGACAACCATTCACACTCACATTCACACCTACGGTCAATTTAGAGTCACCAGTTAACCTAACCTGCATGTCTTTGGACTGTGGGGGAAACCGGAGCACCCGGAGGAAACCCACACGGACACGGGGAGAACATATGCATGTGTCACTTTTTGTTTATCTTTCACCAACCCAGTTACTTTATCTGCTCCTTTTATCTGTTTTATGCACTGCTTGGAAGATATGTATGCTCCTTGACCTGTTTTTACAGTCATTCATGTGGAGCAAATCATTTATGGAATGTATTGCGATGAAATATAATTTTTGTAATGTCTGACTCTGACTAAGGAGAGACAATCCTGACTGTGAAAAAATGGATGCTGTCGATCGAAGGGAGGGTCATAATTCCACCTGCTGCTCACCTGACTGACTTCACCACTGCCTTGGCCGCTCTCTTCGCCTGTTACTATGTTTTCAACCTAGAGTATCAGGTGGAAGCCAACACAACATTGGAGTTTGTTCTGAGGTATTAACTATCTCAAGTAGTTGATTGTAAAGATTGAAATGTAAAAGCAAATTGACAATTGAAAAGCTGTTCAAAATCACCCTCTTCCTTTAAAATGTTATTGGTCTTGAGTATGTAAATAGTGTAGGTTGAAGTCTCCTTACAACTTGAATGCTTTATTGGAGAACAGAAGACTCGTTGACATGTAAATATTGTCCCACTCTCTAACTCCTACACTCATTTTCATAGGTTTTGGGTCAGGATTAATCCTGACTCCACTAAGTGCAGTGCCAAGGAGCAGATGAGCAAGAAGACTGGGAGAGTGGTGAAGCGGAAGACTTCCTACATGAACCCCCATGTGATCTCCTTCATCAGGGACTTCACTGAGTTCGATTGGCTAAGTGACTAGATAGAGGTGAGGTTCTGATAATAGCCTTTGCATTGAACGTTCAAGATGGTTTATTTAAAGATGTTATCTCAAATAGTTTTATTAACCCTTGTGGGATGTTCATATTTTTGTTTTTGTTACACTGGACATGTTTGCGGGTCTGGTGGCTTTTTAAATCAATACAGCCATAACAATTTATATAAAAGATACTTACCAGATGTTCAATTCTTCCCAATTACAAGCAATAAAGACAGCATTATATGGATAATATTTATTATTTACCTCTGTTAGATCATATTAATAAAAATGTTGCCCGATTTTTCATGATAAAATGCAAAAAAAGAGGAAATATGTCAAGGAGTTCGGTTAATGGTCTGCTCCAAGCAATTCAACTTTATGGATTTTTACATGTTTTTCAAAAGATTGTCTCAAATTTGAATACAAAAATGTCCAAATTCTGGTCTTTTATGTATAATAGTTACTGACTGCGTTAGTGGAGACAGCTGCCTTGGCCAGCTGTTGACTGCTCGCTACGGAAATGTGATAAATGATTTTTAGTCATTCAAACCTATGATTTCAGACTTAACTCTGCTGTAAAAGTTACATCATGGTACAAGTTCATGTGAAAGTTATCAACAATTCAGTTGTGTTTTTCTGGTGGATAGCCATAGCAGTGTTGATTATACTGTATGTAAAAATGTCATGGTTTGAGTATTGCTGTCCCTCACGTCCAAGTAACAAACTATATTGGGCATTTTTGTAGACAACTCTATGGCGAGCCAGTGTTCAGGCTGAGAGCAGTGAGGTGTGGGAACCCAGCCTGACTCTCTGGGAGCAGCCTGACAGAAAGTCCAATATCCAGCTGCAGGTGAGTGGTGGAAGCCCAAGGTCTGCCAGCTTGGACACCAGTCGTTGTGGAAGGATGGTGTTAAATGCCAAGCTGAAGTCCAGAAAGAGCATTCTGGTGTAGCTCCTCCGCTGCTCCGAGTGGGTCAGTACAGCGTGAAGTGCTGTGAATACAGCATCCTCCATGGATCTCTTTGCTTTATAAGCAAGTTGAAGAGGGTCCAGCTCAGCAGGCAGGCAGGCAAGGATATGACTCCACACCAGTTTCTCAAAGCACTTCATGATGACAGGTGTAAGTGCCACTGGGTGGTGGAGTTTGGGGGGCGGAAAGAGAGGGCCTGGTGAGGCGAAAGCCTGTAATCAACCAAAAAGTAGAAATATTCAGCAAATTTGTTCCAGTAGCCTAATCAATATAAAATTAGATCATACTGACTGTACAGCTGCTGCCAGCACCTTTGATCTAAAGGTGGGGCTATTAAATATTAGATCTCTTACATCTAAAGCACTAATGGTTAATGAACTCATTACTGATCAGGAGTTTAATGTACTTTGTTTAACTGAAACATGGATTAAGCCAAATGAATACTGTAAATAGCATTAAATGAAGCGAGTCCTCCTGGATACAGTTATATACACCAACCTCGTCTAACTGGCAGAGGAGGATGCATCATGGTTATTTATAATGATTATCTAGGTGTAACACATAAACCTGGTTATAAATGTAATACATTTGAAGTTCTTCATACTCATATAATGTATGTAGCCTCGAAAAATAGATCTACCCAGTTAATTCTGTTACTTATTATTTACAGGCCCCCGGGGCCATATTCGGAGTTTCTTTCTGAATTTGCTGATTTTATCTCAGATCTGGTTATTTCCTTAGACAAAGCTTTAGTTGTCGGAGATTTTAATATTCACTTCGATAACCCAGAAGACTCTTGGAAAGCAGCGTTTGTGTCCATTTTAGATTCAGTAGGGATTAATCAGAATGTCATAGGACCGACCCATAACGGCGGTCACACCCTCAATCTAAGACTAACATTCGGGTTAAACGTAGAAAATACAGTCATACTTCCACAGTCTGAAGTTATCTCAGATCTTTATCTCATCTCATTCAAAATATGTCTGAGTAATAATATATGCACCTCACCATGCTACTGTATTAAATGTACATTCACGTCAACTACTGCACAGAGCTTTATAAATTATCTCCCAGAGTTATCAACTTTGATTGGGTCACTGTCAGCCCCTGCAGAACTTGATCAGGCAACTGAATGCTTAGAGTCAACATTCCGCCATACTTTAGATAATGTAGCTCCTCTTAAAAGGAAAATGGTCAGAGACAAAAAAAATTAGCACCCTGGTATAATGATGACACTCACACTTTAAAACAGTTCACTCAAAAATTGGAACGTAAATGGAGTCAAACAAAATTGGTAGCGTTCAAATTAGCGTGGAAGGAGAGCTTCCTGAAGTATAGAAAAGCTCTTCATGCTGCTAGATCAACATATCTCTCCTCCCTAATAGAAGATAACAAAAATAATCCTAGATTCCTCTTTAATACTGTAGCAAAATTAACCAGGAATAAGTCCACTATAGGGTGGCATGGTGGTGTAGTGGTTAGTGCTGTCGCCTCACAGCAAGAAGGTCTGGGTTCAAGCCCCGTGGCCAGCGAGGGCCTTTCTGTGTGGAGTTTGCATGTTCTCCCCGTGTCCGCGTGGGTTTCCTCCGGGTGCTCCGGTTTCCTCCACAGTCCAAAGACATGCAGGTTAGGTTAACTGGTGACTCTAAATTGACCGTAGGTGTGAATGTGAGTGTGAATGGTTGTCTGTGTCTATGTGTCAGCCCTGTGATGACCTGGCGACTTGTCCAGGGTGTACCCTGCCTTTCACCCATAGTCAGCTGGGATAGGCTCCAGCTTGCCTGCGACCCTGTAGAACAGGATAAAGCGGCTAGAGATAATGAGATGAGATGAGAAGTCCACTATAGACACATGCACACCTGCAGTATGTAGTAGCAACGACTTCATGAATTTTTTTAATGACAAAATTGAAAATATCCGGACAAAAAATTCAAACTACTAATTTAAGGTCAGACAATGTAAGTGACCCTGTAGTTAACAATTGAGGTTTTTCACCCACGTGACCAAGTCATGTGATGCATCGTTAGGCTGCCATTTTGGACATCACGGCTCGAATCAGTTTGAATGCGAGGAAGGCAACAAATGAAAAACATAAAAGAAAAAGGAGCGAGATGCAGAAAACACCTTCACTATCCAGTGACGAAGGGCATTTACAGGGCGAGCAGAGGGAGAGGTATTTGCAAAAATTGAGGTTAGCAGGCTTAGAGAACAACGTTTACCTGCTTCCACCAGGATTGTTCACTGACATACGGAAGTACACGAAGCCCTCGTCTTTACCTGACTTCGGCCCACATGATCTCTATACCTATGTCGTTAAAAACCCATCGCCATACACAGGTATTGATCTGAAAGCGTATAAGAGTTTGGATGCCTACAAATATTTTGTGTCAGGCTGGGTAACATGCCTACATCAGCGGGTCGTCCCTGGAGCCGGTGGTCGCCATCTTATTACAGCTAAGGTTTGTTCACATTTTCATTTACTTTCGGTCCTCAGGATAAACAAAATGTTATTAAATGTCATTGAAATAACTTCTTAGTCTGTTGAGACATGGCCCGTTATAAATTTGCTGTTACCAGGCAATGACCAAGAACTGTATTATTAGGGTCTGTATTGTAGCAGTGTACTAGCAGCGAGCTGTTAGCACTAGCTAATGTCAACAACATAGCAGCTAGTATGTTACTGTAGCAATGTTTACGTTCAGTCATTTGGATGAATGTTAAAACCTTTCAGTCTCAAGTTTTTCCTTTACTGCATTTACTAGTTTACTGTAATTATGATCCGGCAGCTGTTTACACCGGATCCAGTGTAAATAGCTGCCGGAGCGCGCTCCGGCTTGCTCCCCCTCAAATTAAGCAGCGCGCTCCAGCTTGCTCCCAGAGCACTCCGGGAGCAAGCCGGAGCGCGCTGCTTAATTTGAGGGGGAGCAAGCCGGAGCGCGCTCTGGAACCTCGGCCGGAGCACTCCGGGAGCAAGCCGGAGCGTGCTGCTTAATTTGAGGGGGAGCAAGCCGGAGCGCGCTCCGGCAGCTATTTACACTGGATCCGGTGTCTGTAACACGTATTTTTTCAAGCTGGTTCTCCCTCTCTGTCTGCAGCGTTAGTATGTAGCTTGACCTTCAAAATGGCGGACACCGGGGCGCCACATGACCCTGTGACGTCAGGTGAAAAACCTCAATATAACTATCAGATCAGCAATTAGAATGTTTTATTCCCCTTAGAGAAACTGAATTACTTTCATGACTCTTGGCATCAAAAGCATCAACTTGTGTACTAGATCCCTTACCTACAAGTCTATTCAAACAGATAATACCTGAAGTAATTGAACCGCTTCTAAAAATAATAAATTATTCTCTTACGATTGGCTATGTACCCAAATCCTTTAAACGAGCAGTTATCAAACCCCTGATTAAGAAAACCTGACCTTGATCCCTGTCAGCTATCCAATTATCGGCCAATATCAAACCTCCCCTTTATCTCCAAGATCCTTGAAAAAGCTGTGGCACAGCAGTTATGCTCATATTTACATCGGAATGACATCCATGAAACGTATCAGTCAGGATTTAGACCTAATCATAGCACAGAGACAGCACTGGTTAAAGTAGTAAACGACCTCCTGTTGGCATCTGATCAGCACTGTGTCTCGCTGCTTGTGTTGCTTGACCTTAGTGCAGCATTTGATACCATTCATCATTCCATTCTTCTGAATAGACTAGAAAATGTTGTGGGAGTTAAGGGAACGGCCCTCTCCTGGCTCAGGTCTCATTTAACTGATCGCTATCAATATCAATATAGTGATTTTTCTAGATATACTGAGGTCACTTTGATTTTCCACAAGGTTCTGTCTTGGGCCCACTGCTTTTTTCTTTATATATATATATATATATATATATATATATATATATATATATATAAATATGTTACCTCTGGGTGATGTTCTTCGTAAACATTGTATTAGTTTCCACTGTTATGCTGATGACACACAGTTGTATGTTTCTGCAAAACCTGATGAGAAACACCAGCTTAATAGAATTGAGGAATGTGTGAAGGACATTAGACACTGGATGCTGATTAACTTCCTTCTGCTTAACTCTGACAAGACTGAAGTACTTGTATTCGGACCACATTCAGCTAGAAGTAAATTTTCTGATTAAATAGTAACTCTGGATGGCCTTTCTGTTTCTTCACGTGCAGCAGTCAAAGACCTCAGAGTGATTATTGACCCCAGTCTTTCATTTGAAACTCACATTGATAACATCACCCTGATAGCTTTCTTTCATCTCAGAAATATTGCAAAGATAAGAAATTTAATGTCACTACATGATGCAGAAAAACTAGTTCATGCTTTCGTTACCTCCAGGTTGGATTATTGTAATGCCTTACTGTCTGGATGTTCTAATAAGTTCATAAACAAGCTCCAGTTAGTTCAAAATGCAGCAGCAAGAGTCCTTACTAGAACTAGAAAATATGACCACATCACCCCTGTCTTATCCACACTGCATTGGCTCCCAATCAAATTTCGTATTGATTATAAAATACTACTACTGACCTTTAAAGCACTGAATGGTCTCGCACCACAATACCTGAGTGAACTTCTGGTCCTCTATGACCCGCCATGCCTACTTAGATCAAAAGATGCAGGCTATCTGCTGGTACCTTGTATAGTGAAGGCTACATCAGGGGGCAGAGACTTTTCTTACAAAGCCTCACGGTTATGGAACAGCCTTCCAAGTCATGTTCAGGAATCAGATACAGTCTCAGCGTTTAAGTCTCAGCTGAAAAACATATCTCTTTAGTCAAGCCTTTTGTTAATGGTGTTTGAGGTAAAGGTGTAGCTCTGGAGGGTCCTCAGACCTAGAGTGTTTTGGTAAACTGGGATGTATGGATGCTGTCAGTCCCCCCACTCACTTGCTCACTCGAGTTTGTTGACGGTGTAGTGGCTGGCTGCTTTATGTCCCAGGGTTCCCTCATTCCTGTGTTACCTTCTGGCTCTCCCTTTTAGCTATGCTGTTATAGTTATTTGCCGGAGTCCCTGCTTGTACTCAGTGCAATATGTATACTCTTCCTACTTATTCAGGTGACATTGGGCATACCTAACAACCTGTGTTTTTTCTCCCCCCCCCCCCCCCCCCCCCAATCTGTCCCTCTGAGTTACATGTCGGTCCTGGAATCGAGATGCTGACCTGTTCTGCTCCTCGGACCTGCCTGATCCATCCTGGTGCCCAGTGTCTGGTTGGAGTCTCATCGCATCGCTCCTGTGGAGGACGGCCCCATGTAGACAGTTGGGAGTCATGCCTGGAGGATGCTCTGAACTCTTGCAGTGGTGCTTTTGTGGCTGGGGACTGCAGCTGACTTGCTGACTTTGGGACTGCAGTTGTCATGAACAGTTTTGCGCTTGGGTTTCCATCAGTGGGGGGTTTATAGCATCAACGAAGCTGACTTTATGTTAGGACTGTTAATGTTATAGTCATGTCTGTTGTTGCCCAAATGAGGACGGGTTCCCTTTTGAGTCTGGTTCCTCTCGAGGTTTCTTCCTCATGTCATCTGAGGGAGTATTTCCTTGCCACCATCGCCACAGGCTTTCTCATTGGGGATAGATTAGGGATAAAATTAGCTCATGTTTTAAGTCATTCAAATTCTGTAAAGCTGCTTTTCGATAATGTTTATTGCTAAAAGTGCTATACAAATAAACTTGACTTGATCAAACCTGCGACCTTCTGGTGGGTGGGGTACCATTTAACCTGTTGAGCTGAAGATCCTCTAATGCGATGCATGCTTACTAAGTAATAAAAGAGAGGGGATTGGGTTTGGGTTATGGGTGGGGGAAGGGGAGAAAAACAAACCCTGGTTTGGGTAGAGGGTGGGTGGGATTACGAATAAGGTTTGAAATGGTTAGGGTTAGGAATTGGGGTGAGAGAGGTTAGGGAGTGGGAGATGATAGGGTTGGGGAATAAGGGTTTGGAGAGGTGAGGGTAAGGGATGGGGTTGTGGACGATTGGGGTTAGGAATGGGAGAGGTTGAGTTACAGATAAAGAGTTTAGAAAGGTAAGGGATTGGGGAGGGAATGGTTGTAGAGGGTTAGGTATTGAGTTAGGGTAGGGGTAGAGGAATAACTCTGCTATGTGCAGGTCTAATGGAATTTGGGGGTGGAAAGAGAGGATCTGGTGAGGTGAAGGCCTGGCATCAAACCCATGACCTGGTGGATGGGCTACCATTTAACCTGTTGAGCTAAAGATCCTCTCATGAGATACAGAAATGCTTGAAAGTTTGTTAACCCTTTAGAATTTTCTATATTTCTGCATAAATATGACCTAAAACTTCATCAGATTTTCACACAAGTCCTAAAAGTAGATAAAGAGAACCCAGTTAAACAAATGAGGCAAAAGTATTATACTTGGTCATTTATTTATTGAGGAGAATTATCCAATATTGCATATCTGTGAGTGGCAAAAGTATGTGACTGTTGGGGTTCACCCAGAAAGAGACCCTGGATTCCTTCGTGAATGCCTTTCCCTCGGGCCCGAGGTGGACGAATCAACAGAGAAAACAGACAAGGGAACACATGAGAGCTGTTCACATGCCAGTTTATTCGCTCAGTCACTTTGTCCAAATGAAAACATTTTTGGAAGCGTCTTATAGTGTTACTGTGTTTATGTTTTGTCTTCGTGTGTGTGTGTGTGTAATGGGTGTGCGTCTATGTGTAAGTGTGTAATGATCTTGAATCAATCATAATATAAAAACATATTTGCTGACAGTAAGGTACAGATAGATATCAGAGTTTTGGCTTATAATCAATATTATGTCTGATTTTTCGTGGAATAGTTTGGAATGTTAAACATAGATAATGTCTTGCCTATGAAGAAGGTCAAAAAACACTAGTTTGCACAGAAAGGATCTTACTAATTAACAGGAATAATTCTTAACACATGAATGTGTGTTAAGTCAGTAAATTACATCTTGATTCCATCATCATAAGTAAAATAACAAATAACAGTATGTCTTTAATAATGCTAAAACAAGGAATGTTATAAGAGAATAAACATAAAAAAAAATAAGAACAACTTAACCACAAGAACAATGAGAATATGTCTGAAAGAGAGAGAACAATTAAACAACTAACAGGATTAAACTCATAACTAAATTAGGTTAATGCTTTTAAACTAAAAATCCTTAGAATCATAAGATCTTAATTATAATTATAATGTCATTATGAAACTAATCTAGAACTATAAAACTAACATTAATCACAGAATGCATTCATTAATTACGGGACCTATAAAACTAACATTAATCACTACCATAGTATATTTCAATATATTTCAGTATATTTCATAGCTTTTATGAAGTTATGACCTAAGGTTCAACTGAATGAATTAACATGATCATGAACTTTAATTCTACCATTTCAGAGTGTGTATGGGTCGATCTGACACTAAAACAGACCTTCAGACACTTCTCTGTTCAAAATACACATTCATAAACAAAATGTTCCCAAACAATGTCCAGCCGGACCTAAGGTCATTTCAAACTAAATTTTGACACAGAATAAGCTAAGAATTACTATATCACTAAACTTACATATACCTACATATATCCTGATTTAACCTACTGATTCTGATTCATATTCTGATCATAATCTACATATAATAAAATTTGACCCAACAATCCCCCCCCTTTAATACTAATCACAGTATTAACTTTAGATTTTAATTAGATTTTAATTAGATTAGTGTTACACCCTAGCAGGACGATAATATACATTATTCTCTCTATGCAGAGGTTTGCGGGTAAGACTATTAATCATCTTATGCATTCTGTCCATCAAGCATCTCAAAATGCAAGGTCCCAGGAAAATAAACAAAAGAAAAATCACCACTACAGGGATGCACATAGAAAAAATAGCAGACCAATTAGAGCAATTACCAAACAGTCCAGAAAACCACACCCACCCTGCCATATCCCCATGTTCATCATGTTCTAGTTGTTGAGCAATCTGTCTCATTTGATGTACGGCTGCACCTATTTCACCATCCGGGTTATCATTAGTAGGAATAAAAGTGCAACAGCTGTCTCCGATCATAGCACAAACACCCCCCTTTTCTGCTAACAAAATATCAAGGGCCATACGATTTTGAGTAGTCATTAGACGCAGGGCGGTTAATTCAGTCCTAATACCATCGACAGCTTTAATGGTTTCATTAACAAAGCTGGCTAAGCGATAATGTGTTAATTCTACATTCTTCCATAGATCAGCTACACCAAAATGAGGAAACATTGATGTCCAAAACCTGTGCCACCTAGTAGTAAGATGATGTTCCAGGGGTGGAAAATTATGAATGACATCTCGTTTTGGGCGATGAGCAGAGAAAGGATGGATAGCAGTGATAGCGTTTTTGAGTTGTATGGGAGCGCAAATGCCTGACCAGTTGGTGGGAAACGAAACAAGGAGATTACTATTACCGCAGTACCAGTACCAGTTTAATGCCAATTTAACACCAGGATAATTATTAGGGTGTGGTGGAAAACAATTAGGATGAGCCCTACATGTATTCTTGATATATCCGATACTGTTGAGTGTACAATCAGTTAGCGGAGGGTTACATCGACATGAATTCGGGATCCAGCGAGGACATGGAGAGGTGACAGAGTTCTGATCATATATCTGCTTACATTGAGACTTAGGAATGTGTCCTAAATAAATGTTACTTTTTTGAGAGTAATTCATTCTGAAACAATGAGGGAAAGTGAAATTAGAAGGCATATCTACTTTTAGAGTAGTGAGAATAGAATCTTGTAATATAATGTCAGGGGTATTTGTGCCATGTACTAAAGAAGTCTGGTTTAACTTTGCTACCACAGAAGGGTGAGGAGAGTAATTACAGAAAGGCCCCCAAAATTTAGAAGGTTGGCCTTTTGGCCCCCAAGCATAATATAAAGCTTCAGAGCATAACGGCAAAGATGGGCGTGTAATAATAGTAGAGGATGGCATCAAATGACATACATAACAACTTTCATTTGTGTGAGCCCGTGCAGTCCAGTTAGCGAATTGCCAGAAGATGTTGTCTCGAGGTCCAGCTCCAGCGGGTAACCCTGCTCCGAGCAATAGGAGAATAGTCACGAAGGCTCGGGCGGGTAACCCTGCCCCGAGCAGAGATGAAGCAGCCACGAAGGCTCGGGCGGGTAACCCTGCCCCGAGCAAGGAAGTGATCCTGAAGGCTCGGGCGGGTAGCCCTGCCCCGAGCAGTGATGTCACGATACCCGCGATGTGGACCATCATGGTTGTAGTGAGGTGGTTCGGTTCCACGGTTCCAAATGGTTCACGGGTCAGATTCCAGACTGGGCGCGAGATCTCTTCCCCCTTTTTGTTTACGTCTCACAGGCAGTAACGGATTCTCAGTCAGCCGGGCTGCACAACTCAGTCAGCGTTTGCACACAGGTCAATTCTATAGCACAGAGAGAGGGAGAAAGAGAGAGAGAGAGAGAGAGACTGGATAGGGACACTAAAAGCGTTAATAGCAACTGATTATTGTAACACAACTTTGTTATGGAGCCTTCTTCAGTCGGGTGGCATGGATCCACTGTGGAAAAAGGTCAGTTAAGACAGCAGTACGAGTAATGGCGACTATTTCTGCAGGCTCACTATATCTAGGTTCTCCCAATTGTCCAAATCGTTTAAAAAATTGCACCAGCACCTTGTCTCCCACTTGGAAGGGGTGTGTGTTTGCTGATGGTGGAAATGATATTGTACTATTGACCTTAGTACAAATTTCATGCAATTTATCGATAAGAGCTGCAGAATACTCATCCATATGTGTTTTCAAATCAGAGGTACCCAGAGCCGGAGTCCCTTTTCTCCAGGGGACAGGGAACGGTCGCCCAAAAATGATCTCGTAGGGGGAATAGCCACCGAGACTAGGCTTCGATGTCATGCGAATTTCAGCCAGTGTGGCTGGTAATAGGTCTACCCAATTTTTGGAACCTGTGGTCTGCATAGCCTTAGTTAGTTTGTCTTTCAGTGTTCGATTAGTACGCTCTACGATATCAGAAGATTGAGGATGGTATGGAATGTGAAAGCGCCAGTTTAGTGAAAGATACTTACACAGATCTTGTGTGACCTTTGAGGCGAAAGGGGTACCTTTGTCTGAGTCTATGGCATCTGGAACCCCATAACGAGGTATTATTTCTTTTGCCAGCATACGAGTCACTACCTTTGCATTCTCTCTAGAACACGGAAAGGCTTCTACCCATTTAGAGAATTTGTCCACAATCACCAGGAGATATTTAAACGGCCCACAGGGAGGCATGTGTGTGAAGTCGATTTGCCATTCTAGGAATGGAGATGTCGGTATGGGTAAACACTTGTGTTTCGCGACTGCTTTGGAGTGATTGTTCTGTGCGCAGATGAGGCATCTCTCGAGAATTGAATCCACCAAACTGTTTAGATTGGCTATACAGAAAAGTTTGTTCATGTCCCCCTTTACCCCCCTTCGTGCACGGTGTGTCACGCCATGAAATTCACGCACGAGGAAGGGAAGGCAATGTGATGGAAGACAAAGGCGGCCATCTTGGCTGTACCATAGGCCATCAGAGGCGACATAAGCATCTTGTAGCTGCCAAAAGGCAGAATCATTTGGAGAAGCTGAAGCCTGTAAAGAGATAAGGTCTAAATCTGGGATCAGACTACTAGCAAGACAAGATGTATTACATGATGAAGGGTCTAGACCAGGAGACATGACACCAGAAGCAGCAGCAAGTTTTGCCGTTCGATCAGCAAGAGAATTACCCATGCGTTCAGGGGTGTTTCCTGAGGCATGCGCTTTAGTCTTAACTATGGCGAGTGACCTAGGGAGATGACAAGAATCAATAAGATTTTGTACTAAGGTTGAGTGTGAAATGGGCTTCCCGTCTGCGGCGTGGAAGCCCCGTGACTGCCAAATCTTCCCAAAATCATGAGCCACCCCAAAGGCATAACGAGAGTCTGTGTAGATTGTGACGTCCTTGCCCTGAGACAAAATACAAGCACGCATTAGTGCATACAATTCGGCTGCCTGAGCGGAAGAGAACGGGAGAGCATAGGCCTCGTGTACAATGTCAGGCAGGGAGCACACAGAATAGCCACAGAGGAAAACACCATCTGAAGGTTTAGAACAAGAGCCATCAACAAAGATTACTTCCCCAGTCTCCAGAGGGCTGGAGGAAAGATCAGGCCTGATACTGGTAGTATGCAAGATTTCAGATAGACAATCATGATCGGTGTCCTCTAAGGTGTCGCCCTGAGAGTTAAGAAGGCGTGCGAGAGCGTGACCTACAGTATTAGAGGATGTGGCACGAATTCCGAGATTGTCAGTAAAAAAAAAGAATGGTTTCATATCCGGAGCGTCGCTGCGCAGTCATATGTTGAGTCTGTAAATTTTGCAATACCTGTTTAACTTGATGTGACGAGTGCAAGATCAGTGGGTGAGACAAAACCAATTTCTCTGCATCTGAAACCATCATAGCACAGGCGGCGACAGCTCTTAGACACGCAGGCAAGCCTTGAGCAACAGTGTCTAATGTTTTAGATAAGAACGCACACGGACGAATCCCCCCTCCATGCTCCTGAGCCAAAACACCAGACGCCGTACCTTGCTGTTCACAGGCGTAGAGATGAAAGGGCTTTGAGTAGTCAGGTAAACCCAGAGCTGGGGCGGAGCAGAGAGCGCTTTTGAGGGAGTGATAAGCATTAATCATAGTTTCAGTCCAGGTCAAAGGATGTCGCTGTGCCTGTCTTCGTGAGAGCAGATAACGCGTCAGTTGGTCCCTTAATTCTGTCATAGCTCTATCAGTCTCTTTCCAGTAAAACTTCATTACTTGTTTAGTCGTGGTCTGACCGTTTTCTTCCACCTTCATCTCAGTTACTTCATATTCATCATTCTCGGGCTTTAAGCAAGGTACGGCGGCTAGCAATACATTTTCATCATATCTATCACTGAGAACAGCATGCATGATAAAACGATAATCTGCACCAACCATTTGTTTGTGCCTGCACATTCTTACGAGCATGTCTACAAAGTTGATTGGGTTGTTTATCGAAGGCAACAACTTGATAATATCTTTTAATTCTGATGCCGAAGGCGGATTGATCTTAAATCCTCTTCCTCTTCGCGCCCACACACAAGCTGTGTTTATTTCATCGTCAGAATCCGTATTAGATTCGTTCGTCTCGTTTCTTCTGCTCATTACAGTTTTTCTTCTAGCGCCTGTGTTATGAGATACGCTAGGAACGTTATCAGCGGGACATGAAGGGTTCGCCGGTGTATCTACAGGAATGTTTCTTACTTCCTCGGATATCAGCGGGGGAGCAGAGGCTATGGATCTAAATAAAGCAGGTTTCACCTCTGCATTGCGCTTAGGATGTGGTATTGAATTCTTCTGTTCTTTTGTCTCTTTAATTCCATGAAAATTATCCCAAGTTGGCTTCATTTTAATCCACTCTAAATAACCTTTGGTCATGTAATCATAATCCCATTCTGGGTTGCCAAATCCTTCATATATCTGTTTATATGCCGAAACGAGATACTCTGGTCTAAAAGTCCCTGCACAAGGATAAATTAACCGAGACTGAAATTGTTTCCCGGACCAATCGGCTAAAAGGTCCAACCAAGGAGCAGTATAGAGTCCCAAATCACATCAATTCATCCAATCCCGTGGAGTGTCTTCAGAATCGGGTCTGAGTACCTCTTTACTACAACTACACCCCATGGCTGCACGAAGGAATCAAAGATTAAAAGCGCGCTCTTCTCGTGACAGCTCTCCCCCGTGGAGTGTCTTCATGAGGCTCACCGTCCCGTAAACAAATTACGAGGTTTACCAGTCCAATCCCGTGGCTCTACCAGCCCCATCTCGTCCCGTAAACAAGAGTCTAAAAGGTCTAATCTAATCTCTAAAAAGTCTACGAGGTTCCTTACGTCCCGTGCCTCTACACGAGGTTTACCAACCTGAATTATGGGTCTCTTTTTTTTTTTTAAATTACTACCAACCAGGCGGTCAACCAATCAATAACCAATCAATTATGAATTAAAATTAAAATAATTTACTCACCTGGTTGGCAGTATCCCACTTCTGACACCAAATTGTTGGGGTTCACCCAGAAAGAGACCCTGGATTCCTTCGTGAATGCCTTTCCCTCGGGCCCGAGGTGGACGAATCAACAGAGAAAACAGACAAGGGAACACATGAGAGCTGTTCACATGCCAGTTTATTCGCTCAGTCACTTTGTCCAAATGAAAACATTTTTGGAAGCGTCTTATAGTGTTACTGTGTTTATGTTTTGTCTTCGTGTGTGTGTGTGTGTAATGGGTGTGCGTCTATGTGTAAGTGTGTAATGATCTTGAATCAATCATAATATAAAAACATATTTGCTGACAGTAAGGTACAGATAGATATCAGAGTTTTGGCTTATAATCAATATTATGTCTGATTTTTCGTGGAATAGTTTGGAATGTTAAACATAGATAATGTCTTGCCTATGAAGAAGGTCAAAAAACACTAGTTTGCACAGAAAGGATCTTACTAATTAACAGGAATAATTCTTAACACATGAATGTGTGTTAAGTCAGTAAATTACATCTTGATTCCATCATCATAAGTAAAATAACAAATAACAGTATGTCTTTAATAATGCTAAAACAAGGAATGTTATAAGAGAATAAACATAAAAAAATAAGAACAACTTAACCACAAGAACAATGAGAATATGTCTGAAAGAGAGAGAACAATTAAACAACTAACAGGATTAAACTCATAACTAAATTAGGTTAATGCTTTTAAACTAAAAATCCTTAGAATCACACACATCACATCACATTATCTCTAGCCGCTTTATCCTTCTACAGGGTCGCAGGCAAGCTGGAGCCTATCCCAGCTGACTACGGGCGAAAGGCGGGGTACACCCTGGACAAGTCGCCAGGTCATCACAGGGCTGACACATAGACACAGACAACCATTCACACTCACATTCACACCTACGGTCAATTTAGAGTCACCAGTTAACCTAACCTGCATATCTTTGGACTGTGGGGGAAACCGGAGCACCCGGAGGAAACCCACGCGGACACGGGGAGAACATGCAAACTCCACACAGAAAGGCCCTTGCCGGCCCTGGGGCTCGAACCCAGGACCTTCTTGCTGTGAGGCGACAGCGCTAACCACTACACCACCGTGCCGCCTCCTTAGAATCATAAGATCTTAATTATAATTATAATGTCATTATGAAACTAATCTAGAACTATAAAACTAACATTAATCACAGAATGCATTCATTAATTACGGGACCTATAAAACTAACATTAATCACTACCATAGTATATTTCAATATATTTCAGTATATTTCATAGCTTTTATGAAGTTATGACCTAAGGTTCAACTGAATGAATTAACATGATCATGAACTTTAATTCTACCATTTCAGAGTGTGTATGGGTCGATCTGACACTAAAACAGACCTTCAGACACTTCTCTGTTCAAAATACACATTCATAAACAAAATGTTCCCAAACAATGTCCAGCCGGACCTAAGGTCATTTCAAACTAAATTTTGACACAGAATAAGCTAAGAATTACTATTTCACTAAACTTACATATACCTACATATATCCTGATTTAACCTACTGATTCTGATTCATATTCTGATCATAATCTACATATAATAAAATTTGACCCAACAGTGACCCTCTAGAATTAGCAGTTAATTTGAAGGTGAAATTAGAGTCAGGTGTTTTCAATCAATGGGATGACAATCAGGTGTGAGTGGGCACCCGGTTTTATTTAAAGAACAGGGATCTATCAAAGTCTGATCTTTACAACACGTTTGTGGAAGTGTATCATGGCACGAACAAAGGAGATTTCTGAGGACCTCAGAAAAAGCATTGTTGATGCTTATCAGGCTGGAAAAGGTTACAAAACCATCTCTAAAGAGTTTGGACTCCACCAATCCGCAGTCAGACAGATTGTACAGAAATGGAGGAAACTCAAGACCATTGTTACCCTGCCCAGGAGTGGTCAACCAACAAATATCACTCCACGAGCAAGGTGTGTAATAGTCGGCAAGGTCACAAAGGACCCCAGGGTAACTTCTAAGCAACTGAAGGCCTCTCTCACATTGGCTAATATTCATGAATTCACCATCAGGAGAACACTGAACAACAACAGTGTACATGGCAGGGTTGCAAGGAGAAGGCCACTGCTCTCCAAAAAGAAAATTGCTGCTTGTTTGCAATTTGCTATAGATCATGTGGACAAGCCAGAAGGCTCTTGGAAAAATGTTTTGTGGATGGATGAGACCAAAATAAAACCTTTTGGTTTACATGAGAAGCATTATGTTTGGAGAAAGGAAAACCCTGCATTCCAGCACAAGAACCTTATCCCATCTGTGAACCGTGGTGGTAGTATCATGGTTTGGGCCTGTTTTGCTTCATCTGGGCCAGGATGGCTTGCCATCATTGATGGAATGATGAATTCTGAATTATACCAGTGAATTCTAAAGGAAATTGTCAGGACATCTGTCCATGAACGGAATCTCAAGAGAAGGTGGGTCATGCAGCAAGACAATGACCCTCAGTACACAAGTCATTCTACCAAAGAATGGTTAAAGAAGAATAAAGTAGATGTTTTGGAATGGCTAAGTCAAAGTCCTGACCTTAATCCAATCAAAATGTTGTGGAAGGACCTGAAGCGAGCAATTCATGTGAGGAAATCCACCAACATCCCAGAGTTGAAGCTGTTCTGTATGGAGGAATGGGCTAAAATTCCTCCAAGCTGGTGTGCAAGACTGATCAACGGTTAGCGGAAACGTTTAGTTGCAGTTATTGCTGCACAAGTGGGGTCACACCAGATACTAAAAGCCAGGGGCGTTTTTAGCCTATTTTTGGGGGTGCTCAAGCACCCCCAAAAACGAGCTCAGCACCCCCTAGCTCAGCACCCTCAAAAACACTGCTTTTGGATGTAATTTTCAGAAATAAGTGCCCTTGCGCACTGCTCAATGAATGTATGCGCGGGCGTGTGTGTGTTCTTGAATTCACCTGTTACGTGATAGTTCTATGAGCAGTAAAATACCTCTCCTCCTTGCGTCCCCTCTGATTGGGTTGCCTGTCTGCACAAGTGCTTGCTACGACATGGTGTTTTTTTAACTGGATTCCACGCCGATGAGGAACTCGAAGTAGCACCTGAGTATTACTGGCATAGCGAGATGTGAAGGTACGGACTGGAGTTACAATTATTAAACACAACACAATAATATGCATAATGCAATATTGATGTTCCCTGGTCTATGAACAGAATGATAAAAATGACATTTATCATCCATATCGAGATACTTTGTGGTTGTAAATGTGTAGATATCATAGTTTATTGGGTCAGCTTCTGTTAAAACATTGCATAAGTCTAGTCTTGTCTAGTCTAGTCTTCTTGTCTAGTTAAGTCTAGTCTAAATGCGGAATAAACGTGGAAACACTGTCGTTCAAGCCAGGTGCCTCTGTCAGCTCTGTGGGCTAAGCACCCCCAAAGATCAGATGCGAGAATCGCCCCTGCTAAAAGCAAAGGTTCACATACTTTTGCCACTCACAGATATGTAATATTGGATCATTTTCCTCAATAAATAAATGACCAGGTATAATATTTTTGTCTAATTTGTTTAATTGGGTTCTCTTTATCTACTTTCAGGACTTGTGTGAAAATCTGATGATGTTTTAGGTCATATTTATTCAGAAATATAGAAAATTCTAAAGGGTTCGCAAACTTTTAAGCACCACTATACATGCTTACTTATTGATAAGAGAGGGGATCGGTTTAGGGTTATGGGGGGGTGAATGCAAGCCCTGGTTTGTGGAGGGGATGGGGTTAGGATTAAGGATTTGGAGAGGTTAGACTTGGGGATTGGGAGTGGGGGAAGGTAGGGTTAGGGATAAAGATGTGGCAGCGGGGGCGTGGTCAAGCGGCTGTCTGTGACCGGAGGGCAGAGTCAGGGAAGGTATGTGGCAGAATCACTGCACCTGATGTCAGTTAACCTGTGTTTGTGTGTCTTCCCCAGTGACCGCTCCCTATATAAGGAGAGAGAGAGCAGAGGAAGGGAGCTCCCTCCCCAACCAGATGACTGATGTGTGTGTCTGTGTGGCTGGGAGATTGTGATAGCACTGAAAAGTGTAAAAATAAAGAGTTTTGGAAACTCAGTTCTGCCCTGCCGTACTTCTGTGCTCCACCCACCCGCTCAAAGTTTTACAGTGGTGCCGAAACCCGGGACCAGAGCACAGAGGAGAACAA
Organism: Neoarius graeffei; assembly: GCF_027579695.1. Classification (NCBI taxonomy): domain Eukaryota; kingdom Metazoa; phylum Chordata; class Actinopteri; order Siluriformes; family Ariidae; genus Neoarius; species Neoarius graeffei. The sequence goes on from NC_083590.1 coordinate 58,855,698, forward strand.
CCCCATGGAGTCCTCCCCCTTCACGGACCTGATCCATGCCCTCACCATGGCCGAACAGAGCCAGCACCAGGCGCTAGTCACCCTCCGAAAGGAGCAAGAGCAAAGGTTTGAGGCCCTGTTGCTGGCGCAACAGGAAGATCGTCAGGTGTTCTGGCACCTACTCGCATCAGTGGGGTCCGCCCTCCCCACCTCACCATAACGAAGATGGGCCCGCACGACGACCCCGAGGCCTTCCTCGCGCTCTTCGAGCAAGCAGCAGAGGCCTGGGGCTGGCCGGTGGAACAGCGCACGGTGCGCCTCCTCCCTCTGCTAACAGGCGAGGCGCAGCTGACAGCTGGCTGGTCCACGCGGACCTGCACCGGGCCGTCCTCCATCGTGTGGCGTGCACCCCAGAACAACAACGCCAGCTCTTCCGCACTCTACACCGAGAGGAGGTCGGCCAGCCGTTCACGTTTGGCCAGCAACTCCGGGACGCCTGCTGGCGGTGGCTGAGGGCTGACAACCACGACGCCGAGGGAATCGTCGATCTGGTAGTACTGGAGCAGTTCATCACCCGACTTCCCGAAGGGACCGCGGAGTGGGTCCAGTGCCATCACCTGGCGTCGCTGGATCAGGCCATTGAGCTGGCGGAGGACCATTTGGCGGTTGTTCCAACGACAGGACAGCAGATCTCCTCTTCTCCTCTCTCTCTCCCCCTCCCCTTCTGTTCCTTGTCCTCGCCCCGTTCCCCCACTGCAGAGGTGGGGGCCAGCTCCACCCCAGCTGGCCCACCGCACCCGTGGTGCCCTCCCATTTCCCACTTCCGTGTCGCCCTCCCATTTCCCACTTCCGTGTCTGTCTCTCTGCCCCCCTCAGGTGAGTGAGCCCCAGAGCACCGGTGCAGAGAGAGAGCCCGGGCCGGATTGCTGGCACTGCGGGGAGCCGGGGCACCTCCAGCATCAGTGCTCGGCAATGGAGGTGGGCGCGATGGTCCAGATCCACGACGCGCCAGGGATCACATACCGGTGAGTATCGAAGGGGATACGTATCAGGCTTTGATGGACTCTGGCTGTAATCAGACCTCAATCCACCAAAGCCTGGTGCAAGATGAGGCATTGGGGACAGCACAATTGGTGAAGGTGTTGTGTGTGTACGGGGATGTTCACAACTACCCTTTAGTGTCAGTCCACATTCTTTATCGAGGGGAAAAATTTAGTGTAAAGATGGCGGTTAATCCTCGCCTTACCCACTCGATAATTTTGGGGACTGATTGGCCGGGATTTCGGGAATTAATGACTCATTTAGTGAAGAGTGGTTCCTGCCGTAGTTCAGCAGGGGGAGGTCCCGGTGTGGCATTGGCAGGAGCAGCTGTCACAGAGCCATCTACGTCATCACTGCATCAGAGTGAGGAGCAGCAGGCTCCTCCTCCCTTTCTCGGGGAATCCCTTGCGGATTTCCTGTTAGAGCAGTCGCGAGACGAGACTCTGCGGCATGCGTTTGACAAAGTGAGAGTAATCGATGGTCAAATGCTCCAGCCAAATGCCACCCTGTTCTTCCCCTATTTTTCTATTATGAAGGATAGATTATACCGAGTGACGCAGGACACTCAGACTAAGGAGCCGATCACACAACTTTTGATCCCAAAGAGCCGCCGGGAATTGGCATTCCAGGCGGCTCACTTTAATCCCATGGCTGGACACTTGGGGCAGGATAAGACACTAGTCCGAATAATGGCCCGGTTCTATTGGCCAGGGATTCGCGGCGATGTCCATAGTTGGTGTACGGCATGCCGCGAATGCCAGTTCGTAAATCCAGCAGCCATTCCAAAAGTGCCTTTGCGCCCTCTGCCATTAATCAAGACCCTGTTCAAAAGAATTGGGATGGATCTCATCGGGCCATTAGATTGGTCAACACGAGGGTATCGCTTTATTTTAGTTCTGGTGGACTATGCAACGCGATACCTGGAAGCAGTGCCTCTTTGCTATATCTCAGCATGTAGTATTGCAAAAGCACTCTTCCACATCATCTCCCGAGTTGGAATCCCCAAAGAGATTCTAACTGATCAAGGCACTTCGTTTATGTCATGCTCTCTGCATGAACTGTATGGGTTGCTGGGAATTAAGCTGATCCTCACCTGCGTTTATCACCCACAAACGGACGGATTAGTCAAACAGTTCAATCGCACCCTCAAGAACATAATTAAAAAGTTTGTACGCGAGGACGCACGCAATTGGGATAAATGGCTTGAACCCCTGTTATTCGCAGTGCGAGAGGTCCCACAAGCCTCCACGGGGTTCTCCCCATTCGAATTATTATATGGGCGTAAGCCGCGTGGCATCCTAGATGTACTGCGGGAAAATTGGGAGGAGGAACCTTCATCGAGCAAAGATGAAATTCAATTCGATCTGCGCGCAAAACTCCACACACTCACACAGCTAACCCAGGAGAATTTGCGGCAGGCCCAAGAATGGCAAATCCGCCTGTACGACAGGGGTACGTGCCTTAGGGAGTTCGCACCGGGAGATAAAGTACTCATACTATTGCCTACCTCGAGCTCCAAATTGATCGCTAAGTGGCAAGGACCCTTTGAGGTCACACGGCGAGTCGGGGATGGCGACTATGAGGTGAGGCAAACGGACAGGGGTGGGGCGCTACAGATTTACCACCTCAATCTGCTCAAATTTTGGAAAGAGGAGGTCCCCATGGCATTGGTGTCATTGGTTCCGGAGAAGGCAGAGCTGGGGCTGGAGGTCCAAAAGGGAACCTTGGCATCGCTTACCTCTCCGGTCCCCTATGGAGACCACCTCTCCCCGACTCAACTCACAGAGGTTGCCCAGTTGCAGACCGAATTTTCGGACGTGTTCTCACCCCTGCCCGGCCGCACCCGCCTCACAGAGCACCACATTGAGATGCCCCTGGGGGTGGTAGTGCGCAGCCGCCCTTACAGACTGCCTGAACACAAAAAAAAGGTAGTTCGGGAAGAACTTGAGGCCATGCTCGAAATGGGCATCGTCGAGGAGTCCCACAGTGACTGGAGCAGCCCAGTGGTCTTGGTTCCCAAGGCCGACGGGTCAGTCCGGTTCTGTGTGGACTATAGAAAAGTCAACACGGTGTCTAAATTCAATGCATACCCAATGCCTCGTATTGATGAGTTGCTGGATCTACTAGGCACGGCTCCCTTTTATTCCACACTGGATTTGACAAAGGGTTATTGGCAGATCCCCTTGACTCCACTATCCCGAGAAAAAATGGCCTTTTCCACACCGTTTGGCTTACACCAATTTGTCACACTTCCTTTTGGACTGTTTGGGGCGCCCACTACATTCCAGCAGCTTATGGACAGGGTCCTCCGCCCCCATGCCACTAATGCGGCCGCATACTTAGACGACATTATAATCTATAGTAACGACTAGCTGCGGCATCTGCAACACCTGAGGGCTGTCCTTGGGTCGCTGAGGTGAGCAGGTCTCACAGCCAACCTGAAAAAGTGTGCGATTGGGCGGGTGGAAGTACGGTATCTGGGCTTCCACTTGGACAATGGGCAGGTGCGTCCCCAAATTAATAAGACAGCAGCGATTGCGGCCTGCCCGAGGCCCAAGACCAAAAAGGGGGTGAGACAGTTCCTGGGGTTGGCTGGCTACTATCGCAGGTTTATACCTAATTATTCGGATGTCACCAGCCCGCTGACTGATCTCACTAAAAAAGGGGGCACCAGATCCGGTCCAGTGGACGGAGCAATGCCAGTGGGCTTTCTCTGAGGTGAAGGCTGCACTGTGTGTGGGGGGGGGCATTGTTACACTCCCCTGACTTTTCTCTCCCCTTTATGTTGCAGATGGATGCGTCGGACAGAGGGCTGGGGGCTGTTCTGTCCCAGGAGGTGGAGGGGGAGGATCGCCCAGTGCTGTACATCAGCAGAAAGCTGTCGGTGCATGAGGGACGCTACAGCATGATAGAGAAGGAGTGCCTAGCCATCAAGTGGACAGTCCTAGCCATCAAGTGGGCAGTCCTCGCCCTCCGCTACTACCTGCTGGGATGCCCATTCACCCTCTGTTCGGACCACGTGCTCCTCCAGTGGCTCCACCGCATGAAGGATGCCAACGCGCGGATCACCCATTGGTATCTGGCACTCCAGCCCTTTAACTTCAAGGTGGTCCACAGGTTGGGGGTGCAGATGGTCGTGGCAGACTTCCTCTCCTGTCGGGGGGGGGGAGTCGGCTGCAGGCTGGACGGCTGCCCGGCCTTAGTCGGGCAGTGGGGGTATGTGGCAGCAGGGGCATGGTCAAGCGTCAGTCTGTGACCGGAGTCAGGGAGGGTAAGTGGCAGAATCACTGCACCTGATGTCAGTTAACCTGTGTTTGTGTGTCTTCCCCAGTGACTGCGCCATATAAAAGGAGAGAGAGAGCAGAGGAAGGGAGCTCTCTTCCCAACTAGACGACTGGTGTGTGTGTGTGTGGCTGGGAGATTGTGATAGCACTGAAAAGTGTAAAAATAAAGAATTTTGGAAACTCAGTTCTGGCTTGCCATACATGTGTGCTCCACCCACCTGCTCAATGTTTTACAAAAGACTTTGGAAAGGTTAAGGTAAGGGATTGGGGGAGGTTTTGGAGCAATTGGGAAAGAATAGGTTTAGGAATTGAGGATGGGAGAGGTTCAGATTAGGGATTGGAAGTGGAAAGGGTTAGGTGATTGGAACGGTTAGGGTAAGGAATTAGGGAAGGGAGAGGTTGTGGAGCGGTCAGGATTAGGGCTGGAATTTGAGTGTGGAGATTAGGTTAAGGGATTGGATGGGTTAGGATTGGGGAGGGGGAGGGTAATTAATGGGACATTAAAGGCCCCCTGCATTGTAGAGAATTAAAAAATTAAAAACCAGTGATAAGTGCTCACATACATAAAAGTGCTCCAAACCATAAAATCTCATCTCATTATCTCTAGCCGCTTTGTCCTTCTACAGGGTTGCAGGCAAGCTGGAGCCGATCCCAGCTGACTACAGGTGAAAGGCGGGGTACACCCTGAAGAAGTCGCCAGGTCATCACAGGGCTGACACATAGACAACCATTCACAGTCACATTCACACCTACGGTCAATTTAGAGTCACCAGTTAACCTAACCTGCATGTCTTTGGACTGTGGGGGAAACTGGAGCACCCAGAGGAAACCCACACGGACACGGGGAGAACATGCAAACTCCACACAGAAAGGCCCTCGCCGGCCACAGGGCTCGAACCCAGACCTTCTTGCTGTGAGGCGACAGCGCTAACCACTACACCACCGTGCCGCCACCAGACTTGTGGCATGTTGGCCCACCAGTGTGTGGACACACCCTAGTACCCAAGAACCAAGTCCCCAGCCATGGATAACCTAGTAACAAAACCACCTATGGTTAAATAGGAGATGCTTCTGCGGCATCTGGCAATAATACCCAAGGGTGGAGGAGAGCACTAGTGTGATTTAATGGCCAGCAGATGGATGGAAAGGAATGGTGACCACTGTCTGCATTAGTTATATATTAATAATTGGCTCCCCGCCTCAGCTTGCTGGGTGAGGTGGGTGTGTGGGGCACCCAGTAGGAATAAAACGAGACCTATCAAAGGGCAGATGAGCTCCTAGTGAGCCAATGACCACCCCTGCAGTCCTGGGCATGGCAATAAATTGCCTTGCAACAGCATGCCTTCACTGGCATCCTGAACCTCATTCTTTCCCCAGAGTCTGGGACACATTGCCAAAAGGATGACGGATAGTGCGACCGGCATCGCCACCAAGCACACGCTTCCATGATGATAAACACACACCAGACCAAAGACTATGCTACCATGTCTGGGGTAGACCAAAGACTATGCTACCATGTCTGGGGCAAGCGACATGCCATTTGCACTGGCAGCGGCAAGAAATATACGAAGTCCAGTCACTACCACCGCTTCCGGGGTAGCCGACGTGCCATCCGTACTGGCAATGGTGAGAAATATGCAAAGACCAGTTAAAAACTCAAAGAAGAAATCTGACATCACTGGAGAGTGTGTCCAAAGTGTGGCCATGCTTGCCGAGTTTGCATTAGCTTCCTCTTTCATCTGCAGACACAGAAGAAGTAAAATCATCATGGTGCCTTACTCGAATCGAGTAGCAGCGACGATGCCGACTGGTAAAAAAAATAATATATATATATATATAATTCAAGGAGGATATATTGTGAGGGTAAGTTATGCAGGGCTCGAAATTTGTGGTGGTCCGGTCGCCCGAGGCGACTTAATTTGTCATTTGGCGGGTAATCCCTGTCACTAGCCAGCCCGGCTGGCTAGTTGAAAATAAATATATACTGTATGAAGCAAAGAGGGCAGCACAGTGGTGTAGTGGTTAGCGCTGTCGCCTCACAGCAAGAAGGTCTGGGTTCGAGCCCCATGGCCGGTGAGGGCCTTTCTGTGTGGAGTTTGCATGTTCTCCCTGTGTCCACGTGGGTTTCCTCCGGGTGCTCCGGTTTCCCCCACAGTCCAAAGACATGCAGGTTAGGTTAACTGGTGACTCTAAATTGACCATAGGTGTGAATGGTTGTCTGTGTCTATATGTCAGCCCTGTGATGACCTGGCAACTTGTCCAGGGTGTACCCCGCCTTTTGCCCATAGTCAGCTGGGATAGGCTCCAGCTTGCCTGTGACCCTGTAGAACAGGATAAAGCGGCTAGAGATGATGAGACGAAGCGAAGATACAGACACACTGTCAACTAAAGCTGCCACATATTAAGCGTGTGCCGTGTCTGTGTTAATCGATGTGTTTATCGGCAGGATGGAAAATACCGAAGAATTCCGAATCATATCGTGTACAAGTCAGGCTGTCGTTTTTTTCACTACTGTGCGTGGATATAACACATCTCGTTGAATATCGCGGTAATCATGTGTAGTATTGGACCAGGTGGGTGGAGCACAGAAACACGGCAGGCCAGAACTGAGTTCTCAATGAACTATTTATTGCTAGCTTTTCAGCCTTTTATCACTTCCCAGCCACGCGCACGGACGCACACACACACAAGTTCTGATTGGGGAGAGCTCCCTTTCTCTGTTCTCCTCTCCTTTTAAAGGGTGCAGTCACTGGGGAAGACACACAAACACAGGTTAATCCCTGTCAGGTGCAATGATTCCACCACTTGCGTTCCCTGACTCCCCCCTCCATTCACAGACCGACGCTTGGCCACGCCCCCGCTGCCACATCACGTTATTAAATTCAATAGATGTGGCTTCATTATTGCCCATTTAAATACGTGTTGTTTTTGTTGTTTACATCTACATCTGCCAAAGCTACGTTGTGATGTGGAATTTTCTGAAAGGTGTACAGAAACCACCAGAGACGGGGACAAAGTGACCTTGGTCTGAAGAGGAGAAAAAGGCCGCCGATAAAGCGTACAAGAAGGAGAAACGACAAAGGACTTGTAAGCAAACGTGGGAGCAGGGTAGGCTTTGGCTGTGATACGATTTTTATGGAATAATTAATTTTTTTCAAGTTGATTCCTAGTCAATATGAAGCTCCTCATGCTTTCTCTCTCATAAATGGTTAAATACAGAAAGCATGTTGGACATATTTTGGGTGCTATAGTCATGATAGTAAGTATATTTGTTTTCAAAACTCATACACTAAGTTGCCAAGTTTTCCAATATATTATTATTTGTTGATATTATATTATGGTGCTCTGTGTTGTTCTCATTTATGTATTTAACAACAGTATCAAAATACTTGGGTCTTGAAATAAATGCATATTAGTCATGAACAATGGTAACTACTCTCTTTTGCATTATTTTTGACAGAAGTAAAATTCATACATGCACAAATTTTGGCTAGTTGATTTTCTGTTTGGCTAGTTACTTTGGAAGGGAACTAGTCCAGCTGCCTGGTGAAAAAATATATGAATTTCTAGGCCTGAAGTTATGGACAATTCTATGTGCAAGCTCGGAATTGAATCAATGACCTTTGGATTGAAAGACAGACATTCTAATCACTGAGCTAAATCTCCCTGTTAAGAACTGGTTTACTCGATGCTAGAAAAGGTATAAGATTATAAGTGGCAAAAAAAAGGGAGAGAAGGGAAGAGAGAGGTGTCCAGCTCTGTAGTAAAAAGCGGTTATACATTTGTCATTAATGTTTCATTTTCTTTCTCGTTTAGTCCATTTGGAAAAAAATGTATTTAATTCTAAGATGTCTTTATCAAGTAAAAATATCTGTCCATGCAGTAAGATAATTTCACTGGTATTCAGTAATTTTCTCCTCAAATTCATTTTTCAATTTTTTGCACTGTGGGTTGGAAGGAGGGAGGTGTCGGGTGAAAGAGGTATGGACTAGAAGATCTTTGAGGTTTTTATTATGTTTGTAGGTGGCTATGAGAGTGTGGTTCTCAAAAGTTTGGTGTTGTGTAGAGAAGTGGGTGACATTCTCAGTTGTTTATGTAGGAATGGTATATCTTGAGAGAATCTGGTGATGAGGGGGTTAGGGGAGGTGTATTGGTGAGTGAGTGGGAACAAGTCTTGCCAGTTTTTTATTTTTAATGTCGCGGAGGAAATGTTTGGAATAATGTCTGGCATGTGGAGATTTGAAAAGTATGGAAATGACGGGGTGAAACTCGTCTGAAAAGGAGCAGATATGGTGGAACTGGATGATTTGCAATTTAATAATTCCTTTGAATGTATGTTTTGGATGATTACTGTGTTTATGAAGATGAGAATGTGTATCAGTGGGTTTGAAGAAAACTTTAGTGCTAAATTTCTTATGAGCTGGGGAAATGTGTGTGAAGAACACTGTTGTGTCTAAGAAATTGACCGATTCAGGATGGATGGTGGCTTTAAGTTGAACAGAAGGATGAGAATTGAGTTGAGAATGTCTAAAAAGTTATAGAAATCTGGTCGGGAATATGGTCAAGCTCCAATAATGTCATCTTGGAAACAGAAGAAGAAAGTGGGTTGTTGGATAAGGCAGCTTGTTCCCACTCACTTATGTATATGTTGGCATATGAAGGTGCAAATCTCTGACCCACGGCAGTCCCATGAATTTGTAAGTAATATTTATTGACAAACAGGAAGTTGTTGTGTGTGAGACTATTTCTATTAATTGAATGAGTATACGAGCTGGTCTGGTGGGGTCTGGATAGTTATGGAATGTGTTGTGTAGGGCTTGTAGGCCCATGGGTGTATGGATGTTGGTGTATAAGCTGTCTACATCAAGGATGAAGAGGAGAGTGTGGTTGGGGGCTGCTATGGGTCAGAATCTGTCCAGGACGTGGTAGGTGTCTTTAATGTAGGAAGGGTGTTTGGTGGAGAAGGGGTTGAGATAGTGGTCAATGAAGATTGATACATTGTAGGTGATACTATTACAGTTGGAAAAAATAGGTCTTCCAGGGGGAACTACAAAGGGAACGGTCTATGTTTCTGGTGGTTTATGAATTTTAGGAAGGAGGTAAAACTGGTGTGGGCGTGGTTGATATGGTCTGAATAGGAATATTTTCTGTCTTGAATTCAGGGATTTATTTTATTATTTATTATTATCCTTTATTTAACCAGGAGAGTCATATTGAGACTATCGTCTCTTTTTCAAATGGTCCCTGGCCAAGAAAGGCAGCACTTTAAAAAATTTAAGTAAAAAATAGAGAAACCTCATCTACAAAAAAAACCAAATAGACCAACATCAAACAAAGCCAAACACACACAAACAGCAACAAACGCCAATTAAAACAGACATAAGAAAACGGAAGCAACAACAGAGCACACCATATTACACAAAAACATAGAAACACCACACAAATCACACCACATTACACAGCAACATAACAAAACACAACACCTAACAGAACAAAAATTAGATATAGTGAAAAACAAAATATAATGCAAGAATATAACATACAACCAAGACATCATACAACAAACAGCATAAAAAAACACAAACAAAAAACAAGAGATAAGAACAATAAACTACATACAATCACACTTATAGCTGAAGGCCTCTGAGACACAATTTAAACTCATTAAGTGAGATAAAAGTGCTTAGCTTCAACTGTTTCTGCTAACTAGGCCTTTTCAGCATGTCGGTCCGATACGCAATGTTTCCTTACCGCTATGCCCACAATATTGCTGAGACTCCTGTAAAAGTTGCTGCTATACGAATAAAAAGACTTGTCAATGTTGAAAATGTGGTCCTTTGTTTAATTTTCTTTTGTTATTCTATATGGCAGTGACAGCGCACTGCCATTCGAATGTTCTACATTTGGACGTACTCCACTCTCTGTCCACGTAAGCACCCAATGCATAGCTGCCCGATTAGTTCCGTGTGGAGATTGTCACTGATCATGCTAGTCCGGTTTACCTCTTTCCTTATGCTGTGTTTGCTGTAAAGTGCCATCTGTGTTGAGAGGCACTTAACATGCCATGCACATAATTCGTGCCGATCCCAGGCAATTTTTTTTTTACATTGTATTGCAATTAAATGGCTGAAGCTGAAAATAAAGCTGACACTTGGTGAACATCAAATGGTTGTTTTATTTGTATTCCATAAATATGTCACCAATATAGTTTAATATTAATTATAATTAAGTCTTCAATCAAAAACAATCACAGCAACTTTTGGAAAAAAAAATCTCATTAATATTACCAAAAAAGAGGGACTTTCAGGGAGGTTTGCAAGTCCCATGAAATGCACTAGAATGCATCTCCGAGCATGTACAATCCGTGAGCTTTCAGGGGCCTAAGGCAGCCCCCGGACCCGTGGCCATTATGACTGGTGCCACTATATGGATATTTTGGTCTAGTTAGAACCCTGTGAATTGATATTGTTGCTGGTGAAGAGAGGTGATTAATTGACGGATTTGATATTGTGCTACGCATTGCGTGGAATGAGAGATGGGTTGATAATATTTCTGATTGGATAGCTGTCTGTTCGCTTCTTTATTGTTCCAAGATGTCAGCGTGCACACACGCAGCGGCTCCTCTCTGTCCCAACAGAATGGTGTTTTCGTGTTTTTTGTGTTTTAAAACAGTGTGTATCTGTTCGTCTTTGTTGCGTCCATCAGTCTCAAGGTGCACATACTCCCGTGAGTTTCTGCTCAACATCCGCAGAACTATATTCACGGATATAAATCCAGTGGAGGCATTAGTGCTATGTGGCTACGGTTTGCTCCGGAGGCCTGCTCAACCACTGACCCCCACTCCTGCATCCAGCCCGCAGTGGAAGCGCCACAGGTGGAACATGCGGAAGCAGAAGCGAGGCAAGCGCGGAGGTATCCGAGCTAGGCTAGTAGCTAGCCCTAACCGGCCGGCTATCCCTACCATCACTCTGGCCAACATACGCTCGCTGGACAACAAGCTGGATTATGGCCACCTAGGCCGCTCATCTAAGTCTGTGAGTAAGTGTTGTGTCCTTGTGTTTGTGGAAACATGGCTTAACAACAGCATCCCGGACTGTGCCATTCAGCTAGCCCAGCTAACATGCTACCGGTCAGACAGAGCGCTAGTCGAGGGGGGGAAGACTCGTGGCGGAGGACTGTATGTTTACATCAGTGATGCCTGGTGCCATGATGCTGTTGTGGTCTGCAAACACTGCTCACCACTGGTGGAGTTTATGATTATTAAGTGCCGGCCATTCTACCTGCTGAGGGAATTTACAGCCATCTTGCTGGTAGCAATATACATCCCTCCTGGCTCCAATAACAACAGGAGTGAAGCACTGAATGAACTCTATCAGCACATCAGTGAGCAGCAGACAACCCACCCAGATGCTTTCCTCATCCTGGCTGGGGATTTCAACCATGCAAACCCCAAGAGCGTGTTTCCAAAACTCTATGGACATATCAACTTTCCCACACATGGAAACAATACTCTGGACAATGTTTACACCATGCATAAAGACGCCTACAAAGCCCTACTCCTCCCCCACCTTGGGGCCTCAGATCACTCCACTGTTATGCTAATGCCAGCATACAGGCCACTGGTTAAAGTCACCAAACCAGCTACAAAACAGATACGTGTGTGGCCAGAGGGGTCCTCAGAGGCACTCCAGGACTGTTTTTCCACCACTGACTGGAGCATGTTCAGACAGACAGCCACCGACAGCAACATCACAGATCTCCAGGAGTACATGGAGACCGTCACTGCTGACATGAGGAAGTGCATGGACGACATTACAGTCACCAGAACCATTTCCATTCAGGCCAATCAGAAGCCATGGCTGACAGGGGAAGTCCACAGTCTCCTGTGGGCTCGGAACGCCGCCTTCAGAGCTGGGGACGAGGTGGGCCTGAGGACAGCTAGGGCCAATCTGTCACGAGGCATCAGGGTGGCCAAGAGACAGTATTCCAGGTACATTGCTGACCATTTCAATGACAGAGACACCAGGAACCTGTGGCGGGGGATTCAGACCATCACAGACTACAAGCCCTCACCGCAGACCTGTGACAATTCCACGTCTCTGCTGAATCAGTTGAACGATGACTTCGCTCGCTTTGAGGCAGACAACCCCACCACCTCCCAGTGACCAGGTGTTGACGCTGTCCCCAGACAGCATGAGGAGAGCTCTCAGGACAACAAATGCACGAAAAGCCCCAGGTCCTGATAACATTCCTGGTCGTGTCCTGAGAGACTGTGCTGAGGAGCTCACAGATGTCTTTACAGACATCTTCAACATCTCGTTGAGCCAGGCTGTTGTCCCCATGTGCCTCAAAACCACCACCATCATCCCGGTCCCGAAGAAGTCGTGTCCCTCCTGCTTCAATCACTACCGCCCTGTCGCGCTCACTCCCATCCTCATGAAGTGTGAAAGATTTATTCACGTCTGGCCCTCACCATCTCAAGATCAGTCCCCCCGTGTCACCCAGACGTCTGGGGGTGAGTCGCGAAAGAAAGACAGGAACCCCATGAGTTCGCAATCTTTATTCACAAGTCCCCCCTGAGACGAGAGTATACAAGGGGTTTTATGTGTGTGTGTGTGTGTGTGTGAGAGAAACCTTGGATCAATCATAAGCAATATATTTCATATCAACGGATGTTTTTTAACAACTCAGCAACTCGGCATTTACGCACGTCAAAGCGCGAGATGTTTTTTACGACAATTTTAAACAAAGACATGTTTATGTCTAGTCTAGCAAAGAAGTGTGCATCTTCTCCACTGGAGGAAGGTCACACAGTAACTTGGTACACAGTTACACAGGAAACAGAAGGTCACAGAAGAATTCAATGCCTTCTAGGTGAAATAGTAAAATAGAACAGAACAATATTAAGAATAAATCCTTACAATTTTGTCACAAAATAAATTACTGCCTTCTTGGTCAAGAATAAATACTTACAATTATTTATCCTTACAAAGGAATAAAACCTTACAATCCCCTCTTTGATACTAGTATCACCCCTCATGATCATATATGTGATTACATCGAGAATTAGGATTAGATGTATGCTTGAGTTAATCCTTGCTCTTCTTGATGTGTATTGGTGCTCAGAGGGCAGGCATGCCCTATCAGCCCTCATCCCACCTCACCAGAGCTTAGAGAAACTCGAAACCTCTTAATTTGTCCCAAATACATGCTACTTCCTTCAGAGTAATTTATTCTAAAACAGTGAAGGAAAATGAAATTATAGGGCATATCGGCCTATAGTGAGAACAGAGTCCTGTAAGAATACAGAGCTTCAGAGCATAAAGGACATATAATAATAGTAGAAGCCCTGTGATGACCTGGCGGCTTGTCCAGGGTGTACCCCGCCTTTCGCCCGTAGTCAGCTGGGATAGGCTCCAGCTTGCCTGCGACCCTGTAGAAGGATAAAGCGGCTAGAGATAATGAGATGAGATGAGATGAATAATAGTAGAAAACAGCATCAGATGACAGACATAACTTTCATTCGTGTGGTGTGCGCTCGTGCAGTCCAGTTAGCGAATTGCCAGAAGATGTTGTCTCGAGGTCCAGCTCGAGTGGGTAACCCTGCTCCGAGCAGCAGTAGAGTGGTTATGAAACTCGTGATGAGGACTGTCATGGTTGTAGTGAGGATGATTGGTCCCAAACGGGGCGCGAGATCTCTTCCCCTCTTTGTTCACAATGTCTTGCAGGTAATCTGAGGATTCTCAGTCAGCCAGGGCTGCACACAGGTCACGTCAAATCTGTGTAGAGCTCAGAGATGGAGAGAGAGAGAGAACAGAGACTGGATATGGACACAGAAAAAATGTTAATAGCAAACTTGTCATTGTAACACAGCTTTGTTATGGAGCCTTCTTCAATCGCGTGGCATGGATCCACTGTGGAAAAAGATCAGTTAAAACAGCAGTAAAAGTAATGCCAACTATGTCTGCAGGCCCACTATATCTAGGTTCTCCCAATTGTCCAAATCGTTTAAAAAGTCACACCAGCACCTTGTCTTCCAAGTGTGGGTGCTGCTGGTGGAGATAATATTGTACTATTGACCTTGGTACAAATTTTATGCAACTTATCTATAAGGGCTGCAGAATACTCATCCATATGTGTTTTCAAATCAGAGGTACCCGGAGCTCCCTTCTTCCAGGGGAGAGGGAAAGGTCTTCCAAAAATAATTTCATAGTTTCGTACAAATTTCAGCCAGAGTGGCTGGCAATAAGTCTACCCATTTTTTTCGAACCTGTGGCCTGCATGGCCTTAGTTAGTTTGCCTTTCAATGTTCGGTTAGTACGTTCTACGATACCAGAGGATTGAGGGTGGTACGGAATGTGAAAACGCCAGTTTAGTGAGAGATACTTACAAAGGTTTTGTGTGACTTTTGAGGTAAAAGGGGTACCTTTGTCTGAGTCTATGGCATCTGGAACCCCATAACTATAACAATAATTATTATTGATTTCTTCTTATTTTGTTATTTTATTGTTCTGCTTTTATTGTTTGTTTTACTATTCAGTGTCCTTGGGTACCTTGAAAGACGCTTATAAATAAAATGCATTATTATTATAACTAGGTATTATTTCTTTTGCCAGAATACGAGTATTCTCTCGAGAACAGGAAAAGCTTCTACCCATTTAGAGAATTTGTCCACAATCAAGATGACAAAATTAAATGAGAAAGGAAGAGCGTATGCCTCATGCACAATATCAGGCAGTGAACACACAGAGTAACCATGAAAGGTATTATAAATTATAAATATTATACACCGTCTGAGGGTTTAGAACAAGAACCATCAACAAAGAGTACTTCCCCCATCCCTAGAGGGCTGGAGGAGAGATCAGACCTGATACTAGTAGTATGTATGATTTTTAGACAGCCAATATCAATGTCGTCCTGAGAATTAAGGAGGCGTGCGAGAGCGTGACCTACAGTATCAAAAGAGGATGTGGCACGAATTTCGAGATTGTTAGTAGAACAGAGAATGAACAGTCATATGTTGGGTCTGTAAATTTTGCAACGCCTGTTTAACTTGATGTGACGAGTGCAAAATCAGTGGATGAGACAAAACCAATTTTTCCGCATCTAAAACCATCAAAGCACATGCGGAGACAGCCCTTAGACACGCAGGTAAGCCTTGAGAAACAATGTATAATGTTTTAGATAAAAAACCCCGCACAAGGACGCATCCCCCCCCATGCTCCCGGGCCAACATCTGTGCCTTGGTGTTCACAGGCATAGAGATAGAAGGGCTTGAAGTGATCAGGTAAACCCAGGGACAGAACAAAGAGCACTTTTGAGGGAGTGATAAGTGTCCACCATAGCATTAGTCCAGGTCAAAGGGTGCTGCAGTGGATCATGATGAGAGATTGCAGAACGGAGAAGCTTGTCATATAAAGAGCAGTCAGGGATCCATTGTCTGCAGTAGTTGAGAAGACCCAGAAAAGACATCAGTGCATGTTTAGTTGCAGGGTGTTGTGTCTAGAATCACCCACACCCGATCAGATGACAGCTTAGCTTGTGAAAGTTCAATACTTAAATACTTAGTGTCCATGCAATATTGCAGCTTGGTTCTGGAAACCTTAAAGCCCTTGTGCGCCAGACGTTGGAGCCGGCATAAGGAAGCATCTTGGCAGATTTCTGGTGACTCGGCAGATACCAGAACACACAGACCACAGAGTCCTGAGGGAGGGAGAGGTCACAGAATGCGTTATGAATTTGAATTACGGCTGAAAAAACAGCAGGAGAGTTCATGAAACCTTAAAGCAAAAGGTGTCCAAGTATACTGTCTCCCCCTGTGCGTGAAAAAGGCAGAGCAATATTAATAGATTAATATAGAGATCAATAACGGAAAAACAGCAATGATGAGAAACATCAGGTACAATGGGTGCAACAGGAACGATCAATTCATTAATCTTACATAAATCCTGCGTAAAACGCCAGGTACCATCGGATTTAGGTACTGGATTGAGAGATGTATTGTACGAGCTGGTACACGGTCTCACCACGCCTTGGATGACATCAATCCAGAGAGAGAGGGTACCACTTAACATAAACAGGATGCACATGAATATTGAATCATTTTGTGTAGTTTCATGTCAATTCCATTTAAGTTCCAGGTTGCAGTGCAACAAAATACCAATCAAGGACAATGACAGAGGTGGAAAGTAACGAATTACATTACTCGCGTTACTGTACTTGAGTAGCTTTTTTGTGTACTTGTACTTTTTCAAGTAATTTTTAAAGAGTGTACTTTTACTTTTACTGAAGTATGTTTTCTTTTAAGTAGTGTACTTCGGTACATTTTACATCACTACCGTTACTGAGTAAAAAAATAAATAAATAAAAAATTAAAAAAGGCTAAAACGGAGAAGGGGAAATGCATGGGCGTCGCCACCATTGAATGTGAAGGGGACATGTCCCCCTCACATTTCATAATTCTTCATTTGGACCCCCCACATTTAACATAAAATATGAGTTCACCCAGCGCCGTTTCTATTGCTTCGTGAAAGAATCCATTCCACTTGATCGATAAGAGAATACACAGAGCACTGAAAATCCACTCCGGGGTTTCCGGGCGCTCCCTACAACAGCTCACCGCACGCGAGGGAAGTGAATCTCAGTGCGAGCAGAGAAATGTTGGTGCAGCTGCTGGAAAGTGGAGGAGGTGACGTCATCCCCATTGCAACCTCACAATGTCTAGCTTTTGCTAAAACCTTATTCTTTTGTTATATGCCCTCAAAATTAACCCTAGGCCATGTTAAATTAATATTCAACTAAACAGTGAAATAAGCTTCGCCTAATGGGGTATTCTTGGTTGATGATGAATTGTTTGCAGTATTTGCTCCCAGACACAATGGACATAAGGACATTCTTTACAAAGAAGCGGAAAGTCAGTCAAAATTTCCCCACAGGACAGGGTTTTTTTGTCCCATTGGAAATGTTAGTGCAGTTAGCTGGCTAGTCAATGTTAGGAGATGTATCAGCTAGCTTAACGTTAGCTATCATTTAATTCAAACCCAGTAGGCCTGCCTTACTGTAATGCCAAGAATGAGGTCAAGTCTGCTCTGATGATAGTTATTGATTCCTTATTTTGTCAGGTCTTTGGCAGTTTTCTGGAAAGTAAGATGGGAAATCAGTGTATGGGGAAGGAATAGTAGAGAGGAAAGCGATGGAGAGAGATGGATGTTATTCCAGGTGGATTGTGAAGGAAAGGGGGATAAAAGTTATGAAGTGGTAGAAATTGTGGTGGCACCAATATAAGAAGGAGTTATATCTATAAATCTATTTGTTATACTAATCTGTAAATGCTACTGTAGTACCACCATTGCATGTACGGTAGGTTGACAAAACTGCACTTGTTCATTGTGTGAAGTTCTCTTTTATGTGTCATTGCTTGACCCAGTGTAATTTTGTGTTATGAAGACTGCATGATGCCATGCCATTTTTGTTATGAGTATCGCTAAATCGGAAAAAAGTAAAATGCACCCACTAAAGTCACTGTTGGTGGTGAACAAAATTGCACCTGTTCATTGTGTGAAGTTATTTTTTATGTGTCACCGTTGCTTGACACAGTGTGATTTTGTGTTATGAAGTTTGCATGATGCCATGTCATGCCTGTTCATTGTGTGAAATTATGAATATTCTTATTTTTAAACATACAGTTGAGTGTCACTATTGCTTGGCCCAGTGGCATGTTGTGTTACATCTAAAACTAAATAGAAAACACAAAATAAAAAGTAAAATGCACCCATAAAGTCATTGTTGGTGATAAATAGTGTCACATTCATCTCATTATCTTAGGCGTAGTGGTGGGTTTAAAAACAGGCTGATGAATATATGGACTAGTTGAATGAGGACTTATTGTTGAAAATTAATTAAAATTTTTCTGGCGGAGGACCCCCCGCCAGTGTGTCCCCCCCACATTAAAAATGCTTCTGACGCCCCTGGGGAAATGCGTTCTGGAAATGAATCACGGGAAGGACAGTTGTCGCGTGTGCGAGTCTCACACAGACGATGGCGGACATGCACCGGCGCTTTAAGGGGGGGGGCTTCGGGGGGCTCAAACCCCTGGGCCACAGCCAATCAGGGGCCTTGTAATATTAATAAAATAATAAACTGTCGGAATCGTGGGCCTACATTAATGTACGGATAGAAATAAGGTTAGAAATAAATGAGCGCACAGTAGCCTGCTGTAAGAGACATGGTGGATGTGGTTCGCGAAACGAACACCCACAACTGTACCAGAATAAAATGTAACAAAATGTAACATCACACACGAAAGCGCGCCAAAGACTGCAGACTATAGACTACTGAGACACAAATTTAGAGACTTTGAAAGATGAAGCGTTCACGTTAGCGGGGCGCATAAAAGGAAAAAAAGAGAGAGATGCAGGTAATGATAGAATCGTTGCCTAGTGTCACAGACTTTTTTAAGGTAAGGATCACCAATCTGTTCAGAATATCAGCTACTTATCAGTTATCAGCCTACCAGCAGCTAGGCTATGTGCAGCTAGGCTAGATATGCTATGATCTGTCCAACAGTAAAATAAATCAGTTGTGATTTGAATACGTGTCGTGTGATTTGAGTTATAATCCTGTTAGTATAATAGCATATTTCGATGGGGATAATAAAATGTCTAAAACGGCATCTACTGAAGAAATTGATGAAAAGATTGTAGCCTATAATTTTCACAGTTCGGGCAGCAGACAGTGTAAGCATACTGAGGGGAATAGCAATACAAAGCTAGCGCAGATCCACATTTCTCGCTAGCTGTGTTGGGTGTGTTGTTAACCCGTGTGGATTTAAGTGAAATACTTGAGAAGTTCTGTGGTCAAGACAGCGTTTTAAGGTAAGGACGCTTGATTATTAATGTTTGCCCGCCGTGGCTTGTTGTTGACAAAAGGCCCACATGATTTTGCCTTATGCAGCTACTGCTAGCATCATGCTTTGAACTAGGTTAAGCTCATTTGCGCTAAAGGATGGGTTTATTGAAGGACTTTGATGTAGCTAGTTTCTTTTTAAAAAATCGTATGCTCAAAACAGTATGCCCGTGTTCATCATGTTTAACTTTTTTCTTGATGGAGTGCGTGAAATATTGTTGCAAGTGGTATTTTGATGCAGTCATGTCAAAAAGGCAGTTGAATCCATGGTCTTATTCAAGGAGAAGGAAGACTTGCATGATGCTTGAACATAGATCGGTAAAATAAACCCTAGTAGGACTTGGTTTCGTGTATTTCGGTCTGTAGAGTTATGAGTTTGGCCGCTGTCCATGGTGTTTACGTCACATGTGGCCGCCGAGCCAAGTACCTTCATCATCATCATCATGTTCCCTTGTCAAAAGTTAAACTCTCTAGGGGTGCTTCTGCTGTAGCAGTTGCAGCAGTTGCTCAAAGTTTGATTTGTCCATCATCATACGTCTTATCTGTTGGGTGTCTATGCCCAGCAGATTTTCCCATTTCGTCCATTTGTAACCATTTTTGTCAAACAGGAGCTGCTTTTGCACTTGGTTATTGCCCATCCGACAAACGTGAGCAATATATTTTAGTTGTTGTACGTAGCAGGATAGTTTTATATCCTGGGTTCCTGTCAGTTTCCGGAGGTCAGCATTGGACATCTTGTAGCTCCAGTCTATATCTTCATTTGTAGTGTTCTTTTGGTCAGGGGGATTCTTTCGTTTATATCCACCTTTAATCATTTTCCTTAGGAAGCCGTGCCACACTACCTCAATTTTGTGAATTTCACTGGATGATAGTTGCCATGCCTGTGTGCTGTACAGGAGACGAGATCGAACGCATGCCACTAGGAACTTTATATGGGTTTTTAGTAGTATTCGGTGGTCGGTTAGAACGTGCTTCAGTTCATTCCATTTCATGAATGCAGCACTTATCCTAGCATGCAGGAAGTGTGAGGATTCATCACAGTTGCTGACATTATAACCAAGATATTTAAAGGTGCGGACGTTTTTAATATTAGTGCCGCCAAGGGAAATGATACTTGGTTTACATTTGATATCCTCATTGACGTTAAAAGCCATTGTTTCTGTTTTGACATATGATATTTGTAAACCAAAGCGGGTGTAGGTCTTATCATACAACTGAAGAATATTCTGAAGCTCCTCGATGGATCCAGCGAGTATGGCCTGATCATCTGCGTATAGAATCTCTGTTATGCAACCCTCTCCTGATGCTCGTGCTTTCGTACGCATTTCTCTTGTGGATACCTCATTTGGAATGCAATATCTGAACTTGAAGCCTGTATCTAGGTACAGTTTTGATATCTCATGCTGTGCAATCCTGACAACAAAGTCCATATAGATATTTAAAAACTGATGGCGATTCTAGGGCACCTTGTCTTGCAGTGAATGTTTGTTTTCATGCCGCCGAGCTATTTTTATGTATTTTATTTTTTAAAAGGACTTGTCTGTAGGTGTGTGTTTTATGTTTACAACACATAGGTCTACATTAGCGCACGCGTGCTTGTGTGGTTATCTCTGGCCATGCCCCTGCGTGAAAGTTACGCAGTATCACTGTCCTTTCCGTGGTAATAATCAGAACCGGCTCTGTAATGATAATGCGCGCGTTCTTCTCTCCCTCTGTGGTCGGATGTGTTGAGCGATGTGAGCGTGGGCCTTGCGCAGCTACGCTGAGCCAAACGTAACCTATCGTAGGCTTCTAGGCTAATTACGCGCTTACACTGTAAATGCTTGACACATATTGCAAATAAAATAAGAGTGTTTTCCTGGCCAACGGTAAGGGTAGGGTTGACAGGTAGCCTATGAGGGGCCTAGCCCCTGGGCCACGGGTGTTGATAAAGCGCCCCTGCGGACATGGAGGAGACCGAGGAACCTGTGGTGGACGACCCTGCAGAAAACGCAATTTCTTCCAGTAATGAAGTGCACCCCTGGCCCTACATACGTGATCACTTCAGCTTCGTAGAGAAAAGGGGTGACAGTTTCATTATGCAATGTAGATTATGTGTGCCCAAGAAGACAACCATTGCGGCATACAAAAATTCGACGTCTAATCTGCGCAAGCATGTTGAGGTAAGTATTGTCATTAATCACGGGCGCAGATAGAGGGTGGGATTCGTCCCACCCAGATTTAAATTCACCTCGTTCGGTCCCCCCCCCACTTATAGGGAGGAAAAAACGTCTATGCTGTCTTTCTTTGCATAAGGCAAACCTCACGGAAAAATCAAAAGACTAATTACCATTCGGTTTATTGAGGTGCACAGCAGTACATACATAGTTGCAACAACTCACATAAAACAAAACAAAGACTGATATTCGGTTGGTTGAGCTGCGCAGACTGCACAGGTTGCGAGCTTGAGCTTGGTTGCTATGGTTACCCACAACAAGTTTGATAGGCATATCGGGGTTGGGGTTGGTTTGCTGGCAGCTTTGTCCCCCCCAGTTTTTTGTCCCTCCCAGTTCAAAAAACGTATCTCCGCCCCTGATCATAATGTTTCCTTTCCATAGTAAAACCGACAATAGGCTGGTTATATTCCAAAAATAGTGGATGGCATTGCTAATGTTGAAGTAGCAACCTGTTGGTACTGTAACATAACGGTAACTAGTCTGTTATTCGGTTGACTAATCATGCAAGCAAGTTAGCTTGCCAACCTGATGTGATCAGTCCTCCTACCATTCTACATCCAACAGGCCAGAAAGGAATACTAAGCAAAACAAATAATGTTTGAATTGAATTGTTCAATAACACACAGTGCACACAGGCAAGCTACGAGATTTCGGTGCAACATTTCACTTTCATATTTCGTGTACAATGCTTTGTGTGTGGTCAGGGCGATGTAAATGACATGACTGTGTGTATTGACCTTTTTTGTTTGTCTCAGTTTTAATGCAGCATTATCCTAAGCATTCAATTTGATACACTTCCTTTAAATAAAACATCTGGGTTGAGATGTACATATATCCTTGTTTCCTCTTCTTTTTCATTTTTGCACAACACAATGGAGGCAGAAAACACCCATTGTTAAAAGTAACGTTTTACTTTTACTCAAAGTACATTTTAAATGATCTACTTTTTACTTTTACTTGAGTAGATTTTTTGTCTTCTGCAAAAAATTTTTTGTCTTCAAAAAAATTTTTTGACTTCTGGTCCTCTATGACCCGCCACGCCTACTTAGATCAAAAGGTGCAGGCTATCTGCTGGTACCTCGTATAGTGAAGGCTACATCAGGGGGCAGAGCCTTTTCTTACAAAGCCCCACTGTTATGGAACAGCCTTCCAAGTAATGTTCGGGAATCAGACACAGTCTCAGCATTTAAGTCTAGGCTGAAAACATATCTGTTTAGTCAAGCCTTTTGTTAATGGTGTTTATGAGGTAAAGGAGTAGATCTGGAGGGTCCTCAGACATAGAGTGTTTTGGTAAACTGGGATGTATGGATGCTGTCAGTCCCCACTCGCTTGCTCACTCGAGTTTGTTGACGGTGCAGTGGCTGGCTGCTTTATGTCCCGGGGCTCCCTCATGCCTGTGTTACCTTCTGGCTCTCTCCTTTTAGTTATGCTGTCATAGTTAGTTGCCGGAGTCCCTGCTTGTACTCGGTGCAATATGTATACTGCTCCTACTTATTCAGGTGACATTGGGCATACCTAACCACCTGTGTTTTCTTTCTCTCCCCCCCCACTCCAAATCTGTCCCTCTGAGTTACATGGAGTCAACAGGAAATCTTTTGGTGGAGACGGTGGAGACCTCGACTGGCTATCGTAGCCTGCAGGGAATCGGCCGTCAGACATTCTGTCGCATGTCCCAGACCCGGTGAAATGTAACTGAATTGTCTTGGCCAGGCCTAAGGGTCCCATCTGCATCTCATCATTGCTGAGGAGTGTGCTCCCATCACCCAATCAAGCATCCAGCCAGAGCAGGTCATGATATATTTTTTTACCATATTAACATGCCATTGTGTGTCATGCCTGATGTAAAGACTCTCGTCTCTGCGAGCCTACCACACAGATTTAATACTTGTCATTTTTAGGGCATACCTAACAACATGTTTTCTTTCTCTCTCTCTCCCCCCCCCCCCCCCCCCCCCCCCCCCAATCTGTCCCTCTGAGTTACATGTTGATCCTGGGATTGAGATGCTGGCCTCTTCTGCCCCTCGGACCTGCTTGATCCATCCTGGTGCCCTGTGTCTGGTCGGAGTTTTATCGCCCCACTCCTGTGAAGGACGGCCCCATGAGGACAGTTGAGGGTTATACCTGTTAAAACTGTTAATATTATAGTCAGGCTGTCTGTTGTTGCCCAAATGAGGATGGGTTCCCTTTTGAGTCTGGTTCCTCTCGAGGTTTCTTCCTCATGTCGTCTGAGGGAGTTTTTCCTTGCCACCGTCGCCACAGGCTTGCTCATTGGGGATAGATTAGGGATAAAATTAGCTCATGTTTTAAGTCGTTCAAATTCTGTAAAGCTGCTTTGCGACAATGTTTATTGTTAAAAGCGCTGTACAAATAAACTTGACTTGATTTGATTTGATTTGTCTGGTAACTTTACTTGTACTTAAGTAAAATTTCATCAGAGTAACAGTACTTGTACTTGAGTATAATATTTTAGTACTCTTTCCACATCTGGACAATGAATACTTATACAAGCCAATGCATCATAATCATGATAATTTATGACGTTTTTCCTTAATGGTTAAATAAAGATAAACCGAAGTCTCCGATTTATAAACACCACTGGAAGGACAAAATTTTTCAACATTCTTCAAGTAAACGTTTGTTAACTCTTTCTTGCTGAAAAAATTATGGTTGACTAAATACATTAAAAGGCCTATCCATTCCATATCCTCTGTGGGTTTTTAAAGGCAACAGTATGGAGGTTTAAAATTCAGCAAACAGTTAATCAGGACATTTCATATCAATATTTCAAAATTGAGGAACATGTTTAAGCTTAGCCTCATAAGGAGCAATAAGTTTAAAGAAAGAAAAGGAGATATAAAACAGGGCAAACTGAAATGACAATTTCACTGAATGTAATTTAAATAAAATTGAATAGCTAATAAGCACTTTTTGTTGGATTCAATATGTGACAGAGACTCAAAATACATTTTTAATTCAATTAAAAATAATGGGAATGAGAATTGGTTGTCTTGGACATTTTGACTTTATGTATATGGAATTTACCTAGTAATATAAAGAGATTAATTATATTAAATTTATTATTGTGTGAGAAAGTGCCAAGTGCAGATATCTGTGTGTCCTTGTCTGCCATGCTTGCATGGATGGTTGTTTGTTTATATTATTGCTATCTGTCAGTCTGGGAGCCCTTCTCAATGTTGACTGAGAAAAGAGACAGACTGTAGAGACGGAACAATTATTCAAAATATTATATTTATAATAGGACGACAATTATTCAAAAAATGTCAAAAATGAAGTAAAAAGCGGGTTAGCTCGCTGTTGATCTAATTGCATGTTTCCCAGACAAGTCCACGTCTTGCTAAAACGCATCAGAAACAGGAGTATATAGGATATTTAAAGGTTAGAATTTTCAGCATGAATGTTACATATGATTAATTAAAAAAAAAAAAAAAACACTACACGATCAGTTTTAAAAATGTTTTAGATCAACATTAGGTCATTGTTAAACTTTTCGGCATTTCCATTCACAAGCAGGGTAAGTATATATTTGATGCCTTTTATTATGCCTTTGAACATGAAGTGGTGTACTACTCAATATTTTAAAAAATGATTCCTGATAAACATCTTCAAATCTGAAAGTGATATTTGATTTGGCTGAATTAATCAAACTCTAAGCCTTAAATATATTTAATCTGTTTTTACCATGTCTGTTTAATTTAAGTGAATGTTTTAAAAATGTTTGTGTTGTATTTGCTTGTACAGTTATTTAAGGTCTGAATGTGTAGAATTACTGCCCAAATCTGATGAGAGAGTTCTGTCCTAAAGAGCTGCTTTTTCTTTTATCTAGTTTCTTTTATCTTAGCTCACAAGGCATTATGGGAACTGGAGTTCTAATGTTAACACACATCACAATTTTGATTCGTCATTTATAGGATCTAGACATGAAACTGCATTAATAGCTGCACTATTAATTATTAAAACACAATAGTCTTGTAGACTGCTCAGGGGTCCTGTTCAGAGATCACCTCGTGGACCACTCGTGACTTTACTGGTAACTTTCCAGTTACAAGTTTCGGACTATCGACACTCAATGAATATAAAATAAAATACAGATGATCTACTCACCAAACGCTGAAACTAATTGATTAAGAGGCAGATTTTTCCATTCTGTGTTGAGGGATCTCTCTTTTTCCCTAACAGTGATGAGATTCACAAACGATTCGGATCTTTTTCGAAATGAAACATAAAAATGACTCGATCGAGCGAATCGATACAGACGCATGGACTGCATTTGTTTGAGTTCATGCAGGGCCGTAACTACCATTGAGGACACCGAGGTCATGTCCTCGGCATTTTTTTTCCCCACTCAGAAATGTGAAATTAACATATGATGAAAATCGTTCTGACTTTGATCGGTGGAAAATTCTAAATTCAGCTTGCATCCCCCTGTTCTCATTTGTTTGTCTAAAAATAAAGTCCACATAATCATTTTTAAACGAAGCTGAAATATCCGACATTGGAAACATTTCATATTAGTCAGCTAAGCACCACGGGATATACAAGAGTTGAGAAGTGTTCTCATCAAGGTCCAACTCTACAGCCAGTCAGTTTGTCAATTAGTCATGGAATCTGAAAATTGACATAAGATGAAGTCTACTACACTAAAACAAACCAAACTCAGCTTTGGAAAGTCAACAAGTGAGAGAAAAAGAAAGAGGGAAGGTGAGTTAATTTTGCCAGTCACTGACAGTTATGTGCCGGAATGCTTATGATTATTAACAGTGCAATTTTAATTAGCATTTCAAGCAACAACAGTCGAAGCCACTTATAGATAGGATTTTTGTTTTCCAGGCAGCACAAACTTTTATTCTGTCTCGCTCGTCTCGATTTGGTGCATTTCAGATCAGAAAAGGCTGGACAGTCGTGACCTGTTGTTTATGAAGTTATTGGGTACTGACGAGACTTGAGCTATTTTGCTAACTTACCAGACTATAGGCTAACGTGAACCCAAGACACTATTGTTTTGATCACTGGTTGTATTTTCGAATGGAAATGAAAACGGGTAGCAAATTTATGTTCACATTTTATTTACAAAATGTACCACCTCGTCTGTGTCTATGTGTCAGCCCTGTGATGACCTGGCGACTTGTCCAGGGTGTACCCCGCCTTTTGCCCGTAGTCAGCTGGGATAGGCTCCAGCTTGCCTGCGACCCTGTAGAAGGATAAAGCGGCTAGAGATAATGAGATGAGATGAGATGTACCACCTCTGACTGCTTTCTGTCAATCATGAACAGCCCAGCCGCGTTCACAGCTCCTCCTCCGATCACCAATAACAATAATAATAATAATAATAATAATAAACAACAACGTTTTAAAATCAAATAGAGGACACTGGAGAGGGTGAGGATCAGCGAGTTAAAGAGAGAGAGCCAGGAGAGGAAGAGAAGGGAAGAGCAGAGCCAGTAGAGGAAGAACAGAGCCAGTAGAGGAAGAACAGGGAAGAACTGAGTCATGAGAAGAAGAGATAACAGAATCAGGAGATAAAGATAGGGAAATAATAGGTGACGCTCAAGAAACTCCAAGTACAAGTTTGTCCATCCATGATCCGGCAAGCTATAAAAACAAAAGTTCCTACACAGATGAGGAGAAAAAGAACATTCTCCAGGGTAGATGGAGTAGGGACCAGTATAAATACCCCCAGCATCAATTTGGGAAAAGGCTTCTGAGATATAGTGCTGAGTGGGGGAGAAAGGGAAAAAAAAAAACCCTGGCTACGGTACTCTCCATCTGAGGATGCTGCATATTGCTGTGATCGTGCAGTTTTGAAATTGTTAAAATAAACATGTTCACCTACATGTTCATCTCCTTGTTGGGCTTGTGATTTTGACTCGTTTCCAAAATATATGAAAAGTCACCATATTAGGCCTTTTTTTTTTGGCAAATAAGATGTATCGCAATGTTTGACCTCGGTATTTGAAAAATCCTGGTTACGGCCCTGAGTTCATGCACACGTAATGGGAGGTTTGAGGAAAGTTCATACTTTAATTTCATGCAGCATGAAAGTGTGATTATTGTTTACAATTTGAAAACAGGAATACAAATAAGGTTTCCGTAGTTTCTGAGTCAAGAATCAAGTAAATTGATTCACACGCATGAGAGTTTGTTCTAAAGAATCGATTCAGTGAAGCTTTCGTTGAGATTATAATGAATATACAGAATGTCCGTATTTTATACGGATTTGATTCAATAAACGTAGTATACGGGCATACAAATAAAGTTATACGGATTCTAAAAAAAAAAAAACTTCAATATTTAGAGCTATAATCAATTCCCATGATGATAAGAGTGCATAACGTTTACACTTTTTTTGGTCAAACATTGAAGCTTTGTATTCATTCTCAAGGTTTATTGTTATTAGTATTGAATAAAAAGTAACTGGGATACATCATTGTTAATTATCATTCAAATTTTAGGTAAATTATTTTAATTTGCATCTTATAAGGATTTTATAAGGAAAATAAGGATTTTGGAAGCTGGTTATACAGGTTTGATTGACCAAAGGTGGACATGTATGCACACCAGAAACATAGTTCTGGCTGTTCATGTCCAGAGTACTGATTTGTTGTTTCATTATTTTGTGCATATCCAGTAATGCCATATATAAATGCTGAAACAATTAAAAAAAAAAAAAAACTACACAGCTCCTAGAGATTGCAAATGCCTGCACGAGGATAAATCAAAACTGAGCCAGCCAAATTGTCTAGAATGTGTAGAATGCTAAACCACAGCGATTCATCCAATCCCGTGGGTTTTTCTCAGGGTCAGGGTACCTTAACAATTTCCCCTCCCATTGGTGACACGAAAGGACAGTCTCGAGATTAATTATTATGTGTTTAACTCATAAAGCGTGCTCTTCCCGTGACAGCTCATTCACGAGGATAAACAAACAATCTTCCCGTGCCTCTACACAAGGATAAACAAAAACAAACAACTTGTCCCGTGAAACCAGTCATGAGGATAAACAAACAACTCATCCCGTGGCCCTATCCACAAGGATAAACAATAGTCCCGTGACAGCTCATTCACGAGGATAAACAAAATAAACAAATATAAATAGATAACTGGGTTTTTCTGATACTACCAACCAGGTGGAAGTCCCCCCCAATTAATTAATTGAGACCCCTTACCTGATTGGAAGTATCCCCGTACGGGCCACCAAATTGAAAGGTTTCTTCACCTCTGGCCCTCACCATCTCGAGATCAGTCCCCCCGTGTCACCCAGACGTCTGGGGGTGAGTTGCAAAAGAAAGACAGGAACCCCATGAGTTCGCAATCTTTATTCACAAGTCCCCCCTGAGACAAGTGTCACGGAACAGACAGGAGAGGAGATCAAATGTGCTCAAACCACAGTTTATTAATAATAGGGGAAAGGGGAGTTGGAAGAACGTGTGTGGGTGAAGTCCAGTGGCAGGAGAACTGCGAGGCAGGGACAGCTGGTGGTGACGTCTCCCATCCAAGTACTGACCAGGCCCGACCCTGTTTAGCTTCAGAGATGAGACAGGACCAGGCATAGTCAGAGAGGTGTGGCTGTAGGGCTGAGTAAGCTGGAGATCAGGCGAAGGTACAGGAGGAGCAGGCAAGAGGCAGAGTTGACAGAACAGAAGGCAGATCAGGTTACCGGGGCTGGAGAGCAGGCAGAGTCAGACAGAACAGGAAATCTTCAGGAGTCAGAGTAGTAAGAACACAGAGCAGGTTATCAGGCTGAGAGTTGCAGATGATCTGACACTGAGGCTTGGGAGAACTGCAGCTTAAATACACACGGGGGAAGCAGGTGATTGGCAACAGCCAATGACAGTCACTGAAAGTTAATAAGAGGAAGTGAGAGCGGGCGTGGCCGGGAATGCTGAGTGGAGATGTACCTGAAGAGAGAGCCCACAGGTAGGACCATGGCAGAACCCCCCCCCCTCAAGGGACGGCCCCAGAAGTCCCTAGCCACAGATGACCAAAGACGGGCAGGAGGAGGGAGAATACCGGTGGAGGGTTAGAACTCCTCAGACCGGTCAGTGTCCATAGACTCCGCACCCTCTTCACCGTCAGAAGAATCGTCGGCGATGAGGGCCGGATCCAGAATCCTTCCAGCAGGAACCCACATCCTCTCCTCAGGACCATAGCCCTCCCAATCCACCAGGTATTGGAGGCCCCTGCGTTGTGACTTCAGCAGTCGCCGGACGGAGTAGACCGGGCCACCGTCGATGAGATGAGGAGGAGGAGCAGCTGGGACCAGCGGGCTCTCGTGTACTGGCTTGATCTTAGAGACGTGGAAGGTGGGGTGCACTCTCATGGACTTGGGCAGTTGGAGCCGGACAGCAGACTGGCTGATTATCCTCTGGACAGGGAATGGTCCGATGAACCAAGGTGCTAGCTTACGAGACTCCACCTGGAGGGGCAGGTCCTTGGAGGGGGCAGAGCTGGCAGGTGGAGTACGGGGGGTTAGAGTGGCGGCCCGTAAGCAGGTCCGGTGGCAGTCCTTGCCCCATTCGCTTATCGAGCCAGTGGCCCAGTCGAGGTGAGGACTGTGTTGGCAGAGCCATGGATAGCCCAGGATGAGAGGTTGGTTGGGGGAACGGAGCAGGTGAAACTGGATGGTTTTGTGGTGGTTGCCTGACAGTCATCGGGACAGGGGCAGTGAGGTGGGCAACGGTGCCAAGAAGATGGCCATCCAGTGCCCTGGCTGGAACGGGAGAGGATATGTGAAGGTTTTGCAAACCCAACTGGCGCGCAAGCTCGGTGTCCATGATGTTAGCCTCGGCGCCAGAGTCGACCAGGGCGGTCAGGGTGTGGGTGGAATCCAACAGGTGAAGACGAACTTGGAGCATAGGTTTCTGGCTGGTGGAGGACTGGAAGATCATTGAGCCCAGCCGGACCCCTCCCATGTCCAGTGAGCTCGTCGCTTTTATTGGGCAAGAGGCGACACGGTGACCGTCACCCCCACAATACAGGCACAGATTGAAGGTGATCCGACGCTGGCACTCTGCCGGGCTGAGGGAAGCACGGCCGATCTCCATGGGCTCTGCCTGGTCCAGAAGGCTTGGCGGAGAAGCAGCAGGAGACGTAGAAGGGGCTGGGTTTCTCCGTGCGCTGGTGACTGACTGAGTCTGGCGGGCCCTCTCTCGTCGACAGGTCTGGACCCAGTGGTCAATGCGGACGGCCAGGGCAATGGCCTCATCGAGTGTCAATGGTTGTTCGTGCGAGACCAATTCGTCCTTAATGTAGTCGGCCAGGCTGTGCAGAAAGGCGTCCGCCAGTGCCTGCGTGCCCCACTTGCTGCGCCGGGCCAAGGTCCAGAAATCGATCGAGTAGTCAGCCACTGTTTGTCTGCCTTGGCGAATACTCATCAGTCCTCCGGATGCCTCTACTGACAATGAGCCCAGGTCGAAGACCTTAGTCATTTCCGCTGAAAACAAAGTGAAGGAGGCACACACCGGTGTCCGGCATTCATACTCAGCAGTCCCCCACAGGTGGGCGCGGCCAGTCAGACGAGTGATGACGAAGGCCACCTTCGCGAAGGTTGTGGGCTGCAGGTCGAACAGCAACCGGCAACTGGTCAGGAAGGCACGGACTTGGGAGGGGTCACCGTCAAAACGCTCCGGACTGCCGACCTTGGGTTCCGGGGCCTCGAGTGTAGCAGGAGCCCCTCCCGGAGCTGGCACATCAGCGGCGGGTATGACAGGGGCTGATGCAACGAGGGACTGCAGTGGTTGGGCAGTGAGCAGCTGGAGTGCTTGGTCCAGTCGTTGTTGCTGCTGATGACCAAGCTGGATAAGGGCTGAAATGTTAGCAGACATGCGACTGACATCTTCGACGCACTGCAGCCGGTCTAGGGCAGAGGGTTCGGGCGCTGACTCCATGTTGTGGTCAGATCGTTCTGTCACAGAACAGACAAGAGAGGAGATCAAATGCGCTCAAACCACAGTTTATTAATAATAGGGGAAAGGGGAGTTGGAAGAATGTGTGTGAAGTCCAGTGGCAGGAGAACTGAGAAGCAGGGATGGCTGGTGGTGACATCTGAGGTCTCCCATCCAAGTACTGACCAGGCCCACCCCTGCTTAGCAGCAGAAATGAGACAGGACCAGGCGTAGTCAGAGAGGTGTGGCTGTAGGGCTAAGCAAGCTGGAGATCAGGCAAAGGTACAGGAGGAGCAGGCAAGAGGCAGAGTCGACAGAACAGAAGGCAGATCAGGTTACCGGGGCTGGAGAGCAGAGTCAGACAGAACAGAAAATCTTCAGGAGTCAGAGTAGTAAGAACACAGAGCAGGTTATCAGGCTGAGAGTTGCAGACGATCTGACACTGAGGCTTGGGAGAACTGCAGCTTAAATACACACAGGGGGATGCAGGTGATCGGCAACAGCCAATGACAGTCACTGAAAGTTAATAAGAGGAAGTGAGAGCGGGCGTGGCCGGTAATGCTGAGTGGATATGTACCTGAAGAGAGAGCCCACAGGTAGGACCATGACAACGAGAGTATACAAGGGGTTTTATGTGTGTGTGAGTGAAACCTTGGATCATCTCATCTCATCTCATTATCTCTAGCCGCTTTATCCTTCTACAGGGTCGCAGGCAAGCTGGAGCCTATCCCAGCTGACTACGGGCAAAAGGCGGGGTACACCCTGGACAAGTCGCCAGGTCATCACAGGGCCGACACATAGACACAGACAACCATTCACACCTACGGTCAATTTAGAGTCACCAGTTAACCTAACCTGCATGTCTTTGGACTGTGGGGGAAACCGGAGCACCCGGAGGAAACCCACACAGACACGGGGAGAACATGCAAACTCCACACAGAAAGGCCCTCGCCGGCCCCGGGGCTCGAACCCAGGACTTTCTTGCTGTGAGGCGACAGCGCTAACCACTACACCACCGTGCCGCCAACCTTGGATCAATCATAAGCAATATATTTCATATCAACGGATGTTTTTTAACAACTCAGCATTTACGCACATCAAAGCGCGAGATGTTTTTTACAACAATTTTAAACAAAGACATGTTTATGTCTAGTCTAGCAAAGAAGTGTGTGTCTTCTCCACTGGAGGAAGGTCACACGGTAACTTGGTACACAGTTACACAGGAAACAGAAGGTCACAGAAGAATTCAATGCCTTCTAGCTGAAATAGTACAATAGAACAACAGAAAAATATTAAGAATAAATCCTTACAATTTTGTCACAAAATAAATTACTGCCTTCTTGGTCAAGAATAAATACAATTATTTATCCTTACAAAGGAATAAAACCTTACAAAGTCCTTCAAGCGGCTAGTCATGCGGCATATCAAGTCTGCCCTCCCTCCCTGGACCCTTTCCAGTTTGCATATCAGTCCAACCGTTCAACCGATGACACCATCTCCACTGCCCTCCACTCAGCCCTCACCCACCTGGAGACAAAAGACTCGTATGTCAGAATGCTGTTCATAGACTTCAGCTCAGCACTCAACACAATCATTCCTCAGCAGCTCATTCATAAACTGGACCAGCTGGGACTCAACACCTCCCTGTGCAACTGGCTGCTGGACTTCCTGATGGGGAGACCACAGACTGTACGGGTCGGCAGCAACTCCTCCAGCACCATCACATTGAACACGGGGGGCCCCCCAAGGATGTGTGCTAAGCCCCCTCCTCTTCAGTCTGCTGACTCACGACTGCACACCAACATCCAACTGTAATCTCTTCATTAAGTTTGCGGATGACACGACTGTAGTGGGTCTCGTCAACAATGGCGATGAGACAATCTACAGGACTGAGGTGAGCCGCTTGGCCATGTGGTGCAAGGACAACAATCTCCATCTGAACATGGAGAAGACGAAGGAGATTGTTGTGGACTTCAGGAGAGCACACACCCAGCATGCTCCACTATCTATCGACGGTGCTGCAGTGGAGAGGGTGAGCAGCACCAAGTTTCTGGGTGTACACATCTCTGAAGACCTGTCCTGGAGCAACACCACCACATCACTGGCCAAAAAAGCCCAACAGCGTCTGTACTTCCTCCGCAAACTGAGGAGAGCAAGAGCCCCGGCACCCATCATGCACACTTTCTACAGAGGCACCATCGAGAACATCCTGACCAGCTGCATTACCGTGTGGTTGTCCTGCTGCAAGTCTCAGCAGCGCATCGTGAGAGCAACTGAGAGGATCCTTGGTGTCTCTCTCCCTTCTCTAATGGATATTTATAACTCCCGCCTCACCCGCAAAGCCATCAGGATTGCAGGTGACCCCACCCATCTCACAGCCTCTTCAGTCTGCTGCCATCAGGGAGGAGACTGCGGAGTCTCCAGGCCAAAACCAGCAGGCTCAAGAACAGTTTCTTTCACCAGGCGGTCAGGAGGCTCAACTCCCTCCCTGTACTGCCCCTCCTCCCCCCTCTGCCCCCTGCCACAGATTCAGCTTGCACACACCCCTGCCCCCCCTTCAGCATCTGACATGTCATCCTCACAGTCCCCCCCCCCAACACACACACATACATCTCATCGTTCATTAACACACTGAACTCAGGGACCGCACATCTCACTTTACCTCGCTCATTTGGACTATTCCGCACTACCTCACCTTAACAGCTGCTAGTTTGTTTATACTGCTTATTTCATGTTTACCTGCTATACCTCAAGTGCCCTTGACTGTTTATTTGCACCAATTTGTGTGTATGTATATGTATGTATATATGAGTGTTTAGTCTACATCTAGTTCTTATCTAGAGTGTTTTTGTTTGAGTGTTTAGTCTATGTCTAGTTCTTATCTAGAGTGTTTATACTGTTTATATTGTTTGTTTGTTTTTCAATTATTCTATTTTTATTTATTGCATTGCCTGTTTGCACTGTGGGTCAGAGAGGACTGAAATTTCATCTGTGCTGTATGTCGAGTATGTATAGCATATTTGACAAAGTTGACTTGATTTGACTTGTAGATAGTGGTGGGTGTCCATAATTACGATTTTTGAACCTTTATCTGCTGATTTTATGACTGGTATTTTTGTTTTGTTGAAGTTGTTTGATGGCCTGTTGTTCAGAAGTTGAAAGGTTATGATGAGGAGGGTGGTGGGGGTCCTGAGGAAATGGAAAAGTGTCTTGTGTGTGTCCTGAAACTCACCTGGTCCCTCAACACCAGCTCCATAGTCAAGAAAGCCCCGAAGCGCCTCTACTTCCTATGGAGGCTGAGGAAAACCACTCTCCCATCACCCATCCTCACAATATTCTACAGAGGGACTATTGAAAGCATTCTGAGCAGCTGCATCATGGTCTGGTTTGGGAATTGCACTATCTTGGATTGCAGGACCGGATAGCGAGGACAGCTGAAAAGATCATCAGAGTCTCTCTTTCTTCTATCACGGACATTTTCACCACACGCTGCATCCGGAAAGCCACCAGTATCGTGGCCAACCCCTCACACAATCTCTTCACCCTCCTGCTGTCTGGGAAAGGGTACTGAAGCATTCGAGCCTTCACAGCCAGACTCTGCAACAGTTTTTTCCCATGTGCTATCAGACTCCTCAACTCTGAGGGCCTGGACTGATTCTCATGGACTGTTGATCACACCACTCACACTGCAGTATTTGCACAGTGGACAATATTGCACTATTGCTTTCAGTGCTTACAATGTCTCACTCACTCTCTCACACACAAGGTTTACATTTATTTATTCCCTTTTTATACATGACTTCAATTCCTCATGCTATCGGACTCCTCAACTTGGACTGATTCTCATGGACTGTTGAACACACACTGCAATCTTTGCACAGTAGACAATAATGCCTTATTGCCTTACAATGTTTACAGTGTCTCTCACGCGCACAAAACTTACATTTATTTATTACCTTTCATATACTACCTCAATGTTCACATTCAACTCTGCACCTTTTGTTGCTTGTGTCTGCACTTCACGTTGTTTGTCATTTATTGTCGACTGTGTCATTTACTGTCTGCAGTGTTCCACTCTTTGCACTTTGTTGTTAAATGTCTACTTGTAGTCCTGTGATGTTCAATGTAGCACCATGGTCCTGGAGAAACATGGTTTTGTTTTAACCGTGTACTGTACCAACTGTATATACACCCCCGATTCCAAAAAAGTTGGGACAAAGTACAAATTGTAAATAAAAACGGAATGCAGTAATTTACAAATCTCAAAAACTGATATTGTGTTCACAATAGAACATAGACAACATATCAAATGTCGAAAGTGAGACATTTTGAAATTTCATGACAGCAACACATCTCAAAAAAGTTGGGGCAGTAAGAGGCTGGAAAAGTTAAAGGTCCAAAAAAGGAACAGCTGGAGGACCAAACTGCAACTCATCTCATTATCTCTAGCCGCTTTATCCTTCTACAGGGTAGCAGGCAAACTGGATCCTATCCCAGCTGACTACGGGCGAAAGGCAGGGTACACCCTGGACAAGTCGCCAGGTCATCACAGGGCTGACACATAGACACAGACAACCATTCACACTCACATTCACACCTATGGTCAATTTAGAGTCACCAGTTAACCTAACCTGCATGTCTTTGGACTGTGGGGGAAAACGGAGCACCCGGAGGAAACCCACACGGACACGGGGAGAACATGCAAACTCCACACAGAAAGGCCCTCGCCGGCCCCGGGGCTCGAACCCAGGACCTTCTTGCTGTGAGGCGACAGCACTAACCACTACACCACCATGCCGCCCCAAACTGCAACTCATTAGGTCAATTAGCAATAGGTCATTAACATGACTGGGTATAAAAAGAGCATCATAGAGTGGCAGCGGCTCTCAGAAGTAAAGATGGATAGAGGATCACCAATCCTCCTAATTCTGCACTGACAAATAGTGGAGCAATATCAGAAAGGAGTTCGACAGTGTAAAATTGCAAAGAGTTTGAACATATCGTCATCTACAGTGCATAATATCATCAAAAGATTCAGAGAATCTGGAAGAATCTCTGCGTAAGGGTCAAGGCCAGAAAACCATACTGGGTGCCCGTGATCTTCGGGCCCTTAGACGGCACTGCATCACATACAGGCATTCTTCTGTATTGGAAATCACAAAATGGGCTCAGGAATATTTCCAGAGAACATTATACTGTATGTGAACACAAGTCACCATGCCATCCGCCATTGCCAGCTAAAACTCTATAGTTCAAAGAAGAAGCCATATCTAAACATGATCCAGAAGCGCAGATGTCTTCTCTGGGCCAAGGCTCATTTAAAATGGACTGTGGCAAAGTGGAAAACTGTTCTGTGGTCAGATGAATCAAAATTTGAAGTTCTTTATGGAAATCAGGGACGCCGTGTCATTCGGACTAAGGAGGAGAAGGATGACCCAAGTTGTTATCAGCGCTCAGTTCAGAAGCCTGCATCTCTGATGGTAGGGGGTTGCATTAGTGCGTGTGGCATGGGCAGCTTACACATCTGGAAAGACACCATCAATGCTGAAAGGTATATCCAGGTTCTAGAGCAATATATGCTCCCATCCAGACGACGTCTCTTTCAGGGAAGACCTTGCGTTTTCCAACATGACAATGCCAAACCACATACTGCATCAATTACAGCATCATGGCTGCGTAGAAGAAGGGTCCGGGTACTGAACTGGCCAGCCTGCAGTCCAGATCTTTCACCCATAGAAAACATTTGGCGCATCATAAAACGGGAGATACAACAAAAAAGACCTAAGACAGTTGAGAAACTAAAATCCTACATTAGACAAGAATGGGTTAACATTCCTATCCCTAAACTTGAGCAACTTGTCTCCTCAGTCCCCAGATGTTTACAGACTGTTGTAAAGAGAAAAGGGGATGTCTCACAGTGGTAAACATGGCCTTGTCCCAACTTTTTTGAGATGTGTCATGAAATTTAAAATCACCTAAATTTTCTCTTTAAATGATACATTTTCTCAGTTTAAACATTTGATATGTCATCTATGTTCTATTCTGAATAAAATATGGAATTCTGAAACTTCCACATCATTCCATTCCATTTTTATTTACAATTTGTACTTTGTCCCAACTTTTTTGGAATCGGGGTTGTAGTTATTGTGAACAGTGTTGTTTATTTGAATTCATTTATTATTTAGATGTACTCATTTTGATTCACATGAAATTCGGTCTTAGACCGTGTGTTGTTGGTTTACTTTGTTAGACTGTGCATGCTCTCTGTTTCTCTCTTTTTAACCGAGGCTCGTTCAAACTCCAGATTCCTTTGTCTTAATATTCTGCGCGCTCTCCTTATAGGCGTGGCCTGGTACAGCTCGTGCATTCCACACACACACACAACCATGTGATTTTCCCTATCACATTTTAACATCCACTCACCCTATTACTTCTGATAACCATTTGTGCCTCAATTATCATTTATATTGAATTATTCCTTGGCTGCTATTGTTGCTATATCTGATCAGTATTAGTTTGCTAATTCTTGTCGGCTATTTCAATAAATGGTGTCTTTGGAATAAACTGTCCTGTTTGTCATTACAAGATTCACTGAAGTGCCAACCTCTATCAAGAAAAAAAAAAACTCTCATTGCCTTCACCCATTTTGTTAATGAATTTGAGACTGATACCTTTTTACTTGAGACTGATTTGATTGATTTTAGATACACTAATGATTAATTAATTTATGAGACTGATTTGGTAAGCCCACTGCACCTACAAGGTTCTTATGCTGGAATGCAGTGTTTTCCTTTCTCCAAACATAACGCTTCTCATTTAAACCAGAAAGTTCTATTTTGGTCTCATCCGTCCACAAAACATATTTCTAATAGACTTCTGGTTTGTCCACGTGATCTTTAGCAAACTGCAGACGAGCAGCAATGTTCTTTTTGGAGAGCAGTGGCTTTCTCCTTGCAACCCTGCCATACACACCATTGTTGTTCAGTGTTCTCCTGATAGTGGACTCATGAACATTAACATTAGCCGATGTGAGAGGCCTTCAGTTGCTTAGAAATTATCCTGGGGTCCTTTGTGACCTTGCCGACCATTACACGCCTTGGAGTGATATTTGTTGGTTGACCACTGCTGGGGAGGGTAACAATGGTCTTGAATTTCCTCCATTTGTACACAGTCTGTCTGACTGTGGATTGGTGGAGTTCAAACTCTTTAGACATGGTTTTGTAACCTTTTCCAGCTTGATGAGCATCAACAACGCTTTTTCTGAGGTCCTCAGAAATCTCCTTTGTTCATGCCATAATACACTTCCACAAACATGTGTTGTGAAGATCAGACTTTGATAGATCCCTGTTCTTTAAATAAAACAGGGTGCCCACTCACACCTGATTGTCATCCCATTGATTGAAAACACCTGACTCTAATTTCACCTTCAAATTAACTGCTAATCCTAAAGGTTCACATACTTTTGCCACTCATAGATATGTAATATTGGATCATTTTCCTCAATAGATAAATGACCAAGTATAATATTTTTGCCTCATTTGTTTAACTGGGTTCTCTTTATCTACTTTTAGGACTTGTGTGAAAATCTGATGAAGTTTTAGGTCATATTTATGCAGAAATATAGAAAATTCTAAAGGGTTTACAAACTTTCAAGCATTTCTGTATCTCCTAACAATTAATTCGTTATCTAAAGAAATCCGCAAATTCAGAAAGACCTTCAGAATATAGACCACGGGTCTATAAATAATAATTAGCTGAATCAACTGCATAGACTTTTTCTGGCTACATATGTTAGGATAAAGAACTTCAAACATACTGAATTTTTGTTCAGGTTTTTGTACGACTCCTAGATTATGATTATAAATAACCGATGCCACCTCCTCTACCAGTGAGACGAGGTGGATGCATATAGCTGGACGAGCTTCCTTTCACTGCTCCATAGTCATGTGGTTTGATCCACATTTCTGTTAAACATAGTAATGTTAAACTCCTGATCAGTAATAATTCCATTAACAACTAGTCTCATGCTGCAGTACTACACTGATGAGAATTGCAGTTTAATCGTTACTTGGATAGTAGTAATTAACGATTACTTAAGGTCAAAAGAAAACAATCTTGTTTTAAACATCACTACAAAGGTACATATTTTAAAACAGTAATGTAACATGAACAATAAATTTCAAATTACAGGTCATTTTCAGCCAAAACAGTCATAATAACAACCATATTTAATGTGACTACTTTAAATCATGCAATGTCTCTGAGTTAGTGTACTTGTAGGTCTTAAATGTAACTGAATAAGTAAACATTTTTCCACACGATGATCAGTGATGCAGCTTCTCTCCTGTGTGAATGCGTTCGTGTTGTTGGAGAGTACTCTGACGAGTAAAACTCTTCCCACACTGTGAGCAGTGATACGGCTTCTCTCCTGTGTGAATGCGCTGGTGTCGTCGGAGAGCACTCCGTTCAGGAAAAGTCTTCCCACACTGTAAGCAGTGATACGGCTTCTCTCCTGTGTGAATGCGCTGGTGTTGTTGGAGATGACTTTGCTGAGTAAAACTCTTCCCACACTGTGAGCAGTGATACGGCTTTTCTCCTGTGTGAATGCGCTGGTGTTTTTGGAGATAACTCCGCTGAGTAAAACTCTTCCCACACTGTGAGCAGTTAAACGGCTTCTCTCCTGTGTGAACGCGCTGGTGTTGTTGAAGATCACGATGCTGAGTAAAACTCTTTTCACACTGTATACAGTGATATGGCTTCTCTCCTGTGTGAACACGCTGGTGTATTTGGAGAGCACTTCGATAAATAAAACTCTTCCCACACTGTGAGCAGTGATATGGTTTCTCTCCTGTGTGAACACGCTGGTGTATTTGGAGAGCACTTCGATAAGTAAAACCCTTCCCACATTGTGAGCAGTGATACGGCTTCTCTCCTGTGTGAATGAACTGGTGTTGTTGGAGAGCACTCTGCCGAGTAAAACTCTTCCCACACTGTGAGCAGTGATACGGCTTCTCTCCTGTGTGAATGCACTGGTGTTGTTGGAGAGTACTTCGATAAGTAAAACTCTTCCCACACTGTGAGCAGTGATACGGCTTCTCTCCTGTGTGAATGAGCTGGTGTTGTTGGAGATAACTCTGCCGAGTAAAACTCTTACCACACTGTGAGCAGTGATACGGCTTGTCTCTTGTATGAATACGTTGGTGTTGTTGGAGAGCACTTCGATAGGTAAAACCCTTCCCACACTGTGAGCAGTGATACGGCTTCTCTCCTGTGTGAATGCGCTGGTGTTGTTGGAGATGACTCTGCCGAGAAAAACTCTTCCCACACTGTGAGCAGTGATACGGCTTCGTTCCTGTGTGAATGCGCTGGTGTCGTCGGAGAGCACTCTGTTCAGTAAAACTCTTCCCACACTGTGAGCAGTGAGACGGCTTCTCTCCTGTGTGAATGCGCTGGTGTTGTTGGAGATGACCTTGCCGAGTAAAACTCTTCCCACACTGTGAGCAGTGATACGGCTTCTCTCCTGTGTGAATGTGCTGGTGTCGTTGGAGATGACCTTGCCGAGTAAAACCCTTCCCACACTGTGAGCAGTGATACGGCTTCTCTCCTGTGTGAATGCGCTGGTGTTGTTGGAGATGACCTTGCCGAGTAAAACTCTTCCCACACTGTGAGCAGTGATACGGCTTCTCTCCTGTGTGAATGCGCTGGTGTTGTTGGAGAGCACTCTGTCCAGTAAAACTCTTCCCACACTGTGAGCAGTGATACGGCTTCTCTCCTGTGTGAATGCGTTGGTGTCGTTGGAGATCACTCTGTGCAGTAAAACTCTTCCCACACTGTGAGCAGTGATACGGCTTCTCTCCTGTGTGAATGCGCTGGTGTCGTTGGAGATGACCTTGCCGAGTAAAACTCTTCCCACACTGTGAGCAGTGATACGGTTTCTCTCCTGTGTGAATGCGCTGGTGTTGTTGGAGAGCACTCTGTCCAGTAAAACTCTTCCCACACTGTGAGCAGTGATACGGTTTCTCTCCTGTGTGAATGCGCTGGTGTCGTTGGAGAGCACTCTGTCCAGTAAAACTCTTACCACACTGTGAGCAGTCATGTGGCTTTCCTCCTGTGTGAATGCGCTGGTGCGTCTTGAATGCATTCTGATGACCAAAACTCTTTCCACAGTCTGAGCAGTGGTGAATTTCCTTCTGTATACCATTATGAGAAGTGTCAGGACTGAGAGTATTTGTTGATGTTGGCTGACATCTGGAGGGGATCTGAAGCTCATATTTAATCTCTCCTGATTCCCGTAGTCCCACATACTCTTTATAGTGGCATCTCTGGATGTGTTTGTCGAGGTAAATTTGAGATGTATAGGAATGAGGACATGTGGAGCAGGAAAAGATTTGCAGCAGGGCGTTCTTTACTTCAGTGTTCTTTATTTCTGGAGAAATGAAAGGAGAAAAATAGCAGAAATTGAACATGAAATGCAACAAGATTATAAACTGTAACAACACTAACCCAATGTAAGGTAGCATTTTTACTGAACCTCAAACATTCAAGATTCTACATGAATAAAGACTGAGACCAAAAAAAAAAAAAAGTTTGAGGACTGTGGCAGCGGGGGCGTGGCCAAGTGTCGGTCTGTGAATGGACGGCAGAGTCAGGGAAGGTAAGTGGTGGAA
This sequence comes from Neoarius graeffei, assembly GCF_027579695.1. Lineage (NCBI taxonomy): Eukaryota > Metazoa > Chordata > Actinopteri > Siluriformes > Ariidae > Neoarius > Neoarius graeffei. The sequence goes on from NC_083590.1 coordinate 58,897,691, forward strand.
TCATTGCACTTGATGGGAATTAACCTGTTTGTGTGTGTCTTCCCCAGTGACCGTGCCCTTTAAAAGGAGAAAGAGAGAGAGCAAAGAAAGGCAGCTCTCTCCCCAACCAGAACACTTGTGTGCGTACGTGTGTGGCTGGGAGAGTGTGGAAAGCTGAAAAGCTAAAAATAAGTTTTTGTGAACTCAGTTCTAGCCTGCCGTGCTTCTGTGCTCCACCCACCTGGTCAGATGCAACAGTGGTGCCGAAACCCGGGAATGAGTGCAGAAGGGAACGGCCACATGGAGTCCTCCCCTTTCAAGGACCTGGTCCATGCCCTCACCACGGCCCAACAGACCTAGCACCAGGCGCTGATTGCCCTCCGAAAGGAGCAGGAACAACGGTTCAAAGCCCTGGTGCTGGTGCAACAGGAAGATCGCCAGGCGTTCCGGCACCTGCTCACGTCAGCGGGGTCCACCACCGCCGTGGACTCTCCCCACCTCACCCTAACGAAGATGGGTCCGCATGACGACCCTGAAGCCTTCCTCGCTCTTTTTGAGCAGGCAGCAGAGGCGTGGGGTTGACCGGTGGAACAGTGCGAGGCGCGCCTCCTCCCCCTGCTAACGGGCAAGGCACAGCTGGCCACGCTACAGCTCCCCGCTGACAGCTGGCCGGTCTATGCAGACTTCCGCAGGGCCATTCTCCAACGTGTGGGTCGCACCCCGGAACAACAGCAGCGTTTCCGCGCGCTGCGCCTGGAGAAGGTCAGCCAGCCGTTCGCGTTTGGCCAGCAACTCCGGGACGCCTGCCGGCAGTGGCTTAGGGCTGACAACAGCAACGCCGAGGGAATCATCGATCTGCTGGCACTGGAACAATTTGTCGCCCGACTTCCGGAAGGAACAGTGGAGTGGGTCCAGTGCCATCGCCCAGCGTCGCTGGATCAGGCCATCAAACTAGCGGAGGACCATATGGCGGCCGTTCCAATGGCAGGACAGCGTGTCTCCCCTTCTTTCCTATCTTCTCTCTCTCCCTCGGTTCCTTGTCCTCACCCCATTCCCCCACCGTGGAGACGGGGGCCGGCTCCACCCCAGCCAGCCTGCCGCACCCGTGGTGCCCTACCATTTCCTATTCCTTGTCTGTGTCTTCTCCCCCCCTCAGGTGAGTGATCTCCGGAACACCGGTGCAGAGAGAGAGCCTGGGCTGGTATGCTGGCGCTGCAGGGAACTGGGGCACCTCCAGCGTCAGTGCTCGGCAATGGAGGTGGGCGCGGTGGTCCAGATCCCCAACGCGCCAGGGACCGCCCTCGATTGGGCCGGTGCGTATCGCATATCGGTGAGTATCGAAGGGGATATGTATCAGGCTTTGGTGGACTCCGACTGTAATCAGACCTCAATCCGCCAAAGCCTGGTGCAAGACGAGGCATTGGGAAGAGCACAATTGGTGAAGGTGTTGTGTGCGCACGGGGATGTTCACAACGACCCTTTAGTGTCAGTCCACATTCTATTTCGAGGGGAAAAATTTAGAGTAAAGGTGGTGGTTAATCCTCACCTTACCCACTCGATAAATTTAGGGACTGATTGGCCAAGATTTGGGGAATTAATGATGCATTTAGTGAAGAGTGGGGCCTGCCATAGTTCAGCGGGGGGAGGTCCCAGTGTGGCATTGGCGGGAGCAGCTGTCATAGAGCCATCTATGCCATCACCGTGTCAGAATGAGGAGCAGCATGCTCCTCCTCCCTCTCTTGGGGATTCCCTCGCGGATTTCCTGTTAGAGCAGTCGTGAGATGAGACTCTGCGGCATGCGTTTGACCAAGTGAGAGTAATCGATGATCAAACTCTCCAGCCAAACGCCACACCATCCTTCCCCTATTTTTTCGTTATTAAGGAGAGATTATACCGAGTGACACAAGACACTCAGACTAAGGAACAAATAACACAGCTTTTAATCCCAAAGAGCCGCTGGGAATTTATATCCCATGGCCGGACACTTGGGGCAGGATAAGACACTAGCCCGAATAATGGCCCGGTTCTATTGGCCAGGGATTCGCAGCGATGTCCGTAGGTGGTGTACGGCATGCCGCGAATGCCAGTTAGTAAATCCCGCAGCCATTCCAAAAGCGCCTTTGCACCCTCTGCCATTAATCAAGACCCCATTCGAAAGAATTGGGATGGATCTCGTCAGGCCATTAGATCGGTGAACATGAGGATATCGCTTTATTTTAGTTCTTGTGGACTATGCAAAGCGATATCCAGAAGCAGTGCCTCTTTGCAATATCTCAGCACGTAGTATTGCAGAAGCACTCTTTCGTGTCATCTCCCGAGTCGGAATCCCCAAAGAGATTCTGACTGATCAAGGCACTATGTTTATGTCACGCACACTGCATGAACTGTATGGGTTACTGGGAATTAAGCCTATCCGCACCAGCGTTTATCACCCACAAACGGATGGCTTAGTCTAACGGTTTAATCACACCCACAAAAACATAATTAGAAAATTTGTAAGCGAAGACGCACACAACTGGGATAAATGGCTCGAGCCATTGTTATTTGCAGTCCGAGAGGTCCCGCAAGCCTCCACGGGGTTTTCCCCATTTGAATTATTATACAGGCGTAAGCCGCGTGGCATTCTGGATGTGCTACGGGAAAATTGGGAGGAGGGACCTTCGACCAGTAAAAACTAAATTCAATACGTTATTGACCTGCGGGCCAAACTCCACACCCTCACGCACCTAACCCATGAAAATTTGCGGCAGGCCCAAGAATGTCAAGTTCGTCTGTACGACAGGGGCACGCGCCTTAGGGAATACACACCGGGAGATAAAGTACTCGTGTTGCCCACATCGAGCTCCAAATTGATCGCCAGGTGGCAAGGACCCTTTGAGGTCACATGGCGAGTCAGTGACGTCGACTATGAGGTGAGGCGAATGGACGGGGTGGGGCATTACAGATATTCCACTTCAATCTACTAAAACTTTGGAATGAGGAGGTCCCCGTGGTGTTGGTGTCGGTGGTTCCGGAGAAGGTGGAGCTGGGGCCGGAGGTTCAAAAAAGAAAATTGACATCACCCATCGCTCCGGTCCCCTGTGGAGACCACCTCTCCCCGACCCAGCTCACGGAGGTCGCCCAGTTGCAAACAGAATTTGACGTGTTCTCACCGCTGCCCGGCTGCACCCACCTCACAGAACACCACATTGAGATGCCCCCGGGGGTAGTAGTGCGCAGCCACCCTTACAAATTGCCCAAACACACAAAAAAAGGTGGTTCGGGAAGAACTCGAGGCCATGCTCGAAATGGGCATTGTCGAGGAGTCCCACAGCGACTGGAGCAGCCCGGTGGTCTTGGTTCCCAAGGCCGACGGGTCTGTCCGGTTCTGTGTGGACTATAGAAAAGTCAATGCGGTGTCTAAATTTGACGCGTACCCAATGCCTCGTATTGACGAGTTGCTCGATCGACTAGGCATGGCTCGTTTTTATTCGACACTGGATTTGACAAAGGGATACTGGCAGATCCCCTTGACTCCGCTATCCTGAGAGAAAACAGCCTTTTCCACACTGTTTGGCTTACACCAGTTTGTCACACTTCCTTTTGGGCTATTTGGGGCGCCCACTACATTCCAGCGGCACATGGATAGGGTCCTCCGCCCCCACGCCACCTACGCAGCCGTCTACTTCTATGCAATTCTAGCGCATGGAAACAGATTCTGAGAGAGAGAGGGACAGCTACATGGAAAAGCGCGCAGTTGTTTGGCTTTAGAACTTTGAATGATTATTTTAAATTTGCTCTTTTTTAATCTTTGTTTGCTATTATATTGGTATTAGTTAATCTTAGCTAAAATTACATTTAAATTTAAGACCGCAAGCAGGAAAATATGTAGCTATTGAAGCTATATTTTGAAATCATTCATGACTTACAGTGGTGCTTGAAAGTTTGTGAACCCTTTAGAATTTTCTATATTTCTGCATAAATATGACCAAAAACATCATCAGATTTTCACACAAGTCCTAAAAGTAGATAAAGAGAACCCAGTTAAACAAATGAGAGAAAAATATTATACTTAGTCATTTATTTATTGAGGAAAATGATCCAATATCACATGTCTGTGAGTGGCAAAAGTATGTGAACCTCTAGGATTAGCAGTTAATTTGAAGGTGAAATTAGAGTCAGGTGTTTTCAATCAATGGGATGACAATCAGGTGTGAGTGGGCACCCTGTTTTATTTAAAGAACAGGGATCTGTCAAAGTCTGATCTTCACAACACATGTTTGTGGAAGTGCATCATGGCACGAACAAAGGAGATTTCTGAGGACCTCAGAAAAAGCGTTGTTGATGCTCATCAGGCTGGAAAAGGTTACAAAACCATCTCTAAAGAGTTTGGACTCCACCAATCCACAGTCAGACAGATTGTGTACAAATGGAGGAAATTCAAGACCATTGTTACCCTCCCCAGGAGTGGTCGACCAACAAAGATCACTCCAAGAGCAAGGCGTGTAATAGTCGGCGAGGTCACAAAGGACCCCAGGGTAACTTCTAAGCAACTGAAGGCCTCTCTCACACTGGCTAATGTTAATGTTCATGAGTCCACCATCAGGAGAACACTGAACAACAATGGTGTGCATGGCAGGGTTGCAAGGAGAAAGCCACTGCTCTCCAAAAAGAACATTGTGGCTCATCTGCAGTTTGCTAAAGATCACATGGACAAGCCAGAAGGCTATTGGAAAAATATTTTGTGGATGGATGAGACCAAAATAGAACTTTTTGGTTTAAATGAGAAGCGTTACGTTTGGAGAAAGGAAAACACTGCATTCCAGCATAAAAACCTTATCCCATCTGTGAAACATGGTGGTGATAGTATCATGGTTTGGGCCTGTTTTGCTGCATCTGGGCCAGGACGGCTTGCCATCATTGATGGAACAATGAATTCTGAATTATACCAGCGAATTCTAAAGGAAAATGTCAGGACATCTGTCCATGAACTGAATCTCAAGAGAAGGTGGGTCATGCAGCAAGACAACGACCCTAAGCACACAAGTCGTTCTACCAAAGAACGGTTAAAGAAGAATAAAGTGAATGTTTTGGAATGGCCAAGTCAAAGTCCTAACCTTAATCCAATGGAAATGTTGTGGAAGGACCTGAAGTGAGCAGTTCATGTGAGGAAACCCACCAACATCCCAGAGTTGAAGCTGTTCTGTACGGAGGAATGGGCTAAAATTCCTCCAAGCCGGTGTGCAGGACTGATCAACACTTACCGCAAATGTTTAGTTGCAGTTATTGCTGCACAAGGGGGTCACACCAGATACTGAAAGCAAAGGTTCACATACTTTTGCCACCCACAGATAAGTAATATTGGATCATTTTCCTCAATAAGTAAATGACCAAGTATAATATTTTTGTTTCATTTGTTTAACTGGGTTCTCTTTATCTACTTTTAGGACTTGTGTGAAAATCTGATGTTGTTTTAGGTCATATTTATGCAGAAATATAGAAAATTCTAAAGGGTTCACAAACTTTCAAGCACCACTGTATGTCTTTTGCTACGTAGCTAGTCACAAGCAAGCTAATATCAGTGTTTACAATAACTAGCTAGCTAAGTTTTCCAGACAACAATACCCAATTTACGGGTAGAATTTCGCCTTAATTTGTACAGTACATTCCTGGAAAACTGGAAAGAGACACGCGCAGCTTTCTTTTCATAGTAAAGCGTGCGCGCAGTAAAGAAATTCCTTGCACTTGCAGAATATAATTCCATCTTTATGATGACCCCGAAGTCTGTGTGTGTAGCCTTGTTCATTGCTTTAGCTCTTCACGAACTAACCTGGCCTGACAAATGGCACCAAGAACCCTTCTGCATCGATTTTATTTGTCTCTGAGGATTTGACCAAACGTGCAATTCCACAGTTTCAACAGAGCCGGTGTTCGTCGGCTTTGAGCACTTCAACTCATTCAAATTCCATTGCATACGTAAGTGTAATACTGTTTAAGCGTTCCTTGGTGGTTTTTATCCTTGTGCTGTTAGCAAATGACGTTGAACTAAATCCAGGTCCTGGTCCAGCTAGAGTGAACCAAAGGTCTCCTAAATGGTTTCGTTTTGCGTGCGTGAATGCGAGATCTGTCAGAAATAAGACATCTGTTATAGTGGATCATGTCCTTGGAAGAAAGTATGATTTGTGTGCAGTCACTGAAACTTGGATTAAGGAGTTGGACTCTGTGTCGCATCGCTTAGTCCAACTGGCTATGCCTTCAAAAATTTTGCTAGATCGTCAGATAGATCAGGAGGTGGAACTGGTATTCTTCACAGAGATGCCATTTGAGTAAATTTTTTGAGTGGCAAAGAATTCACGTCATTTGAATATTCTGAGTGGAGTGTTAATGTTCACAATCGATCAATGCGTGTGGTTGTGGTTTATCGCCCTCCCTACTCTGATGTTCACCCAGTTACATCCAGCGTCTTCTTCGAGGAGTTTTCAAATTATTTAGAAAACACTTGTGCCGTGAAATTCTGTTAATAACTGGTGATTTTAACTTCCATTTGGATTGTCCATCCAATAGTGACATGCAGATTTTCTGAGCTCCTTGATACCTTTGGTTTATTACAGCATATTAACTGCCCAACTCATACATCTGGACATACTCTTGATCTCATTATAACGCGATCATCCAATAACATCAGAGTCAATGATATTCAACCTTCTCTGGTTCTCTCTGACCCCCTCTTCATTGAATGTTCTCTTGATGTTCCGCGCCCAAACCTAACCAAAAAGACGATTCGGTTCCGCAGATTTAAACAAATCGATCTTGAGTCCTTCCAGAATGATATACTGGCGTCCCCTCTGGTGATGTATCCTCCATCTAACATCGATGATCTGGCGGCACGCTATGATGATACTCTCTTAAAGATTCTAGAGACACATGCACCCCTGAGGGAAAAAGTGATTGTTGCGAGACCCACGGTTTCGTGGTTCGATGAATCGCTAAGAACCTTTAAATCAAAAAGGAGGAAACTTGAAAAGAAAATGCTAAGATTGGGGCTTGAGCTGGACAAGGAAAACTATCGCCGGGTACGCAATGAGTATTCAGCTCGTCTTGAAGTCACAAAATCTACGTACTATTGTAGTCTTATTGAGGAGTGTGCTGGTGATACCAAAAAACTGTTTGCAATTGTTTCATCCCTGGTCAAAGAGAAGAACGACTGTCCTCTTCCATTACATATTGATTCCCTTCAACTTGCAAATGATTTTGGAGAGTTTTTCTGCAAGAAAATTCTTAACATCAAAAAGGATATTAATGAGATTATGCCGTCTGTCACAAATCCAGCTGCTGCTGGCCGTACCCCTTTGTCATTATTAACTGACTTTAAGCCACTTTCTGAGGAGGATGTGCATAAGATCATTCTGTCCTCCTCTAATGCAACCTGTCGATGTGATCCTATTCCAACACGGATTCTGAAGCAATGTGCTGATGTGCTGGCTCCTGTTATCACTAATCTGATCAACTCATTGATTGAGGAGGGGCATGTGCCGGAGCGCTGGAAGGTCGCCATTGTGATACCACTGCTGAAAAAACTTGGGTTGGACCTGATTTTAAAGAACTTCGGTTCTGTAAGCAATCTTTCATTTGTTTCCAAAGCAGCCAAAAAAGGAGTTATTGGTCAGCTTCTCGCACATTGTATGCTGCACGCACCGCTTCCGGAAAATCAGTCATCATATCATCAAGGTCATTCAACCGAAACTGCACTCTTAAAAGTGCATAACGATATATTGATGAGTATGGACAGACAGGAGGTCACTCTCCTAGTCCTGTTGGATCTCAGTGCAGCTTTTGATGCCACTGAACATGATATCTTAGAATCTGACTTTGGTGTGGTCGGCAAAGCAAAGCAGTGGATCGCGTCTTTTTTATCCAGCAGGTCACAGAATGTTCTGATTGAAAACCTATGCTCCAAAAGCTTCAATCTGGATTGTGGGGTCCCTCAAGGCAGCTGTCTTGGACCTATACTGTTTATCCTTTATGCTAGTGGAATATTTAATACTGTCAAGAAACATCTTCCTAATGTCCACGCCTATGCTGATGACACACAAATATATCTTTCCTTCAAGCCTGCAACTCCATTAGCAGAAGAGCAGGCTTTGAAAGCGACTGAGCTTTGTGTTTCCAAAGTGCGAGCACGGATGGTTACTCATCGCCTGAAAATGAACGACTCAAAAACGGAATTCCTTGTCATCGGGTCTCAACAACTTGAAAAGGCGAACGTTGATAGTGTTTCGGTTGCTGGATCAGAAATCAAGAAACTCTCACGTTAGGAATTTGGGAGTATGGTTCGACGAAAATATGTCGATGAATGTCCACGTAAGCAAAGTTTGCAGCAAGGCATTCCGCGGTCTCTATTCCATCAAACAGATCAGACAGTATCTGACGGAAGACGCCTGCAAAGTGTTCATTCATGCCTTTGTAATGTCGCACCTGGATTATTGTAACTCTCTTTTGTACCATATTCCCCAGTATCAAGTCAACCGCCTACAACGTATCATGAATGCTGCTGCACGTGTAGTACGCCTGGTGCCCAAGTTCGACCATATCACACCAGTTCTTATTGATCTTCACTGGTTACCAGTATTATTTAGAATCCGGTACAAAATACTTCTGCTTGTACACCACTGTATATATGGGACTGCTCCAGTCTATTTGAAGTCTTTGCTCTCTCATAGTCAATCGTCGTACAGCTTACGATCAAGTAAAACTATGGTATTAGTTGTTCCGAAGACAAACTGTAAGACCTTTGGCGACAAGGCATTTGCTCATGCAAGCCCAGAACTGTGGAACACTTTACCACCCCTCATCCGAGGGATAAAGGGATTAAATGACTTCAAGCAGGCCCTAAAAACACATCTCTTTCATCTTGCATACCAGTTGTAACTTGCATAATTTTTTATATAAAACTTGTTTTATGTATTAATTTTTTATTTACTTTTGATTGTTTTGTGAATATATCAGCGCTTCAGAATATGTATCATAGTTTTAGTGCTTTATAAATAAATATTATTATTACTTGTGTAAGGTCCTCTAAAATAACACTTTTATACTCTATATTGGATTGCCCTATTTTCTGTGTAATTAACTCCATTTACCATAATGCCTTGTGGTTTGGAATATTTTCACTGTTCTGATGTGTTGTGACGTTCTGTGCATTCGGACCAATCAGACTTATTTGCTCGTTGTAGTTTTATTTGAATTTTGATGTCAGCCAATGGTAATTGGTATATGTTTAATGCCCGCGAGTTCGCGGGCTTTTTGAGATGTTTCATCACTTCGCGAGGGAGAAGCTCACGGAGTTCCCGCCTGCTGCCGAGCAGAGAGAGATCGCGTTGTTTGTGAGCTCTATTTCAGCACTTATTTTGCAGACAGTCTTTTTATAGTTTGGTCTGCTTGTGGCCATAAACTCCGGTGTCACTCCAGTGAGTGATCTTGCTGTTTTTTTTTCTGCGGACACATCTGCCCTCCGTGCTGTGCCCACCGGAGCGCTTTCGTCAGTCCCGGGAACTCACTGTGTCGGGTCTGGGACCCAGCCAGCTACCGAGGGGTTTGGGGTGAGCAGCATCTTATTCGAGCGAGCTAACCCACAGCAATAGCTAGCCCTCTGCTCAGGAGCATCTGCTGCGTGACTGTACCGACATCTGTAACCTGATCCGTCTGGTTTGACCGGTGGATTGTGAGTAACGCGAACCCACACTTACACTGACACACACACACGCGTTCCTCTGGTCTCGCCTGGATAGCCAGCGTTTTAGAAGGGCATTGCAGCGGTTGCTGTTCTGCCTGCAGTTCAGAGAGCTGCCACCTGTGCACCAACGGGCCCCAACTGCGCGCGCGTTTTTTTCTTGTCCACTTCTTTTCTTTTGATACTTTACCCAATTTTATTTTCTTACTATGTACTGCTGGTATACACACTGTTGATGTGCTATCTGTAACACCTCTATTATGTAGGCTAATTGTTTCCGCTCTTCTTGTGCCGGTGTTACTATTTTCTTGGTGATTACATTGCATGCTTCTTTGGGAGCATTTATTGTCAAATACTATTATTATTATTATTATTATTATTATTATTGCTATTATTATTATTATTGCTTATTAATAAATATAATCATTATTATTTAATTATATCTTGGGTGTATTGGCTGCTCATTTGGTTCTTTATATTTGAACATTCTGACATGCGCACTGCAGACTAGCTATTAGTTCTTTCACTCAGGCTACTGTTATTTTAAAGTCTGAGGAAATACACCATACACTAGCTTCAAAGGTAAGTGTAGTATTTTCGCAGTGGAGGCACCGCGCTGTTAAATTTATCATTTATTAGATTCATGCTTATTATTCTCTCTCTCTACTCATACTTGTACCCTTATGGTATCAGGAATCTCAGCCAGCTCACCACTCCACCGCTGAGAACTTAGGACCCTGTTGCGCCATTATTTATTGGGATTTAGGGTAACTCTTTAGTAGCCTATAGCCTACTGTGCTGGGTGATCAGCACCTGTAAAAAAAAAAAAAAAAGGGGGTTACATTTTGGAGGCACCGCTGGGATTTTCCTGTTTACCAGAACAAGTAGATCGCTGTGTTTTGCTTCGTGTTTGTGTTGTGTTAGTTATTGCTGTTTGCTGGGCAGTTTTTTTTTTTTTAAACATGGACCTTAGTCAGGCTGTTGAGTGGAGCCGTGAGGAGAATGTGGAGTTGTGTCATGCCATTTTACTTAGCAGAGTGCCACTGGAGGCCACTGATGATGTGGTTAGCCGTGTGCTCAGCACAGTTAAGGTTCTGGGTAGGACCCGGATACGCGGTCGCCGTGGCGACAAGACTGGTAGGCACCTGTTCCATTTTAGTCGAGACCTCTGCTGAGTTGGATCAGAGCTCTGTCCCTCCTGAAGTGGGAATTGTAGGTGAGGCAGGTCCATGGGCTGTTCATGTAGTGAGTGGTTTGCTGCCTGCTAGTCCTGTTCTTGGAAGTGATGGATTCGAAGCCAAGCTATTTTCATTATTACAGCAGGAAGGCAAGTCTATGGGTGATGTGAAGGCTGTTTTGGGCACGCAGCCTCCTAAACCTGATGTCAGCATGGATCTTGTGAATGCCATAGGCCAGCTCGTTGATCGCTGTAACCAGGCATCTGTTGATGTGCCTGGCTATAGAAAACTGAGGCTGTTTTCCGGTTTACGGCCCGTTCCCCCAGGCGAGGAAGAATATGAGGCCTGGATGGAGCAGGCTACTCAGATGATTACTGAGTGGCAGTGCAGTGATGCTGCTAAGCGACAGCGCATTGTTGAGAGTTTGCGTGGGCCTGCTGCGGATATAGTAAGGTTTTTGAAAGTCAGTAGCCCATCTGCTACTGCTACGGATTACTTAACCGCTCTTGACACTACTTATGGATCGACTGAGAGTGGGGCAGACCTTATGGCATCGTTTCGCCATACTTTTCAAGAAGATGGTGAGAAACTTTCTGCTTTCTTGTATCGCTTGGACAAGCTTCTCCACCGTGCTCTTTTGAGAGGAGGGATTGAAGCTGCAGGCCTGAATCGTGCACGTCTGGAGCAGTTGTTCAAGGGTGCTCTCACCACTGACATTGTGGCTTTACGTGTGCGACTTCTGCACACTTTGCAAGCTCCGCCTTCTTTTTTCCAGTTAATGCGAAATGTGAGAGAGGAAGAGCACTGGGTAAGTGCAAGGGAGAGTGCAAAGGTTTCTGTGGCCTCATCTACATTTTGCCAGGTTCCTGTGACTGCTGCTGTCGCTCTTCCTCATGTGCCTGTTACTCCCCTGGCGTCTGAGGTTGACAGTCTGAGGAAAGAGGTCAAGGAGCTGACGTCTTTAGTAACTAAACTTTTGACTGCTACTACCGTGGCTCCTGAAAATCCTCAAGTCTCACAGTTTGGTGTAAGCCACAGCACAGAAACCACAGCCCCAGCTGTTCCCACAAGGGCTGTTTCTTCGAACCTGCCGAAGTCTACGACATCCTCTTCTGTTCCTGCCATTTTTTGTTACAAGTGTGGAGAAGACGGCCACACCAAGCGAGAGTGCACACGTCCTGAGAACTTGAGGGTAGTGAATCAGAAGCTGCTTAAGAGGGTCACACAGCAGGGAAACTTCCCCGGAGCTCAGTGAAGGAACGGCACAGAGCTCCATCACACAAAACACGTTCCGCTCATTGTTCACCTCCAATCAAAGTCAGCCAATCACAACTGCCGTCTGGGTTAGTGGGGCCCTTGGCTGAGGTGCCCGTGCAGATAGAAGGTATTTATGCTAAAGCTCTGCTTGATAGTGGTTCTCAGGTCACCATCTTGTATCATAGCTTTTATAATGCATATTTGAAGCATTTGCCACTGCAGCCAGTGGAAAATCTGGAAATATGGGGTTTGAGCTCTCACAAATACCCATATGATGGATATTTACCTCTTAGGCTTGAGTTCACTGAAGCGGTCACTGGTGTGCCTCAGGTGGTGGACACTTTAGCTCTTGTGTGTCCTGACCCTCAGACAAAAGAGGGTATAGCCATTTTGGTAGGCACAAACACTCACTTAGTGAAGAAGTTGTTCCACTCTTGTCGTGAACAGGCAGGTGACGGGTTTCTTAACACGCTGACCATACACCCGGTGATAAAAGAGGTTTTTGAGTCCATTAAGCACACAGGTGTATCACCGGAGGATGTGAATAAACACGGTACTGTGTGGTTCACGAAACCTAAGCCTGTTGTTTTAAAGCCTGGGCAGGAGCTGCAGCTTTCAGGACTGCCCAAGTTTCCTGGTGAACTCAATGACTCTTTAGTCCTGGTAGACCAGCCTTTTAGTGCTGATGATACATCTGTCCCTGAGCTTGAAGTTCGGCCTGAAGTCCATCCAGTCTCTGCTGTGTCCTGCCGTCGTATTACGGTAAATGTGAGGAATGTTTCTTCCAGGGATGTTCTTGTGAAGAGAGGTAGTCCCCTCGCTCACATATACCCTGTAGAGATGGTGCCACAGTTTCCGTCCACTTGCAGTCCCATAGCTGCTGGTGAGCTTACTTCTGCTTCTTTTGATTTTGGCACTTCTTCTATGCCAGAGGAGGCAAAACATTGCCTCTGCGAGAAGATGTTGCAGAGGAAGGAAGTGTTTTCTTGTAGCGAGTGGGATGTAGGCTGCTCAAAAAGCACTCAGCATGAAATCAGGTTAAATGACTCGCGGCCTTTTCGGGAGCGATCTCGACGTTTAGCTCCTGCTGATCTAGAGGATGTGCGTCAGCATTTGCTGGAACTCCAGAATCATGGCATCATTTCGGAGTCTCGGAGTCCGTATGCTTCGCCCATTGTTGTAGTGCGCAAGAAGTCAGGTAAAGTCAGGATGTGTATTGATTATAGAACGCTTAACCAGCGGACCATCCCTGACCAGTACACAGTTCCCAGGATCGAAGACGCCCTCCATTGTCTCTCTGGTAGTAAGTGGTTCTCGGTGTTGGACTTGAGAAGTGGCTACTACCAGATTCCCATGAGCGAGGCTGATAAAGAAAAGACAGCGTTCATCTGTCCTTTAGGTTTCTATCAGTTTGAGCGTATGCCTCAGGGAATCTGTGGTGCCCCTGCCACATTCCAGAGAGTCATGGAGCGGACAGTCGGAGACATGAATTTTCTGGAGGTTCTGGTGTATTTAGATGACCTGATTGTCTTTGGTAGCACCTTGGAGGAGCATGAGGAGAGACTCTTAAAGGTTCTGGACAGGTTGAGAGATGAAGGTCTCAAACTTTCGTTGGATAAGTGTCAGTTTGGCAGGACGTCTGTGAACTATGTGGGGCACATAGTTTCACAGGATGGCATAGCCACTGACCCCTCCAAAATAGAGGCTGTTGTTTCATGGCCTCGACCACAGACTGTCACTGAGCTACGGTCATTTTTGGGTTTTTGTGGATATTACCGTCGTTTTGTGAAGGGTTTTTCCACATTATGCCGACCGCTGAACGAGTTGCTGCAGGGCTGTCTGCCTCGGAAGAAGAGCTCGAGTTCACAGGCTGCTGACTCGAAACCTTCTTTCCGGCCCTCTGAACCTTTTGGTCCTAGATGGAGCGATCAGTGCGAATCCGCTTTTCAGGAGTTGAAGTCAAGGTTAACTCAGGCCCCGGTGCTAGCTTTTGCAGACCCCCAAAAGCCATATGTTTTGCATGTGGATGCAAGCCTGGATGGTCTAGGTGGTATCCTTTATCAAGAGTACGTTGAAGGATTGCGTCCTGTGGCGTTCATCAGTCGTAGTCTTTCCCCTTCAGAGAGGAATTATCCAGCTCACAAACTGGAGTTTTTAGCTTTGAAGTGGGCTATTGTGGATCGGCTGCATGACTACCTTTATGGAGCCAGTTTTGAAGTCAGGATGGACAACAACCCCCTGACTTATATAACCAAGTCTGCCACATTGGATGCCACTGGTCATCGCTGGTTGTCGGCATTGTCCACTTACGACTTCAGCCTGAAGTACAGGCCTGGGCGGAAGAACATGGATGCTGACGCACTGTCGCGACGCCCTCACGTCAGTCTGTCCCTTGACGATGAGTGGCAAGAGATTCCCGCCCCTGGAGTGCGAGCTATTTGTCAGGTGGTGGCCACACAGAGAGCTGGTTGTTCTCCATTCCCCCGGGTTGCTGATCAGATTTGCAGCCATGAGTCAGCTGTTCCAACAGCATTCTGTCATGTTGCTGCTGTAGCACCTGATCAGTTGCCTACTTTTAGTTCTAGTGAGCTTCAAGAAGCTCAGAAAAGCGACCCAGTTATAGGAGATGTCTGGCAAGCTATAAGTCTGAAGAAGCCTGCTAGTAGTATCCTGACGTGGCATCCTGACTTTAAGATCCTGAAAAAGGAGTGGGCAAAGCTGTCTATTGACAAGGGACTGCTATACAGGACTGTTAAGCAGGGTGGTCAGTGTGTGAGACAACTGGTGCTCCCTAAGCAATTCCATGGTCTGGTTTTTAAGCTGCTGCATGACGATAGTGGCCACTTGGGGTTTGACAAGTCGTATAGTCTGGTTCGGGACAGGTTTTACTGGCCTCGTATGAAGCTTGATGCAGAGAAATACTGTAAGACATGTGAGCGCTGCATCAAGTGGAAAACGTTGCCTCAGAGGGCTGCTCCTCTTTCCCACATACAGAGTTCTGGACCCATGGATTTGGTGTGCATAGATTTTCTTTCGATTGAGCCTGACTCTCGAAATGTTTGCAATGTGTTGGTCGTCACTGACCATTTCACGCGTTATGCACAAGCCTTTCCTACTAAGGACCAGACAGCTGTCACAGTGGCAAGGACTCTCTGGGAGAGATATTTTATTCATTATGGCTTGCCCACCCGTATCCACTCCGACCAGGGTAGGGATTTCGAGAGTAGACTGGTGACTGAGATGTTGACAATGTTGGGTGTGAAAAAGTCGAGGACGTCTCCTTACCACCCCCAGGGTGACCCACAACCTGAGAGGTTCAATAGGACTTTGTTAGACATGTTGGGCACCCTAGAGTCACATCAAAAGTCAAAGTGGAGTCAGCATATAGCACATTTGGTGCATGCGTATAATTGCTCTCCTAATGAGGCTACCGGGTACTCACCCTATTTCTTGATGTTTGGTCGGGAGGCTCGCCTCCCTGTTGATGTTTGCTTTGGTGTTTCATCTGATGACACGTCATTTGCATCACATTTAAAGTATGTGGCAAAGATGAAAGAGGAGTTGCAAGCTGCTTACCAGCTGGCATGTGCCTCTGCGGATAGGATGAATCAGAGCAACAAGGAGAGGTATGACCAGAAAGTTCGCTATCATAGCCTGAGTCCTGGGGATCGGGTTTTGATTAGAAACTTGGGTCTGAAAGGGAAGCAGAAGCTAGCGGATAGATGGAGCTCATGTCTTTACAGTGTTGATGGTCAGCTTTCTGACCTCCCTGTGTACAGGTTGACGCCTGTTGATGGTAATGGACCAGTCAAGGTGATGCACCGTAACCATATCTTGCCTTTAGGACAGGAGGTAAGACTAGGTCCAGGGGTCGCCACCACTCCAGCCGTGGGCCCAAGAGCTGTGAAACACAGAAGGGCTAGGGAAAATCGTAGGACTGGTGTCTCTGAGGTGTTGCCTCCTGTGGTACATGCACAGTCTAGCACTTCTGATTCTGATTCGGAATATGGTTGTTATGCTGAGGATGCAGTGCAACATGCTCCTCTGACTGCTGACACGCATAATGCCCAGCCTGTACCAGATTCTACTGCGCCGTGTGTCTCCACCACAGTTAGAAGCCCTAGGTTAGTGCCCACACCTAGAGATGTGATAACTCCACTCAACCCTGCACTCCTTACCTCTCCACATAGGTCTCCTGAGGTAGTGAAGGATTTAGTAGCCACAGACCAGGATGTTAGTTGTCCTGATGTTCACTCTGTAGTTTATTCTGCAGCTCCCACAGACTCCGTTCTTCCCTTAGTACGTAGGTCACATAGGGATAGGAAGCCTACTGACCGCTTGACTTATGGCAAGCTAGGAGTGCAGAGCAGGAATGTTGTAGCATCACACTTTGCACTTGCCGAGCCATTCCCTGCACGGTATAAAGTTTCTCATGCCTGGTGGTGTAATCCGCAGGCTCTTTGCAGTACATGCACAGACCGGCCATTCCTTATGCCATGCACTTCACCTGCCTTTATACCCATAGCTAGTTTTTAAGCAATAGGCCATGTTTGTTTTGGGTCTTTGTTTTGTTTTGCTTATTTGTTTTCTTACCTATTTTTCCTGTTCACCTTATAATATATGTAACCCAGCATGGGGGCATGCTGTTTGTTGGTGGGGGGAGAGTGTAAGGTCCTCTAAAATAACACTGTATTTTATACTCTATATTGGATTGCCCTATTTTCTGTGTAATTAACTCCATTTACCATAATGCCTTGTGGTTTGGAATATTTTCACTGTTCTGATGTGTTGTGACGTTCTGTGCATTCGGACCAATCAGACTTATTTGCTCGTTGTAGTTTTATTTGAATTTTGATGTCAGCCAATGGTAATTGGTATATGTTTAATGCCCGCGAGTTCGCGGGCTTTTTGAGATGTTTCATCACTTCGCGAGGGAGAAGCTCACGGAGTTCCCGCCTGCTGCCGAGCAGAGAGAGATCGCGTTGTTTGTGAGCTCTATTTCAGCACTTATTTTGCAGACAGTCTTTTTATAGTTTGGTCTGCTTGTGGCCATAAACTCCGGTGTCACTCCAGTGAGTGATCTTGCTGTTTTTTTTTCTGCGGACACATCTGCCCTCCGTGCTGTGCCCACCGGAGCGCTTTCGTCAGTCCCGGGAACTCACTGTGTCGGGTCTGGGACCCAGCCAGCTACCGAGGGGTTTGGGGTGAGCAGCATCTTATTCGAGCGAGCTAACCCACAGCAATAGCTAGCCCTCTGCTCAGGAGCATCTGCTGCGTGACTGTACCGACATCTGTAACCTGATCCGTCTGGTTTGACCGGTGGATTGTGAGTAACGCGAACCCACACTTACACTGACACACACACATGCGTTCCTCTGGTCTCGCCTGGATAGCCAGCGTTTTAGAAGGGCATTGCAGCGGTTGCTGTTCTGCCTGCAGTTCAGAGAGCTGCCACCTGTGCACCAACGGGCCCCAACTGCGCGCGCGTTTTTTTCTTGTCCACTTCTTTTCTTTTGATACTTTACCCAATTTTATTTTCTTACTATGTACTGCTGGTATACACACTGTTGATGTGCTATCTGTAACACCTCTATTATGTAGGCTAATTGTTTCCGCTCTTCTTGTGCCGGTGTTACTATTTTCTTGGTGATTACATTGCATGCTTCTTTGGGAGCATTTATTGTCAAATACTATTATTATTATTATTATTATTATTATTATTGCTATTATTATTGCTATTATTATTATTATTGCTTATTAATAAATATAATCATTATTATTTAATTATATCTTGGGTGTATTGGCTGCTCATTTGGTTCTTTATATTTGAACATTCTGACATGCGCACTGCAGACTAGCTATTAGTTCTTTCACTCATGCTACTGTTATTTTAAAGTCTGAGGAAATACACCATACACTAGCTTCAAAGGTAAGTGTAGTATTTTCGCAGTGGAGGCACCGCGCTGTTAAATTTATCATTTATTAGATTCATGCTTATTATTCTCTCTCTCTACTCATACTTGTACCCTTATGGTATCAGGAATCTCAGCCAGCTCACCACTCCACCGCTGAGAACTTAGGACCCTGTTGCGCCATTATTTATTGGGATTTAGGGTAACTCTTTAGTAGCCTATAGCCTACTGTGCTGGGTGATCAGCACCTGTCAAAAAAAAAAAAGGGGGTTACACTTGGACAACATTATTATTTACAGTAATGGCTGGCCGTGGCACCTGGAACACCTAATAGTCCTTAGGTCGCTGAGGCAAGCGGGTCTCACAGCCAACCTGAAGAAGTGTGCGATTGGAAGTACAGTATCTGGGTTTCCACTTGGGCAATGGGCAGGTGCATCCCCAAATTAATAAGACAGCAGCGATTGCGGCCTGCCCGAGACCTAGAAGTCTGCGCGGGTCGGATTTTTCAGTCCCGCTCCCGCCAGTGCCCGCATTGTGCAGTCCCGCTCCCGCCCGCGCCCACAAAGAACTATGATTTTCAGTCCCGCTCCCGCCCGCAAATCCCGCATGATGCAGACGTTTGCGTTATTTCTCAGGAAAGTTCTTGTCTTGACACAGCATGATGGTGCCCCGCCCCCTACTTTGAGTGGATTTGAGCATAAATATCTACAGCTCATGTTCACGTTTGTTATTATTTACCTTGTTTCTGAATTCAACATGTAGTGTCTCTAATAATAATAATAATAATAATAATAATAATTAGTGCTGTCAAGCGATTAAAATATTTAATAGCGAATCGCACATTTTTGTCACATGAGAAACCATTGTAATTCTCTGATCAGCATAAAAAAAGTGAATGGGCTTGCTTTGTGCTAATGTTTTTTTTATTGCAAAGCAGAGCTAGCAAGAGAACTATGAGTGAACAACTCTAATCAGAGAGACAGGTTACACAGTGACGGTAGGCTTGACTCAATGCTATCCCAGAAATCCTTCCTGTAATATGCAAATTTGGCCGCCTCTGATTGGACAGTCAAATTTGCATATTACAGGAAGGATTTCTGGGATAGCATTGAGTCAAGCCTACCGTCACTGTGTAACCTGTCTCTCTGATTAGAGTTGTAGACTAACTCAAGCAGTAAATCACTTCACTCATGGTTCTCTTGCTAGCTGGGTGTGAATGGCGAGTCATTAGAGTGATCAAAGGATTGCCCATTAGGGTGATCAATGGCAAATTTAAGATGCTATTCCTCACTCAATCTGGCAATCTAACTCTCTCTGCAATTTTAGGTATCTTAAAATGTTTTTAATCAATGCCAAATAAAATATCCAGCACAAATGATATATGATAGACATAAATTAATAATTTATAAATTTTATTTCAAACACGTTTTTAGTTAGTGGGACTGCAGCTTATCTGCACTCCCGCCCGCATATGTACACTTCCGGTCCCGCCCGCGCCCGCAATGAGCTTTCAAAATTTGTCCCGTGCCACACTGCTTTGCGGCGGGTCCCACGAGTACCGCGGAACTCCCGCGGGAGTGCAGGGCTCTACCGAGGCCCAAGACCAAAAACGGGGTGAGACAGTTCCTGGGGCTGGCTGGCTACTATCGTAGGTTTATACCTAATTATTCGGACGTCACCAGCCCGCTGACTGATCTCACTAAAAAGGGAACACCAGATCCGGTCCAGTGGATGGAGCAATGCCAGCGGGCTTTCTCTGAGGTAAAGGCTGCAATGTGTGGGGGGCCACTGTTACACTCCCCTGACTTTTCTCTCCCCTTTATGTTGCAGATGGATGCGTTGGACAGAGGCCAGATGGCTCCCAGGCCTGAGTCGGGCGGTGGGGGTATGTGGCAGCGGGGGCATGGCCAAGCGTCGGTCTGTGAATGGAGGGTGGAGTCAGGGAAGGTCAGTGGTGGAATCATTGCACCTGATGGGAATTAACCTGTGTTTGTGTCTTCCCCAGTGACCACGCCCTTTAAAAGGAGAGAGAGAGAGCAGAGAAAGGGAGCTCTCTCCCCAACCAGAACACGTGTGTGTGTGTGTGTGTGTGTGTGTGTGTGTGTGTGGCTGGGAGAGTGTGGAAAGCTGAAAAGCTAAGAATAAAAAGTTTTTGTGAACTGAGTTCTAGCCTGCTGTGCTTCTGTGCTCCACCCACCTGGTCAGATGCAACAAGGACTAATATATAGCAGCCTCTAACTAGGAATACTGGTAGATTCAATAAGGGTGCTGGAACAGCAGCTATGCACAGCACTGGCTATAGCCCCGTGGGTCTGAGCAACCAAGGGGGAGTTGTTGGTTTCTGCTTGATTGAATGTAAAGTCTAGGTAATGGCATGCCTAGCTTTATTTACATCACCTCCAGGATTGAAAAGGAAACTCAGCCCTAGCATTCAAGGTTCTGAAAGATACAACAGTGGGCCTTATTTATCAAGCTGGGTATGAATAGATTTATTTGCAAATAGTTTCTAGTAGCATTTACAACAGCAAATCTGTATTTTTTCATATGAATTTTAAATATGGATTAGGTTGTCAAGTTTAAAACACTTATTAATTTGAGTTACACACAAATTTAATGAAATTAAATGTTATGTGATTTTGTGAAACCCAGTGGATTCATATTAATGTAATTGATGAAAGCAAGCCAACATCCAGAAATTAAGACATATAAGAATAGTCATTCAATTTAAAAATAAATGTCAGCATATAAAAAAGGGACACACTGCAAAGGTTCAGATGGCGTTCAAGTAGGTCTGCAGCAATATAGGAATTTCCTTAATGCAGTGTTTGAAGAATGTCATGGTGTGGTTTGTAGTCATAAAGCAAACCAAATATCCATGTGTTTAGTTATTCATTCATTGGATGCTACTTGTCCCTTAACATGCTGAAGTTCTTCAGTTGCAAGAGTTTAAAGCATATACGCAGAACCATGGCCTCACTTTCGTTTATAAATGCCTTGAGACCTCAAGAATAGCACAGGAATAGTTTTAAGCGCTAGCAATAAATCTAATATAGTAATTTTTACGATTAAAATGATTCATATAGGTAGCGGTCTGAGTGAATGACCTTGATGTCTGTAACGTCACAACAGGAAGTCTATCGGTCTCATCACCATTTCCACTAAACTAAAACACAGAGCTGACTTCAACTCCGATCCTCCATTTTGAGCTAATTTATCACCATGCTACGTAGATGTGTATTTGGCTGGTCCAGCAACACAACAGAAGGTGGATTTATGTTGCATTCATGGCCCAAGAATGTTCAAACTGCAAAGATTTGGACGCGTTTTGCGAGAACTTCACGGACACATTGGGCGGCTATGAAGTGGTCTCTCCTTTGCTCTGCACATTTTACTGAAGACTGGTACGAGACCTCTGATCTGTTGAGAAGCGTTGGCTAGAAGTCCGTATTGAAAGAGGGTGCAGTCCCAACAATTAAAGAAAAATAAAATAAGAAAAGCAAAGTATTTTATTTTTTTAAAAAAGTGAGTTCAGTTGCACCAGTCCTCGTGTAGCGTGAGCTGAGGGTTGTTGCTAAAACCTGGGACGGAACGGGACATATCGCTCGGGCACTGACCTCCCCGTGGTTGTTGCTAAAACCGGTGACATCCCGTTCCATCCCGGGTTTTAGTAATCGCCTGAGCCGAGCAGTAATGGCGGAGTACTCAGTAATGGAGAGAATGGAGAAAGAGTGGCGCAGTCGTCTTATTTCTAAACTGGATATTGCTGCCATCTCGACCTTATGTGGAAGAAGTGAATGAACAGAGAATTGAACGAACAACTGAAAAAGTCAGGTTGTTTCAAAACGATCGGCCTTCAAGAAGTGAGAACATAGACGGGTAAGCTCTGACTCTCATTTGGATAAAAAAACAACAAAAACAACACGTTGTTTACCTGCATTTAGATTAATACATGTAACATGTATTGTGTGCTTAAGTTACAGGTACAAGATTATTTAATTTGCTTCAGAATGTGATTGTCTCAGTTCATCTGATTATTTAATGAGCCTTTTACATTTTATCAGTGAAAATGCATGCATGTACATGTATGTTGCATAAGTTATAACACCCATCCTGTTTTAATGAGAGTCAACCCACAATGAATGAAGTCAAATCAGTCTTAGTTGAGCAAGTCAGTAACGGTATTTCTTACTTTCACCATAAATGTTTATTTATATGACTTTGGTCTATAGCTATAAAAGGCCTCGGCCTTAAAACCGGTTCCTGCTGTGACGTCACGTGCTCAGGGCTGGCTGGCTCAGCGGGGCAGCTCAAATGCCAACTGTGCGGTCGATTTTAACTCTCAAAAATATATTTTTTTATTCCCATTTATGCAGCACACAAGAGTCAAGGATGGAGATATTATCCACTCAGAAACTTATTTAAAAATAAAGGTTCTGCATATCTGCTTTAAGGAGTTAAAAATAAACATAATTAAAAAGATTTCTTCTCCATAGCATGACTTGTGGAATTATTGAATTCCATAAAAATACTAAAAATGTTCTTGCTTGTTAAATTGCTTGATAATATAACCATCACCACATATACTGCTGAAATAAAGCAAATGTGTTCCAATTGACTTGCACAATGGTTGATGGTTTTGACTAACATCTGCATTTGCCAATTAACAACTTTGCTTGGTTGAGACACGCTGTATGTGTGTGTTCAACTAACTTCTCTCCAGCCAGCTGGCTGTATTGCACTGAAGGTATTACAATGCGTGTCCCCCTCATGGTTTCTCCTTAATTTAGTCATGGCCAATTCCCACCCATCAGACTGCTCTCCAATATCACATAACAGCTACCAACCAGGGACGGCTATCACGTGCTTCCTCCGAGACAAGTAACATCAGTTGACCGCATCTTTTATGATGCAGCTTTTATTATCTTTCATGCAATGTCAGGGGGTGGCAAAGCACACTCAGAGGAAAGCCCAATCCACTCATGTCCTATTAATGTGCTGTAGAGGAAAATATAATTTTTAGAGAATTGATAATTTTAGAGAGCAGTGATCTTTAGAAAGGTAAGCTTCAGAGACATTGTCTCTCATGTTCATTTAAGATAAAGAATGTTTTTGTGACACATTATTCTATTCTGCAAGGTTATCTGAAGCATGTGTATATGCAAGATAGCAGAAAATATGCCCCTTACTGTGAAAGGAGATTAAAAAAGGGAACATCTGATATGTTAGTCATGTTAAGCTGTATAAAGAGTGCGCATAATATCAAGAGGGCGATTCTCTGGGTGAAACACTTTGTGATTTTCTTTGTGGAGAAGCCAGCTCTCGCAAGAGTATAATAAACTCATATTTCTGTCTGCTTTTTCCTAACAGTCTCGAGGTGTTGAATTCAGTGTTTCTGCTATGTACAATTGGCTGCGGCGGGCCGCCGCACCTTGATTTTTGCCGCCGCACCTTCAGGAATTCCTGAAGGGGGGCCGTGGCCCGGTTAACTTTTTGAAAATTATTTTTGAAAATTATTTTAAAAATAGGCTAAACCAATATTTTTTGACGTTGAGCGGACTTGAGCCTGGCATGAACCGCTCCGATGCGCTATAATGACACCAATCTATCACCAGCCAATCAGGAGACTTAATCAAACGCATCCCCTGCCCACCAATCTATCACCAGCCAATCAGGAGACTTAATCAAACGCATCCCCTGCCCACCAATCTATCACCAGCCAATCAGGAGACTTAATCAAAAGCATCCCCTGCCCACCAATCTATCACCAGCCAATCAGGAGACTTAATCAAACGCATCCCCTGCCCACCAATCTATCACCAGCCAATCAGAAGACTTAATCAAACGCATCCCCCGCCCACTTGTGTCTGTGTCTGAGACATTGAATTTTCACAGAAGGAGGGAAGAAGTTGACTGAGGTAAGACTGTGTGATAAATTAACGAACGAATAAGAGAGGAATTTCAGCATATAGGGCTTAAGTTTGTTACTGTTAAATAAGCATTGCTTGTACAGTAGCGTTATGTCGTTACAACGTTGACCCACTTTTAACGTGCCGAGTACCGACTGTAGCCGCTAACATGCTAATTAGCTTGCTGTCAAAAGTGCAAAGACGTTAAATTGCTCTGTGTAAATTAGAAAATGGCGCAACTTCCTCTGTAGCCGTCAGTTCAACTTGTCTTGAGTTTTGAGCCAATCACAGCAGGGCAGCATTGTGGCCTGAGGTAAAACATGATAGTTTATTTTGTTTAAATTACAAAAATGAGTAACCCAATGACTGTCTCATATACTCTTCATTACTCACACTGTTTAAGTAATGCAATAAAACTAATCTTTAAAGGTGGTATTTACTCAAACTGTTTGCACAGAATGAACTTTGGGGTTAACAGTGTAATAGTGTTGCAGTGTTCTGCAAATTTGCAATTTAATATTTCAGATCTTGAGACATGAAAGTGCTATTTTAAAAAATAAAAGGTCAGAAATGTTTTCTTTGTCGTCTATTTAGTTCATTTTATTTCCTCAATAATTTTCCTTGATTGAGAAATGGGTCTGGGCTCTTATGGGTTAATCAGTAGCCTGCATGCTAGTATATGTTCCATTTACAGTCAAACATTTTGATGAACTCCAGGCTCAATTTTGATGAATCAAAAATCTGCGTAGTAGTACAGTCTGAAGATGCTCTTGCACATTTGGTATCAACTGAACAAAAATTATGGGAGGATATAGGTTGAATAAGTTTTACAATTTTTGAAGTGAGTGATGGATTGATAAGTTTAGATGTGTTCAATATTTTCTTATCTTCAGACATAATATTGTAGATGTTTCTTTACCTGCTTGATAGTTTTGACCGGGACTCCAATCTTCCTCAGAAGAGTCATTAGTCCTTAAATTAAATTCATTATAGACATGAACTTAAAATCATTGTTTTATTTTATGGCCTCGGTGCCCTGGCTTTTGGCCTTCGTGCCCTCGGCATCAGCAGAGCGTTCGTTTTCCACACTTCGTCGACTGAAATCATACCTCCGATCCACAATGACACAAAAGAGACTGAATGACTTGATGAACTGCCAGATTCACCGTGACATCCTGGAACAAACTGACATGACAGCCGTCGCAAAGGAGTTCGTGCAGGCCAATGACAGACACAGGCAGGCCTTTAGGAAGTTTTAAGCGCAAGTCATTGGTTACTTCTATTAGCACCGCCGAGTGCACTGCTTCCTCTGTTTTCAATGTTTCTATACTGCATTGGTACTGATACAAGCAAGTTGTTTAAGTTGAGTTAGCCTACTACTGAGGTGCTTTTGTTGTGTACTGTTGGCTGTTTTAGCATTTTATTCTGCGCAGTTATGTGCTGGCATGTTGTGGGCCAAAGTCATGACCGATGGATTAATCTATGTATAGCCTTCTGTGCTGTTGGCCGTTTTTATCCTCGTACTGGGGTGGGACGTCTGAGCGCAGGTCTTACCACCGCACCTTCAAACATTTTCTAGGGGAAACACTGGAGTTATTACGCTTTTCCACTGCAGTGCTCACACACACCCATGACCGGCTAGTGTAATCGACCGAGCAGGGAAGAGAGAGCATGCCATCTCTCCCTCCCAGAGAGCCCAGACAATTTTGCTCTCTTAAGCGCCCAACCACAGATGACTGTGACATCATCAAGATTCAAAAGTGGCAATATCTGGATGACGGGGAGGATGATGGGGACAACACTTTCCTGCTGTGCCACTCGGGATCCACAGGGCATGCATTTTACACTACTTCTGGTTAAATTGTGCATGATGAATAAAACTGCAACAGTATTTTGTGGTTTACTATACAGTCAGTTTCGCAATAAGATATGCAGTGGGCTGACTTCACATGTCACAAAGGAAGCCAACAGACTTCACCCTCTCTGGTTGGTCATTGTCACATGATAGAGAAGACCTACCTGGTTGATGGAACAGGCCAAAATGAGTTCTCTGGGAGTGTGCTCTGGTTATTGTAGACTGCACTGTACAACAGCTTTCATCCCAGAAACACTGTTCGACTCAGAAATGTGTCACTAGATGATACAGAAAATAACCTCTTAGACAAAAGTAACACCTTGCTGTCTGGTTGTTCCTGTAGGTGCAGGACTGAGTTCTTTGGTGTACTCCTCTTCATACCACACCAAGAGCTCATGTCCTGGGTTAATGGGTCGACAGCAACGATACAGAATTCCCCCTCGATACCGAAATGCCACAAGATTCTGTTCTTCTTCATTACGGGCACAATTCACATACCTAAAAGAGTGAGGCAACATTCCAGAAAAGGTAAAAATCAGATCACAGTCACAGACTTGGAGAAAGCAAGGCAGAGATATCAGTGACATGAAGATAAAGTTCTTCCAACAAATGAGGAGCTGTAAAATCAAATCACTAAAACGACCCAACAACTGGTGCATTCCTCACCTCATCCAATTCACATCCATCTCTCTTTTGGTATCGATGTATTGTTCACACTGCATGCTCCTGTATACCTGTAGAAAAATACCACATTTACATTTTTCTTCACTAAATCAATCTATTGCTTTAAATGAGGTATACAGAAACGAGAACAATGGCTGATGCCAATATTATATTAAGCCTCATGAAGGCTGAAGTAAAAGGTTCTCGACTGTATCTTAAGATTCACAAAACAGCTGACGAGCTCCAAGATGAATTTAGTAACTAGAAAAATGCAGGCAAAGCTTTATCAGAATTTAGGCAAAGGAAAGGTTCATCATGAAAGGCTTTATGTCTGACATGGCAAAGCTGTGCTGTGAATCAGACCTCTCTGATAAATATCCATCCCTTGTTTTTTGGTCTCTAAACAGAAAGTTACAAAAATGCGCAACTTTAAAGTCAGTTCTGTCACTAAATGGGTTTTATATAAAATATTTTGGATTTGTACAAGTAATATTTATTTGCCATAAGTGTTTGGGAGCTAATGTTGGTTTAGTTCAGTGTAGCAGTGTTCACTTTTAATTTAAATAATTTTAAATTTACTTTTAGTCTTAGTTGTGTACTGAAAATTGCAGTTACATTTTAATCTTTTTTTTCATAAAGATTTAATTAGTGGAACTCAATTTTAATTTTAGTCTAATTCTAGTTTAGTCATAATTTTCTCAGATAGTTGCATGGTATTTGTAAAATGTGCCCTGTAGTTTTAAAGGAGAACTGAAAGCAAATTTATCAAAATTCTATTTCTCATTTTATAAAATGTAGGAATGCATTTCTGACAGCTATTTTGTCACTGCTATAGCAAGTTATGAGTGTTTGAAATATGCTATGTAATATATCAGTCCATATGTCAAAACAATGGCCGTAAACGAGATTCGCAGAGACCTGTGTGAGACTTCATAGGACGGAAGTAAAACGTACAGCGGAAATCAAAGTGACCAACATCTGCCAGTGTTGTCAAAAGGCATGCGCGCCCTCCTTTGAATGCTGACGTAATCAAGCCAAAAGTTTTCCCTGTGTCTGAAATCGTTCCCTATTCACTATACAGGGCACTATACAGTGGGGATGCCATTTTGTAGTGCTGTCCGAAACCTTAGTGAAGATTATGTGGGAAATACACTCAGTATAATATGTATTTATCACAAAAATACATGTATGTATTTATTATTTTGAAAACCCACCAGCTGCCTGACCTGGCACGTTTTAATTTCCATTAAAATTCATTTCCGTCGTCACGCTTGGCAGAGTGTAGGAGGAAATGTGAAGTCCATAAGACGAAGGCAGCAGGCACCTCATTAGCCATTACAGAACATTTGTGCCCAACATGTGGTCGATACTTTCGTGCTCGAATTGGCCTTAGTCATCTTCAGACACAGAACCTAATCAAGTACTCCGATGTAATGGTCATCTTCACATCGGCGACGGACGAACATCAATTGTGTGACAGTAGTGGCGTAAATACCAGCACGACGGACTAGTCCTTATCCTGTCGTCTTTCCAACTCTTCCAGTTGGTTCAAAGTCGTATGGAATAATCTCCATGTCATGTATGCGAGGGAGGTGGATGTATGTGCAGAAGTATACAGTTTTATAAAATGCAGAAGAAAAAAAAAAAAATATATATATATATATATATATATATATATATATATATATACATATATATACACACACAAATAAATAAATCACAACATGTGGTTGATACTTTCGTGCTCGAATTGGCCTTTAGAGTCATCTTGCGGACCTTCCATATGGTTTTTCTGACTGTATAATGACTCTGAGGTTGCAAGTTAAGTCAAAACAATTCATGACAGTCGTCAGTGTATACGCACCGACTCTAGTTAGTCCCCAGGATGAAATAAACACCTTTTATGATGATCTGAGAACAGTTCTGAGAAATGTTGATAAGAATGACAAACTTGCACTTCTGGGGGACTTTAATGCCCGTGTTGGACGTGACCATGAACTTTGGAGTAGCATAGGTAGACATGGAATGGGAATGTACAGTATAATGCAAATGGCCTACTCTTTTTGCAGCTTTGCCAGGAGTTTGATTTAGTGATAACCAATACTTGGTTCGGGCAGAAAGACAAATATAAAGCTACTTGGAAATGTTCTCAACTACATGATTGTTCGCAGAAAAGACATATGTGATGTAACATCTACTCGATGCATGCGAGGGGCTGAATGCTGGACAGACCACAGACTCATGCATGCCTGTATGGCTATCACAGTCCATAAGATCCAAAGGTGTCGTTGTGCAAAGTCACTTAAGCACATCGACATATCCAAACTAAAGATCCCTGGGAAGCTCATAGAATACCAAGAAGCAGTGCGATCAATTAACCTAAACAAGGATGACGTATGTGCGAGTTTTAGCAAACAGCTCTATGATGCCGGTTCTTCAGTGTTAGGATTTGTTAAAAGGAAACAAGAGGACTGGTTCCAAGCAAACATTGGGTTAGTATTAGGGTTACTTGAAGAAAAGAAAGTGGCGTATGATGAGCTTTTGTCTTGTCATGCGCCAGAGTGTGAACGGGATAAGCTTGAGAAGGATTTTAAGGAATGCAAGGCCAAGGTCCAACGAGAGCTGAGAACAGCGAAGGATACATGGTGGTGGGATAAACCTCATGAAATACAGGCATCTGCTAACAAACGGGACTCGAAGTCTTTGTACCATTCACTGCGTGCAGTCTATGGCCCACCATCAGTGCTTGCACCTCTTCGTGTGAAGACTGGAAATGTGCTGCTGCGTAAGCCAGACGAAATCAAGGTGAGATGAAGACAACACTTCAGTGATGTCTTAAATCGCGAGTCTGTAGTCAATCCTGCTGTTGTTGAGAAACTTGCACAAGCACCTATCATCCACCAGCTTGATGATCCACCCACAAATGATGAAATAATGGCCACTGTAAAGTTGATGAATTCCAGAAAAGTACCTGGGAATGATGGAATTACCTGCTGAACTACTTCAGCAAGTACAACAGTGAAGCAGATGGAGAATAGGGTTGGTGCTAAGATATCACTCTGTTTTATGCCATTATCAACTGCAATTTCATCTGAAAGAGATCTGTTGAAGGGAACACATGCTTTCACATTGCGATGCAGCCCTTTTATCATGTTGACAATAATGGGAGGGCATCCGAGCTTTCCGAGAATCTTTCACAAGGACTCGTGGTTCACGGTGTCAAAAGCCTTAGTTAAGACCACAAAGACGATACAAGGGAATATGCTGCTCAATACACTTCTGCAGTTGTCTGGCAGAGATGATCATGTCCATTGTTCCTCTTCCTGAACAAAAACCAGACTGTGACTCTTATCATGACTGGACACAGATGATCTGTCATTCTATTTAAAAGAAGTCTGGACAACACTTTTCCAGCCGCTTCTAGAAGCGTGATGCCACAATAATTATCACAGACTGACTTAGAGCCTTTACCTTTAAACAGTAATACTAGTACATCATCAATCCAATCTTTAGGTATTGGTGTACCTTCCCAACTTTTCTGGCTCAAGCTGTATACAATTGATTTAAACTTTTTCACCTCCTTTTTGTAACAATTCTACTGGAATCCCATCTAAGCCAGGCGCTTTACCTGAATGTATTTGTCTGATGGCAAGGTCAGTCTCTTCCCATGTGGGAATCACATCTAACTCCTGAATCACATCTTTCTGTGGTAAGTTGTCAATAGCTGTTCCATCAACAACTGATGGATTGAAGAATAAATCGCTGGGGTGGTCTGTCCAACGGCCCATGAGTCCCTCAGAGTCTTTGATTACGGTTAAGCCAGCTTTTGATTTGACAGGAACAACAGTGGATGATGTCAGACCGAAGACCTGACAGAAAAGACCATGAAGTTGCTTTGAGTCATGTTGGGCATATGCACTTTGAACTTTGGCAGAGATGTTACACCACCACCTGTTTTTCATGTCTCTCAAACCACGCTGCAGGTTTGCTTTGTGTTCTTTGAAAGCCTTTACAACCTGAATACGATTGGCCAGGTTGGGGTCTAGAAGGGATTGGTGGAGAGAATGCTTCAAATATATATATTATACACACACACACACACACACACACAGTGAGACAATATATACACAGGCAAACAATCCAAAACAGCAGGCTAGATCAAAAATGAGAATACAGGCAAGAGAGTCGGTCAAGGCACAAACAGTACATCAAAGGCTAAGCCAGGACAAGAACGAGAAACAGGAAATCAAAAACAACGGGTAGAAAGGCTCAGGAATGCGTACATGCGTATCGTAATACTTCGCAATGCAAATGCATCAGCACAGTCCTTATATAGGCAAACACAGTTACTTAATTGAGCTCAGGCGCACCTTGTTCACGGCACGCGTGCTGGAGTCCACTCGGCGCGCGCGCAGCCCGATGCACACCTTCAGGTGCACGCACCACAGCACGCAGGACTGACACTTCATCACTGATGAAACTGGCAAATCTCAAAATTAATCTAAATTGGAATGATATGGCGATCTGGCTGCTGTGTAAACAGTTTTCAAAATGGCGGCGCTGACGCTTCACGTTTGAAGTCTCATACAAGTCTCGTGAAGATCGCGCAGATAAGCTACGCCTGCTGTGGACGATACGAACTACATTCAACATGGCTAAAAACCAAAAAGGCTGATAAGTGTAATATAAGATGCCAATACAAGTCACGATATAAGGTTAATAAAACAGAAAACGTAATTGAATAAACACGCTAATTAAGAAATAAAGCAAGTTTAAAAATGACTTCAGTTCCCCTTTAAGAGGGGCTGTTGCAGCAGGGGTAATTGCCAGATGACACCCCCGCAATTGGCCTGCAATGCTATTTTCGAGGACCAGAATGAAGAGCTTAAGATGGGCATTAAAACATAGCTATAGACTAAGCTGTTACTGCTCACGGTTACCAGAGGACTAGCCCCCACTGTAACCCTAGCTGTATAGGCGAGAGGCCGAGGGCTACGGAAACGAAGATCAGTGCTGCCCAATGCGCCCGACTGCATGGCATGGGAAGGACTTTAGAGATGGACTAGGCTGCATGTTCATTTGAAACTGTTGTCACTTGCCCAACCATAACTGACTGTCATATGTACCAGAGGTTTTCAAGCTTGTTGGGTCTGAAGCACATGAAAGGTCAAACCAGAACGTCAAGACACACCAAATTCAAGTTGGTTATCGATTATGAAGAATGTCACACATATTATGATGGGCTATAATCGGGGTGGCCAACCCACGGCTCAGGAGCCGCATGCGGCTCTTGGCCAATAAGAATGCGTCTCTCCAACTTAAATAAAAAAAAATAATTTCATTTTGTGTGTCTCTTCCCTCTCCTTTTAATTATTGTTATGCTTGTGTGTATTGGGCTATTACTGCTTAAAAGAGCCACAAACGTGCCACAGAACCAATTATCTTGGGGTGGGGGGTGGAAGGGGGGAAACAACTTGCACTGCACACTCCTGTGCGTGCACACAAGCTTTCCGATGTTTTCACGGCAAGCTGTGATTCATTCACAAAAATGGCTAAATGCAAAGCTAAACGCAAATATGAAGACAAGCACAGGACATTTCTCGAGGACTGGGAGAACACTTCCTTTTTTGTTGAATGAAAAGGCAAGCCTTTCTGTCTGATATGTGATACGTCGTTAGCACATTTCAAAGCTTCAGATCTTCAATGCCATTTCAGCACGCTCCATTCAAACATCGACAAGGAATTCCCCAAAGGTACTGAACTTCACAAGCGCAAATTAAACACGCTGAAAAGTCAGGCAAAAAAACAGACCCAGATGTTCCAACAATATGCCAAGCATACTGAGACAGTGACTCTTGCATCTTACAAAGTGGCATGGAACATTGCCTGTGCTAAAAAAAACATACGACGAAGGAAATTTTAAACAGTGCCTCACTGACATGACTGAAACCTTGGCTCCATAAAATAAAAAAAAACAAGAGATTCAATCAAAGACCGCCAACTGTCACACCACACCGTTGAACACAGAATATCTGACATAAATACGGCAATTGAATCAGAGTTACACTCTGATCTTCAAAAATGTGCATATTTCAGTGTGGCATTGGATGAGTCTTGCGACATTCAAGACAAGCTGCAGTTGGCTATATTTGCACGGTCAGTGTCAGAAGATCGTGTGGTTAAAGAACTCCTTGACATCATACCATTAAAGGACAGAACCCTTGACATTGATGTGAAAGAAAAAAACGTCTGATGTTTTTGAGAAAGCCAATCTGCCATTACAGAAGCTAACAGGAATAGCCACGGATGGGGCTCCCTTGATGATTGGATCTGCGAATGGACTTGTGGGGCTATGCAAGGCTGATGACTCATTTCCCGAGTTTTGGAATTTCCACTGCATCATCCATCGGGAGCAGCTCGTGTCTAAAATGCTGAATTTAGACCACGTCATGAAGCCAGTGATGGAAATAGTCAACTACATCCGCACGCATGCTCTTACATCACAGGCAATTCATGAATCTGATCGCTGAACTGGAGCAACAGCTGTCAGGTGACCTGTCGCTGCACTGTACTGTAAGGTGGCATTCTAAAGGTAAAGTGCTTTCTCGCTTCTTTGAGCTTTTGGATGCAGTAAAAATGTTTATGGAGGAGAAAAAAAGAGACTATCCTCAACTATCAGACCTCAAGTGGCTTATGGATTTGGCCTTTTTAGTCGACATGCTGTCACAGCTGGACAAATTGAACCTGGATCTGCAGGGGAAATTCAAAATGCTGCCTGACCTAGTGCAAAGTGTTTACCAACAAACTGAAGCTCTTCAACACGCATCTTCGAAAAGGAGAATTAGCGCATTTTCCCACTCTGCGCAAAGCAAGCGGAGCAGCCACCACTGCCACCCTGAAAATGGCAACAGCTGGATACACAGCACCGCTTGAAAAACTTCAGGGGAGTTTTACGGCCCGATTCGAGGACCTACAGCAGAAAAGGCCACAGATCACGTTCCTCATTGACCCATTTAATGCAGAGATGGACTGCTTAAAAGCCCCACTTGTCACTGATGAAGCTGCGACAGAGATGGAGATGATTGAACTATCCAAGGATGATAGACTGAAAGCTATACTGAGGGAAGGGCTCCTTGAGTTTTGGAAAAACGTGCCAATGGAAAAATACCCAAAATGTCAAACAGGCTGCATTCAAGCTACTCTCAATGTTCGGGTCAACATACATCTCAGAGTCCTTGTTTTCCACTCTGAAACTTGTGAAATCAAAGCATCGATCTGTTCTGACTGATACACACGTGAAAGAACTGCTCCGAGTGGCCACAACGGAATACAAGCCAGATTTGAGAAGGATTACTGAAGACAAAGAATGCCAGAAGTCTCACTGAGTTCAAAGCAGCAATAAGGTTAAATAAAGAAATAAATAAAACTTCTCACATATTCTTTTTATTGAATGCTATTGCAAATGTTTATATTTATATGTGGACTTGCCTGAGTCCTGCTGATATAAATATCAGTGAGTGAGTGATTGAATGAAATAACTGGTCACTGGTCTTGGTAGGCAGGACTTTCAGTGTGATGTGAATCTGGCTGAGTAAAAGTCTGGCCTGTAGTCTTGGGATGAGTTTAAGCCCATTTTTGTCAATCTCCTGCTTCACACTGAGGGGTGTGTGACATTTATGACATGGTAAATTGTTAATATTTCATTCTGTGTGTACACGCATATGAGGGAGAGAGAGGGTGCGTGTGTGTGCGTGTACATAATGTGGCTCTTTGCAGTACCATAGTAAACATTTTGACTCTTAGTCCCTGGCTGTTTGGCCACCCCTGGGCTATAACGTCATTCGCAAGATATGACCCAGATTGCACTTTGCACTTCAGCAGACTGTCAAATAATTCTTAAACAGATAGGTAAGTCAGACAGGCAACTGTATAATTTATTAAAAACTTGAGGCAACACACATTACAGTGTTTTCCATGAGTTACCTCGACCATGGTGGCCGAAGCAATTTGAAAACACAACACCATTTGATTTGAGACTGATAACATTAACTTTACAGTATCTACTACAGTCATCCACTAGTCCAAACACAATACTATGGTTATCAATTTAAGACAGCAAACAGATAATGTCAATGCAGAAGTTAGCATTGGTAATTAGCATTCATCAAACTTTAGTCAAATCAAGTCAACTTTATTGTCAAATATGCTATACATGCTCAACATACAGCACAGATGAAATTTCAGTCCTCTCTGACCCACAGAGCAAACAGGCAATGCAATAAATAATAGAATAATTAGAATAATAGAATAATAAATAAAAATAGAATAAGGCACCGTACCACACTGTGATGCAGCTGGTCAGGATGTTCTCGATGATGCCTCTGTAGAATGTGTGCATGATGGGGGCCGGGGCTCTTGCTCTCCTCAGTTTGCGGAGGAAGTACAGACGCTGTTGTGCATTTTTGGCCAGTGATGCGGTGATGTTGCTCCAGGACAGGTCTTCAGAGATGTGTACACCCAGAAACTTGGTGCTGCTCACCCTCTCCACTGCAGCACTGTCGATAGTTAGTGGAGCATGCTGGGTGTGTGCTCTCCTGAAGTCCACAACAATCTCCTTCATCTTCTCCACGTTCAGGCGGAGACTGTTGTCCTTGCACCGCATGGCCAGGTGGCTCACCTCACTCCTGTAGGTTGTCTCATCGCCATTGTTGATGAGACCCACCACAGTCGTGTCATCCACAAACTTAATGAAGTGATTAGAGTTGGATGTTGGTGTGCAGTCGTGGGTCAGCAGAGTGAAGAGGAGGGGGCTTAGCACACATCCTTGGGGGGCCCTGTGTTCAATGTGATGGTGCTGGAGGAGTTGCTGCCGACCCGTACAGCCTGTGGTCTCCCTGTCAAGAAGTCCAGCAGCCAGTTGCACAGGGAGGTGTTGAGTCCCAGCTGGTCCAGTTTATGAATGAGCTGCTGAGGAATGATTGTGTTGAATGTTGAGCTGAAGTCTATGAACAGCATTCTGATGTAGGAGTCTTTTGTCTTCAGGTAGGTGAGGGCTAAGTGGAGGGCAGTGGAGATGGCATCATTGGTCGAAAGGTTGGACTGATATGCCAACTGAAAAGGGTCCTGGGCGGGGGGGAGGGCAGACTTGATATGCCGCATGACTAGCCACTTGAAGCACTTCATGAGGATGGGAGTGAGTGCGACCGGGTGGTAGTCATTGAAGCAGGAGGGAGATGGCTTCTTCGGGACCGGGATGATGGTGGTGGTTTTGAGGCACGTGGGGACAACAGCCTGGCTCAACGAGATGTTGAAAATGTCTGTAAAGACATCTGTGAGCTCCTTGGCACAGTCTCTCAGGACACGACCAGGAATGTTATCAGGACCCGGGGCTTTCCATGCATTTGTCATCCTGAGAGCTTTCCTCATGCTGTCTGGGGACAGCGTCAACACCTGGTCGCCGGGAGGTGATGGGGTCTTCTGTGCCGTGGTGCTGTTGTCTGCCTCAAAGCGAGCGAAGAAGTCGTTCAACTGATTCAGCAGAGAGGTGGAGTTGTCACAGGTCTGCAGGCAAGGGCTTGTAGTCTGTGATGGTCTGAATCCCCTGCCACAGGTTCCTGGTGTCTCTGCTGTTGTTGAAGTAGTCAGCAATGTTCCTGGAATACCGTCTCTTGGCCACCCTGATACCTCGTGACAGGTTGGCCCTAGCTGTCCTCAGGCCCACCTCATCCCCAGCTCTGAAGGTGGTGTTCCGAGCCCTCAGGAGCCTGTGGACTTCCCCTGTCAGCCATGGCTTCTGATTTGCCCGAATGGAGATGGTTCTGGTGACTGTAATGTCACCCATGCACTTCCTCATGTAGGCAGTGACCGTCTCCGTGTACTCCAGGAGATCTGTGTTGTTGTTGGTGGCCGCCTGTCTGAACATGCTCCAGTCAGTGGTGGAAAAACAGTCCTGGAGTGCCTCTGAGGACCCCTCTCGCCACACACATACCTGCTTTGTAGCTGGTTTGGTGACTTTAACCAGCGGCCTGTATGCTGGCATTAGCATAACAGTGGAGTGATCTGAGGCCCCAAGGTGGGGGAGGCGTAGGGCTTTGTAGGGGCCTTTATGCATAGTGTAAACATTGTCCAGAGTATTGTTTCCACGTGTGGGAAAGTTGATATGTCCATAGAGTTTTGGAAACACGCTCTTGGGGTTTGCATGGTTGAAATCACCAGCCAGGATGAGGAAAGCATCTAGGTGGGCTGTCTGCTGCTCACCGATGTGCTGATAGAGTTCATTCAGTGCTTCACTCCTGTTGCTATTGGAGCCGGGAAGGATGTATATTGCTACCAGCAATATGGCTGTAAATTCCCTCGGCAGATAGAATGGCCGGCACTTAATAATTATAAACTCCACCAGTGGTGAGCAGTGTTTGCAGACCACAACAGCATCGCGGCACCAGGCATCACTGATGTAAACATATAGTCCTCTGCCGCGAGGCTTCCCCCCCCCGACTAGCACTCTGTCTGACCGGTAGCATGTTAGCCAGGCTAGCTGAATGGCACAGTCCGGGACGCTGTCGTTAAGCCATGTTTCCACAAACACAAGGACGCAACACTCACTCACAGACTTAGATGAGCAGCCTAGGCGGCCATAATCCAGCTTGTTGTCCAGCGAGCGTATGTAGGCCAGAGTGATGGTAGGGATAGCTGGCCGGTGAGGGCTAGCCGCTAGCCTAGCCTGGATACCTTCGTGCTTGCCCCTCTTCTGCTTCTGCATGTTCCGCCTGTGGCGCCTCCACTGTGGGCTGGATGCAGGAGTGGGGGTCGGTGGTTGAGCAGGCCTCCGGAGTAAACCATAATCGCATAGCACTTCCGCATCCACTGGTTTTATATCCGTGAATATGGTTCTGCGGCTGTCAAGCAGAACCTCACGAGAGTATGTGCACCTTAAGACTGATGGACGCGACAAAGACGAACAGATACACGCTGTTTTAAAACACAAAAAAAACACAAAAACACCGTTCTGTCAGGACGGAGAGGAGCCCCTGCATGTGTACGCGCCGCCATTTTGAACTTTGAACTTTTTTTACCTTAGTTAGGGAACGTTAACATCAGTGTGTCCAACTATCGTCTCCTTGCTTTAACACAGTGCGCTGTTGAATTTGTAGAGGTTTAGCTTGTTTGAGTCAGAAAAGCTGCTAACACATCCAGTAGCATGTATTAGTCATTCAAAATACAAGCACATGCTCTAACCAGAGTTCAAAATAGGTCTATTTTTGGCTAAAATGAAATTATTCTGCATGTTCTCTATTTAATATTTCCTAAAAAAAAAAAAAATTTCACCATTTGAACACAGGTCACCACTTCTGCCTCATTTCTATGAGGGCTGAAATGTATGCTCTAAGTCTTTTTTTTTTTTAAACAGCTGAACTGTTAAACTCCTTAACCATGTATTTAGAGCCAATGATTTTCCGTTTCAAAATCTGGCTTTTTCTGTTTCGGACAATGAAAAATTCCATTTCAGTTCCGTTTCACAATTTCAGCTCAAAATTGTTCTGTTTGGCTCCAATTTAGTAATTCTGGCTGGCTTAATTTTACTTGGGTTTCGACACAAATGGTCCTTTGCATTATGAAGTCATTCATTAAAATATATATATATATATATATATATATATATATATATATATATATATATATATATATAAAAAATAAAACTTTACTTGACATACTGATAACAGATAAATCAAGAAACTATGATCACAGTTAACTAAATTCCCATCTCATATATAATATATGTAATATAATAGTATATTGTATATAATACAATATAACCTCAAAAATAGAGAGTACTGAAAGATTAATAGGGATAAATTAATATTCAGTAATACTTACTGAGCCTGTAATGACAATACTCATAACTGACTGTTTAAAAATATTACTCTATATCCATCTTTTTAGTACACCACAAACTCATGAAACAATGTTTCCTAACAAAACACAGAACACACTCTCAAACAGACTAGAATAGTTTAACTTTGATTGTAACGACAGTCCTGAATAGTCCTTGCAGATTAATCATTGAGCACTCTCAGAGTACCTAGAAACGCTGCTCGATATCGCCTTTACGATAGAGCATCATAAGTTGTTTAGTGTTGGTCTCCGTGAGACTGAATCTTCCGTCATTTAGAAGATGTTTATGAAGCGCGTGTTTTTTGGATTTCAGGTGGTCCTTGCACGTGTCAACCCTGACGAAATCATGAATGAATGAATGAATGAACCCTTTATTGTCACTGTTACCAGTGAAATTGACCATCAAGAAGCCGTAACTCGACTGATAAGATGCATTTGTTTCTTTTTCGTGGTCGCCATTCTGGTTGCGATGCGGGGAGCGAATCTGTAAACAAGCAGCTCATTGGCTGGCTAGGTGTGCCACAAGCCAATCACAATCACAGACAAAGCTGCCTTGACCGGAAAGGCACGTCTGCTTGGGCGTGAGTGGCAGTTACGCAGAAGCCTTCTGCAGCAGTTACACTTTGACACGCAAGCAATGTTGAAAAAATAAATACAAGCGCAGATATACTAAAAAAACATTACTTCCAAAAATTCCGTTTGGCAGTCAAAAATCCGTTTCACTATAAAAATTCCGTAATTTCCATCCGTTTTCTGCGATTGCGGAAAATCATTGGCCCTATGCATTGCAGGTGTGACCTTTTTTGCTGTGGCATCACAATTCATACCGATACAACCAGTGTGTTGATGCTTAAATTACTAAAGCAGAAAATTGTTTTGAGCAAGTTCTTTATAGATCTAACCTCTTAATTTTGCTCTCAAAGTGCACCAGTTTCATACATTTAACTTTAAAATAAACAAAATTTTCTCTCAGGGGAGCATGCTCCCAGAGCGAGGGCCACTGACCATAGTTTCACAAAATCCTGAGGGAAACACTGTATAACTCTGTCTTTTTTTTTTTAAATAAATACTTTCAGTGGAGGGGCGGCACGGTGGTGTAGTGGTTAGCGCTGTCGCCTCACAGCAAGAAGATCCGGGTTCGAGCCCTGTGGCCGGCGAGGGCCTTTCTGTGTGGAGTTTGCATGTTCTCCCCGTGTCCACGTGGGTTTCCTCCAGGTGCTCCAGTTTCCCCCACAGTCCAAAGACATGCAGGTTAGGTTAACTGGTGACTCCAAATTGACCGTAGGTGTGAATGAGTGTGAATGGTTGTTTTTGTCTATGTGTCAGCCCTGTGATGACCTGGCGACTTGTCCAGGGTGTACCTCGCCTTTCGCCCGTAGACAGCTGGGATAGGCTCCAGCTTGCCTGCGACCCTGTAGAGCAGGATAAAGCGGCTTAGAGATAATGAATGAGACTTTCAGTGGAACATCTACCTGTTCTTTTGCAAGTTAGGGTAGCTGTGAAAGAAATCCCTCTCAACTCAAAATGTAAAAGTAGGTGACCGTGACTGTGCGACATATCCTAGGAGCATGTTGATGGGTAGTGAACTAATGTGGCGAGTGTTTGTGGAAGGAGGAATCATGAGACTGACATCTCCACTTTTGAATATATGTTTGTCATTGCACATTGTACAATGAAATTGGATTCCATCCTACCAACCAGTGCAATATCTGCTTACAGTGGGGCAAAAAAGTATTTAGTCAGCCACCAATTGTGCAAGTTCTCCCACTTAAAAAGATGAGAGACGCCTGTAATTTTCATCATAGGTACACTTCAACTATGAGAGACAGAATGGGGGGAAAGAATCCAGGAAATCACATTGTAGGATTTTTAATGAATTAATTGGTAAATTCCTCGGTAAAATAAGTATTTGGTCACCTACAAGCAAGCAAGATTTCTGGCTCTCACAGACCTGTAACTTCTTTAAGAGGCTCCTCTGTCCTCCACTCGTTACCTGTATTAATGGCACCTGTTTGAACTCATTATCAGTATAAAAGACACCTGTCCACAACCTCAAACAGTCACACTCCAAACTCCACTATGGCCAAGACCAAAGAGCTGTCAAAGGACACCAGAAACAAAATTGTAGACCTGCACCAGGCTGGGAAGACTGAATCTGCAATAGGTAAGCAGCTTGGTGTGAAGAAATTAACTGTGGGAGCAATTATTAGAAAATGGAAGACATACAAGACCACTGATAATCTCCTTCGATCTGGGGCTCCACGCAAGATCTCACCCCGTGGGGTCAAAATGATCACAAGAACGGTGAGCAAAAATCCCAGAACCACACAGGGGGACCTAGTGAATGACCTGCAGAGAGCTGGGACCAAAGTAACAAAGGCTACCATCAGTAACACACTACGCCTCCACGGACTCAAATTCTGCAGTGCCAGACGTGTCCCCCTGCTTAAGCCAGTACATGTCCAGGCCCGTCTGAAGTTTGCTAGAGAGCATTTGGAAGATCCAGAAGAGGATTGGGAGAATGTCATATGGTCAGATGAAACCAAAATATAACTTTTTGGTAAAAACTCAACTTGTCGTGTTTGGAGGAGAAAGAATGCTGAGTTGCATCCAAAGAACACCATAGCTACTGTGAAGCATGGGGGTGGAAACATCATGCTTTGGGGCTGTTTTTCTGCAAAGGGACCAGGACGACTGATCCGTGTAAAGGAAAGAATGAATGGGGCCATGCATCGTGAAATTTTGAGTGAAAACCTCCTTCCATCAGCAAGGGCATTGAAGATGAAATGTGGCTGGGTCTTTCAGCATGACAATGATCCCAAACACACCGCCCGGGCAACGAAGGAGTGGCTTCGTAAGAAGCATTTCAAGGTCCTGGAGTGGCCTAGCCAGTCTCCAGATCTCAACCCCATAGAAAATCTTTGGAGGGAGTTAAAAGTCCGTGTTGTCCAGCGACAGCCCCAAAACATCACTGCTCTAGAGGAGATCTGCATGGCGGAATGGGCCAAAATACCAGCAACAGTGTGTGAAAACCTTGTGAAGACTTACAGAAAATGTTTGACCTCTGTCATTGCCAACAAAGGGTATATAACAAAGTATTGAGATGAACTTTTGTTATTGACCAAATACTTATTTTCCACCATAATTTGCAAATAAATTCTTTAAAAATCAGACAATGTGATTTTCTGGATTTTTTTTCTCATTTTGTCTTTCATAGTTGAGGTATACCTATGATGAAAATGACAGACCTCTATCATCTTTTTAAGTGGGAGAACTTGCACAATTGGTGACTGACTAAATACTTTTTTGCCCCACTGTATATTAGATAAGAACTCAAACTTTAAAAAGACATACACACAAACAAGACCTTCATACTCCCTGCATTGCACAGTCCCTTTAAAACAAGAAGCATTTAGTGCAGTTCTGGCTCTTGGGTAGAAGCTGCTTTTCAGTCTATAGATGTCCCCCCTCCCCCCCTTGCACTGATGTCACATTTGTGTTAGCAACCGTCGCTACCCTATACCTGGGGGACAAGCAAATTTTGTTTACATACTGTTCACATACTAAAGCCAAGCGAAGATGTCTGGCATCTGTTGCTGTTGTCCAAAGAAAACTACAGCTAAAAAGCTCTACTACCAGATTACTTGGATAATCTTGGTCAAAAAGAAGCAAAGGATTGATATCTATGGAAATTAGAGAGTTTATTAGTCGGTATGATCCATACAAAATTCCTCAAAATAACTGGAGTGACTGTAGATTTGTGGCCTAGCATAGCTACATGTTGGATCATACTCTCCCCCCCCCCCCCCCCAAAGAGTCCCGACATGCAAGAACAGTTAAAATAACTACAAAAGCAAGAAAACCACCTTTGTGTAAAGAAATTTTTCCCGACATCAACTTTTGGGAACAGAATGTTGCAAAAGCCAAAGTAATGACTCTCAGTGGACTCCTACCTGAACTGTGGGCTAGATGGTATTCCTGGCCCTCCATGTCTCAACAACCCCAAGGACATCTAGTTACAGAGCTATCTGCACTCCATAATTTATACACTGATACTTATTATTGTTAAATCAGACACTTTCATGAAGAAGCTAAATCAAATGCGAGCAGAAAAAATAAAATGAGATTCTTAAGCAAACTCTTCCATACTCACTTCTGACTTTCTACTTTTTTAAAATACATTTTAAATTCAATTATGAATTTCTCTGGAGCTTTCAGGCTTAGCGCCTCTTGTCATATTCTCTTTAACCATGCATGTCTTTATTGTTCTTGAAGCATTTGCTTCTCTTTGTTAACAGTTTTGTTGATGGTGGATAGACAGTAATACCTTTTATCTATTTCTTTATTTTCATGATTTGAACAACCAAAAACAGACCAAAAATGAACCACATTGAAGACAGGTTAAGTTCAATAAAATATCTTGCTTACACGAAAGACAGTGTTTGTTTGACTCCCAGATGAAATTATCACATGATGCATGATGTCATGTGCAAGGAGTCTATTTGTCCATCTCTTAATTGACCTGCACTGTCTTCCCAAGGACAGCAGTTCAGAGAATGTCTGGGGTGGGCTGGATATTTTAATATACCCTGGGGTCTTTTGAGGCAGCAGGAACTGTAAGGCTCTTCCAGAGGACAGAAGGCATCCGATGATGATCTGGGCAGTGGTGACGACCCTCTGGAGCACTTTCCTCTCTGCTGCTATGCAGCTGGCAAAACCACACACTGATGCAGTATGCAAGTATGCTCTCTATGGAGCAATGGTTGAAGGATACAAGCAATTTTTTAGTGAGGTGGCTCTTCCAGAGGATCCTCAGGAAGTAAAGTCTCTGTTGTGCCTTCTTTATCACTTGTGTGGTGTTAGTGGTTCCAGGTCAGGTCATCCTCAGGAACTGGAAGTATGAGACCCTCTCCACACATTCCC
This sequence comes from Neoarius graeffei, assembly GCF_027579695.1. NCBI lineage: Eukaryota > Metazoa > Chordata > Actinopteri > Siluriformes > Ariidae > Neoarius > Neoarius graeffei. The sequence continues at coordinate 58,940,965 of NC_083590.1, forward strand.
CGCTGATGAGAATAGGCTGAATGTCGGTTTTCTTTTTCCTGAAGTCTATGATCACCTCCTTGGTTTTGGTGGTGTTGAGGACCAGGTTGTTGTCTCTGCACCACCAGACAGCTGCTCTACCTTGTCCCGATAATCGGACTCATTCACCCCAGAGATGAGCCCCACTATGGTAGTGTCATCCACAAATTTGATGATGCCATTACTGGAGTGGGTGGAGTGCAGTCATAAGTGTAGAGGGTGAAGAGTAGGGAGGTAGGGGGCTCAGCACACAGCCCTGTGGGGAGCCAGTGCTGAGGCTGAGGAGATGTGGGGGGCCCTACTCTCACCCTCTGGGAGCGATCAGACAGGAAGTCTGTTATCCAGAGGCAGACAGATTGAGACAGTCCTAGGTTTGTCAGCTTGGACAGCAGTCTATGAGGGAGAATGGTGTTGAATGCTGAACTAAAATTCACAAAGAACAGCCTAGCATAGCTCTCCTGCTTCTCAAGGTGAGTGAGGGCAGTGTGGAGAGTTGTGGCTATGGCACCCTCTGGACCTGTTAACTCTGTAAGCATACTGGTGTCTGTCTAACATGGGTGGGAGGTTTGTGATGACGTAAGTCCGGACCAGTTTTTCAAAGCACTTCATGATGACAGGAGTAAGTGCCACTGGACAGTGGTCACTCAGGCTGCTGCTGGTCTTTTTTTGGCAGTGCAATTATGGGAGAGGACGTCAGGCAGGGTGGGATGGTGGACTGGGACAGGTTGACTTCTCATGTGATACCCTGTGGTCTTGTACATAACATGGTTCTAGGAAATGTTTTATTTTACTCCAAGATGAATGCCCATCAGAAATACTGGCCAGAGGTGATCAATTACTGCAGGAGTCCCAAAAAAATAAGACATAAATTTTTTGATGGCCAGTTAATTGCCCAAATCAATGGAGCAGATTTAAGTTTTTGTGCTTGATACATTCCTAAGACTCAACAGAATCACCTCAAGTGACCAAAATAGTTTGTCACAATGGGTAGTTTTTTTCCCCCCATACAGTTCTAAAATTACTTTTTACAACAGTTTCATTTATCAGTTATTTGCCCTCATTTCATTTTGATAAATGAAACTGTTGCAAAAAGTAGTTGTAGAACTGTGTGGGGGGGGAAAAAAACTACCCATTGTGACAAACTATTTTGGTCACTTGAGGTGATTCTGTTGAGTCTTAGGAATGTATCAAGCACAAAAACTTAAATCTGCTCCACTGATTTGGGCAATTAACTGGCCATCAAAAAATGTATGTCTTATTGTTTGGGGATAATGAGTTGATAGTGGGAGAGGTATTCAATGAGTAGTGTAAAAATGTCCATTCCTTTCAATGAGAAGAGTGAAAACCCCACCCACTGCCAACTCTTTATCCCATCAGGTCAAATCACAATGGGTAAGGCAATTTTTTTCACACATTCCAACACAGTTATAAAACTGCTTTTTACAACAGCTTCATTTATTGATTATTTGCCTTTATTTTGGTATTTGACTAGTGCGTCTTGAAATTAGCTCTTGTACTATTTTACTCAGTTCAGAGCCACAGCCACCTCTGTTACTGTTATATAATTACTCTGTAATTTTGCTCCCACTCTAGCTCCAAATTTTACTTTCTAAACTCAAAATAGACCAAATTAACGATTACTGAGGAAAATACTTTTGACTCTGGAAAAATAACTCCATCATTTTTCCTGTGTATGCACTACAGCACATGCATATCAACCAATCTGCTCATCAGAAATGGAAGAAATATTTACACTTACTCCAGCTGATTTTCGGCTGGATCGAGTCAAAGTTAAAAAGCCACACATCGGCCACACACAACTGGCCGATGTGTGGCTTGGATGTATGGGCTTCGTCATATTTCGCTCCTGCACTGACAAATTTTAATCGCAGATGAGCGATAGGCTGATGAAGGAGGAGGTAGGGCATTGATGGATGTCTGCCTGGTTTCCAGCATTGATGCAAGGCATTTCAGCACCTGGTCGTGTCGTCAGGTGTAACGGCCTTGTTTCAGGCTTGTTTTGCATCACACCAGGATGTGCTTCAGGTTGGCCGGAGACTGACAGAGGAGGCATGAAGGGTCTTCTCTGTACCACTGGTTGAGGTTGACTGGAGATGGCAGGACATCATAGGTGGCTCGTATGACACTGGACACTGGAAGTTCAAGAATACTTTTCCCATACAGGCCTGTGCTGGTAATGCACCGAGGGAGACCAAGCCATTTTTTCGCAAATGAACTAACCAGCCTCTCCAGTTTTTCAACCTTGGGGAGTGGGATCTCATAGATGGTCAAGGGCCACAACAGCCAGGGGAGGAGACAGAACTGAAAGCACCAGAGCTTCAACCTGCCCAGTAGGAAGGACCTGTCAGTGCTCTCCAGGCCACTGATGGTATCCTACCTAATCTGGTCTGCTTGGTCTATATCTTTGAGGGTTGCGTTGTACCAGTGTCCAAGACTCTTAACAGGTTTTCTCTGCCACCATTGCTATGGGCTCCTCACCAATGTAAAAGCGTTGCTTGAACAGCTTCCCTCTGACAACTGAAATGCTCCTGGACTTGCTTGGATTTATTTTCATTCTAGCCCACTCTATATTCTCTTGGAGCTTCTTCAGTAGTCGCCTAGTGCAAGGCTTGCTTGTTGTAAGTATGGTCATATCATCCATGTATGTCCTGATAGGAGGGAGTCGGAGACCAGGTTTGAGCTGCTCTCCTCCTACCACCCACTGAGAGGCCCGGATGATGACCTCCAAGGCCATGGTGAAAGCGAGCAAGGAGATGGTGCATCCTGCCATGAGGCCAATTTCCAGACACTGCCATGCTGTAGTGAATTCATCAGTTGTAAGGCAAAGCTGTATGTCCTGGAAATAGGATTTGACTAGGGCTGTGATGGGCTCTGAGACATTGAAGTAACTGAAAGCAGACCAAAGGAGATTGTGAGGGACTAAGCCAAAGGCAGTGAAGAGGTCCAGGAACACAACATGGAGGTCTCTTCCATCTTTTTTTGGCGGCTTGGATTTGATGCCAGATCATGTTTGCATGCTCCAAACACCCAGAGAAACCTGGGATCCCCGCCTTCTAAACAGACATGTCGATATAGTAGTTCTTCTCAAGGTAGGCTGTCAGCCTGTGAGCCAAAATGCTGAAAAAAACCTTCCCTTCAAATGTTCAAAAGACTGATGTGGCAAAATTGGTTGATGATAGCAGAATCCTTTCGCTTTGGAATTAGGACACCCCCTGCCCTCCTGCAGGCTGTGGGTATTGCTTGTTTCTACCACAACCACCATCATCAGTCTCTGCAGGAACCATAAAACATCTTGGAGCATTCTTGTAAAGCCTGTATGGTACTCCGTTGGGCCCAGGGGACAATGCAGCTCTTGACCGACATACAGTTGTTACCACCGCACTCCACTTGGGAGGGCTGATATCTAGCTGATGTCCAGGGAAAGGTATTGGTGGCATGTCAGGTGGGAGGACGATCTGTTCGCAATGCCAGCTGTCCATGTGGATTTCTTGAAGGTGAGCCTCGAGGTTTTTTTTGATGAAAGTTTGCCACTTTTCTCCTTCATACTTATAAAGTTTGTCAATATGTTTGTCATGTTTGTATGATAAAAAACTCAAAAAAAATTATCTAAATACATGACCTAGTCATTCTAAACCTGTTGAGCTTTGCCGACGAAGCTCTCAACCCCAGAGAGATAACTTAAAGAATAAAAAAATATTTGCTTGACCATTATTCAGGTGTTACTAGTATTTCTATTATTAACAAGTGAATTTCCACCACACTGGCAAAAAGAACTGATGGAGGATCGCACTGTGATCAAATTTGTGATTTACACCACTACTCCACATATCACTGACAAAAAGAAACTGATATTAATTGGAGATACCTTCATCTAGTCATCATATTTTCTTACTTAAAAATATACAATCTTTATAATAAATTGATGACAAACTCACAACCAAGGAGTCTCCACTGTTCCCGGCTTCCTCTCTGTTTACCAACTCTCCCTGGTAGGGTCCGAAGTGTGCACCTACTGGAACAGTGCCCCCCTTATTAAACACTCCCAGGCCTGCATCAGGGATACTAGACATCTGGATTTCTAGCCCAGGAGGAAGAGTTTGTCTGGCTCGGTCAGGGACTCCCATGGGAACAAGAGTATCTGGGATGAAGAGGGGCGGTCCATGAATCTCACATTTGTTGAGGAAAAAGGATTTGCAAACTTCACAGTCTGGGAGTAGAGAAAACACAACAGGAAGAAATGAGGCCCAAATGTGTGTGTATATCTAAGACCATATACAGTATGTTAGTACTGTATAAAGATTATCCAAAGAAAGCTTGCCAGTAAGGTTTACTGAACAGTTGAGACCAGAGGTGTCCATCAGGACTGAGATCACACAGGATAACAAGGTACACAAGTACAAATTTTTTTTACTTCCTTGTGGGAGTAAACAAATGGTCAGGTATGAAGCTTTCAGGGCAAAATAAAACAATGTTCATTAACATGACTGGCACTGTATGATGTATTTACAGTATTCTTAGGACTTGCCTGGTCAGGCTCATGCTCATTTTAAATTTGGTTACTTGTTTGCTTATCTTCTGGGAAACAGAATATCCCAAATTTGTTATGAAATCACATGCAGGTACAAACAAAATTAACTGTCGACACAGTAAGTAAGTAAGTAAATAAATAGTCCAACGCACCTCTCTATTTGAGCTTGTTGACAATTCTGGCATTTCTCGATCTAGGCATTCTTCCCCAATGCCATGCATCTCGGATTCGTATTTAATTAAAAAAAAAATCACTTAGTGGCAATTTAAGCATAACCAATTTACTGAAGAAGAAACCAGTGGACCCAGAGGAACCCCTGTCAGCATGGGTGAGAACTTGCAAAACTTCACACAGACAGCAACCCGAGCTTAGAATTGAATCCAAGACCCTGGAGTTGCGTCACTGACGCCCCTAAATCCATATACAAATATTTGGACTCCTGTCTCTCACACCCATATGTGCTTACTGAACATCCCATTACAGGGTCATGCTGAAGGGCATACTCTTTGGCCCCTATTAAATCACAGCCGGTTGGGGTCTTCTGCTAGCTCATAGCACTTTCCTCCAGGTGTGTTTTGCTATCCTGTGGCACAGCATGGGCTGCATTTGGAAAAGAGGAGTATGGCAGCGGGGGTGTGGCCAAGTGTCAGTTTGTGAATGGAGGGCGGGGCTGGGGAAGGTGAGTGGCCAAGTCAATATACCTGTTGTCAAATAATGTTTTTTGTGTGTGCGCGTGTGCGTTGCAGTGATGGAGGATAGAAAAGGAGGGGAACAGCAAAGAGAAGAAAGCTCCCTGGACCAGAACACAACTGTGTGTGTGTGTCCGAAAATCGAGCGAGTGTCAAGCTTTAAAGCCAAAATAAGTGTGTGTGAATATCTCCCACCTGCCATGCTTCTGTACTCCACCCACATCAGGGACTTGTTACAGTGTTGCTGAAACCCAGGAGTACGGAAGGGAACCACCACACGGAGTTGTCGCCATTCAAAGATCTCATCCATGCCCTCGCTACTGCCCAGCAGAACAAGCATCAAGCAGTGATCGCTCTATGGAAGAAGCAAGAACAATGCTTCAAAGTCTTGATGCTGGCCCAGCAGGAAAATCGTCAGGCGTTCTGGCACTTGCTCGCATCGGCGGGGTCCTCAACTGCCACCACAGCAGACCCTCCCTACATCACCCTCACGACAATCTGGAAGCCTTTATAGCACTCTTTGAGCAAGCGGCCAAAGCGTGAGAGTGGCCGGTCAAGTAGCGCATGGCATGCCTACTTCTGCTACTGATTGGAGAGGCACAGCTCGCCGCCGACAGCCTACTCGTATAAGCCGACCTGCAGTATGTTGGCCGCTCCCTGGAACATTGCCAGTGCTTCTGGACACTGACATGGGAGGAGGACGGCCGGCCATTTGCATTTGGCCAACAGCTCCGGGATGCCTGCCGGTGATGGCAGAGGGCAGACGACCACGACACAGAGGGGATCATTGATCTAGCGACACTGGAACAGTTCATTGTGCAACTTCTGAAAGGAATGGAAGAGTGGGTCCAGTGTCATCACCCGGCGTCACTGGATCAATCCACCGAGCTGGCGAAGGACCATCTGGAGGCAGTTCCGACAGCAGGCGGAAGAGTCACCTCTTCCCTTTTTCTCTCTCCTCTCCCCCCAACGAGGAGGTGGAGGCTGAGGCCCACCTTCCTCTTCCATGTCAGTCGTCCCCCCCCCGAGGTGAGTGATGCCTATAACGCTGGTGCAGAGGGGAAGCCTGGGCTAGTATGCTGGCACTGCAGGGAGCCCAGACATCTCCAGAGTCAGTGTTCCGCAATGGAGGTGGGAGCTGTGGTCCAGATCCCATCGGGTTGGAGCGCATCGTATACCGGTAAGTGTTCAAGGGGATACAGTACATATCACGCATTGGTGGATTCCAGCAGTAATCAGACCTCAATCAAACAAAGGCTGATGCAAGGTGAGGCATTGGGTAAGTGGTGAAGGTTCTGTGTGCACAGGGATATTCACAACTACTCATTAGTGTCTGTCCACATTCTTTTTAGGGGAGAAAAGCATAGAAGAAAGGTGGCGGTTAATCCTCGTCTCACCCACCCACTGACTTTGGGAACTGATTGGTAGGGATTCAAAGGCTTAATGGAACACATAATAAAGGGGGGAGATCCTGGTGTGGCGTTGACTGCGGAAGAAGTCACAGAGCCATCTACTTTAGCACCACATCAGGGTGATAAGAGGAGTGAGGGATTCCCTCGAGGATTTCTTGTTACAGCAGTCACGAGACGAGACTCTGCGTTATGCATCAATGGTGCCTCTCTGCAATATTTCAGCATGCAGTATTGCAGAGGTGCTCCTCCATGTTATATCCCGAATCTGGATTCTGAAAGAAATCCTGACTGACCGAGGCACTACATTTACATCACGCACACTGCACGAACTGTATGGGTTATTGGGAATTAAATCTATCCGCACCAGCATCTTTCACCCACAAACAAATGGCTTAGTGGAATGATTCAACCAGATTTGTAAGTGAAGATGCACATAATTGGGATAAATAGCTCGAGCCACTGTTATTTGCAGTACGAGAGGTTCTGCAAGCCTCCATGGGGTTTTCACCATTTGAATTATATGGGCGTAAGCCTCGTGGCATTTTGGATGTGCTGCAAGAAAATTGGGAGGAGGGACCTTCACCTAGTAAAAACAAAATTCAATATGTTCTTGACCTGCACACAAAACTCCACATCCTCTCACACTTAACCCAAGAGAATTTACGGCAGGCACAAGAACATCATGTCCCGCTGTACAACAGGGTCATGCGCCTTAGAGAGTTCATACCAGGAGACAAGGTACTTGTGTTATTACCCACATTGAGCTCCAAATTGCCAAGTGGCAAGGGCCCTTTGAGGTCACATGGCGAGTCAAGGACATCGACTAGGAGGTGAGGCAAGCGGATGGGGCGGGTCACTGCAAATATACCACCTCAACCTGTTAAAACGTTGGAACAAGGAGGTCCCTGTTGCATTGGCGTTGGTAGTTCCGGAGAAGGCGGAGTTGGGGCCAGAGGTAAAAACAAAAATAATGACTCAAACTGCTCTGGTCCCTTGTGGAGACCACCTCTCACCGGCCCAACTCACAGAGGTTGCCAAGTTGCAAAAGGAATTTTCTGATGTGTTCTCACCCCCTTCCCGGCTGCACCCACCTCATAAAACACCACACTGAAACGCCCCCAGGGGTGGTGGTGTGTAGCTGCCCTTACCGCTTGCCTGAAAAAAAACAAAAAACAGGTGGTTTGGGAAGAATTCAAGGTCATGCTCAAAATGGGCATAATCAAGGAGTCGCACAGTGACTGGAGCAGCCCAGTGATCCTGGGTCCCAAGACCGATGGGTCGGTCTGGTTCTGTGTGGACAGAAAAGTCAACGCGGTGTCTACATTTGACACATACCCAATGCCTCACAGTGAGTTGCTCAATTGATTAGGTGCCGTTCGCTTTTATCCGACACTTGATTTAACAAAGGGATATTGGCAGACCCCCTTGACTCCACTATCCTGAGAGAAAATGGCCTTTTCTACACTGTCTGGATTACACCAATTTGTCACATTTCCTTTTGGGTTATTTGGGGCACCCGCTATGTACCAGCAACTCATGGACAAGATCCTCTGCCCCCACGCTCCCTTTCCGTCAGCTTCCCTCAGTGACATCAATATTTATAGCAACGATTGGCTGCGGCACCTCAAAACACCTTCGGGCCATCCTAGAGTCACTGAGGCGTGCAGATCTCACAGCTAATCCGAAAAAGTGTGCAATTGGGTGGGTGCAAGTAATGTACCTGGGTTTTCACTTGGGTCATGGGCAGATGCGTCTCCAAATTGACAAGACTGCAGCCTTCCCGAAACCCAAAGACCAAAAAGGAGTTGAGACCATTCCTGGAGGCTGGCTGGCTACTATCGTAGGTTCATACCTAATTATTCAGATGTCACCAGCCCGCTGACTGATCTCACTAAAAATGGAGCACCAGATCCGGTCCAGTGGACGGAGCAGTCAACAGGTTTTCACTAAAGGTGAAAGCTGCACTCTGTGTGTGTGTTAGAGCTGGGCAATATGGCGTAAAAAAAAAAATCTTCGATTTTTTTCACAAAAAAATCCGATTTTCGATTTTAATCGATTTTTTTCCACCTACTAAAAATCAAACTACAGCTGACAAAGAAATGGTTCAAAACAAGTTTTACCTTTTTGTTTTCGCTTAAATTTCCCCTTTGGGGTTAAAGTGCAACCAGAAACCAAAAAGAAGCCAAAAAACAAGCTTGTAGATGAGATGGCAGACCATGCCATTGGTAATAGTGAGAACATACAGTAACTTTTAGAAAGCTTTCTCCAACATAGCTTAGTTTCAAACTGGCACTGACACAATACACCCTCAATCTTAAAAAAAAAAAAAAAAAAAAAAAGCTCCCTCAAAAAAAAAAAAAGCTCCCTCAAAAAAAAAAAAAAAAAAAAAAAAAAAAAAAAAATATATATATATATATATATATATATATATATATATATATATATATATATATATATATGTTATTTACCAGCTGGGAGGTATGTATCGTGACATGTCGTGACCGAGGTCTTGAAAGTACTGATCGAAGCCCTCGTTCAAGGCCGAGGTCACAGTATTTCACGATACGGACCGACCTTAAGCTTGTAAATAATTATTTTTTTCTTTACCAAATTCTAACAGAAAACGAGAGCGCCCGAAAGGGAAAACCGAGCCGAGGCGAGCTGCCATTTTGAATCCTCAATCACGGCTATAATGCAAATTGCTTCCTCCTCGGTATACAAGTGCACTTCCATGGCAGGAAAAAAAAAAACTACATTTGGCTGCCTATGTCGTCCCCTATTTATACAAATAGGAGTCATTCAGGATTCAGCCATGTTTTTGCTCGGTGTTAGCAAATTACAGGTTTTAACTTCCTCCCAAAATATATTTTTTATTTCTTCTTCCTCAGGGTAGTAAAACTCGCTTTCGCTGTGAACACTGTCATTATCGCTATCCATGTTGCAAAATTAATGCTATTCTCCTGAGAAATGCTGGCAAAAATTTACAAGATTTTTGATATGATAAATATTATAAAAAAAAGATAAACATTGACAAAAAATGCTACTATGTTTGTTGTTGTTGTGAACGAGCGAGTCGCCAGAGGTCCGTAACCGGGGTCCGTACTGTAGGATACGGACCTGCTCACCAGCCAATCAGAGCGCAGGATTTGGACCGCGAAAAAAATAAAAATATAAATAAAATTGTCCTTTTCGATAAAACTGACAAAATAGGAAAAAAATCCCGACTTTTCCACTGTATGTATGGGCACCATGTCTTTTGCAATAAACATCGCAATAGCATCTGTGATTTCCTTCCACCGCGCCCCATTCTTATCATCAGGCAAACAGTTCAAAAATGTGTCCGGGACGGTTGCTTGCTTTACTATGGATGGTGCGCTCATGCTGAGGCTGTGTTCATTCCGCTGGGAGCAGCACTTCTTTCGCTCCGCTGCAGGCTTCTGTTTTGCAAGCGTGCAGGAGGAGGGCTATAGTGTCAGTGCCCGATCCGTCCCTGCTGCCCGATCCGCTCTGCACATGCGCAGAGGGAAGCGTCGGTGGCAGAAGTTAAAACTGAGAGAAAACCGATTTTCATAAAAACACATCGTCCTTAACCGTAAATTTGAATTAATCGATAAAATCGATTTATCTCCCAGCTCTAGTGTGTGTCTGTATGTGTTTTTTTTTGGGGGGGGGGCACTTCTACACTCCCCTAACTTCTCTCTCCCCTTTATTTTGCAGATGGATGCGTCGGACAGAGGGCTTGGGGCTGTTTTGTCCCAGAAGGTGGAGAGCAAGGAACATTCTGTGCTGTACATCAGCCGCAAGATCTCAATGCATGAAATTAAGTCCAGCACCATCGAAAAGGAGTGCTTGGCCATCAAGTGTGCGGTCCTCACTCTCCGATACTACCTGCTGGGGCACCCTTTCACCCTCTGTTTGGACCACATACCTCTCCAGTGGCTCCACCACATGAAGGGTGCCAATGCGGAGATCACCTGTCAGTATCTCGCCCTCCAGCTGTTTAAATTTGAGGTGGGAGCAGATGGTGGTGCCGGAATTCCTGTCCCATGGGGGGGGGTACGCTGCAGTCTGGACGGCTCCAGGTGAGTTGGGCGGGGGTCTGTGGCAGTGAGGGCAGGGCCAAGTGGCGGTTTGTGAATGGAGGGCGGGGCCAATGAAGGTGAGTGGCAAAGTCATTATACCTATTGTCGATTAAAGTTTGTGTGTGTGTGTGTGTGTGTGTGTTGCAGTGACAGTGGAGGATATAAAAGGAGGAGGAGAGCAAAGAGGAGAGCGCTCCCTGGACCAGAACACAACTGTGTGTACGCGTGTCAGTGTCCTAAAATCGAGCAAGTGTGAAGGTGAAAAGCCAAAATAAACGTGTGTGTACAACCCCGATTCCAAAAAAGTTGGGACAAAGTACAAATTGTAAATAAAAACAGAATGCAATGATGTGGAAGTTTCAAAATTCCATATTCAGAATAGAGCATAGATGACATATCAAATGTTTAAACTGAGAAAATGTATCATTTAAAGAGAAAAATTAGGTGATTTTAAATTTCATGACAACACATCTCAAAAAAGTTGGGACAAGGCCATGTTTACCACTGTGAGACATCCCCTTTTCTCTTTACAACAGTCTGTAAACGTCTGGGGACTGAGGAGACAAGTTGCTCAAGTTTAGGGATAGGAATGTTAACCCATTCTTGTCTAATGTAGGATTCTAGTTGCTCAACTGTCTTAGGTCTTTTTTATCGTATCTTCCGTTTTATGATGCGCCAAATGTTTTCTATGGGTGAAAGATCTGGACTGCAGGCTGGTCAGTTCAGTACCCGGACCCTTCTTCTACGCAGCCATGATGCTGTAATTGATGCAGTATGTGGTTTGGCATTGTCATGTTGGAAAATGCAAGGTCTTCCCTGAAAGAGACGTCGTCTGGATGGGAGCATATCTTGCTCGAGAACCTGGATATACCCTTCAGCATTGATGGTGTCTTTCCAGATGTGTAAGCTGCCCATGCCACACGCACTAATGCAACCCCATACCATCAGAGATGCAGGCTTCTGAACTGAGCGCTGATAACTTGGGTCGTCCTTCTTCTCTTTAGTCCGAATGACACGGCGTCCCTAATTTCCATAAAGAACTTCAAATTTTGATTTGTCTGACCACAGAACAGTTTTCCACTTAGCCACAGTCCATTTTAAATGAGCCTTGGCCCAGAGAAGACGTCTGCGCTTCTGGATCATGTTTAGATACGGCTTCTTCTTTGAACTATAGAGTTTTAGCTGGCAACAGCGGATGGCACGGTGAATTGTGTTCACAGATAATGTTCTCTGGAAATATTCCTGAGCCTTTTTTGTGATTTCCAATACAGAAGCATGCCTGTATGTGATGCAGTGCCGTCTAAGGGCCCGAAGATCACGGGCACCCAGTATGGTTTTCCGGCCTTGACCCTTACACACAGAGATTCTTCCAGATTCTCTGAATCTTTTGATGATATTATGCACTGTAGATGATGATATGTTCAAATTCTTTGCAATTTTACACTGTCAAACTCCTTTTTGATATTGCTCCACTATTTGTCAGCGCAGAATTAGGGGGATTGGTGATCCTCTTCCCGTCTTTACTTCTGAGAGCCGCTGCCACTCCAAGATGCTCTTTTTATACCCAGTCATGTTAATGACCTATTGCCAATTGACCTAATGAGTTGCAATTTGGTCCTCCAGCTGTTCCTTTTTTGTACCTTTAACTTTTCCAGCCTTTTATTGCCCCATCCCAACTTTTTTGAGATGCGTTGCTGTCATGAAACTTCAAATGAGCCAATATTTGGCATGAAATTTAAAAATGTCTCACTTTCGACATTTGATATGTTGCCTATGTTCTATTGTGAATACAATACCAGTTTTTGAGATTTGTAAATTATTGCATTCTGTTTTTATTTACAATTTATACTTTGTCCAAACTTTTTTGGAATCGGGGTTGTAAATATCATCTCTTGCCTGCCGTGCTTCTGTACTCAATCCACATCATGGACTTATTACAAGGCATTTGATGGCTTTACACGTCTTGGAGGAATCATGTGTTAGCCTTCACTCACATGGTTAGAGAGACCTGGCTAATGTTTTTTTCTTTATATATGTTACATATGCGTGATATTATTCGTAAACATGGTATTAGTTTCCACTGTTATGCTGATGACACACAGTTGTATGTTTCTGCAAAACCTGATGAGAGACACCAGCTTAATAGAACTGAGGAATGTGTGAAGGACATTAGACACTGGATGCTTATTAATTTCCTTCTGCTTAACTCTGACAAGACTGAAGTACTTGAACTAGGACCACATGCGGCTAGAAGTAAGCTTTCTGATTACATAGTAACTCTGGATGGTCTTTCTGTTTCTTCACGTGCAGCAGTAAAAGACCTCGGAGTGATTATTGACCCCAGTCTTTCATTCAAAACTCACTTTGATAACATTACCTGGATAGCTTTCTTTCATTTCAGAAATATTGCTAAGATAAGAAATTTAATGTCATGACATGATGCAGAAAAACTAGTTCATGCTTTCGTTACCTCCAGATTGGATTATTGTAATGCCTTACTGTCTGGATGTTCCAATAAGTGCATAAACAAGCTCCAGTCAGTTCAAAATGCAGCAGCAAGAGTCCTTACTAGAACTAGAAAATATGACCACATCACCCCTGTCTTATCCACACTGCATTGGCTCCCAATCAAATTTCGTATTGATTATAAAGTACTACTATTGGCCTTTAAAGCACTGAATGGTCTCGCACCACAGTACCTGAGTGAACCTCTGGTCCTCTATGACCCGCCACGCCTACTTAGATCAAAAGGTGCATGCTATTCCAGGGCTGGTTCGGGGCCAGTGCTGGTGCTGGTTCACAACTCGTTCAACTTGCGAGCCAGCTGAGAACCAGTTTGCTTTTCCATAGCTCGCAGTGCTAAGGGAAGCCACGTCATTACGTCGTTGTATACGTCAGTTACGTCGCTATGTTTGCATAAACCTTGGCGCGAATATTGAAGCAAAAACAACACGGAAGAAGCAGCAGCAGCAACAACAATAATAATAATAATAATAATAATAATAATAATGGATGACGTTGCATTTGTACAGCTGCTGCTTCTTGTCGCTTAAAAATGGCGATCTTTGTTCTTGGTCTTAACAACTCTCTCCCCCCCCCCCCCCCCCCCACTGACGTAAGCGGTTCTTTCCTCTGGCCCAGCATAGAATTGGTGCTTTGGTGGAAAAGGGGCAATAGTCAAGGCTACATCAGGGGGCAGAGCCTTTTCTTACAAAGCTCCACAGTTATGGAACAGCCTTCCAAGTAGTGTTCGGGAATCAGACACAGTCTCAGCGTTTAAGTCTAGGCTGAAAACATATCTGTTTAGTCAAGCCTTTTGTTAATGGTGTTTATGAGGTAAAGGTGTACATCTGGAGGGTCCTCAGAGTGTTTTGGTAAACTGGGACGTATGGATGCTATCAGATCCCACTCACTTGCTCACTCGAATTTGTTGACGGTGTAGTGGCTGGTTGCTTTATGTCCTGGGGCTCCCTCATGCCCGTGTTACCTTCTGGCTCTCCCCTTTTAGTTATGCTGTCATAGTTAGTTGCCAGAGTCCCTGCTTGTACTCAGTGCAATATGTATACTGCTCCTACTTATTCAGGTGACATTGGGCATACCTAACAACCTGTGTCCCCCCCCCACAAATCTGTCCCTCTGAGTTACAACCCCGATTCCAAAAAAGTTGGGACAAAGTAAAAATTGTAAATAAAAACGGAATGCAATAATTTACAAATCTCAAAAACTGATATTGTATTCACAATAGAACATAGACAACATATCAAATGTCAAAAGTGAGACATTTTGAAATTTCATGCCAAATATTTGCTCATTTGAAATTTCATGACAGCAACACATCTCAAAAAAGTTGGGAAAGGGGCAATAAGAAGCTGGAAAAGTTAAAGGTACAAAAAAGGAACAGCTGGAGGACCAAATTGCAATTCATTAGGTCAATTGGCAATAGGTCATTAACATGACTGGGTATAAAAAGAGCATCGTGGAGTGGCAGTGGCTCTCAGAAGTAAAGATGGGAAGAGGATAACCAATCCCCCTAATTCTGCGCCGACAAATAGTGAAGCAATATCAGAAAGGAGTTTGACAGTGTAAAATTGCAAAGAGTTTGAACATATCATCTACAGTGCACATCATCATCAAAAGATTCAGAGAATCTGGAAGAATCTCTGTGTGTAAAGGTCAAGGCCGGAAAACCATACTGGGTGCCCGTGATCTTCGGGCCCTTAGACGGCACTGCATCACATACAGGCATTCTTCTGTATTGGAAATCACAAAATGGGCTCAGGAATATTTCCAGAGAACATTATCTGTGAACACAATTCACCATGCCATCCACCGTTGCCAGCTAAAACTCTATAGTTCAAAGAAGAAGCCGTATCTAAACATGATCCAGAAGCGCAGACGTCTTCTCTGGGCCAAGACTCATTTAAAATGGACTGTGGCAAAGTGGAAAACTGTTCTGTGGTCAGACGAATCAAAATTTGAAGTTCTTTATGGAAATCAGGGACGCCGTGTCATTCGGACTAAAGAGGAGAAGGACAACCCAAGTTGTTATCAGTGCTCAGTTCAGAAGCCTGCATCTCTGATGGTATGGGGTTGCATTCGTGTGTGTGGCATGGGCAGCTTACACATCTGGAAAGACACCATCAATGCTGAAAGGTATAGCCAGGTTCTACAGCAACATATGCTCCCATCCAGACGACATCTCTTTCAGGGAAGACCTTGCATTTTCCAACATGACAATGCCAAACCACATACTGCATCAATTACAGCATCATGGCTGCGTAGAAGAAGCGTCCAGGTACTGAACTGGTGAGCCTGCAGTCCAGATCCTTCACCCATAGAAAACATTTGGCGCATCATAAAACGGAAGATACGACAAAAAAGACCTAAGACAGTTGAGCAACTAGAATCCTACATTAGACAAGAATGGATTAACATTCCTATCCCTAAACTTGAGCAACTTGTCTCCTCAGTCCCCAGACATTTACAGACTGTTGTAAAGAGAAAAGGGGATGTCTCACAGTGGTAAACATGGCCTTGTCCCAACTTTTTTGAGATGTGTTGTCATGAAATTTAAAATCACCTAATTTTTCTCTTTAAATGATACATTTTCTCAGTTTAAACATTTGATATGTCATCTATGCTCTATTCTGAATATGGAATTTTGAAACTTCCACATCATTGCATTCCGTTTTTATTTACAATTTGTACTTTGTCCCAACTTTTTTGGAATTGGGGTTGTACATGTCGGTCCTGGGATCGAGATGCTGACCTCTTCTGCTCCTCAGACCTGCCTGATCCATCCTGGTGCCCTGTGTCTGGTTGGTGTCTCATCGCATCGCTCCTGTGGAGGGCAGCCCCATGTGGACAGTTGGGGGTCGTGCCTGGAGGACACTCTGGACTCTTGCAGTGGTGCTTTTGTGGCTGGGGACTGCAGTTGACTTGCTGACTTAAGGACTGCAGTGGTCGTGAACGGTTTTGCGCTTGGGTTTCCGTCGGTGGGGGGTTTATAGCATCAATGAAGCTGGCTTTATGTTAGGACTGTTAATGTTATAGTCATGTTGTCTGTTGTTGCCAGGATGGGGATGGGTTCCCTTTTGAGTCTGGTTCCTCCTGAGGTTTCTTCCTCATGTCATCTGAGGGAGTTTTTCCTTGCCACTGTCACCACAGGCGTGCTCATTGGGGATAGATTCGGAATAAAATTAGCTCATATTTTAAGTCGTTCAAATTCTATAAAGCTGCTTTGCGACAATGTTTATTGTTAAAAGCGTTATACAAATAAACTTGACTTGACTAGTGGGTGGATACCAGCAGGTGACCACATTGGAGAGAAATTGGGTGGAAGGAAAAAAAACTATAATCTTTTAATGTGGTGAAGACACAAGGACATGTTTAACATTTATGGAAGGAGATCCAGGTATCAGTCATTAAGTTTCCCCATGATGGGAAAGTCTTCAGGACAGAGGAGTTTGTGCTTTCTGGTTTCTCAGTCACACAACCACTTGCATTTTTTTTTTTTTTTTTGGCTCAGAAGAAAACACATGAGTGACTGGAGAGAATGGCAGACATTCTGTAACATTAAATGTAAACAGAAACAAATAAAATATGCAATGTGTCATTCATTAATAAATTAAAAATGATAATCGTAGGCAAATCAGTGCAGTATGAGGTGAATAATACGCTTTGGGCTGTGCTGTTATATGAAAATAAATCACCCGGCATAGATTTTTATCTAACAGCATGACCCATCGTGTGATATTCCATACTTATTTGCTTCAGGTTAACATCACTGGCTTATAATGACTAATGTATTTTAAGGAAATAAATGGGCAGCACGGTGGTATAGTGGTTAGCACTGTCGCCTCAAAGCAAGAAGGTTCTGGGATCAAGCCCAGCGGCTGACGGGGGACCTTTCTGTGTGGAGTTTGTATGTTCTGCCCATGTCTGCGTGGGTTTCCACCAGGTGCTCCGGCTTCCCTCACGGTTCAAAGACATGCAGTTAGGTTAAAATGGGATGGCCTTGGCCTGAAGCACCCAAAAGTGGTGGCACACATGTATGCAGTGGTTTTACTCTCCTATGACGAACTAAATTTCATTGTACATTTGTGCAGTGACAATAAAGGCATTCTATTCTAAATAAATAAGTAAATAAATAAATAAATTGTTTAGCTTCTCTCATTCCTTGCTACCATATTTCACAAAGTTCATACTTTATCAATAAAAATATCAAGTTCAATTTGTTGATTAAATTATCAGAAACTGAGGCTACATCCCAAATGTACTGTATTGCACTTTTAGTGCACCAGATGGTGTGGAGGGTAGAATAAACAGTGAGTGTTACTGAACACCAGAGTGGCCCGATGTCTTACAGAGGTAGTCTTTTTTGTCAGGATCTTCCACTTTAACAGAGAGACCTTCAGGTGGATTATTGAGGTCATCTCCATGGTTGTAGATTTTCAGCTCCAGCGTCTCCTCTTTCTTCACACGGACTTCTGACGTCCCTCCATCCGTGGATATCTCTGTTTTCATGTCCTCACACAGCTAAAGATCAAACAACAAATCTGTTAGGGCGCGACGGTATTCATCCCACTCGGGAAGGTGCTGCTCTCATTTCTCACAACGTAGCTCATATTCTCAGACGAGGCCTAGTTAATCTGTGACAATCCAGAGCCAAGGCCAGGGAGTAGATGAACAGGCTAAACTGACTGTCTGCTAGCTGCACAGAGTCATCACTCAGGGTCCACTATATAGAGACTGTTTCCCAAGCTAAACGAAAAACTAGTAGTAATACTCAGATGTCTGTGAAGATTCTCAGTCATCCAGGTCATAGAAAACTGTGGGTGATAAAAGAGAGCAACTGGACTTGCTTGAAGATTCTTGAAGACGTTTCACCTCTCATCCGAAAGGCTTCTTCAGCTCTGTCTGACTAATAGGAAATATCAGGTATTTATCCTCTCATGGATGAAAAGCAATCCTAAGGTGTCGTTGAGTCATTCTGTTGGTGTGGGTCACTGGGGGATGGGTGTGAATGGCCGAGAGAGTCGTTGAGATGATCAGTGGATTGTTGGTTCTCTCTGTCCTCTTGTGAGTCACTGAAAACAGCTGGGTTCTGGTGTGCATTCAGTTGTCTGGGAAGTGTGCCAAGGACTGCATTGTAGGTGGCTGATAAATGATGTCTTAGACCCCCACCTCTGTTCAGTGATGGCCGTTCCAGGTTGACAAAAATGGCTTCTTTAACTCCTTGTTCATACCAACGATCCTCTCTGGCTAAAATGTGTACGTTGCAATCCTGAAATGAGTGTCCTTTGTTGTTAAGCTCAAGATAGACAGCAGAGCCCTGGCCTGAAGAACTGGCTCTCCTGTGTTGAGCCATGCGCCTATGAAGCGGTTGTTTTTTTTTTCCCCCCAATATACGAGGCCGTGCATTCCTCACTGCACTGAACTGCATATGCTACGTTGTCCTGTTTGTCTGGCTATTCTGTCCTTAGGGTGGACCAGTTTCTGCTTTAGGGTGTTACTGGGTCTGAAATGTACCGGAATGTTGCGCTTGTAGAAGATCCTCCTGAGTTTCTCAGATAGACCAGAAATGTAGTGAATGACAATGTTCTTGCATTTGTTCCTGTTATCCTCCTTGTCCATTATGTTCCTTTTTCTGCTCTTGAAGCAAGCCCAGTTGGGATACCCACAGTTCTGAAGTGCTTTCTTGATGTGATTCTGCTCCTTCTCTTTTCCCTCTACCGTTGTAGGAATGTTCTGAGCCCTGTGTTGCAAGGTCCTAATGACCCTCAATTTGTGTTCCACTAGGTGGTGTGAGTCAAAAAGTAGGTATTGGTCTGTATGTGGGGTTTTCCGGTAGACCTCAATGCAAAGGCTTCGATCTTGTCTAATGTGTACATCACAATCCAAGAAGGCTAGATTATTCCCACTGACGTCCTCCCGAGTGAAACTGATGTTGATATCCACTGCATTGATGTGCTTAGAAAAGGCTTCCACCTCATGGGTTTTGATTTTAACCCAGGTGTCATCCACATATCTGAACCAGTGGCTGGGAGCAACTTCTGAAAAAGTGGTCAAAGCTTTATGTTCCACTTCCTCCATGTATAGATTGGCCACAATAGGAGACACCGATGAGCCCATGGCGCATCCATGCTTCTGTCTGTAGAAACTTTCATTAAACTGGAAATAGGTGGTGGTCAGGCAGAAGTCAAGCAGGGTGCAAATCTGGTACATGGTGAGGTTCGTCCTATCCAGTAAGGTGCCGTCTTGAAGGAGTCATTTTCTAACAGATTCGACTGCTTCTGTGGTGGGAATGCAGGTGAAAAGAGAAGTGACATCGTAGGAAACCATGGTTTCATCTGAGTCTAGTTTGAGGTCTGCAACTTTAGGAGCAAAATCTTGGGAGTTTTTAAGATTAGATAAGATTAGATAAAACTTTATTGATCCCTTTGGGAGGGTTCCCTCATACCCCTTTTCCACCAACTCAGTTCCAGGGCTGGTTCGGAGCCAGTGCTGGTTCACAACTCGTTCAACTTGCGAGCCAGCTGAGAACCAGTTTGCTTTTCCATAGCTCACGGTGCTAAGCGGAGCCATGTCATTACGTCGATGTAAACATCATTACGTCGCTGTATACGTCAGTTAAGGCGCTACATTTACATAAACCTTGGCGCGAATATCAAAGCAAAAACAACACGGAAGAAGCAGCAGCGGCAACAACAATAATAATAATGGATGACTTCGCGTTTGTACAGCTGCTGCTTCTCGTCGCTTAAAAATGGCGATCTTTCGCGGTCTTGTTATTGTTGTTGGTCTTAACAACTCCGCCCCCCCCCCCCCCCCCGCTGATGTAAGCGGTTCTTTCCTCTGGCCCAGCAGAGAGTTGGTGCTAGCCTGGAACCAGTTTTTCTGGCCCCAGAGCCAGTTCTTTGTCAGTGGAAACAGAAAACCCGGTTCCAAACTAAGCACTGGCCCCGAACCAGCCCTGGAACTGTTTTGGTGGAAAAGGGGCATCCCGGAAATTAAGATTCCAGCAGCATCATTACAGATAAACAGAGAAAAGAAATAGAGAAAAACTTATAGATAAATTAAAATAAATTAAGTCTCATCTCATCTCATTATCTCTAGCTGCTTTATCCTGTTCTACAGGGTCGCAGGCAAGCTGGAGCCTATCCCAGCTGACTACGGGCGAAAGGCGGGGTACACCCTGGACAAGTCGCCAGGTCATCACAGGGCTGACAAAATTAAGTATTTACATATACAAATATAAAAGAATAAGATATGGGGAAGAGAGGAAGGGGGGAGGGAGGAGAAGTGGGGTTAGGGTAAGTGTGTATTGTGTGTGGGGGGGGAGCAGGAAAGATACTGCACTTTATATTGCACATTATATTGCACATTGTCCAGTATTGCTTATTGTTAGGCTAGGCTACTGCTCCTTCCCGTCCTCTGTCCTCCTGTTACCCCTCCTCCCCCCCAGAGAGGAGTTGTACAGTCTATTGGCATGAGGGACAAAGGAGTTTTTGAGTCTGTTCGTCCTGCACTTGGGAAGGAGCATTCGGTCACTGAACAGGCTCCTCTGGTTGCTGATGACAGTGTGCAGAGGGTGACTGGCATAGTCCATGATGTTCAATAGTTTGTCCATAGACCTCTTCTCTGACACTGTCACCAGAGAGTCCAGCTTCATGCTGACCACAGAGCCAGCCTGCCTGATCAGTTTGTCCAGCCTGGATGTGTCCTTCTTGGATGTGCTGTCCCCCAGCACACCACGGTGTAAAACAGGACACTGGAGACCATAGACTGATAGAACATCCACAGGAGTTTCCTGCAGATGTTAAAGGACCGCCGCCTCCTAAGGAAGTATAGCCTGCTCTGTCCCTTCCTGTATAAGTGATGTGATGTGGCGTGTTTCCAACAAGAGGAGCCAGGATAGTGGCTAGGTGTTTGGCAATGTTATAGGTGACAGAGTTTATACTGCTGATGATGGGTCTGAGTGGAGCTCCTTCCTTGTGAATCTTGGGGAGTCTGTATATAAGGGGAATGGCTTCCCCAGGGTACAATCTGTAGTACAGAGATCGGTTGATGGCTTGGTCCTTTTCTAGTTGTTGCAGGCAGCTAACAACTTTCTTTTTGTAACAACTGGTGGGGTCCCACCTCAAGGTTTCATAGGTGGTTGTGTCACTGAGGAGACTGTCCATCTTTGAGTGGTAGTCTGCTGTGTTTAGCACCACTGTGCATCTCCCTTTGTCAGCAGGAAGGATGGTGATGTTACAGTCTCTTTGAAGCAATGCAAGAGCCCTCCTTTCTTGGCTGGTGAGATTGGAGGGGGGTGCTTTCGCACTGGACAGAGCAGCTAATATCTTCAGTCTAAGTTGCTCTGCCTCTGTGTTGGTCAGATCGTTGTTTCTGATGACTGACTCTGTGGCTGTGATGAGGTTTACCACTGGTATCCGCTCTGGTGAAACTGCAAAGTTGAGTCCCTTGGATAAAACATCTTTCTCTGGTTGGGTGAGTACCCTGTCAGATAAGTTCTTCACCCATTTCTCTTCTATGTACGGTTGTGTAGCCTGGTCAGATTTCTTCCTCCAAGTCAGCACTTCTGTCTTGCTGGAGGAGGTGGTTTTAGACAGCAATGTTTGAAATTTGCGCATCCTTGCCTTTGGTATGTTGTGAAATACCTGATCTTCCCTATTAGTCAGACAGAACTGAAGACGCCTTTCGGATGAGAGGTGAAATGTCTTCAAGAATCTTCAAGCAAGTCCAGTTGCTCTCTTTTACCACCCACAGTAATACTCAGAGTTTGTTCTAGTAATCTAGATAATATAAAATTGGATCATACTGACTGTACAGCCACTGCCAGCACCTTTGATCTAAAGGTAGGACTACTAAATATTAGATCTCTTGCATTTAAAGCACTAATTGTTAATGAACTTATTACTGATCAGGAGTTTAATGTACTGTGTTTAAGAGAAACATGGATTAAACCATGCATTAAATGAAACTAGTCCTCCTGGTTACAGTTATATACACCAGCCTCACCTAACTGGCAGAAGAGGCAGTGTCACGGTTATTTATAATGATTATCTCAGCATAACACAACAACCTGGACAGTTAGTATGAAGAACTTCAAATGTATTGAATTTGTGTTATGCACGACAGTTAAATTTAATTACTGTTTCAAGATTGCATTTGGTACACATCTGCATCGTACCGCAAATGGTCCGGTACAAATACATGTACCATTACACCCCTACAAGATGGTAAACTGGAGCACAGTTTGGGCGGCACAGTGGTGTAAGTGGTTAGCACTGTCACCTCACAGCAAGGAGGTTCTGGGTTCAAGCCCAGCGGCCGGCAGTGGCCTTTCTGTGTGGAGTTTGCATGTTCTCCCCGTGTCTGCGTGGGTTTCCTCCAGGTGCTCCGGTTTCCCCCACAGTTCAAAGACATGCGGTTAGGTTAATATGGGACGGCCTTGGGCTGAGGTGCCCTTGAGCGAGGCACCTAACTCCCAACTACTCCCCGGGCGCTGTTGGCATGGCTGCCCACTGCTCTGGGTATGTGCATGTGCTCATTGCTCATGTGTGTGCAAGTGTGTGTTCACTGCTTCAAATGGGTTAAATGCAGAGATGAATTTTACAAGTGTGTGATGAATAAAGTTGTGCTTGCTTTCTTTCTTTTTACAGCAGGAGACAGACATAAGAAGCTGTTGTCTCCAATCAGCCACACCTGGTCCTTTGGGTAGTATCTCACTGGGCTGCAACAGCCTGCGACTAGCTGGAGACACAACAATTGCGATAAAATATGCGAATTAGTGACAATTTTCACTTGGAATGACACGGAATTGATATTAGTATATTTTACCGCAATTGTTGTGTCTCCAAATAGTCGCAGGCTGTCGCAGCCCGGCTTTCCCTCGGCAGGCGAGGAAATAGTGGAAGCCTCATGGAAACTGACTCGAGAAGGGTTCACGACGGCTTTGCAACACCAGCGATGCATTTGCGGCTACTTTGAGAGAAATTTTGTCACACAAATTTTTTGAACATGTTCAAAATTTCAGCAACGAAGGAGCGACACTTTGCAACTCATACGATGAAATTGAGAAGCCCCGTGAATGTTTCAAGACACTTTTGAAACTCTCTCGCGAATGACGTTGGCAATTTGTCACAAGCTGTCACAGCCCAGTGAGATACTAGCTTTTCCTGGCTAGGTATTTATCATCCCCCTGGACACAATATCCTCCAGGCCTGTAGAGGGTGCACACACACTAACAAGGGGTAAATACTGGCTCCAACACACATCATTGCTCACAGTGTGGAAAGAGTTTTGCGATGCAGTGTCATCTCAAAATATACCAGTACATTCACACAGGGGAGAAGCCGTTTCACTGCTCACAGTGTGTAAAGACGTTTACTTATTCAGTTCCATTTCAGACCCACAAGTGCACTAACTCAGAGACATTGCATGATTTAAAGTTGTCAGATTATTAATGTTTTTGCTGAAATTGAATTGTTCATATGACTACATATTATAAACAATCTTATAGTGATGTTTAAAACAAGATTGCTAATGTTTTCTTTTGATCTTATGTATTTAAGTAGTCATTAATTACGACAAATAATGATTTAACTACAACAGTATCAGTGTAGCACTGCAGCATGAGACGAATTGTTCATGGGATTATTACGGATCAGGAGTTTAATGTACTATGTTTAACGGAAATGTGGATCAAACCAAATGAGTATGGAGCATTTAAATGAAGCTATACACTTCGTCCTCAGCTATATGCATCAGCCTCATCTAAATGGTTGAGGAGAATGTCTCATCTCATTATCTCTAGCCGCTTTATCCTGTTCTACAGGGTCGCAGGCAAGCTGGAGCCTATCCCAGCTGACTACGGGCAAAAGGCGGGACACACCCTGGACAAGTCGGCAGGTCATCACAGGGCTGACACATAGACACAGACAACCATTCACACTCACATTCACACCTACAGTCAATTTAGAGTCACCAGTTAACCTAACCTGCATGTCTTTGGACTGTGGGGGAAACCGGAGCACCTGGAGGAAACCCACGCGGACATGGGAAGAACATGCAAACTCCACACAGAAAGGCCCTCACTGGCCACAGGGCTCGAACCCGGACCTTCTTACTATGAGGCGACAGCGCTAACCACTACACCACCGTGCCGCCCTGAGGAGAAGGTGTCACAGTTATTTATAATGATAATGTAGGCATCATATAAAAACCTGAACAAAAATTCAATCCGTTTGAAGTTCTTTATACGAACATATGTAGCCAAAAAAACAAGTCTACCCAGTCAGTTCAGCGAATTATAGCCCCAACTGCAAAAAGTTGTGACGCTGTGTAAAACAAATAAAAACAATGCGAAGATTTGCAATTCATGGAAACCCTATATTTCATTGAAAATAGTACAAAGGCAACATATCAAATGTTGAAACAGAAATTGTATTGTTTTTTGAAAAATATATGCTCATTTTGAATTTGATGTCAGCAGCACATTTCAGAAAAGTTGCAGAAATAAATGCTGTTTAAATTTCTTTTTTTGTTTTTTTTAAAACATGAACTTTTGTCTAAATAACTCAATTATACCCCTAGAAAACATATCCATATTGCCTTGAACCATGTACTTGAAAACTTGCTGAAATACCACAAAATTTTTAGGGCAAAAGGAAATTCAAGGTGGGCAAAAGTTTTTTTGAGGCAATTTGCCCTGCAGGGCAAAAGGTGTCAAAAGTTAAAGTGCCATTCCACCATTGGATGTATTCTTTGGCATAAAATACAATATATTTTATGACAACATGACTAGACAGAGAAATCTTTTAGCTTCAAAATGATATATCAAACATAATTTTTTGACAACGACAAGTATATTAATTTTGCGACCAAAGTCACCTACCCTTTTAATTTCCGCGCGGTAGTGAAACGTGATGTCATCAGCAGGTTCCCCTTCTTGTCTACCACGTCACGTGTGACGTGGCACAGATTATCAGCAATGGCGGATAGAACGCGATTTCCACTTGTCGATCGCTGTGCCGATATTCACCATCGACCGTCTCCTTTGGGTATCACTTGCTATTTTCCTTTGCTTCTTTTCCGAAGCTGACAATCGCGTTCTATCCGCCATTGCTGATAATCTGTGTCACGTCACACGTGACGTGGTACACAAGAAGGGGAACCTGCCGATGACATCACGTTTCACTACCGCGTGGAAATTAAAAGGGTAGGTGACTTTGGTCGCAAAATTAATATACTTGTCGTTGTCAAAAAATTACGTTTGATATATCATTTTGAAGCTAAAAGATGTCCCTGTCTAGTCATGTTGTCATGAAATATATTGTATTTTATGCCAAAAAAATACATCCAATGGTGGAATGGCACTTTAACGTTGAGTCCTGGACTGTTGGCATCTGATCAGGGCTGTGTCTCCCTGCTTGTATTGCTTGACCTTACTGCAACCTTTGACACCACTGATCATTCCATTCTCCTGGACAGATTAGAAAACGTTGTGAGAATTAAGGGAACGGCCCTCTCCTGGCTCAGCTCTTATTTAACTGATCATTATCAGTTTGTTGATGTAAATCGTGACTTTTCTGGCCATACTAAGGTCAAGTTTGATGTTCCACAAGGTTCTGTCTTCGGCCCACTGCTTTTTTTTTTCCTTTATACCTGCTACCTATGGGTTAGATTATTCGTAAGCATGATATCAGCTTCCACTGTTATGCGATGACACACAATTGTATGTTTCTGAAAAGCCAGATGAGACACAATAGCTTAATAAAACTGAGAAATGTGTCAAGGACATTAGATACTGGATGCTTATGAATTTCCTTCTACTTAACTCGGACAAGACAGAAGTACCTGTACTAGGACCACATGCAGCCAGAAGTAGGTTTTTTGATTACAGAGTAACTCTAGATGGCCTTTCTGTTCTTCACGTGCAGCAATAAAAGACCTCGGTGTGATCAGTCACTACGTTTACATGCACATCCAAATCGAGCTGCTGTTGGTAATTGAGCAAAGGGTCCCAGCAGGGGTGCCAGAGAAATCCAATCCTACATGCACAAGTGAAATCGGGCTATTGTGCAAGGTGCATTGTGCACCCAAGCCACACGTGGCGCTACACGCCCCATCGTGTTGGTACACTTCCGGTTGTCGTCATGAAGAAGAGCTATAGTGTTGCCAGATACTGCTGACGTTTTCCAGCCCAAAACATGTTCAAATCCGCTAAAATGCACTTAAAACCCCCAATCTGGCAACACTAGCAGTTCCGTGCTCTCTAACAGACTATGGCTACAAACTGTCCGGCGCAGACCACTGTTTTGTAAGACAACTTATTTTGCACAATAATATTTTTCTAAAGTCCATTTTTTGCTTACAAAAAATTTTTTTTTTTTTGCTTACAATTTAACTTATGTCTTAATAAACACACAAAAAGTTCAATTGTTTTGTTTTTATTGACATTCTTCAGATGTTGGACACACACACACAAATACAATGACTTGTTTATGTACACAATTCACAGCTATGCAACAGCTGTACAGATGTATTTGGTGATACAGTAAGTGAGCTAAATTTTAACAGTGCAAACAACGCCACAAAAAGAAAAGATTCATGCCGTTGTTATGATTCGTTGTCATGCCAACCGAGGCTGTTGTGTTTCCCGCTTGTGGTCTCGTCACTCGTCACTTCCGGAAGTAGCTCGACAACTAGCTCGATAGGGTATACATGCACAAAGTAGCTCGGCAGAAATCGCATAAACTAGGTCGTGTAGCTCGATTCCGAGAAATCAAGTTCAGTTCAATTTCAGCCGAATTAAGGTGTATACATGGCATTTTGAACTTCGATTTCAGTCGAGCAACGGCAGAAATTCGATTCTCTCTATGTGCATGTAAACGTAGTGATTGACTCCAGTCTTTTGTTTGAAACTCATACTGATAACATTATCAAATCAAATCAAGTTTATTTGTACAGCGCTTTTAACAATAAACATTGTCGCAAAGCAGCTTTACAGAATTTGAACGACTTAAAACATGAGCTAATTTTATCCCTAATCTATAGGGATAAATAATTTTATCCCTAATCTATCTACATTATAAGGTTAGCTTTCTTTCATCTCAGAAATATTGCCAAGACAAGAAATTTAATGTCACTACATGATGCAGTAAAACTACTTAATGCTTTTGTTACCTCCAGGTTGGATTATTGTAATGCCTTACTATCTGGATATTCCAATAAGTGCATAAACAAGCTCCAGTCAGTTCAAAATGCAGCAGAAAGAGTCCTTACTAGAACTAGAAGATATGACCTCATCACCCCTGTCTTATCCACACTGCATTGGCTCCCAATCAAATTTTGTATTGTTTATAAAATACTACTATTCACCTTTAAAGCACTGAATGGTCTCGCACCACAGTACCTGAGCAAACTTCTGGTCCTTTTTGACCCACCATGCCTACTTAGATCAAAAGGTGCAAGCTATCTGCTGGTATCTCATATAGTGAAGGCTACATCAGGGGGTAGAGACTTTTCTTACAAAGCCCCACAGATATGGAACAGCCTTCCAAGTAGCGTTCAGGACTCGGACACAGTGTCAGCGTTTAAGTCTCTGCTGAAAACATCTCTGTTTAGTCAAGCCTTTTGTTAATAGTTTTTTATGAGGTAAAGGAGTAGATCTGGAGGGTCCTCAGGCATAGAGTATTTTGGTAAACTGGGATGTATGGATGCTGTCACCCCCCAGTCTCAAACCTTCACTCAGGTTTGTTGACGGTGAAGTGGCTGGCTGCTTTATGTCCCAGGGCTCCCTCATGTCTGTATTACCTTCTGGCTCTCCCTTTTAGTTATGCTGTCAGTCTTGCCAGCGTCCCGGCTTGCACTCAATGTAAAATGTATACTGCTACTCATTAGGTGACACCAGGTATGCCCAACAACCTGTTCTCTCTCTTGCTCTCTCCTCAGACACCATTAAGAGGCTGACCTCTCCTGCCAGGATCAGGACACTTTGGTCCAGTGACCATTTCGTCCAATGCCATTTCATCCAATAATTGAGAAAATTTGTCCAAAGCCATTTTCATACACACTATCAATTAATTTATATGTGGTGAACATGCCCAAAGTTGACACTCACTGATTCCCATCATTTCTGGTTTTGTTTTCATTTTGCAATAGTGGTCCCCAACATGCACAAGGAAAGAGCTTTTGTCAAATATTTCTTGGAATTTACATGAATACTCGATAGGAACCCATCGTTTTGACCACACTTGCCAAGAAAGGCGAGCCTAGGGTGATCGTTATTCGAGATTAGATTTCACAACCTCGCAGTTGGTGAGTGGCAGATGGTTAAACTACACGCTACAAAACTGTGTTTTGCATCGGTCAAATTCCATTGAGAATTCCTCCTTTTTTCAAACAAATACAAGAAATATAAAATAATTAATAGTGCGTATAAAAAAGGCTTTGGGCGAAACGTCTTCACTATTGGATGAAAAGGCATTGGACGAAATGGTCGTTGAACAAAATGGCCTGCATTCCTCCTGCCCCTCAGACCTGCCTGATCCATCCTGATGCCCTACATCTGGTTGGAGTCTCACTGCATTGCCCCTGTGAAGGATGGCCCTGCATGGACTGTCAAAAGACACACTTAGCAAAACTGGAAGTGTCCAGAGCCATCTTCTATGATGGGTAAGGACTACAATCATCATGATAACTTTAAGACTGCAGTTGTTCTGAATAGTTTTACACTCAAGTCTCCATCAGTGAACAGTTGCTAACTTCAACAAAACAGACTTCATGTGAAAACTAGAATGAATTTCCTGGTTACACACTTGTACTTTGTACACAGCATGGCAGATGAAGAATAGCAGCGAGAATAGCATCCTGAAAGAAGCATCAAAGCGGTGAGGATATAAATCACTTCTGGTCACAACTTTAAGAATAAAACCAGAACGAAAACAGGATGCAGAGCTTTGCGAGTTGGGCCTTTAGCCTTGAGTTAAAGTAACAGGCTTCATTACTGCCAGAGCGAATTGTTAGAGTTCTCTCTCTCCAGGGATCAGAGGCTTGGAGCTCAATAGACCACTACCATGGACATCACCACTACCGGAAGCAATAGCACTCTTTGCCATATCAGAAGTGGGCAATTCCAGCGTTATGGACATGACACTTGAACTCAAAATGGCAACAAATGACCCAGTGCATGTTTTATTGTCTCCCAGTATTTAAACAGGTGTTGCATATTTTAAGGCTGTACCATACTGGAGAAGTGATAGAACAAGAACAATTCCCATAGTACATCTAGGGCATGCCAGAAAATGGCAATAAAAGATGCGTTATGGATGTGACAGAAAAAGTATCACTTTTCTTGGGTGACTGTACATTTTTATCAAACACTGTGAAATCGTAAACCTAATGTCGAAATGGAGATATCCATTTGATAGAGGGGCCCAAGGTGAATATTAAAAAATCTTTGTTTAAAATATTTTGTATTTCATGCAGAGTTTCGGAAGGAAAAGTCAGCGTTATGGATGTGACGCATCTGAAATAGACATGGCATATGTTTAGAAAATCAGCAATTTAACCACCATAACCCTTTGAAAAACTCTCTAAATATCAGCTAAAACTATCAAAGTTCTTAAATAATATTTAGGATGGCTATTGTTTTGCTGTTTTGTGGATTTTAGCATACATTTCTGTGGCTTGTGGCAATAATATAGAATTGTACATGATCAAAGTTGATTTTAGCTTGGGTTTTACATTATAAGAAAGAAAGACTGACTGTGACATATTAGGTTGGTTACAAATTGGTTCAACTTATTCACATCTGTAAAATACAGGCCTAGGTGATATCTCTGGGAGTGGTTTTGATGTATTACATATTGCTTTATTTTTGCATGGTGAGGTTGACATTTACATGGAATTGCCCAAGTACAACAAACTCGTGGTTGGGGGGGAAATAACGGCAGCAGTAAGCGAACCCACGGGAATAAAGTGGAGTGACAAACGACTTAAACAAATCTGAGGTGTTTTATTTATGATTTATTGACAACAGTTGATTTGAAAGAAACCTATGTGAGATTTGGGGGGGGGGGGGGGGGGGGGCAGTGGCTAGTCTGCGTATGGTCTGTCAACATGGCAGATTATTTCAAAACCCTGCTGAAAGGAAATGATAGAGAAACTGACTGATCAATGGTTTTGACCCTTACAGTGATGCTGGGGCTGAGTGGGAGCAAGATGCTGACATTCTGCCAGCTGTGACCTATCCAGACATAGTAAATTATTTGACACTCTTGCTAAGTTCCCTACACCATGGACAGTCTAAAAGCCTACAAAAGCCTGGATGCTTATAATCAGTTTGAGTGTGGTTGGGTCCGTCGTATGTTTGTCACGATGAAGAAAGAAATTCATGTTGTGAAATGCAAGGCAATTTTCTAATGTTTTATTCAGATTAATATCAGTAAAATCAAGTTTATTTTTATAGCACTCTTAACAATAGCCATTATCACAAAACAGCTTTACACAATTTTAATGACTTTAAACATGAGCTAATTTTGTCCCTAATCTATCCCCAATGACCAAGCCTGTGATAACAGCGGCAAGGAAAAACTCCCTCAAATGACATGAGAGAGAAACCAGACTCAAAAGGGAACCCATCCTCATTTGGGTGATAACAGACGACGTGATAACATTTTTAACAGGAAGTCTGTTTAACTCTTCACTGATGGAAACTTGAGTGAAAAACTGTTCATGATAACTGCAGTCCTCAAGTTAGCAAGTCAACTGTAGTCCTCAGCCATAAAAGCATTACTACAAGTGTCCAGAGCATCTTCCAAGTGTGACTTTCAACTGTCCATATGGGGCCGTCCTACACAGAATTGATGTGATGAGACTCCAACCAGACATAGGGCATCAGGATGGATCAGGCAGGGCCAAGGAGTCAGCAGCTCAATCTCAGGATTGACATGTAACTCAGAGGGACAGGGGGGGAGAAAACACAAGTTGTTAGGTACACCCAATGTCACCTGATGAGTCAGAACAGTACACATTTTGTACTGAGCCCAAGCAGGGACTCCAGCAAAATTAACTATGACAGCATAACTAAAAGGGGAGAGCCAGAAAGTAACAGAGACATGAGGGCACCCCGGGACATAAAGCAGCCAGCCACTACACGGTCAACAAACTCAAGTGGGGGACTGACAGCATCCATACATCCCAGTTTACCAAACAAACACTATGCCTGAGGACCCTCCAGATCTACTCCTTTACCTAATAAACACTATTAACAAAAGGCATGTTTTCAGCCTAGATTTAAACACTGAGACTGTGTCTGATTCCCGAACACTACTTGGAAGGCTGTTCCATAATTGTGGGGCTGTGTAAGAAAAGGCTCTGCCCCTGATGTAGCCTTCACTATACAAGGTACCAGCAGATAGCCTGCACCTTTCAATCTAAGTAGACATGGCAGGTCATAAAGGACCAGAAGTTCACTCAGGTACTGTGGTGCAAGACCATTCAGTGCTTTCAAGGTCAATAGTAGTATTTTATAAATAATACAAAATTTGACTGGGAGCCAATGCAGTGTGGATAAGACAGGGGTGGTCATATTTTCTAGTTCTAGTAAGGACTCTTTCTGTTGCATTTTGAACTAACTGGAGCTTGTTTATACACTTATTGGAACATCCAGACAGTAAGGCATTACAACAATCCAACCTGAAAGTAACAAAAGCATGAACTAGTTTTTTTGTCTCGTGTCATGACATGAAATTTCTTATCTTAGCAATATTTCTGAGATGAAAGAAAGCTATCCAGGTAATGTGATCGATACGAGTTTCAAATGAAAGACTGGCATCAATAATCACCCCGAGGTCTTTTACTGCTGCATGTGAAGAAACAGAAAGGCCATCCAGTGTTACTGTGTGATCAGAAAACCTCCTTCTCGCTGCATGTGGTCCGAGTACAAGTACTTCAGTCTTGTCAGAGTTAAGCAGAAGGAAGTTTATAAGCATCCAGTGTCTGTCCTTTATACATTCCTCAATTCGACTGAGCTGGTGTCTCATCTGGTTTTGCAGAAACATACAACTGTGTGTCATCGGCATAACAGTGGAAACTAATACCATGCTTATGAATATCACCACCCAGAGGTAACATATTTAAAAAAAAAAAAAGTGGGCCTGAGACAGAACCTTGTGGAACGTCAAACTTTACCTCAGTATGTCTAGAAAAATCACTATTTACATCAACATACTGATAGTGATCAATTAAATAAGAGCTGAGCCAGGAGAGGGCCGTTCCCTTAACTCCCACAACATTTTCTAGTCTATCCAGAAGAATGGAATGATCAATGGTATCAAATGCTGCACTAAGGTCAAGCAGCGAGACACAGCCCTGATCAGACGCCAACAGTAGGTTGTTTACTACTTTAACCAGAGCTGTCTCTGTGCTATGATGGTCTAAATCCTGACTGATACATTTCATGGATGTTATTCCTTTGTAAATAGGAGCATAACTGCTGTGCCACAGCTTTTTTTAGGATCTCGGAGATAAAGGGGAGGTTTGATATTGGCCGATAATTGAACAGCTGACAGGGATTAAGGTCAGGTTTTTTTAATCAGGGGTTTGATAACTGAAAGTTTAAAGGATTTGGGTACATAGCTAATCCTAAGAGAAGAATTTATTATTTTTAAAAGTGGTTCAATTACTTCAGGTATTATCTGTTTGAATAGTTGTGTAGGTAAGGGATCTAGTACACAAGTTGAGGATTTTGATGAGGAGATTAATGAAAGTAGTTCGATTTCTCTAAGGGGAGTAAAACATTCTAATTGCTGATCTGATAGTTATATTGTTAACTACAGGGTTACTTAAATTGTCACTTCAGTTGTCTGACCTTAAATTCGTAGTTTCAATTTTTTGTCGGATAGTTTCAATTTTGTCCTTGTAAAAAAATTCATGAAGTCGTTGCTACTACATACTGCAGGTGTGCATGTGTCGATAGTGGTCTTACTCCTGGTTAATTTTGCTATAATATTAAATAGGAATCTAGGATTATCTTCTATTTGGGAGAAGAGATATGTTGATCTAGCAGCACTAAGAGCTTTTCTATACTGCAGGAAGCTCTCCTTATAAGCTAATTTGAATGCTACCAATTTTGTTTGATGCCATTTACTTTCCAGTTTTAAAGTGGTCAGTTTTAAAGTGCAAGTGTCATCGTGATACCAGGGTGCTAGTTTTTTCTCTTGAATTATTTCCTTTTAAGAGGAGCTACATTATCTAAAGTATTGCGGATCGTTGACTCTAAGCATTCAGTTGCCTGATCAAGTTCTGCAGGGGCTGACAGTGACCCAATCAAAGTTTATAACTCTGGGAGATCATTTATAAAGCTCTGTGTAGTAGTTGATGTGAATGTACGTTTAATACAGTAGCGTGGTGAGGTGCATATATTATTACTCACACATATTTTGAATGAGATGAGATAATGATCGGAGATCACTTCAGACTGTGGAAGTGTGACTATATTTTCTATGTTTAACCCAAATGTTAGTATTAGATCGAGAGCGTGACCACCATTATGGGTCGGTCCTATGACACTGATTAAGCCCTACTGAAACCCAAATGGAAACAAACGCTATTTTCAAAGGGTCTTCTGGGTTATCAACGTGAATATTAAAATCTCCGACAACTAAAGCTTTGTCTAAGGAAATAACCAGGTCTGAGATAAAATCTGCAAAGAAACTCCGAATATGGCCCCGGGGACCTGTAAATAATAAGTAATGGAATTAACTGGGTAGACTTATTTTTCAAGGCTACATACATTATATTAGTAATGTATAGATAAAATAAGTTTCCCATGGGAACTAGATTAAATTATTTTTATGTTTATCAGCAGCAGCCTGAGAATGCTCAACAAAAATAGGCCTTTATTATTTGCTATATTATAAATAAATTGTTGCTGATTCTATCTCGTTAATTTTCTCTGTTTAAATTTTAACATAATTTGAAAATATTGAGTTTCAAGTCCTGTGGCTTGTGTGAAAAAATATATTCCACACAGCTAATAATGAACACTTTCTTTTTACATTATGCTAATATAAAAACCTTAAAAATGTGTGGAATATTTTGAAGTACAATTTGTACTGACCACAACTTCCAGTATTCAGTCCACACCAGAGGCCCTGTGAAGTGTGTTTGTGTGCGTCTCTCATTCTGGTCGTCCAATATGGCGGTGCAAACATAAATCACGTGACCCCTGACGTCACACGGTAGCGGTCTACACCATGCGATTCTTCCAGCAACAATAATGGATGCCATTCCCTCTGGTACCCTAACCCTTCTAAGAGGGGCTGAAAAAATGGTTTGCTTACCATCTCTGGACCCCATATTGACCTCACTGGATCATGTATGCTTCTCTGTCACATCCAAGAACAATAATTGCAATATCCACGCATTATTCCAGACAGATATCATCACTATCCCCTATGTCAGTGGTTCCCAACCTGGGGGTCGCGACCCCCTAGGGGGGGGTTGCCAAAGATCCACGGGGGGTCGCGAAGCCCTCTTGATTTTAAGGGGATTGATAATTTTAATGCAAGTCGTATGTTAAATAAATGAGAGAGCATTTAAATTAATATACAGTATGTTACAAAACCAACAGAATTTAAGGGCTGCATTAAACATGTATTCAGTATTTAAATACATAAAAAATAAGTTACGATAGGACAGTTATCACGAGAAACAGTGTGTGACGTCACATCATTGCTTCTCGTGCAGCGCTGCGCAGCCGTTGCTAGCAACGTAAACTGCACTGGGAACTGTGAAAGATGGCGAATCGTCAGGTAGAAGAGACTGCGGAATGTGTCAAAAAGAAAAAGAGGGGGTACCAAGAAAGTTATTTAGAGTTTGGTTTCATAGAAGCAATGGATAAAATTAAAGCTGAATGTGTCTTTTGTCATGAGAAACTAGCCAACGAAAGTTTGAAGCCCTGCAAGCTGAAGCGACACCAGACAACTAAACATCCTGAGACGGTGGGTAAACCGAAAGAGTTTTTTCTCAGAAAACGAGAGCTTGTTGTCGCTAACAGGCCCCAAAACATCAAGGACTGTTTCTTTAGGGCTGGCAGCGACCAGAGGCAAGCAACGATTGCATCTCGAGCGCTCTCTCCTAATTGCCAAAGCCAAAAAGCCGCACAGCATCGGCGAGACACTGATTAAACCTGCTTGCGTTAAAATGGCTGATATACTGTGTGGACCGCAGGTGGCTAACAAATTTAAGACTGTACCACTGTCTGACAACACAGTGAAAGACAGAATCGACAGAATGGCAGGAAACGTTGAGCGCACACTCGTCAAAAAACTCAGACCGGCCCGTTTTCAATCCAGCTGGACGAAACCACCACTGTGGCGGAGGAAGCAATCCTCATTCTTTATGTACAGTACATTGAGGAAAGTGAGCTTAAACAAGACAATCTCACATCCACCACAAGAGGAAAGGATATATTCAGTGTACTTAACACATACTTCACAAGTCACAACATTCCCTATGAAAATATAGTTGCATACTGCACAGATGGAGCCGCGTCAATGATGGGGAAAAATAAGGGCTTCAACAGCCGTTTGAAAGAGAAGGCACCGCACTGCTTAGTGTTTCACTGTATGATACACAGACATGCACTGGCAGGCAAACACCTCTGCGAAGACCTGAACGAAACCTTAAAGACTGTGGTCAAAATAGTAAACTTTATAAAAGCTCGTCCGGTCAACAAAAGAATCTTTGCACAGCTGTGTGAGGATGAGACGCATCAGACACTCCTCCTTCATACCGAAGTCCGCTGGCTTTCTCGTGGGAAAGTGTTGATGCGATTCATGGAACTTAAACAACAAATACAGGAATTCTTAGCCGTGCACAACATGAAACTAGCGGACGAAATGACAGTCGAGTTTCTCATCAAGACTGTGTATCTTGCGGAGATATTCAGTCTATACAACGAGGCAAACAAACGTATGCAGGCCGCGGACGCCACCGTCATGGAATGCAAAGAGACAGTGAATGCGTTTTTGCGCAAAGTGGAGTACAGACAGAATAAATTGGGAAAGGGGGACCTGTGACAGTTTTCCTTGGTACTACAACAATCAGGGGGGAAGCTACCTGATGCTTTGGCCAGACAATTCACCTGCCACATGGATCAGCTTCAAGAGGAGATGCGCTCGCGTTTTTTTGGATATTAATGGACATATCTCAAAAGACGCATGGGTGATGGACCCATTTCTCGCTAAAGATGATGTGGAGCACCTCCAGGCTGAGGATGAGCTCGTGGATATAAAGTACAATTCTCTCTGCAAGCGGTTCTATGATGAGCATGGATACAAGCGGTTTTGGTTGGTAAAGGGAGCAGTAGTCGCTCCCAGGCTTGCTCATCATGCGATCACCAGACTCATCTTGCCTTTTGCCACAATGTACCTGTCAGAGACTGCTTTTAGCACGCTGGTCACCATCAAAACAAAGGCACGCAACAGACTGGATGTGCACAGTGACTTTCGTTTGGCTGTTACCAACGTCACTCCAGACATCCCAGCACTGGCTCAGGAAATACAGTGTCAAGGCTCTCATTAAAAGTTAGGTTGCCTGGAGATAAAAAAAAAAAAAAAATCAACGAAAATGTGTGCCTATTGCAAGTGTGGTAATTTTATACAGGTTTTCCTCATTTTCCATGTTGTTGCTGTTTTTTTTATTTGGTAATATATTGAAATATAATTAAGAAACATGTTTTACAAGTATACTTTATGTAGCCTAATTTCACACTGGTTTTTGTCATTGGTCTGTGTTGTTTAAGCAGGTAATAGGCCTACATTGAAATATGATTAAGAAAGATGTGTTTGTTAAAGTAGGCCACAGGTTCTGAAGTGAAATTGCAGGTAGCCTGAATTATTCCAAAATAATAAAAGTACTTCATGTAAAAGAGGTAGGCCTATTATTTCATAATAAATTTCATAAAGGGGGGGGGGGGGGGTCACCGAAGCTTACAATGGTAAAAGTATGGGTCCCTTCAGAAAAAGGTTGGGAACCACTGCCCTATGTGGTTCAGTACTGGACTGGTCTTGTTGGTGACCTGAACTGGAGCAGTGTGTGGAACCTCCCATACAGATACTTCTTTACAAACAAAGTAAGGGAGGCGTCTTTCAAACTGATTCATAGATACTATCCTGCCAAGCATTATATGCTTAAAAGAGAGACATTTGTGTGGACTGTTCATTGTGTGAGATGGACCCGGAAACAATAACGCACCTGTTCTGGCAACGTCCCTTTACCATCGCATTCTGGACAGAAATAACCCGGTACATTACAGCCAAGCTTGACTCTGATTTTTCTCTGTGTTGGAAATATGTACTGTTTGGTTTCCATAACAACAACAACAACAACAAAAAAAAAACAGAAAGAATTATATATAATAAATTTGTTGATCATTTTAGGAAAATACCATATTCATAAAGACAAGTTTAGTCGCTCAAAACCTTCATTTATAGCCTTCGAAAAGGAAACTGAACAGTATATCAAAATCATCTCCAACTCTAAAAACAAAGCTGCTAAATTCTCATTTGTGCTGATTATTTAATGTTTTGATTTGAAAACTCCCCCTGGCTCTTGCTTTGTTGTTTGTGTGTGTATTAATAACTGTATTTGTATTTTGTTGCTGTTATTTTTAATAAAGATTTAAAAAAAAAAAAAAGTTCTTCCAGTAACAAGATCTCCCGGTTCGGGAAACCATGATTAAAATACTCCCCTCAGATTTCACTCATTTTCATTCTCAATGTTTCAAGCTTTCGGCTTAACATACTGCAGAGGGGGTAACGCTGCCTGACTGGCTTAATAAACAAACACACACACAGAGGAGAAAAAAGTCTGTGAGAAATGAAGCCGGAATTCCGAGAAATAAAAAGTTGGAATTGCGAGGAAGTCGCAAATTAGCAATAAATAAATAAATAGGTGGAAATTAACTTGAAGTGAAGATTATTTAAATACTTTAAACATACAATTAAAAAGGTTAGCCAAACTACAACTCTCTCCTGAGTGGATAAATAGTGCACTATCTAGAGTGCACACGGCATTTTTTCAGACTGACCGTAGTTCACTAAAACAGTAAAGTGGACATGTGTTTGGGATTCGACCGCACACCTTCAGTTTAACTTACCTCAGGGGTTTAAATCCTCAGAGCCAGACACAATAATGTGCTTTTATTTTTATAAAGCGGTTCAGACGAGCATCAGCTTTTTCTTCTCCAGTGTTTACTGGCGGTTGGAGAAGCAGCTACTGGACGCGTCACCGCCACCACCTGGACTGGAGTGGAGTTTCAGGGTGGAGGACGCCTATCCCAACCCAACCCTCACACACTTCTACTAATAACAATTATAATGTCATTTTAAAAAGTGTAATGTTACATGCCTGGACCCATTTGATTGTTTTGAACATGTCTGTTTTTTTGCTCCTCCTACTCAAGCGAGTAGGACGCTTCTTTGCTTTGCTCCTGCTTGATCTTTATTTTGCTTTACTTTCTCATTTAATTTCCACTATTTTTTCATTTTATTTTTCATCTTTATAAGATAAGTTAGCTTTTAAAACAAAATGCCAGGAGGCAATAAATCCAGGAGATCCTGCAGAAAATGCACAGAACTAGAACAGAGGATTTCTATCCTGGAATCAAAGATTGATGCTCTGCCAAAGACGGATGAATTAAGAGCGATATCTCAGGAAAGGAGTACAGAAACAGTGGCTGAGAATGCAGCGATTGCACCCCGACAGGCCGATGGCATTGCAGATCGAGTGGATGAATTCATCGATCTAACAGGGCAAAATGTGAGTACAGAAAACTGGCACATGATGGGTGGCAGGCCCAAAAATAAAAACAGAAGAGTTATTACCTCAACACCAGTTCGTTCTGATACTATGCAACCCATGCTCCACAGCCATGCTATTAGTAATAGAGTTAGGTCTACAAATTACAATAGGATTTACAATGCTATGGAAAATCCACAGCCCATAAGGCTTCAGAACAAATTTGAATGCCTCAGGGATGTGGAAGCAGAATTTTCAGGCGGACAAACACATCGTAAAAAGAGATCGCACCACAACCGAAGAGCTGTGGGAAGAGGCAAAAAGCAGCTCGTAACACCACCTGATCCCACAACCCTTGTTCTTGGTGATTCCACTGTAAGACATTTGAAAGGACATGGGATGATTATTTGCTGCCTTCCAAATGCATCCATCTCTGACACCAAAGACAGCATTTTGAAGCTCATGTCCGAGCATAAAACTATCAAACGTATTGTTGTGCATGTGGGAGCAAATGATGTTTTCAGAGAACAGCTGTTTGTCCAAGATGATTTCAGAAAACTTTTTTCTGATCTCTATAAGACTGGAATACAATCTTTTATCAGTGGCCCACTCCCTGCAAGGGGAAGCTTTGCATTTACTCGACTCTTCAGTCTTAACACCTGGCTTGGAAAAACTTGTTTTTCATCTGGTATGAACTTTATAGACAATTTTAACCTTTTCTGGAATCGCAGAGAATTCTTCAAGCCAAATAGCACTGAACTCAGCTGGATTGGGACCAAAGTCTTAGCAGATCATTATAGACTTGCAATTTTCTCTCAGCCAACATTGAGGAAAACAGTTGATAAGATGTCGCAGACTGACCTAGTTAATATCAACAATACCTCTGCAAAGCCAAAACAATCATCTATGCACGTCTTCACCAAGGACACACAGCCATCTGGGGCAGACTGCCAAGAACCATCTGGCGCAGACTGCCAAGAACCATCTGGCGCAGACTGCCAAGAACCATCTGGCGCAGACTGCCAAGAACCATCTGGGGCAGACTGCCAAGGACATCAACAATCACACGGAGAATGTGAGCATGCAATTTTATCATGCGATTCCATCCAAATTGAGGACCTGACTAAAGATAATCATGTCAAGGCTGCATCATCCACATCTCGACCCCATGCAAGCATCACAGAGACTATCAGGGAGACAGTCACCACAAAGACAGTCATGGAGACACTTACAAAGACCTCACCAAAGTCTCGTTCTTCTGATTTTATTGTACCATCTCTGTCTCCCCCCTGCATGGATTTCCCTAATAGTAAGCAGAGACTGCTGCCAATGGCTACACTCTCTTTTTCCAGCCCAAATCTGTCGCGACAAGCAGTGTACCCAGTTCATCAAAAATTAACCAACAGACTGAACTGTGTTCACCCAGGACTTTCAGCTGGCTACCAGTCTTTTTCACCATCTAAAAGATACATGACATCTCCAATTCTTTCACCGTCAAACCAAATGGAACATACAGAAAGTCTTGTATGATGTGCTGTGGGTCCCTGCATTGGGTGTAGTTTTGAAAACAAGCTGGGACCCAGTATGCCTATGCCATTCTCTATTCCTGTGTTGATAAGAAATAGAAAACATAGAGCATATTTAACCCAGGGGGTAAACCAGTCTAGTCTCCTTCCTGTTTCAAAACAATATCAGAATGCCCAAGCGGATATTACTTCTAGACTTTCTGCAAAGCTAGCTCTTCTGAACGTTAGATCACTTTCAAACAAGTCATTTTTAATTAATGATCTTATCTGCAAACACAATCTTGATTTTTTGCTTCTAACTGAAACTTGGCTGGATCAAGCAAATAGTGCTACCACCCTTATTGAAGCAACTCCCCCAAATTTTAATTTTATGAATGTTACCCGACAAGGGAAAGGTGGAGGGATTGCAAATATATTCAAAGTCTCTTTTCAATGTAAACAGTCCTCACTTGGTGATTTTACATCCTTTGAACACTTATGTGCACTTGTTACATGCTCTCCTAACATATTATTATTAACTATTTACAGGCCTCCGAGACATTCAGCCAAAGTTTTTCTGGAAGAGTTTGGTGAACTGTTGTCAGTCATTTGCTTAGAGTTTGACTGTCTTATTATATCTGGGGATTTTAACTTGCATGTAGATAATCCTGAAAACACTTATGCCAAAGAACTACTTGCACTTATTGACAACTTCAACCTAGTACAACATGTACAGGGGCCGACCCACTCTCGTGGTCATACCCTTGACCTCGTCATCACAAAGGGTCTTACTGTTTCTACTACTGTTGTTGACCTGGCCTTATCTGATCATTTTTGTGTTTTCTCTGATGTTTCTATGTCCCCTCACATTCAGAACAGCTCAATGACTATGGGTAGGAGAGTCATAAACGACAACACGTGTTCTCTTTGAGCAAGCTCTCTCTCGGATCTCAACCAAAATAGACTCTGTAGATGATTTACTGGAAATTTTTAATTTAAATATGACCCAAATTATGGATGATATTGCTCCATTCAAAATCAAAAGAGTCAATGATAAGCAGAAAGCACCATGGAAGCAATACCCAGCTGTTAAACTGCTAAAGAGAGAATGTAGAAAGACTGAAAGAAAATGGCGCAAATCTAAACTTCACATCCATTATCAAATCCATAAAGAGATGCTTTGTAATTATAATTATGAAATTCGTAAAGCAAGACAGTCTTTCTTCTCCAACATCATCAGCAGGAATATGAACAATGCCCGTGTGCTATTTTCAACAGTAGAAAAGCTAACCAATCCCCCACCACAATTAGCACCTGAACTTCTCTCAGTTAATAAATGCAATGAGTTTGCATCCTTCTTCAAAGGTAAAATTGATAAAATACGGCAGAATATTGCTCATAATATATCTCAGTTGCAAATAATTGAAAAACTGCAATCACCAGTGACACAGACAGACAATTTCAACACAATGTCAGAATTTTGTTTAATTGATTATGAGATTCTTGAAAAAACTGTACAAAATCTCAGTTCCTCAACATCTGAATTGGACATTCTGCCCACCAACTTTTTTAAGTCTGTTCTTCATCTTATAATTACAGATGTGCTTCAAATCATAAATACATCCCTAGAGACTGGCATTGTTCCTGTGTCCCTGAAAAAAGCCGTTGTAAAGCCCCTACTTAAAAAGAATAATCTGGATGCTTCAGTATTAAATAACTACAGGCCAATATCAAATCTACCATTCATCGGGAAAATCCTTGAAAAAATTGTCTTCAATCAATTAACTGCCTTCTTGATATCAAACAGCTGTTTTGATAACTTTCAGTCAGGATTTCGTGCTAATCATAGCACTGAAACAGCGTTGATTAAAGTTATAAATGACATACGTCTTAATACTGATGCAGGCAAAACATCGGTCCTGGTATTACTGGACCTCAGTGCAGCTTTTGATACTGTTGATCACAACATACTGCTATATCGACTTGAACACTGGGTTGGGTTGACTGGTAAAGTTATCAATTGGTTAAAATCATACGTAAAAGATAGAAGCTTCTTTGTTACCATGGGAAATTGTTCCTCAACATCAATGTCCTTGACCTGTGGTGTCCCCCAGGGGTCGATTCTTGGACCATTACTATTCAACCTTTATATGCTCCCACTTGGGCAAATTATCAAGAACAATTCAATTTTGTATCACTGCTATGCAGATGACACCCAAATTTATTTTGCTCTATCACCTAATGATTATACCCCCCTTGAATGTCTCTACCAGTGTATCGATCAAATCAACAACTGGATGTCACAAAATTTTCTTCAGCTGAACACAGATAAAACAGAAGTAATTCTATTTGGAAAAAAAAGATGAAAGACTCAGGATTACCACTATTCTTGACACAAAGGGGATTAAAACTAAAGAAATGGTTAAAAATCTTGGTGTTTTCATTGACAGCGAGCTAAACTTTGACAGTCACATGAAAGCAATCACTAAAACAGCATTTTATCACCTAAAAAACATTTCCAAACTAAGAGGACTTATGTCAAAAAATGATCTGGAAAAACTGATGCATGCCTTCATCTCTAGTAGGGTTGATTACTGCAATGGCCTTTTCACAGGCCTGCCAAAAAAGACCATCAAACGACTTCAGCTGGTTCAAAATGCAGCAGCTAGGGTTCTCACACGAACAAAAAGAACAGAGCACATTACTCCAATTCTAAGGTCCCTTCACTGGCTTCCAGTAAGCTACAGAATTGACTTTAAAGCATTGCTGCTTTTGTACAAATCTCTAAATGGTACAGGGCCCAATTACCTCTCTGATATGTTGCAGCGGCCTAACTCAATCAGATCTACCAGATCACAGCAGAAAAATTTACTGGTAAAACCTGTTGTAAAAACAAAGTGTGGTGAAGCAGCTTTTAGCTACTATGCAGTACAGCTATGGAACCAACTGCCAGAGGACATCAAAAATGCTCCTGCTGTTGGCAGCTTCAAATCTAGGTTAAAGACCAAGCTGTTTTCAGATGCTTTCTGCTAAATTATTAATATTGTCATCTCTACATGTTTTAAACTCTTTTTACTTTTACAGTCTCTGCATGTTTTAAATTTTACCTAACTTTTATTCTATTTTATTTTGCTGTTTTTTTAAATTGAACTTTTACTTCATTTTATTATTTTATTTCTACTATTGTTTAATTCTTATTATTTTTCTTCCCCATTTATTTTATGTAATTTTATTTTCTATTGATTACTGTTTTGCTTTTACTTCTGTAAAGCACATTGAACTGCCACTGTGTATGAAATGTGCTATATAAATAAACTTGCCTTGCGCTGTTTTTTTTTTGTTTTGTTTGTTTTTTTGGCTGCTCGAAGCTAAAATTCTCTGGGACTGGTTTGCTTCCAGTAGAACTGTTGCATCACACAAAGTGGGTGGAATAACGAAGACTCTTTTGAGGCACATAAAGCCAGCAGACTGAATCTATTTGAATTGCTTATCATGCAGCATAACACACCTGCTGTCTACCTACTTCCATATGTATGAGCTCACAGACATTTGACTAGTGTTCCTTGCAGTTGACACCCCCCCCTTCTTGATTTGTGACAGCATCAGGATTTAAACTCACAATTGCCAGATGATAGGGTGAATGCTTTTCTGTTACACCAATTAGGTACCTCTACCCAATTCTGTCAAAATCTTGTTGACATCTACAAAAAGTGTCTGTCCAAGGTAATATTTCATCAAAAATAAGGTATGCTGGATGTATAGTTATTATCCTGTAGGTATAATTTTAAGGCATTTTGGTGGTTAGTGCTGTTGCCTCACAGCAAGAAAGTTCTGGGCT
Source organism: Neoarius graeffei (assembly GCF_027579695.1). Classification (NCBI taxonomy): domain Eukaryota; kingdom Metazoa; phylum Chordata; class Actinopteri; order Siluriformes; family Ariidae; genus Neoarius; species Neoarius graeffei. The sequence goes on from NC_083590.1 coordinate 58,985,378, forward strand.
CAAGCCCAGTGGTTGGTGGGAAGCGCCTTACTGTGTGGAGTTCACATGCTCTCTCTGTGTGGGTCTCCCCTGGGTGCTCTGGTTTCCTCCAAAGACATGCAATTAGGTTAACTAGTTACTCTAAACTGCCCATAGGTGTGCATGAGTGCACAGAAAGGAACTGGCCACTGAACTGCTACAATTCTAGCCAAGTCAACCAAACATGGCTTGGCTGAAGGCTGCATCAGGTTCAGCAGTTCACTTCAGAAAACCCAAAATAAATTAAATCTTGTGCACAAAATTTTATGGGTTTTTTTTCTGTTAAAGATGTATGTTGTACCATCATTGTTCCACAGAATACAGTGGTGCTTGAAAGTTTGTGAACCCTTCAGAATTTTCTATATTTCTGCATAAATATGACCTAAAACATCAGATTTTCACACAAGTCCTAAAAGTAGATAAAGACAACCCAGTAAAACAAATGAGACAAAAATATTATACTTGGTCACTTATTTATTGAGGAATATGATCCAATATTACATATCTGTGAGTGGCAAAAGTATGTGAACCTTTGCTTTCAGTATCTGGTGTGACCCCCTTGTGCAGCAATAACTGCAACTGAACATTTCCGGTAACTGTTGATCAGTCCTGCACACCGGCTTGGAGGAATTTTAGCCCATTCCTCCATACAGAACAGCTTCAATTCTGGGATGTTGGTGGGTTTCCTCACATGAACTGCTTGCTTCAGGTCCTTCCACAACATTTCGATTGGATTAAGGTCAGGACTTTGACTTGGCCATTCCAAAACATTAATTTTATTCTTCTTTAACTATTCTTTGGTAGAACGACTTGTGTGCTTAGGGTCATTGTCTTGCTGCATGACCCACCTTCTCTTGAGAAGGTGGACAGATGTCCTGATATTTTCCTTTTGAATTTGCTAAAGGAAAATTAAAATTACAGAATCTGAGCACCTCCAGGGGGGAGCTTTGTTACATCTGCAGGCCTGCCGACAGGGGGGGACAAACGGGTATGTTGTCCCGGGCCCAGGAATGGGGAGGGCCCAGAACTGGGCTCTCATGAAGTTGCGATTAAATTATTTTATTTCATTTCAAAATGTGTTGATTTGGGGGAGAAATGTGCTATATTTGCATTCAATAAATGATTTCTAGATCTTTTGCCTTTATTGTCTTTGAAAAAGGCGTCAAGAACCCCCTACCACCCCTAATGCAAAAATGGTTTGGTCTGACTCTTTGATTAAGGGGAAAAAAACGACATCGTTCGATCATAGCGCTTTGACAATCAGCATGCGTGCCATTTGCCAACATGCACAAGTCAGGAGCAAAGAAAAGAAAAGAAAAGAAAAGAGAAAAAGAGAGGAAGAAACCAAGAGACTCAGGGGCTCACTGCATAAATATTTTTAAAAAGATTCGGATGATGCAGCAGGTACTAGCAAAGGCAGTGGGGCAGCTGAGCCAGGTAAGACAGCCAACTTTTTCCAGCCCCGTAAAGTAACCCCAACCAAGGCATGCGCGGCACGCAATTCATGTTACAAACGAGGGGAGAGCAAGTCACACTGAACACTATATCAAACGCACAGGGCATTGAATCATTTCATAACCACAACGGCTTAATAACATTGTGTTTCATATATCTGATTGAAGCTAAGAATATTCACATTAGCCCGCAATCATATCCCGCCGTTTCTCGAGCGGTGTGTTCTTCTCTGCTTTTCACACTGGACAGTACGCACGCACAGTATACTATGTTTGCCCCCAGCCCTGCCCGAAATCCCCGTCCATCGCTGCTCCTTCAAGAGCACCCCAATCGCGTGATTATAGTAGACTATCCACGAGTTTAGGAATACCTTTTTGAATACCTGTCATTTAAGGGTTGGAGTGAGTAGAGACTGGGATAAGAGAGGTGGGTGTGTGTGGGGGTTGTTAGGGGGGGCCCATTCAGAGCATTTTGTCCCGGGCCCAGCCAAAGCTGTCAGCGGCCCTGTACATCTGCACCAGAATCCACAATGGATTCCACTTCCCACGAATGCCCACAGCCTACTATAGTGGCCTACAAAGTCTCCAATTTCTTTTTCTTCTTCTTTGAGGTTTTACAGCAGCTGACATCCACAATGTTGCATTACTGCCATCTATAGATTTTTTCTATGTCCTTATCACATCATATTCAAGCTGTCTTTCCAGTCCAGTTGTTCTTAAAAATGTAAATAACAATTTCCTCCCCTTAGTAGTTTCTCCATATTTTAAAACAATTTTAATGCTGTCCTCTACCTGGACTTTTTTCTGTAACTCTGTCATCATTTCTTGCCTCTCAGATCTAAATTTCTTGCATGATGTAAGGATATGCTCAAGTGTCTCAGCTTCATGGCACTGATCACAGAAACCGATTGGAGGTTTTCCCATGATGTTAAGTGTACTGTTACAATTGCTGTGTCCAATCCTGAGCCTACTTAATAATAATAATAATAATAATAATATTATTATTATTATTATTATTATTATTTGCTCTTTCTGGTTTGATCCCCTACTTCTCAACATACACACTTTGTTTTGGATTCAGTGCAAATGTCTCCCTTTTGTTTCATTATCCCATAACTGTTGCCAATCTTGGTTTACCTTTCTCCTCACTGTGCTTTTCCCCTCTGATTTTGATAATTTGATGCCAACTTCAACAGTTTCTTTTTCATTGCTTCTTTTGCTAGTTTGTCCACTCTCTTGTTCCTCTGGATGCCTGAATGTGCTGGGACTCAAATGAATGTGATATTTTCCCCTTGATTAACCATTCCTGAATTGGTAAACAAGATTTCATAAAGCGGCAGCATGGTGGTGTAGTGGTTAGCACTGTCGCCTCACAGCAAGAAGTTTCTGGGTTCGAGCCCAGTGGCCAACGAGGGCCTTTCTGTGTGGATATCTGTGAAGATACTCAATCATCCAGGTACAAACTAATCTGTGGTTGGTAGAAGAGAGCAACTGGACTTGCTTGAAAAGTCTTGAAGACATTTCGCCTCTCGTCCGAAAGGCATCCTCAGTTCTGTCTGTCTAATAGGGAGTATCAAGTATTTATCCTCTCATGGATCATCATAGAATCTGAATCAGAATGCTGATGGCTGCATTGTAGGTGGCTGATAGATGTCATAGACACCCACCTCTGTTCAGTGATGGTCGTTCCAGGTTGACAAAAATGAACAATCCTCTCTGGCTAAGATGTCTGCCAGTTTTCTGGAAGTCCTCTCATACTCCCGCACCAATCAAAGGGAACTCATCCCAAAGTGCGTAGAAACATATCTGTGAAGATACTCAGTCATCCAGGTACATAGTAATCTGTGGTTGGTAGAAGAGAGCAACTGGACTTGCTTGAAAAGTCTTGAAGATGAAACAGATATGTTTCTACGCACTTTGGGATGAGATCCCTTCGACTGGTGCGGGAGTATGAGAGGACTTCCAGAAAACTGGCAGACATCTTAGCCAGAGAGGATTGTTCATTTTTGTCAACCTGGAACGACCATCACTGAACAGAGGTGGGTGTCTATGACATCTATCAGCCACCTACAATGCAGCCATCAGCATTCTGATTCGGATTCTATGATGATCCATGAGAGGATAAATACTTGATACTCCCTATTAGACAGACAGAACTGAGGATGCCTTTCGGACAAGAGGCGAAACGTCTTCAAGACTTTTCAAGCAAGTCCAGTTGCTCTCTTCTACCAACCACAGCTTTCTGTGTGGAGTTTGCATGTTCTCTCCGTGTCTGCGTGGTTTTCCTCTGGGTGCTCCAGTTTTTCCCCCAAAGACATGCAGGTTAGGTTAATTGGTGGCTCTAAATTGACTGTAGGTGTGAATGGTTGTTTGTTTGTATGTGTTAGCCCTGTGGTGACCTGGCAACTTATCCAGGGTGTACCCTGCCTCTTGCCTATAGTTAGCTGGGATAGGCTCCAGCTTGCCTGCGACCCTGTATTGGATAAGTGGCTACAGATAATGGATGGATGGATTTCATAAAGCAGATCTTGATGACTTCTGGTTGAACCTGTCTTAATCCTTGTACATGCCGACATGGAATCACTACATATTAATATGTAACAAGAGGGCTAAGATTGTAACAAGATTTCATAAAGCAGCAGCACCTGTAGCCACTTATCCAATACAGGGTCGCGCAGGCAAGCTGAAGCCTATCCCAGCTAACTATAGGCAAGAGGTAGGGTACACCCTGGACAAGTTGCCAGGTCATCGCAGGGCTAACACATACAAACAAACAACCGCTGCCAAAAAAACCTAACATCAACATCCTGAATGACTACCGCCCAGTGGCACTTACACCTGTCATCATGAAGTGCTTTGAGAAACTGGTGTGGAGTCATATCCTTGCCTGCCTGCTGAGCTGGACCCTCTTCAATTTGCTTATAAAGCAAAGAGATCCACGAAGGATGCTGTATTCACAGCACTTCATGCTGCACTGACCCACTTGGAGCAGCAGGGGAGCTATGCCAGAATGCTCTTTGTGGACTTCAGCTTGGCATTTAACATCATCCTTCCACATCGACTGGTGTCCAAGCTGGCGGACCTTGGGCTTCGACCACTCACCTGCAGCTGGATATTGGACTTTCTGTCAGGCTGCTCCCAGAGAGTCAGGCTGGGTTCCCACACCTCCACTGCTCTCACCTCCACTGCTCTCACACTGCAAAAAAATTGAAAACTGAATTTGAGGAGAAAATTACTAAATACTAGTGAAATTATCTTGCTGCACTGGCAGATATTTTTACTTGATAAGACATATTAGAATAAGTTGGTTGCAATCTAGAACTAAGTTTAATAATCTCAGAATTGGTGTCTTGTATTCTTGTAATAGGAAATGTTAGATCGTTTCAACTATTTTCAAGATATTTTCACTTGCTAAGATATCATTTTTTGCAGTGCAGCCTGAACACCGGCTCGCCACAGGGTTGTCTACTTACAGTAGTCCACTCCTTTACACTCTCTACACGTCCATTCTAATGCTAACAGTATGGCAAACAATTCCAATGTATATACGCTTGAACAATCAGAAGTTCTCTTACTCATTTGCATCTGGTAACTGGGCACAGCAACTGCAGAACCTATTGCATCTGTTTGCAAATACTTTGATCCATCCGTAAAAATCTGAAGACTGTCTCATATATATATATATATATATATATATATATACACACACACATTATATATTATATATATACTGTGTATATATATATATATATATATATATATATATATACACACACACACAGATACACAAACAGTGTCCTCCACAATTATTGGCACCCCTAGTTAAGATGTGTTAAAAGCCTTAAAATAAATTCAATTTTTATTGCAGAAGCATAATCTCACACTGAAAATTGTAGAAAAATGTAACCCTTAACTCAAGTGAATTAAAAAAATCCTTGACTAAGAAATAATTATTTTTCATAAAATCATCTGTGGGGCGGCACGGTGGTGTAGTGGTTAGCGCTGTCGCCTCACAGCAAGAAGGTCCTGGGTTCGAGCCCCGGGGCCGGCGAGGGCCTTTCTGTGTGGAGTTTGCATGTTCTCCCCGTGTCCACGTGGGTTTCCTCCGGGTGCTCCGGTTTCCCCCACAGTCCAAAGACATGCAGGTTAGGTTAACTGGTGACTCTAAATTGACCGTAGGTGTGAGTGTGAATGGTTGTCTGTGTCTATGTGTCAGCCCTGTGATGACCTGGCGACTTGTCCAGGGTGTACCCCGCCTTTCGCCCATAGTCAGCTGGGATAGGCTCCAGCTTGCCTGTGACCCTGTAGAAGGATAAAGCGGCTAGAGATAATGAGATGAGATGAGAAAATCATCTGTTCCACAATTATTAACACCCATAACAATTCCTAGAAAATAAATGTAATTGAAGCATTTCTGTCATTTCTACTGTAGTTTATAAAGTTAATCAGAGTATCTAGGAACCTTTAATTAGTAATTCATCACATCCTGTTTCCCTGGGGTATAAATATGATGTGACACAGAGGCCTATTTCTCTTATCCACTCTTCAACATGGGAAAGACAAGAGAACACACCATTCAAGTAAGGCAGATGTGTGTCGACCTTCATAAGTCAGGCAATGGCTCCAAGAAAATAGCCACTCGCCTGCACCTGCCCATATCTACAGTCAGAGGAATCATCAAGAAGTTTAAAACAACTGGAACAGTGGCAAACAAGCCTGGACAAGGATGCAAGTTTATCTTGCCACCATGCACAGTGAGGAGAATGGTAAGAGAAGTAAAAAGTTCTTCAAAGCTCACTGTTAGAGAATTGCATCAAAGAGTAGCATCTTGGGGACAGATAGTCTCCATAACAACCATCAGGTGCTATCTACATGCCAACAAGCTGTTTGGGAGGCATGCACGGAAAAAAACCTTTTCTCACTTACAAGCATAAACGTAAACGTCTGGAGTTCGCTAAGCGGTACTGGGACTTCAACTGGGACCGTGTGCTTTGGTCAGATGAGACCAAGATAGAGCTTTTTGGCAACAAACACTCTAAGTGGGTCTGGCGTAACACAAAAGATGAGTATGCAGAAAAGCACCTCATGCCCACTGTGAAGTATGGGGAGGATTGGTGATGCTGTGGGCCTGTTTCTCTTCCAAAGGCCCCTGGAACCTTGTTAGGGTGCATGGCATAGCCCAGTGTTCCAACATCAGTAATCGAAATCTACTATCACAACTAGAGATTAATAAAATACAACAACGATGCTACGGCAAGGGGGAGCCAGGAAGACAGGTCAGCGGGGAGATGTCATCCCCACAACCAGAGATTGGGTACCAAGCCCCAACAGCTAACACCGAAGCTGAGTTGCCAAGTACCTTCAGAAGATCTACTAGTAGATGTGAATGCTGCTCTGAAGACAATCTCCACAAGAACCATCATATGGTCTCAACAAGCTGAACAAGCCCAAACTCACTCTCCATACCAGAGGCACTTGAAACTGCCAAACAGCGACTAACAGCTCTGGCCACCCGGTTGAAGAGATACACCAAGGAGGGAGAGGCCAGGAGAATAAACAAGCTGTTCTCCACTGAACCAGCCAAGGTGTACTCTCAGTGGCAGGGGAACAACAACCGGTCAGACCCACCAAGAGCTGAGGTGGAAAAATACTGGAAAGACATATGGGAAAGAAAGGCATCACACAACACCGATGCCCAATGGTTAGTGGACCTAAGAGCTGACCACAGCAATCTCCCAGAACAAGAACCAGTAACCATCTCAATGGCAGACGTCCAAGAAAGAGTGTCAAAGATGAAGAGCTGGACAGCACCAGGCCCCGATATGATCCATACGTACTGGCTGAAGAAGCTAACTGCACTCCATGAACGCCTAGCAGCACAGATGAACCAGCTGCTGAGGGATGGGACCCACCCACCCAGCTGCTGAGGGATGGGACCCACCCACCCAGAATGGCTAACCCAAGGCAGGACAGTCCTAATCATGAAGGACCCCCAGAAGGGACCCATCCCATCCAACTACCGGCCAATTACCTGTCTCTGCACAACATCATTGCGGCAAAAATGAGTAAGCATGTGGCTCAATACATGAGCAAGGCACAGAAAGGAATTGGCAGTAACACCAGAGGAGCCAAGCACCAGCTACTGGTCGATAGAACAGTCGCCCGAGACTGTAAGAAGAGACAGACCAACCTGTGCACTGCCTGGATTGACTACAAGAAAGCCTATGACTCAATGCCACACACATGGATACTGGAATGTCTGGAACTGTATAAGATCAACAGGAACCTAAGGACCTTCATCCAGAACTCAATGGAAATGTGGAAGACAACCCTAGAGGCCAACTCAAAACCCATTGCCCAAGTCAACATCAAGTGCGGCATATACCAAGGAGATGCGCTATCACCACTGCTGTTCTGCATAGGCCTGAACCCCCTCAGTCGGATCATCACGAAGAGCGGCTACGGGTACTGATTCCATAGTGGGGCAACAATCAGCCACCTGCTCTACATGGATGACATCAAGCTGTATGCCAGGAACGAGCGAGAAATAGACTTGCTGATCCACACCACCTGGATCTACAGCGATGACATAGGGATGTCATTCGGATTGGACAAGTGTGGCCGGATGGTCTCAAAGAGAGGCAAGATGATCCGGACTGAGGGGATTGACCTACCAGAGGGCAACATAGGTGATATCCAAGACAGCTACAAGTACCTTGGCATCCCACAGGCTAATGGAAACCATGAAGAGGCCACAAGGAAGTCAACCACAGCCAAATACCTCCAGAGAGTAAGGCAGGTCCTGAAAAGTCAGCTGAATGGTAAGAACAAGGTCCGAGCCATCAACATGTACGCACTACCAGTCATCAGATACCCCGCTGGTATCATAAACTGGCCAAAGGAGGAGATAGAAGCCACAGATATCAAGACTAGAAAGCTCCTCACCATGCATGGAGGGTTCCACCCCAAGTCCAGCACCCTGAGACTATACACTAAGCGGAAAGAGGGAGGCCGAGGGCTAGTGAGCGTCAAGACCACGGTCCAGGATGAAACATCGAAAATCCGAGAATACATCAGAAAGATGGCCCCAAAGGATGAACTGCTAAGTGAATCTCTCAGGCAGCAGAACCCTGATGAGAGTGCAGAGGAGGAGGAGGAACAGACAACCTGGAGGGACAAACCCCTACATGGCATGTACCACCGTCAGATAGAGGAAGTGGCTGATATCAAGAAATCCTACCAGTGGCTGGATAATGCAGGACTGACAGACAGCACAGAGGCACTAATCATGGCAGCACAAGAACAGGCCATAAGCACAAGAGCCATAGAGGCCAGGATCTACCAGAATAGATCAGACCCAAGATGCAGACTGTGCAAAGAAGACCCTGAAACAGTCCAGCACATAGTAGCAGGGTGTAAGATGCTAGCTGGATCAGCGTACATGGAGAGGCACAACCAAGTGGCTGGGATAGTATACAGGAACATCTGCAACCAGTATGGAATAGAAGTACCCAAGTCCCAATGGGCCATACCACAGAAGGTGGCTGAGAACAACAGGGCCAAGGTTCTGTGGGACTTCAGCTTCCAGACTGACAAACAGATCCTGGCTAACCAACCGGACATAGTGGTGGTGGACAAAGAGCAGAAGAGGGTGGTGGTGATAGATGTGGCGATCCCAGCTGACGCCAACATCAGGAAGAAGGAACATGAGAAACTTGAGAAGTATCAAAGGTTGAAAGAGCAGCTGGAACAGATGTGGAAGGTCAAGGGTTGCATGGTCCCTGTGGTAGTGGGGGCACTTGGGGCAGTAACCCCCAAACTGGGAAAGTGGCTCCAGCAAATCCCAGGAACAACATCTGAAGCCTCAGTCCAGAAGAGCGCAGTCCTAGGAACATCGAAATACTGCGCAGAACCCTCAAACTCCCAGGCCTCTGGTAGAGGACCCGAGCTTGAGGATGACATGGATACCACCCCCCCGCCGGGGGTGAGAAGGAGATTAATTATATATATATATATACACACACATACACACATTATATTATATATATATATATATATATATATATATATATATATATATATATATATATAAAGAAAAAAGCAGTGGACCCAGGACAGAACCTTGTGGAACATCAAACTTTACCTCAGTATGTCTAGAAAAATCACCATTTACATCAACATACTGATAGCGATCAGTTAAATGAGACCTGAGCCAGGAGAGGGCCGTTCCCTTAACTCCCACAACATTTTCTAGTCTATTCAGAAGAATGGAATGATCAATGGTATCAAACACTGCACTAAGGTCAAGCAACACAAGCAGCGAGACACAGCCCTGATCAGACGCCAACAGTAGGTCGTTTACTACTTTAACCAGTGCTGTCTCTGTGCTGTGATGAGGTCTAAATCCTGACTGATACATTTCATGGATGTCATTCTGATGTAAACATGAGCATAACTGCTGTGCCACAGCTTTTTCAAGGATCTTGGAGATAAAGGGGAGGTTTGATATTGGCTGATAATTGGATAGCTGACAGGGATCAAGGTTAGGTTTTTTTCAATCAGGGGTTTGATAACTGCTAGTTTAAAGGATTTGGGTACATAGCCAATCGTGAGAGAAGAATTTATTATTTTTAGAAGCAGCTCAATTACTTCAGGTATTATCTGTTTGAATAGACGTGTAGGTAAGGGATCTAGTACACAAGTTGATGCTTTTGATGCCGAGAGTCATGAAAGTAATTCAATTTCTCTAAGGGGAATAAAACATTCTAATTGCTGATCTGATAGTTATATTGTTAACTACAGGGTCACTTACATTGTCTGACCTTAAATTAGTAGTTTGAATTTTTTGTCGGATATTCTCAATTTTGTCATTAAAAAAATTCATGAAGTCGTTGCTACTACATCCTGCAGGTGTGCATGTGTCTATAGTGGACTTATTCCTGGTTAATTTTGCTACAGTATTAAATAGGAATCTAGGATTATTTTTGTTATCTTCTATTAGGGAGGAGAGATATGTTGATCTCGCAGCATAAAGAGCTTTTCTATACTTCAGGAAGCTCTCCTTCCACGCTAATTTTAACACGACCAATTTTGTTTGACGCCATTTACATTCCAATTTTCGAGTGGTCTGTTTTAATGTGCGAGTGTCATTATATCAGAGTGCTAATTTTTTTTACTACTTGAGGTGCCAAAAAATAGCTGATACCTATTGATCTTAGGAGGCATCGCAGGTATTCACTCAGGTACTGTGGCTCGAGACCATTCAGTGCTTTAAAGGTCAATTGTAGTATTTTATAATCAATATGAAATTGGATTGGGAGCCAGTGCAATGTGGATAAGACAGGGTTGATGTGGTCATATCTTCTAGTTCTTGTAAGGACTCTTGCTGTTGCATTTTGAACTAACTGGAGCATGTTTATGCACCTACTGGAACATCCAGACAGTAAGGCATTACAACAATCCACCTAGAAGTAATAAAAGCATGAACTAGTTTTCCTGCATCATGTAGTTACAGTGTTACTTATTTTTTTGCAATATTTCTGAGCTGAAAGGTGGCTATCCAAGCAATATTATCTACATGGGCTTCAAATGAAAGACTGGAGCCAATAATCACACCAGTCTTTTACTGCTGCCCACGAAGAAATAGAAAGGCCATCTCGAGTTACTATTTAATCAGAAAATTTACTTCTAGCTGCATGTGGTCCTAGTACAAGTACTAGTAATGTCTGGCCAGAATTAAGGAGAAGGAAGTTAATAATCATCCAGTGTCTAATGTCCTTTACACATTCCTTAATTTTATTAAGCTGGTATCTCATCTGGCTTTGCTGAAACATACAACTGTGCCCCCAGCATAACAGTGGAAAGTAATACCATGCTTACAAATAATATTACCCAGAGGTAGCATATTTTAAGAAAAAAGCAATGGGCCAAAGACAGCATCCTGTGGAACACCAAACTTTTCTGTATGCATGCTAGTCACCATTTTCATATAGAAACTGACGATGATCAGTTAAATAAGACCTGAGACACCAGAGGACCGTTCCTTTAACACCAATGACATTTTCTAGTCCAGGGGTATTTAACTAAAATTTGAGGAGGTCCAGTTGAAGCAAATCTCCTCAAGCAGAGGTCCGGGACATCATCATGTTTAATTTGCAGTGTGATTGTGATACAGAAGTAGCATAGTTTTATCATTTGAATTATCTGAATGAATGAACAGACAAAAATCAACAAAAATACAAGTTTAAATAATTTCAATTTCTTTTATTAACACTGAAACACAGGCTTACATTGTATGGCTGCAGTTAAAAATAAATGCAAGAAAATAAATAAAAATGACTAAATTATGCATCATAAAACAAAAAGTGCTTCAGAAAAATTGGCAGCAGCTTGAGCTTCATTTTGATTTAACAATCTTAAAACACCTTAACTATTTCTCTTGCAGATTATCTTTCCCCCTTATATTCCACTTCCCCACTTTCTTTTCAGTGTGAAAATTGAGCTTTAGTTTGCCCTACCAACATTTTAAATCTGGGCCTGAATGGTGTCAGGGCCATTCTCATGCACATGTGCAGATGCGCATTGGTCAGCTTGGAACGATATTTTGTTTTTATTATGTTCATTGTAGAGAAGGCTGCCTCACAGCTGTATGTGGAGCCGAACATGGATTGATCATATTGGGCAATGAGACTGCGAATTTTCTGGGACCGGAGTTCAGACTTGGGAGGGTATGATTGATCAAATGCTTTGTGCTTTGTCTCGTAGTGGCGTTTGACATTGGTGCTTTTAATAAGTGCCATGGTTTCGGAACATATGAGACACACTGGTTTCGTGCTAGCGGTCGGAAGAATGAACATGTATGTGTCAGTCCATTCCGCCTTGAAAGTTCTGTTTTCGGTGTCTACTTTTCTCTTTTTTGAAAGCGCCATGGATTTTCTACCTTTTGTGACTTCCACTCACGTATTTTCTCCGTATCGTTAATTGTCTGCCTTTGTTGGTCATTCGTTTCAATTGCTTGTTCTCCTTTCTCCTTCTCTCTTCCCTGTCTGTGTCTGTCTGCACAGTCTCGGTCTGTAGTTACAGCTCGCGCTGAATTCAGGCTAGAGATTTGATTGGCTATCTAGAATCACGTGGGTGGTACAACTCGCACGCGATTGGTTTGTATGTTCCAATCCTTGCTCAGTACAGTGCTGTTTCAAAGCATAGCTGTGTCAGACAGGAAAGGAGTAACGTAGCGACTTAAAATTGATTCGCCCGTCAAACAGCCCGTAGCTGTTGTCCCCACGTGCCTCAAAACCACCACCATCATTCCGGTCCCGAAGAAGCCGTCTCCCTCCTGCTTCAATGACTACTGCCCTGTCGCACTCACTCCCATCCTCATGAAGTGCTTCGAGCGGCTAGTCATGAGGCATATCAAGTCTGCCCTCCCCCCCCGCCCTGGATCCTTTCCAGTTTGCATATCAGTCCAATCGTTCGACCGATGACGCCATCTCCACTGCCCTCCACTCAGCCCTCACCCACCTTGAGACAAAAGACTCGTATGTCAGAATGCTGTTCATAGACTTTAGCTCAGCATTCAACACAATCATTCCTCAGCAGCTCATTCACAAACTGGACCAGCTGGGACTCAACACCTCCCTGTGCAACTGGCTGCTGGACTTCCGGATGGGGAGACCACAGACTGTACAGGTCAGCAGCAACTCCTCCAGCACCATCACACTGAACATGGGGGCCCCCCAAGGATGTGTGCTAAGCCCCCTCCTCTTCACTCTGCTGACCCACGACTGCACACCAACATCCAGCTCAAATCTCTTCATTAAGTTTGTGGATGACATGACTGTGGTGGGTCTCATCAACAATGGCGATGAGACAATCTACAGGAGTGAGGTGAGCTGCTTGGCCATGTGGTGCAAGGACAACAATCTCCGTCTGAACGTGGAGAAGACGAAGGAGATTGTTGTGGACTTCAGGAGAGAGCACACCCAGCATGCTCCACTACCTATCGACGGTGCTGCAGTGGAGAGGGTGAGCAGCACCAAGTTTCTGGGTGTGCACATCTCTGAAGACCTGTCCTGGAGCAACAACACCGCATCACTGGCCAAAAAAGCCCAACAGCGTCTGTACTTCCTCCGCAAACTGAGGAGGGCAAGAGCCCCATCATGCACACTTTCTACAGAGGGACCATCGAGAACATCCTGACCAGCTGCATCACCATGTGGTACGGTGCCTGCACCGTGTCCTGCTGCAAGTCTCTGCAGCGCATCGTGAGAGCAGCTGAGAGGATCATTGGTGTCTCTCTCCCATCTCTAATGGATATTTATAACTCCCGCCTCACCCGCAAAGCCATCAGGATTGCAGGTGACCCCACCCACCCATCTCACAGCCTCTTCAGCCTACTGCTGTCGGGGAGGAGACTGCGGAGTCGCCAGGCCAAAACCAGCAGGCTCAAGAACAGTTTCTTTCACCAGGCGGTCAGGAGGCTCAACTTCCTCCCTGTTCTGCCCCTCCTCCCCCCTCTGCCCCCTGCCCCAGATTCTGCTCGCACACCCCCCTTCAGCATCTGACATGTCATCCTCACAGTTCCCCCCCCCCCCCCCCCCAACACACACACACACACATCTCATTGTTCATTAACACACTGAACTCAGGGACTGCACATCTCACTTTACCTCACTCATTTGCACTATTCCGCACTACCTCATCTTAACAGCTGCTAGTTTGTGTACACTGCTTATTTCATGTTTACCTGCTATACCTCAAGTGCCCTTGACTGTTTGGTTATTTGAACCAATTTATGCATGTGTGTGTGTATATGTGTATGAGTGTTTAGTCTACGTCTAGCTCATATCTAGAGTGTTTATACTGTTTATATTGTCTGTTTGAGTGTTTAGTCTGTGTGTAGCTCTGATCTAGTGTTTACACTGTTTATATTGTCTGAGTGTTTAGTCTATGTCTTGTTCTTATCTAGTGTTTATACTGTTTATTTATACTGTTTATATTGTTTGAGTGTTTAGTCTATGTCTAGTTCCTATCTAGAGTGTTTATACTGTTTATATTGTTTGTTTTTTTCAATTATTCTATTTTTATTTATTACATTGCCTGTTTGCACCGTGGGTCAGAGAGGACTGATATTTCATCTGTGCTGTATGTCGACCATGTATAGCATATTTGACAATAAAGTTGACTTGACTTGACAGCTGACAAGGGTTGAGGTGAGGTTCTTTAATCAAGGGTCTGACAACTGCTAGGTTAAAGGATTTAGGTACACAGCCATTGCTAAAAGAATAATTGTTTTTCAAAGAGGTTTGATTGCTTCTGGTGTTATCTGTTAGGCTGAAGATTTTGATGAGGAAATAAGTGAAATTAGTTCAGTCTCTCTAAGGGGTGTAAAACAAATTTTTGCTGTGATGTAGTTATACTGTTCTCTCCAGCAGCCGGTTTCACTAAAGTAGTTTAGACTGGTCTATGGGTTAAGATTGGTCTTAAGTTTCTTTATAGACCAGTCTAATGCAAGTAAGACAGTTTCACAAAAGTTAAGACTTATTTTTTAAGTCTAATTTTAGACTTAAAGAATAAGACACCCTCCCCCCCAGTCTAACATAGGTCTAAGGGCTATATCACCATGGTAATAAAACAGAAATAACAGACAAAATAGCAACAAGGGAGAAATGGCACAAAATGTGTGGCTTGCTGTATTGATAGAAAGAGCAGTGAGACGGGAAAGAGTTTTCAGGGACCGGACTAACCCACTGGAGGTTTATAATGATGATGAAATAATTTCTCGGTTTAGATTGACTAGAGAAGCCATCCTTAGGCTGACGGATGAATTGGGAGAAGTGCTAGGGCCTACAACAGCAAGAAGCCACAGCATTCCAGCTCTGCTGCAGGTTTGCACCGCATTAAGATTTTATGCCACAGGCAGCTTTTTAAATACTGTTGGAGACACAGTGGGCCTTAGTAAAGCCTCTGTCTCCCGGGTGGTGTACAGAGTGTCAGGGGCACTCTCAGAAAGGCTTCCCCAATTCCCTACCGAACCCGCTGAGTTATCCCATCTCAAAAGGGGTTTTTACAACATCTCAAGGTTCCCCAACGTTGTGGGAGCCATTGATGGGACACATGTGAAAGTACAGGCGCCATCTGTCAATGAACATTTGTTCGTTAACAGAAAAGGCTACCACAGTCTCAACATTCAGGCTGTGTGTGACCACAATTTAAAGTTTTTAAATTGTGTGGCCCGCTGGTCAGGATCGGTTCATGACTCGAGGATCCTCCAAAATTCTCAACTGTGCGAGGCATTTGAGGACGGCATCATTGATGGCATCTTGTTGGGCAATTCTGGGTACCCTCTGAAGCCATGGCTCCTGACTCCCTTCTTGAACCCCACCACCCCTGCACAGAGGAAATACAATGCAGCACACTGCTCAACAAGAAACACAATTGAGAGGGCCTTTGGAGTCCTGAAACAGAGGTTCCACTGTCTGCATGGAGAGCTGAGGATGATCCCTGAGAGAGTGTGCAACATTGTGTGTGCAACTGTTGTTCTGCACAACATGGCAAGGTAAGCCTGCCTGTCCAAAATAAATAAAGACCTTTATGATATGGTTTAAGGACATATGTCATTTACTGACACATGATACTTATACGCATCTTTCCTTTTCAAATTGTAATTCATAAGGGACCTTCAGCTACCTGACCCAGAAGAAGAGGAGGGAGTTGTCCATCACAATGTAGAAGACAGAGAGGATGAAGAGGACCAACAAGGACCTGGTTGATTTGTATGTCAAATGTATGTGGAGAGAATCTTCAATGCACAAGACTGACCCATCTACTAAAAGAAACTAAAGACCACTTGAAACACGTCATTATTACTATAGTGTTGTTCTTGTTATTATTATTATTACTGTTATTGTATGCTCTTATATTTTTACTGAAGTTAAATTTAAAAACATATTCAAGTCATAAGTGCCATGAGTGTCAATAACTAAGAGTAACTTTTAAATGTTAAGGCAGTGAAGTACAGTGCACGTGTTCAATACATAAATTTAGGTTATTATAACCTAATTATAAAGTATGAAATAAAGAAGAAAAAGTGTAATGACAGCTCATTCATTTTATTACATTTAGTTGTATTGTTTATAGCAATTAATTTACATAAATAATTAAGTCATCACCCATTCCTCTCTCTCTCTCACACACACACGCATGCACACACGTGCACTACTGCTTTACTCCTCCATCTGTCTCTTCAATTTAAGCTGGAGTCTGTTTTTGGAGCTGTAGGACTTCAGTCTCCAAAAGGAGTTTTTTCTCTTCCAAATTTAGATTGGTATACTGCTTCTCAAGCACCATGGCCATGGTGGGGGTTCTAGTGGTGATGGTGGGAGCAGCTGTCACAGTCTGGGAGTCCTCAGGCACCAAGGTAACTTAAAAAAAAAAAAACAGACCAAGCAAGGTGTTCGTTAGATACTGTAGCTTAGCACAGTGCTGTGGGAGCATACAGCTGCGGGAGCATATAGGTACGCTCACCTACTGTTTATGCTGAAATGACGATAAAACCCACTTGACTTAACGACGTTTATAAATAAAACAATTTAATTACCTGTAATTTCCTCCTTGTCAGCAGGCTCTTCTTTGGGTACTGCTAGTATAACATCCACACAGGCACTGGGTGATGAGAACTGGGAAGGTGAAGGAGCATCCTCAGTTTCTCCGTTGCTAGGGGAGTTGTTGCTGGGTCTGGTAACTCTGCTCTCCTTTCCCCCTTTCACTCCCCAAAATAACGGCGACTCGCCTCTGTAGATCTCTATCACCATTTCGGTGGTGACTTTTAGTTTCTTCGCTTTCCCTCCTCCCATTGGGGGTCCCGTTTTCTGCTTGTATATTTCCTTTTTTGCCTCTTGCACCATATTTTTAAACCTCTTTAGCACAGCTGACACGTCTCGTACCGCAGTGGGGTTAACGCTGTTCACCGCATC